>NC_138514.1:13410079-14034639 GCF_964252035.2 Podarcis erhardii
TTAATTCAATGTGACTTCAGTTTGTATAATTTGTATAATTACTTTAATCTAATTTGTGTTAGTTAGAATGAAATTGACACAAACTTTTGAAGGAACTATGGTTCTAATTAAAAGAGAGACATTTTCCTGCAATCTTTTTTCCTTCTTTTTAAAAATTGTAATCCAGTAAACTCTTCATTCTTGGCATGTGAATTAAGCAAATAAAATTTGAAAGTATGAGGAGGACTTGATCTTCTGGGTTACACCATTTTAATTTAATAAGCTGATACAAGCTGCATACAGGCGCAAATGGCTCCCTGGTTGATCCTGCTGGCACGAGGAGGGTGGGCAGTTCTCCCTTCTGTACCCAGACATCTGGCACCAGAGGGACGGGGACATTTCCTGATACTGTAGACTATTTGGCCCCTTCCCTGCATCAAGCTCAGTGCTCTCATCTAATTCTTCCTCTGCCTCTGAGCAGTCCTGCCAAGAAGTCTGCATGTCATGGGTTCCATCTTCTGAGGCCAGGGCAGGGCACAATCCTTTTCTCCGCTGCTGTGTTTCAGCTTCAGGCAGTTTTTCCTCAGCAACAGCTGCATCTCTATTTATCATATGAGCTATGGAAAAAATAAGCACAGCAAATACTCATAAAATGTATTCGGGTCTTTCTTTCTTTCTTTCTTTCTTTCTTTCTTTCTTTCTTTCTTTCTTTCTTTCTTTCTTTCTTTCTGCAATCTAATATTTAATTAATCCAAGTGTAGTCTTTCAAATCATGATGTGAATTCCCCCCATCCCTTGCCCTAGACTCAAACCTGCGTGTAATCTTTCTTCATAGCGGTGCTTTGTAAGTGTATGAAAATTGAGCATGTTAGCTCTCCGACACAGAGAGAGAACATTGTCTGTGGTCAAAGGCACTTTGGAAAAGGTTGAAGGGAGCGTCTTTGCTAATGCATGATATGGAAGGCTCATATCTTGTGTACCTTTTTTCATTGCTACAATGTGGACTGGATGCTCTACCATAGCAGGGGTGGGGGTGGGGGGCTCCAACCCATAACCCTAATTAGTCCCACGAGGCTTCCCCATGGGAGGCCATTTCATCTAGGGCATTCCCACCTGCCCTATGCTTGCCATCACATATGACATCATGTGTGGGGCAGGTAAAGGCTGAAATGGGTTTTGCATGCACTGCTGATTCATCCTCTGACTTTGAAAGGTCTGTGCAAGGGGCTGACTCTAACACAGGTACTCAGAAAAAGTGGAAATTGAGCTCACATTAAAATTGGCACTTAAAAAATAAATAAATAAGAACTCTTTTCTCCCTTGTCTGTACAAGCTTGAAGAACCCTCCACCTCATGTTCCATCAAACCCATTGTTTCCATCTTACCACCTAAGAGTGAGTAAACAGTCATTTACCAGACTTTATTTCCTGCCACACCCCTTCCTGTTCCACCATTAATTCAGTCGTACTTGGTGGATGGTTGTGGATGAAAGATGAAGAACCACTAATCTAGATAGACAATTGGTCTGTCTTTGCATAAGGCAGCCGCCTCTGTTCTTTTCCCACCTTTCTGTCAAGCAGCTCAAGGCAGCTTACACAGTCCCTCATTTCTAACCTCATTCTCAACAACTCTGTGTGGCAAATTAGGCAGAGAAGCAATTACTCACCCACAGTTGCTCAGTGAGATCTGTGTCTGCGTGGAGCTGATTTTACTTGGTTCATTCTGGGTTCCCCACCCCAAATGTAAAAAGTATCCCTCATTTTTGAGAGCTTGTTGCCAACACATTCATGTTGTTTTGATGCTGTACTTCCTAAGGCTATTTTTAATCACCATCATCATTATTGTGGCATCATCATTGTGACATTATCATCTTGACCTCCTCCCTGCCCCCTTCCACTTCTCACAGTGTCCATTTGTCCACACAAATAATTGCCGTATTTTTCGCTCTATAAGATGCACCAGACCACAAGACGCACCTAGTTTTTGGAGGAGGAAAACAAGAAAAAAAATATTCTGAATCTCAGAAGCCAGAACAGCAAGAAGGGTCGCTGCACAGTGGAAACAGCAATCCCTCTTGCTGTTCTGGCTTCTGGGATAGCTGCGCAGCCTGCATTCGCTACATAAGACGCACACACATTTCCCCTTACTTTTTAGGAGGGAAAAAGTGAGTCTTATAGAGCAAAAAATACGGTACCTCTTATTGGCTGTAGAAATCCACATTTTTTATGTTTGCTGTTGACATCCATGATAATACTAGATATTTTAGAAACCTTTTTTAAAAAATCACTTGGACCATCACAGCCAATCAGATTAAATGGCAGAGTGAGCAAATGTTGTTGTGGACTGTAACAGAGGAAGAGGAAGTTATGCAGTAACTGCTCAAATGGAAAGAAAAAGGTCTAAAGCAGCATTGGAGCTAAATAAATGTCCAGAGAAGGTGATGCTGGCAATCTGCCCATCTGTGTGGTGTGTACTAATTTTGAAGCAACTCTAGACCTTGGAGGCTTTATTGGAGAACAACTCAACTTTGGGCCCTTACCCGTTGGCATGGTTTCATTTTCCCCATTTCCTATCCCTTTCTCAGCTGGCCATCCATCAAGACCACAACAATCTCCTGCTTCAGCTGCTTCACAGATAAGAGAGGAGCAAGCAGTCCAGAAGGGATAAACTCTCAAGTGCTTTTGATTTTTGATTCCCTGGAGGGCTCCAAACTGTCAGTGCTGGTAGGAAAGATGGCAGACAGTTTTGACAAGGGCCTCCGTGTGTGAGAGAGAATAAAGAGCATTCAGAACTAAGCATCAAGATTATGCTTGAGGTTATAGATCATTCCTGGCTCCAGGAGACTTTCTCTCACACCCACCCTCCCACTTTCTCTCTCTCCTATCTTGGCATGGGTGAATCTGTCCATTTAAGTTTCTTTCAGTTTTTCATCTTCTTTTTCCAGTTCACCACATTTCTGCATCCATTCGTGATTCCCACCCCCATTTTTTTAAAAAAAAATAATCACATCGTTTTAGTATGTACATTTTTGTTATGTAGTAAACACATTTTTATAAGTCATTTCTCCAATATAATGCATCATTGTGTGTTGTTTTCACTAGCATACACATTTTAATGCACACTTCTCCCCCCCCCAAAGTATACATTTTTAATGCATTTTTTTTTAGCTGGAGAACTGCAATGCAAAATTTAGAGACTGCTGCTCCCCTTCTAGAGGGGAGGGGAATTTTCTACATCCCTCCTCCCCCAGAAGAAGAGGAGAGTTGTATGATGGGTAAGAATGGAGAGAGACCTATGGGCTATCCAGCCCAATGAGGTAAGATGTGGAGACCAGAATATTTAAACTGACTCCACCCCACACTTGTCCTTCTTTTGGCACCTGCCTTTTTGCCCTTTACATTGTAGGCTTTGCTAATATCTGAGTAGGATCTTTTTTGCAGGAACCCCTGATAAGTCTCTGTGAGTCCTATTTTTGCTTACTTCACACTGTTGGGTGTTGCCAGTATGATGGGAGGGGCATTTCTTCTCAATGGTATAGCATGAGGAGCGCCAGGGGGGCCCGTAGCCCCAGGCATGTGATTTTGAGGGGGTACGAGCCAGGTGCCCCCATGCAAAGATCCCCACCCTACCTGCCAGTGGGTGTCTCTGGGCCCTGGAGGCCACCCTGGCCTTGCTGCCACACCTCTGATCCCTTCATTCAATGGCCACCTGGCTAGTGTTGGGGGGATGCACCTGTCCAGGGCCATGTGGGCTGGCCGGGCTCCCCCCTGCGTGGGTGGGCAGGTGGTGCAGCACAGCACCCGTCCACCCGGCAGTGGTGGTGAGGGTTGGGCTGGTGCAGCGGGTTTTGTCACGCCCAGTCCCTGGTCCTGCCTGGTGCATGCGTGTATGCATGTTCATGCGCCCTGTGTGCCAGTAAATGATGCAACACCACTGTTTCTTCTGAATATGGCTCAATTTGCATTTTGCTATGTACTGCCTTTGAACCAGTGCATGGCCCATTCATTGCTTCATTGGCTACGGCTACATTGAAAAAGTAAAGGACTTGCTTATAACCGGTGCTGCTCAGCTGAAACTTGAGTGATTCTTTTAAGGGCAAGTTACATTTCATCTGATGAAAAAAATAAAATAAAATCTGCATTTTGCCTAGGCAGGTAAGAATATTTAAGAAATGGGCACTGCAACACCCAAGGCATTATTTTGTTTCAGTACCTTCCATGGGCTCTGAATTGGGAGTGTGGGGTTACTTTTCAGCTTGGTATGCACACCAGGTTGAACACTGATTGGTGGGACTATGGTGTGCATGTCAGGTTCACACACCCAAGCTACACAAAGCAGGGAAGGAGAGTAATTTCCAAACCTTGCTGCATGGCCACAGTGTGCGACCATAAACATGCCCAGGGGATGGTAGGGATTGTGTGCCCCTCCCCCTTAATGCATAATTCACCTGCCCAGATGAATTTGATTTTGCTAATCTGGTTAATTAAGTTTGTTTGCAGATTCTCTAATTTTGTTATATTTAATAAACATAATATGCTTAGCCATAATGTTGTATCTCAAGTCTTGTTTTGGGTGTGATGGCAAGTGTGAATTTGGAAGGATAGCTGCGTTTTTGTCTTCTTGTTGTTTCAGGAAGTGTGAACTGGGTAGGTTCGCATTAAAATGCAGAAGAAACTGAATTCTCCAGACATCCCTACTCCAATCACAAATCCATGGGTACTTCTTCCCTTAATTCTCATCTGGATTGGGTAGTTGTGACCAAGACATTTTTAAAGGAAACAGTAGGGCATGGATAGGAAACCATAGGTCTGGGGGCAAAATGTGGCCCTCTAAGCCTTTCTGTCTGCTCCATGGCTCTTCTCTGGCCTCACCCTCTCCCAAATCACATCCCACTTCAAACCTGTTTTCTATTGTTACCGGAAAAATCCGAGGGCTCCCTTGGACAAAAGGTAAAGACACCAACCAGAGTAAATTGGAGCAAATCAGCAGCCTGTAGGCTTGGCCTTTATTGAACTGTTGCAACAGGGTGTTCCCCTCACTGGCAGGTGAGAGAAAAGACACAGAAAAATGGTGTGCAAGACCTTATAAAAACTTTTGAAATTCCCCTCCTCTAGGTCAAGCCCACCCCCAGAAACATCATGTATACATTACAGAAAGGAGGGGTTGAGGGAGGAGTTGTGGTGGTAACCTGAGTGTCCTGTCACCTGGCTGGTTCCCTTCTCTCCCCCTCCCCATGAGTCACTTCCAGGAGACAAAGGGGAGTTTGCAGTTTCCTGCCCCCTGAGGGAAGATCTGATCATTGTCCTTTGTTTCAGTCCATGCTGAATCCACTCCCATATGCAAGTTCTTTGTGATCTTGATTGTCTTCTGTCTAGGACCATCAGGGTTGGCATAGCAACTGGGCAGGGCTCCTGTGGATGTGCTGGGATGGTGAAGGGATTATGGCTGCCCTGTATCAAACCTTCCCCATTTTGTAGTCCTTCCTTCATGGAGTAAAATAAAAGTGGAACAGTGCAAAACCGATGTATGGTTGATTTTCTATGAATTTATAACAGAAGCATAGCGTATGTAGTGTGTGAGTGTGAGTGTGTGTGAAGTTTGTACAAACTGAATGATTGGGGTGGGGGGTTCCTGCTACACTATCCTTCTAGGGTGTTTTTGCATAGTTAGAATGTGTTCATGAACTCAAATAATGTTTCTTGCTTGCCTGCAGGGGCAGGGGAATAGAGAGAAAGGTGTGAAGGAACTAGCCTATTGTAGAGGGGTAAATGATGATGATGATGATGATGATGATGATGATGATGATGATGATGTTATTTTAGGCTGCAAAGAAGTATAGTGTCCAGATCAAGGGAAGTAATAGTACCACTCGATTCTGCCTTGGTCACACCACACCTGGAATACTGTGTCCAGTTCTGGGCACCACAATTTAAGAAAGATATTGGCAAGCTGGAACGTGTGCTGAGGAGGGCAACTAGGGTGATCAAGGGTCTAGAAGCCAAGCCTTATGAGGAATGGTTGAAGGAGCTGGGTATGGAAAAGAGGAGGCTGAGAGGAGATATGATAGCCATCTTCAAATATCCAGGGCTGTCACGTGGAAGATGGGGCAAGCTTCTGGAGGGTAGGACTTGAACCAGTGGCTTCAAGTTACAAGAAAAGAGATTCCGACTAAACATCAGGAAAAGCTTTCTGACAGTAAGAGCTGTTTGACAGTGGAAGAGTCTCCTTTGGGAGGCTGTGGACTCTGCCTCCTTGGGGTTTTTTAAGCAGAGGTTGGGTGGTCATCTGTCATGGATTCTTTACCCAAGATTCCTGCATTGCAGGTGGTTGGACTAGATGTTCCTTGGGATTCCTTCCAACTCTCCAACTCTATGATTCTATGCTTCTATGAATAATTGCTCCACTCACTTTTGCTTTTGGCCCCTAGAAGGCTACCGAGATGGGAATCTGGCCCTCAGGCTCAAAATGCTTCCCCATCCCTGCTGCAGAGTCTCAAAAAGAAGGGATCACTGAGAATACCTACCGTGAGTTTTGGAAGGCGTGGCAAAGAATCAAGTGATTCGAATTCCTTATGTGAAGTTCTTTTGTTTCCTCTTCTGGCTCGAGGCTCTAAAGGCAGGCAGCTATGATGGTGGCTTTCAGCAAGGCACAGATATAGAGACACTTCATAGCCTTCCTCTAACATCAGGATTTTCTGTAATATCCTTTTTGTTCAAAGGAACCCTTGACGTTTTCTGTGCAGGAAGTATCATGAAGCAAAGGCCACACAGAGGATGCATAAAAAAGAACAACTTTAATGCACGCTGCCCTTGGAGGAAAAAATGTGCAGCAGACTGACGTTTGCAGTAGAGAACTAAAAGTGAAAGCACTAATGCCCAAGAGATGGCTCAGGCACATCCTAGTATGGCAAGCCACAATGAGAAGTGCCAAGCTAGTCCTTGCTCCTAGGTTGTTCTGGACAACAACTCTCATGAGCCCCAGCCAGCTTAGTGAAGGTTTCACTGCACTGTGCATGATAAGTGAGGGGGGGTGTATCCTGCGGTATAAGGTAAAGGTGAAGGACCCCTGGGCGGTTAAGTCCAGTCAAGGGCAACTAAGCGTGTGGTGCTAATCCTTCTTTTCAGGCCGAGGAAGCCAGTGTTTGTCCACAGACAGCTTTCCGGGTCATGTGGCCAGCATGACTAAACCACTAAACCAGAGAACACGGAAATGCTGTTTACCTTCCCATCGCAGCAGTAACTATTTATCTACTTGCACTGGTATGCTTTGAAACTGCTAGCTTGACAGAAGCTGGAAAAGAATAACAGGAGCTCTCCCCATCGGACGGATTTGAACTGCCGACCTTCCGATCAGTGAGCCCAAGAGGTTCAGTGTTTTAAACCACAGCGCCACCTGTGTGACCTGTGTTTTAAATCACAGCGACACCTTCTGAGGTGTAGAGAAAGATGTGATAGGAACATTCTGTGAGAAGGCCAAACTTTGTCCAATATTCTGTCTACACTCAAAAGCAATTTTAAAGTCAAAGGTGCCACCTTCATATCCCAGACACTGGCGGAGGAACGGGAGTGCGGAGGAGGTGGACCACCACCGACACCACTATTCCAGTAGGGTACCATTGCAGTGCCCCCCCCCCGGACACATGCCGCACCCCCATGCTCCGGGCACCATGCCCCCAGAACACACGCCCTCGCAGGCGGCGTACCATGCCCCTGGGATGCGCGGCATGGCCTTGAGGAGGCCAGCCATGCCGCCGCCTGCTCTCAGCCCCCGGTAGAGGAGCATGCAGCTTCGCCACTGGTCCCAGATCCAGGTGCAGTCATAGACAACTGGACGTGTCTAACAGCTAGTGCTTCTGGATGCTTTTGAAATCGAATTTGTTCATTGGATGTGTGGACATGCATTCAGATCTGCATTCACAACAGACATGGTTGGTTACCATTTTCAGCAGGGATGAATTTTGCCGAAAATCTCAATGTTGAGCATATCTGCCCAGTTTTTAAATTTTATCAGATTATTTGATCTCAACAAGAAGTGAGGCTTTTTATTACAGGTTCTGCTAAATATACAAACAACTATTGCACAGTATATACATTATTATACACTATTTTTTAATATACATATAGACATAGATAAATGTTTCTGTGTGATAAATATATAAACTAAGTTTCCTAAGGTAACCAACATACCACAATGCATGTAACAGTATAAACGGGTGTTAATATTTATAAAATGAAGTTGTAGAAATATATGACCACTTGGGACTTGAATTTGAAATGCATATGATGCATATGAATTCATATATATATATATATATATATATATATCCCCCCAAACAATGCACAAGTAGCTGGAGCAAGTGGTGATCCAGTGGGGACAAAGCTCGATCCATTAAAAACATCAAATTCCTTGCAAAAAAAACCCAACAGTTTAAAACAGATTCCTTTTCCATCTCTATTTACATACACATATTTATATTGTTGTATCTCCCAGAGTTTGTCATCACTGCAGTTGTGTAAAGGGAGCAGCAGTGAAGAGCCCTAATGTCATAAGAGATAGCCAAGGATCTGGGCATATAAAAGGGAAGTGACAGCAGGAAAGGAAGAGATTTGGTTGGTTCAAAGGCTATATGGAATGCTCCTCTTGATTCTCTTTTTTCCCAAGCAAAGTGGGAGTGAAGAGGAGTAGACAGCAACAATATTTTTTATTTTTTATTTTTAAAATAGTGAATAAGAGCTTCCCATTTGTTTCTAGAATTTGCGCTCATCATTAGCGCCCCAAATAGGCTCTGAAAGAAACTTGCGAAGAAACCATAAGCAAACCAATAAAACCACAATAGAAATTAACAGCATCAATTAAAATAATAAAACAGCAAGCTACATCCATAACATACTCAAAATGCAGAAAGAAATTGCAGGGGCCCCCACTTATGCATAACCAAAAATGAAGACAAAATGATATACATATTTGCATAAAAATTGCTTGTGTCAATTTATATAGATTCACATTTAGAAATACTTTAAATAGTGCTTTAAATAGAGCTACAGATACAGATACCACAGTGCTTTAAATAGAGCTACAGATACAGATACCACAGTGGAAATGAAGCTGCAGCCAGATGCCCCACGTGCCTTTTCAGTCTGCTATCCTGGTGCTAAGTGTTGGTGGGTAACCAAAGCCCTTTCCACTCCCTCTGTCTATTGGCCTTTACCATAAACCAGATCTAAACAGTAGCCTTTCAAACAAAGGGCTCCTTCAAACAGAGCACTGTGCTTTGTAAAGAAAGCCACATGGATGGCCGCCCTGGAAACGAGCCTCCAATTACCCTAAAAAGCTTTCCTGATCAAGAAAGTCTGTGCAATTTTTCAGGTTTCCTACAGGCAACAAGCTGGAGGCAATAAGATTTTGAAATGTGCACATACAACATGAGATATTACTTGACATGGCTGCTCTTCTTCTAGGAAATAAGCTCCTTTGCAAAGAAAGAAGAGTCTGAAGCAGTGATTGGGAAACTTTTGAATCTCCAAATGTTGTTGGATTCCAATACCAATCAGCCTCAGGAAGCATGTTGATGGTCAGGGATGATGGGAGCTGTAGTCCACCAACATCTGGAGGGACACAGCTCCACCAGCCCTGGCCTGCAGTCTTGTTCACTTCAGCATTAACCTTTCAAGCCTGCAGACTACCTCCATATTCCCCACCCCGCAATAGTAGGCCTTGCTTTGATGCCCAGATGAAAGAGGAAAGATCCAGGCAACTGGGGAGCTAGGGCCAAGGCATTTTGTAACCTTTAACAAAGGAGAATGACAGAACACTGAAGTATCTGAAGAAGTGTGCATGCACACGAAAGTATCTGAAGTATCTGAAGAAGTGTGCATGCACACGAAAGCTCATACCTAGAACTAACTCAGTTGGTCTTTAAGGTGCTACTGGAAGGAATTTTTTTATTTTGTTTTGACCATGGCAGACCAACACGGCTACCTATCTGTAACTAGAACACTGAGGGTGATATTCAGTGGCTGGGGAAGCCCAGCCAGATGGGTGGGGTATAAATAATTAATTATTATTATTATTATTCAGCTAAGCTTTACTCGGCCTCGGTCCTGTATACCTATAGGAGCGTCTCCACCCCCATCATTCTGCCCGGACACTGAGGTCCAGTGCCGAGGGCCTTCTGGCGGTTCTCTTGCTGTGAGAAGCCAAGTTACAGGGAATCAGGCAGAGGGCCTTCTCGGTAGTGGCACCTGCCCTGTGGAATGCCCTCCCACCATAGCTGTCAACGTTTCCCTTTTTTAAAGGGAAATTCCCTTATTCCGAATAGGATTCCTCGCAAGAAAAGGGAAAAGTTGACAGCTATGCCTCGCACCAGATGTCAAAGAGGAACTACCAGACTTTTAGAAGACATCTGAAGGCAGCCCTGTTTAGGGAAGCTTTTAATGTTTAATAGATGATTGTATTTTAATATTCTGTTGGAAGCCGCCCAGAGTGGCTGGGGAAACCCAGCCAGATGGGTGGGGTATAAATAATAAATTATTATTATTATTACTCAGAGCAGTTCCAATGAAAGTTATGACTAAGGCCTCATCTGCACCATACATTTAAAGCAGTATCATAGCACTTTAAATAGTTATGGTTTCCCCCAAAGGATACTGGGTGCTGCAGTTTGTTAAGGGTGCTGAGAGTTGTTAGGAATCCCATATTCCACTCACAGAACCAAAATTCCCATAGTTCTCTTCCAAAGCAATTGATTGTGTGATTGCTGGCAACTTTGTTGCATGATAGATTGTGCAAACTGTTGCATGATAGATTGTGCAAACTGTTGCACAATGAGTTTTCTGCTAGTGCAACTGGTTACATTGGATTCCTCTGTTGAGCAATATTTAAAAACTCACCCGTCTTCTAGTGAAAGAGCCCTTGTGCTAGTGGGGACAGAACACTGGGTGACACAGCCCCTGCTCATCCATTAGGATTGGAATGGCCTATCTCTCTTTTGGATTTTGAATGTTGTTTGTCACTGAAGAAGAACCCATTGTCCTCCAGAAGTTGTTGTATCCCAGCTCCCCTCAACCCCAGACAACATAGGCAAAGATGAGGGATGATGGGACAAAGATCTGGTGAGCAATATGTTTCCCACCTCTGTTTTATGCCAACATGGTTGATACGCAGCTGACCGCTCCTAGCTCTCAGACAGTTTAAAGAAGGCAATGATCACAAAGACAACAGAAGCTGCCCATCACTGCACTAAGTGAATTACATTTAGAGTTCTCATGGCATGCCTTGTGCATATCATATCCCCCCTCTCTGCTATTATTATAATTATTATTATTATACCACCCTATACCCACAGGTCTCAGTGCGGTTCACAGGATAAAATCAAAATATAAAACCACAAAGTACATAATCAAAATAAAAACAACAATCCAATAACCTCCACGGCGCATTTTAATAGAGCATAGGATGTCAATCAAATCAACCAACTTACCTTTGTTTGTTTAGACAGGCCTTTGGCCACTAACAGTGCTGTTTTAATAGGGTAACTTATTTAGTCGTTCTTTAATATTTATATTTATTGGTTTGTTTTTAAAAAATTGCATCTGTTTTTATTTATAGAATCAAACAATTGCAAAGTTGGAAGGGACCACATGGGACATTTAGTCCAACCCCCTGCGATGCAGGATATTTTTTTGGCCAAGTGTTGCTCAAACCCCAAATCCTGAGATTAAGCATCTCATGCTCTACAGACTGAGCTATCCCAGAGCTGCGACAATGCTGTGAACTTCCTTGGGTTCCATTGCGAGTGAAAGGCAGAATATTGGACTTTGTGGGAGAACATCACAAATCCTATCCTTGATGTAAAGTTCCTTTTGGAGAGGGGAAAAAAATACTACATACAATAGCAATTGATTATTATTTGTTAAAAAAAATGTGTGCGCACAGCTTTGATTACAGGGTTATTTATGGGGACTGCTGGAGGAGATAGCCGTTATTCATGGACACCTATAAATTAGAACTTACTATTAGCATATGATTATTATCTAGTTCACTTGAGCACAAAACACTTTGCAATATTTTTCCTGCCACAATTTCAGGTGAAAGCTACTTAATAAACTTCAGTGCTTAATGCCGGCTGTTCTCTTACAGCAGGGGCTTGCTGTCTGGCCAAGTATTGCTACAGAAGGGAGGCTGCTGGAACCAGCAAGGGGCAAGTATAACTCCCTGCCTTCCCTCCTTCCCTGGCCTGGGACCTTTAAAAAGCAAACTTGGTGCCTGGCTGGTATTGCTACAGGGGAGAGGTTGCTGGAATCATTGTCAGCAGGCTGCAGAATGGTGGATGAGAAATTAATGGGGTTTGAGAAGGTATAGTGGAGCTTGCAATCAATACACCATGTCTCTGGAAAGCAACAATGCCTTGTGTACAGTCGTACCTCAGGTTACAGACGCTTCAGGTTGTGTGTCTTCGGGTTGCGCACCACGCTGAACCCAGAAGTAATGGAATGGGTTACTTCTGGGTTTCGGTACTCATGCATGTGCAGAAGCACTAAATTGCACTTTGTGTATGCGCAGAAGCACCGAATAATGACCTGTGCATGCGCAGACACAGCGGTGCGGGTTGTGAATGCTGCGGGTTGCGAACGTGCCTCCCTCATGGATCACATTCACAACCTGAGCGTCCACTGTACTGTATAAGAAAGAGATCGACTCCAATCTACACAGATCACCTGTGGTCACTGAACTGTGAGGGTACATGGAGCTTGAAGAAGGACTGGCAATCTTTACTTCCCCAGGTGACTGATGGGGAGGTGATTGAGGATGGAGACCCAAGTGAAAGTCAGGAGTTAAGGCTATGTAAGTTAATTGTGGTGAGTTTCTGTGGAACCTTATGGCATGAAATCGAAGCAAGCTTTAGTAAAAGATCAGTGTCAGTGTGCATGCATTTTATGCAGAAGGTCCCAGGTTCAATCCATGGGATCTTCAGTTAAAACCATCAGGTAGCAGGTGATGGGTATGACCTTCTGCCTGTGGTCCTGCAAAGCTGCTACCAGACAGAGTGGGCAATCCTGGACTAGAGGTCTAGTTTAGCTTCTGAGAAGATCAAACTGGGCTAGGTGGTCAACTGATCTGGTAGAGGGCAACTTCCTACATACCTCATTGTGTGGGACTAGAATAGGTGTATGGAAGCAGCCTGTATAATTGGCAGACCATGCTAAGTCTCTGGATTGATGAAACTTGGTATCATATTGCACAAGGATGGCCCAAGGAATTTTGCTGCCTGAGGCAAAAAGTCAAGCTGGTGCCTGCTCCCATTCCATGTACAAAAGCTTAGCAGACTGGCAACTGGACCATGCTTCAATGCTGCTGCTGGGCCTTCCACTACACCTGGCTACATTATACTGTTCTCCTGCATCTGCCACCTGAAGGGGTCATTTCACTTTGTCTAATGATAGGGTTTGCCCTGGTGTTGGAAGACTTTCTTTCTATGGACAACATGCCACTATGTTCTGCTTCTTCCCTTCTAGCTCCAGTAAGTGAGCATGGTGAACTCATGCCAGAGAATGCCAACTCCAACTCTAGATATAAGTGCAACTACCTGCAACATGGATCCAGATGTGACAGGTTTTGACTCCCTCTCTCCCCCGCCTCCCCCTGCCCCTCTGAAAAGAGTCATAGTGAGGTTGGGAGATGCTCCACCCTCTCTGTCTTGCTTTGATCTACATGCAACACACCTTCTAGCCTATCCAATGAGCAGCTTCAGCAATGTTGGATAACATAAACCTGCTCAAAAGACATCTCATAATCTTCTGAGCAAGTGGGAGGTATGAAAATACTTTTTAAAATAATTGCCAGGGAGCTGAGATAGGATCGGAACTGAAGCTTTGCACTTGGTAACAAAAATGAGTATAGCTTTGAGGATCTTTTTCTCCTCTGCTTTCAAAAGGGTGGGAAATCTATAGGCCTATATTATATTTTATTTTGTACAATGGGTAATGATGACAGTAATTGTAGATTTGTCCTTCGTATCAGGGATAGCTGTTATCAGAACTAAAAATGGGTAGGCACAGCTAGGTAGGGAGTACCACATGTCCTGTATAAATACCAATGCTTTTGGAAGGGACTAGGGATGCAAGGGAAATTAGATTCTGTTTGCATTTAAAAGTGAATCCACTTAATTCACACTTTCCAAAACAATATGTGAAAGGAAACACAGTCATCTTTGGAAATTCACACTTCTTGAAATTCTTTGCAAAGCAGTTCTTCTGCCAAGGAATGCATACAAAAATGCATAAACTAGAATAAAGTCTGCATATGAGTACATATACTAATGAAAATAGCATGCAGAAATACATTAGATATGGGGAAATTGTTCTGCAAAAATGTGTTAAAATTCTGATGAATTTTTATGAGCACTTAATTTTTTGTTTTTGTTTTAGTCTGCAAATTCTTGCAGATATATTGAGAACTGGATTTAAGATGGGGAAAAGGAGAACCTGAAATTGACTGATTTGCCCATCCCTAGTGATCAGTAACCTTGGCACCGAAAACCCAGATTCTCTGTTTGGAGGTACTGTGTTCTTACCAGCCTGGCAGATGCCAGGTTATGGTCTCTTTGGGAGTATCAGAGACTTGACATATTTGCCGTTTCCTTTCAGTTTATAACAGGAATGGGGAACCCAAGGCTCTACAGATGATGCCAGACCACATCAGCCCCAGCTAACACGACCAATGGTCAGGGGTTATAGGAGTTGTAATCCACCAACATCGGGGGGGGGGATCATAGGCTCCTTATCCCTGGTTAACATGTTCAGCTTTACCTTTGGGGCTCAGATTTGTGTTAGACAATTTTTAACATTAGGAACCAATATGAAAGAACCACAACAGACAATACAAACTTTTGGCTATTACAATAAAAGCAAGAAATTAGCTGAATGTTGTCTGTTACTCCAAAACATCATGTTCTACAAATGTGTTTGGCTGTTGATCTTTATACATACCTATATGTTGAGTCAAAACAAAATAAAAAAATTCCTTCCAGTAGCACCTTAAAGACCAACTAAGTTAGTTCTAGGTATGAGCTTTCGTGTGCATGCACACTTCTTCAGATACACACTTCAGTGTATCTGAAGAAGTGTGCATGCACACGAAAGCTCATACCTAGAACTAACTTAGTTGGTCTTTAAGGTGCTACTGGAAGGAATTTTTTTATTTTGTTTTGACTATGGCAGACCAACACGGCTACCTATCTGTAACTGGATATATGTTGAGTCAGTTTAGATAAAATGGCTATATTCCATATTTTTAGGGCAACTCAAATAAATGACAAGTGTGTTCTTTTCCCAGTTGGCTGCTATACAAATCCTAGTTGCGCTGACAAGGTGGGTAACAATTTTCCAGTCATCATCAAGGATTAAACTAGGGCTGTGCACTGGCTTTGGCTGAGTTCCATGCCAAGCTGGGCATATTCAGGGGGACTCAGACATCAGATGTGTTTTGCACAAAACTTTGTACATTGGCAGCACCTACAAAATGCTGGTACCCTTTGGCCCTTTGGTGGTACCCTTACCATCCCTGCACCTGACAAGTGTGCAGGTCAGTGTGCCTTGCCCAAAATGGCCATATGGAGCAAATTTGGAGCACTAGCAGGCCTGATGATGCCCATGGACCAGTGCCATGGATTTAGTCTGGCTAGCGCTCCAGGCAGAGAGACTGTTCTCATTGCCTGGTGCAGAATAGGGAAAATATATATTTAAAAACACATATTTAAATATTGTATTTATGCTGCAGGTCCCCCCCCCAGCAAAGATTAATGTGGAAAAAGGAGTGAGGAGACTTATGAACAAACAAATGAAAACATGTGTGTGCGTGTGTGCATGTGTGCATGTGTGCAAAATGGGGCCAGTGAGCAGTGTGTCCTGGTAAGAGTTCCAAGGGACTAAAGCTTGGGGGCTAATATTGTTCCCCCCACCAGGCCTGAGATCCTCCACACCTGATCCTACAGGTTAAAGAGGAAAAGGCATTTGAAAGGAGGAAAAAACCTAGCGGGAAAATGAGGGGCAGAAAGGAAAGGTGCAGGCAATATGAAGGTAAAGAAGGCAGAAGTTTGCCTACTGGTTTCAAAAGATCATATCTTTGGCTGTTGGCATCTTATTTCTTTTTATATAGCCCAACTCCTTTTAAAGAGAGAATGAAGCGCAAGTCTTTGAATCTCTTTGCGGGGTCTATGCAAAATTAAAAACTGTTTGATTTCTTGCATCTTCAGGCTGATTGTACTCAGTTACTCAGAGAACAAAGGAGGTTTTACTCTGTGGATGAATGTTTAGAAGCACTACATTTCCATCAGATCTTTCCAGAGAAGTGATGACTCATGGTCCAGCACGTTAGGGAAAACACTGCAAGGAAATGATATGTATGTATGCATTATCGTTTTTAAAGAAAATAGACTGCTTAATATAATAATAAAAAAAATCTAAGTGGTTTACATAGAATTGCAGAATTGGAAGGGACCCTGAGGGCCAGCTAGTTCATTCTCCTGCAATGGAGGAATCTCAGCTGAAGCATCCATGACTGATGGCCAGCCAACTCATACTGGATCCCACCGCTCTCCAGGAAACACACATTTTAAATCAAAATTTAGCAGTCAATTTTGATTAATTATCTTCCTTCCTACCAAAAGAGATTCACCTTAAAACAAATCAGCTGAGAAAAAAATATTTGCCTGATCTGACATATGCATGGGTCATAGAAAGTAACCTTAGAGAACAGCAATCACTGTTTTGCACTCTCCTATACTACAATTTCAGAAAGGGAGAAAATGAATGAGCTAGAGACACTTTTGCCCCAACAGCATTCAAAATATCTGCACTGGTTCCCCATTTGCTACTGGGTCAAGTTCAGGGTGTTGCTATTAGTATGCATGCATGTATGTATGTATGTATGTATGTATATGTTTGTGTGTGTGTGTGTGTGTGTGTGTGTGTGTGTGTGGAGAGAGTGCGCTTGGGACCCTGGCTACCCCTTCCCTCTAAGGAAAGGGTCATAAATAAGTGGAAAGGCATCTGCTTTGCATGGGAAAAGGTCCCTGCTTCGATCCCTGGCTTCTCCAAGATAGGGCTGGGAGGGACTCTCTGCCTGAAGCCCTGGGGAGCCACTGCCAGTTTGTGTAGGCCAGGGGTCAGCAACCCGTGGCTCTTTTACACCTTTTCCGCAGCTCTGGGGCGGATACTAGCGAGGGGAGGAGGCGCATTGTGTGCCCCAACACTCCCCACTGTGGCGGGCGCTGTACTGGCTGTGACGTCGCATGGGGGCGGTGCGTGCGTTAGTCACGCACCGTCCCGACGTCACCTTCCCGCCCGCTGTCAGATCGCGGCTCCGGAGATATATTTGTTTTAAATGTCGCAATGGTTTTGTGGCTCCCAGTTGTTGTTTTCTTCAGAAACGGGTCCAAGTGGCTCTTTTTGTCTTAAAGGTTGCAGACCCCTGGTGTAGGCAGTATGGAAGAATATGGACCAAGGGTCTGACTCACTATAAGGCTGCTTCCTATGATATAACACTGAAATTTCTTCTGTTGTGTTTTAGCTACTCACGATGTTAGCAACCATTTGGCTGTTTTAAACACCTGTCTTAACTGTTTTTACTGATAATTGTAATGTTTTATATTTCTGTAAACAGAGGTTTCTTTACAGTCAGGAGTATACATTTTGTTAAAGTCAGAAAACATTTAAAGAGAGAGAGATAAAAATCCTCAACACAACTGTACATCACAAATAAAATTAAGGAACAGTGTGCAAAACAAAACAAAATGTAAAAATCAAGAGACCATTAAATTTTAGATAGACACAAAAGTTTTAAAGAGGCATTACTGTCTCTACATTATGAATTCCCCAAAGGAAAGCATTCCAGAGACGGGGTGGCACAAAAAATGTTTGCATTTTTATTTTTATTTTTATTACAATGCAATTATAATAATTGACGTGCTCCCTCTTGCATGTATGCTCTGGCTGCACTTGCAATGTGAAAGGATTTGGTTGGATTAGGTACACTGGATTTTACACAGCATCACTTATGTGGAAGGACCATGGCAAGACTCAATGGGGCCATCAGGGTTTTTGCATCAATCCTTTCACTTGGGGATCAAAGTAAGAGGAGAAGGTTCAATAGTTTCAAGAAAGTATTCCTTTTCCTCTCCGTGTGTCAGCATCCATCCTATCTGTGGGCAGAAAAACTGAGGTGGGGGTATTATTACATACCGTACGCAATGTACACTAATTATATGGATGTTTCCAGTTAATTATTGTATGCAGTTCTGGTTTAATTATGGCACACTGTATATTTAAATATATTGTGTTGTCTGCAAGCCATTCAGGGAATATTGATTTATGGGCAGTGATGTGCATTTAATAAAGAAATAACACTGGCAACACCCACAGCAGGAAACTCTAGTTTATGTTTTTGGTGATTATTCAATGAAAAGGAAATGTGTTCATTACCACAGATTGTTTTCATTTATTACTTGAGATATGGGATACCCCTCCTGCTTGTATCAAAAATGAACCATGCCTTTCAACTGTTCAAGTAAAATGCTGAAGAAACATCAACACAAATACAAACGCCTTGAGGTTTTTTTCTTTCTTTCAAGTATTCCATTTCAGCAATTGAAAACCCAGTAATTCTCCAAGTTTCCCTACTTCTGCCACTACCCTTTCCTCCCTTGCCAGTTACCCTTGAAACGATTTACTCCTGAGTATTGCCTTCATGATGACTTTGTGCTTTCTACAGTTCATATCACACACCAATGGCCAGTCAGTATTCCCATAGCAATATACAAAAGCAGCAACAGCTGGTACTCCCTGGAACTGGTAGGGCAGAAGGTGGGGAGATGAACAGTAGATGGCACCAGAGCCAATGACAGAGCAATTTGTCTGTATCCTCTTCCCTACTGAGGTCTACAAGTGACAATACTTAGACAATGGCTTCATTCACAAGGCAGTTTATTGCATTTCCCTGACAGTTACATTTCCCTGATTTCCACATTATATTTGAGCTTTCACACGATGTAAAAGCCACTTCCAGAAATATGCAGCAGAATATACAGAAACGTGCACTCATCTTCTGTTCCACTATATTTCTGAAAGATCAAACATAAATACTTCCTTCTCTGATTTTTGACCATGCCAAGACCTTTTACAGAAGTCAGTCTGGCATCTCGCACTGCTTATTGGAATTTTTTTCTTGCTCTCAATCCGGCAGATTTGTTATTTGCATCCTTAAAAAAAGAAAGAACCTGCCGAGTTTGATTGCCGCAGGATCTGCAGCATCATTTGGTGCATCTATCGCCTGGCACTTTGATACACATGAAAAGTGCTTTGCAAAAAAATCAATAGGAACAACAGAACTCTGCACCAATGCCCATTCATGTTATGTTCTCTTTGATCTTGCAGTCACTGTTGGGATAGCAATGAGGATAGTAATGATAATAGGAAAGCAGCTTTGTTCTTGCAGAGCACCCCTCATCTGAACCACTCAAAGAACTTGACTAATTATTTAATTAAGGCCAGACTACATTCCTGCTGGAATGGTAGCTGTGTATTGCAGGCTGTGCTCTCCACCCTTTTTATTCAGTATTAAATTCCACAGACTGGTCAACCTAATAGACAAAGTCCTAGGATGTTGCTAGTAGCAGAGACTTTTATCTGCTTATGATGCTAATGAAGAGAAAAGGAGCATCATTTGCAGGCTTATTTTGCTTCTGCCATTAAACTTCAGAGCTGCTGCAACTGGTATTTTTACTCTCCCTAAAGCAAAGTTCAAAGTAAATTTGTGACTTTCTCCTGAGGCAAAACACCTGGTGGATCTCGAGGGGCAGCCGAATAAAGTTTCACTGAGACTGTACTAACGTTTCTCAGTGAGCTTCCACGTATCTCTAGATGATCACCAGATTATTTTTTATCAAAAGTGCAGTTTCCAGGCTGATTAGGAGGTTGCTCCTCATGTAAAACTTCCAAGAAATGTTAAGGAAAGTAATGCAACACAGAGACACATAACCTTCAAACTGGACTACTGTGATGTGTTCTAAGAGGGCTGCCCTTGGAGACTGTCCAAAAATTGCAACTAGTGTAAAATATTGTGACTAGTAAGCTGGTAGTGGGAGATATTGCTCATATATTACAACAGCTATCCTGGTTGCCAATAGTTTTCCAAGCCCAATTCAAGTTGGTTACTTTGGCATTTAAGGTCATTGGGTCATATGAGGAATATGGTATTAGGATCCAAGCCTTAGATCATGGGTAAGCAAACTAAGGCCCAAGGGCCGGATCAGGCCCAATTGCCTTCTGGATCCGGCCCGCAGACAGTCCTGGAATCGCCGTGTGGATCAGCAGCATGCGTTCTTTCCCTCTCCGTCCCTCACACAGCGGCGGTGGCGCTGCCTCTTCCCTCCCTCCTCCTGGCTTCTCCCCGCCCTGCCTAGAGGAGGAAGGGGGCTGGGCTTTGTTGGTGAAAACAGCAGTAGCACTAGAGCAGCTGCCATTTTAAGCAGCCCCTCTCTGGAGCCCTTTTGCTCGCCACTCATCGTCCCTCTGCCACCAGCCCCTGCCACTCCTAGACACAGGTAAGCAGCCACTGGGGCTCATGGGGCTCTTGCATAATCCCCCCCAAAAAAATATAGTCCGACCCCCTCCCACAAGATCTGAGGGACAGTGGACCCTGCTGAAAAAGTATGCTGACCCCTGCCTTAGATGCATGCTGTGGTCCCTCTGTATTGATGTTTGGCTTGACCTCTTTATCATTTTAGGCGGCTAGTTCAAATGTACCTTTTTCTGGCGGGTTTCCACAACTGACTGATCTAGTTGCATGCAATTGCCATATTAGACTGTTGAGCTGGAATGCACTGGTAGCTTTAAATAGCTATAAATTAATATCTGAAATGAATAAAGTCCTTCTTTCCTTTCTTTTTTAAATATTTGTTTCCTGCCTCTACAGAACTCAGAATGTGCTGCAATTAACGTTAAAAACAAAACAAAACAAAACAAAACATTAAAACCTCAGAATAACAAAAGCACTGCCTAATGTAACTCTCAACTCAAATTAAAATAACTTTTCTTGTTGTTACAGGCTGACATAAAAAACAGATTCTCAGGTGTTGCTTTTCCCCCTTTGCAATGTCAGATTTGGCGGGTTTTATTACAGCTTAACTCATATATATATATATATATATATATATATATATATATATATATATATCACATGTGTGTTTGCATACATTAAATCTTGTGGAAAGGCTGTGTAACATTTTGATTTTTGACAACCACAGTCTTTTTAAAGTTCCACAGATCCCTATAGAAGAGTCTTCAATATGTGTCCCGAAAGACAACACACATGGCAATTGCCCAATGTGCTAGGGAAGGGAGTTCCAGATTGCAGATGACACCAGACTAAAGGTCCAGCTCCTTCATCAAGCAGAATAGACCTCCTGACAAGATGGTATCTGCAGAAGGGCAGTGACTGGATGTGCATATAAGGGGTGCAGTGACATGGCGGGGGCTGACCATGGCCCTGGGTGCAAAATTCAGATGGGGTGCAACCAGGTGCCACATTGGCCAGTTATTCTCCCCCCTGCGGGGGCAAGCATACCAGCGTGGACCCAATTGGTTCTGGTGGAGGAGGGTGCTCTGATGGCTTGCCCACCCCAGGCACCAGCAACCCATGCTACGCTGCTGAAAGGGTGAGATTAAGGTTCTGTTATGGTCTACCCCAGGTAAAGAATGTCCTAGGAATGTCTCTGTTGCTGCCCATGAAAGGGGTCGTAAAATGGAGGGTCCATTTTGGCCCCATTTTGGATAGGATTGGTAAAAAAATAAATAAATCATGATGGAAGGGAATGCATTTCTGCAGCCACCACTGATTTTGCATAAAGCAAAATTCAGCATGAATTGGGACACTAGAGAAAGCTAGTAAGAAGATATGAAGGAAGTTCAGGATTGGAAAATAAAATGTTGAAGGGGATTCCATCCCTCCCCTGACTTTTGAGTCTAACCTGAGCCTTAGTGTGGTTTACACTTTTCCTCAACAAGCACCCATTTTAATGTGATTGCCTCCTAGGCCAGAGGATCCATGGGATGTGACGAACCATAACACATTGCAAAGGAAGTTCAAAATTATCTATTGGTAGCATTTGCTTAATCCATCTTGAGGGAAAAGGAGAAATTCTCCTTGCTTTCCGAAAGCCCACCCAAGCCAGTGCTTCTCATTTCCCTGCCTATGTGCCTGCTTGTCACTTTGATTTCTCAGTGTTTTATTTTTCTGGGTCCAGATACAGCATCAGGTCTCACACACATTATCACCAGGTCCACACATTTCACATTGCTTCCCTTCCCTTCTCATGTAATATTGAACCAATAAAAATAATAAGAAAGGACAGGGAAGCTTTCAATTTGTTATCCTCTGAAGCCTGGATTATATCCAGACCTCTTGGCTAGATATCAGGAAAGAGTAGACACAAATTCAGCCAGCACTACATGATAAAGTTAAGTGTGTGTGTGTGTGTGTGTGTGTGTGTGTGTGCTTGCACTAAGAAGCCGGGACTCAGGGAAACTGTTAAATTTATTTGAGTGGTGGTGTGTGCACAGAAGAAGAAAAAGAAGAGTTTGGATTTGATATCCTGCCTTTCACTACCCTTAAGGAGTCTCAAAGCGGCTAACAATCTCCTTTCCCTTTCTCCCCCACAGCAAACACTCTATGAGGTGAGTGAGGCTGAGAGACTTCAGAGAAGTGTGACTAGCCCAAGGTCACCCAACAGCTGCATGTAGGGGAATGGGGAAGCGAACCTGGTTCACCAGATTACGAGTCCACCGCTCTTAACCACTACACCATGCTGGTTCCCAGGAACAGGTGACTCTGTCAATTTTGCAACCATAAATTCAGTTCTCCATATTCCCACATCATCTTGCCTTTCGAAATTATTATTAAAGTCTGGAGAGTTCCTCATTAGGTAGAAGGTTAAACATATGCACGCATTTAAAACAACACACATCTATGTCTACACTCAAGATTTTATTCCTCTCAGAGGAAGTGCATGTTAGAGTCATGTGTGCTCACATGGGTTCAGATATACGCATGTAACAAAGTTGGTCAACAAGTTACATTGTGGGTATAGAATCAAAGCAAATAAGGGAATTCAGAGGTCATCCTGGCAACCTCCCGCAGTGCAGAAATCTCAACTCAAGCATCCATGGCAAATCCATTAAATAAATAACCTTTTTCACTGGCTTCTTTAAACGTAAAAAGGCTCCACCAAAAAGAAAACAAAAAGCTGAACAGCTGTTAGGAGCATGGGAGACAGCATCTCCAGCTTCTCACACTTACCAGAAAGCCCAGTCAAGCAGTGGCAGAGCTTCATGTTCCAGCACCGGGGGGCGGAGAGCAGGTGGGGGCGGGGCTGGCGCACGTCCTGGGGGCATGATGCGCCATCAGCAAGGGCGGGGCACCCAGCACGGATGGGGGGGCAGCCGTGATGGCACCCCACTGGGATTGCACTGCTGGGGGTGGTGCGCTCTCCCTGCACTCCTCTTCCTCTGCCAGTGCGGTCAAGGACACCATTGGGTTTTCAGAAAGCGCAGGCATCCAGGAATACTGTATATTGCAGGCCACCAGAGATATGATTTGGCCAGCTCAAAAGTGAGAATTCAAAGAAATTTTATGTGACTGAACACAATTTCTTTTATTAGTAATTGATGGGGATGGTGTGTGTGTTGGGGGGTGTTGGGGAGAGGCATGTGAAAGACAATTTTGGCACAAGAGTGATGAAACTCTCCATGCAGGAGGCGAAGCTGTTTTTAACCTAAAACAAACTGTCTGGGTGAATCTGGTTGTTCTTTCTTGGAAACTTATGTGAAATTTCAAGGAAAGCCCCAGGAAGCTTCCAAGATTTCTCTGGAGAGACCAGCACAACTCCAAGGTTTAATGTATTGCAAATATCATCACAGCTTTTCTTTAATCAATACATAAACCCACCCACCCAGACACATGCTAGCAAAGATATTTGCTGGAAATGGATTTTCCCCCCAACACTGTTCGTGAAAGGTACAAGATTGGAGCTAATGAACAGGGGAAGTCTGTAGGTTTGATATTGAGTCGTGTACATGATTAGAGTTAACGGTGATGTTCAATTAAGAGCCATCCATATCGAAATAGCAGAGGTAATGCAAAACAGCAGAGAAAAGCTTTCAGTTGTTTTGGGCATTTCCCCAAAAATTAAGGAGTGATTTTTTTAAAAAAAAAATGCAGTTGAAGAGTGTAATGTAATACATGGTCTGCCAATTATTTTCCTTTAAATCATGGAGTTTGCAGTAGTGTCTATGTGCTACCCACAGAATCAGCAGGCTGAGAACCAATGTAGCATGGTGAGTAGAGTATTTGAGTACGATGGTTTGAGATCCAGGTTCAAATGAACCTCAGTGGGTGCTCTTGGGCCAGTCACTATCTTTCATCCTAACCAACATCACAGAGTTGTTATGAGGGTTAAATAGATGGGGCAGACCATGCATGCTGCCTTGAGATCACAGGAGGAAAAGCGAGATATAAATGCAGTAACTAAATAAGAGGCAGAATGCTTCTTATTCCGCAGTTACTGGGGAATGGCAGATATGAGCAGGATGGTCTAACTCAGGAATGGTGGTGGATTGCAACTCTCATCATCCCTGATCATCAACCGTGCTGGCTGGAGATGACAGCAGGTAGAGTCCAACAATGTCTAGAAGGGTGCGGATGTCGGGCTTTGGGGAATCAGATACCTCCCACGGTGGCAGCAAAAAAGCAGAGAGAAAACAAAGAAGAGTTCTTACCAATTAGTTTATTCAATAATCACAGTGAGAGACAAAGGAATGTGGTCTCTCTCTCTTTTTTTTTTTTTAATAATATTTATTAAAATTTTCCAATTAATTACAAATTAATAAAACATCCAATTTCAAATCTTTTTCCAATTACATCCTTTCAGGACTTCCCCTTCCCTCCCCCCCTTGTATTCCAAATCTCTCAAATGATCTCAACAAGTTCTTCTCCTCAATTCAAACTTGTTATCCTTAACCCAATTTTTTTTTTTAAAAAAAAACAACAACATTATTTTCCATTCCCCTAAAATCGGCTTATTCCCACCACGAGTTCCCCACTTTAGAATACCATATAGATGTATATAGCCTAAATAAAACATAGTTTACGCCTTTAAGGATTCCACATTTCCCACCCCCCCTTTTCCCGGTTGCGTTCCCAATATTCCTCAATGTCCGATATTTCCACGTCTCTCTAAATCATAGTCCTTTGCCAGTCCTCTTTAATTTCGAATGTCCAATCATGGAAGAGTTCTGTCTCAAAGAGAGGCCCATTTTTTCCATCCAGATTTTTATATCCAGGAGTGAAAAACTCCAAATTATAATCCTTAAGCTTGTCAAATCTGGATGTCCCGAATGTCCCCACTTTTGACTTGGTCCAATTCTTGTTATTTTGTTGTTCTTATTGATCAGACTCCTCTTTCTATTTCTTTCTGTCCCTGTTTTCCTGCACAAATGTCCTAATTCCAAAAGTTAGTTCCTTTACAGAGGCTTGTTATTCAGAAACAAAACATTACGTCAAGTTCCTTTCATTCCACAACAGATGATTCCATTGTCTTCTTCGGTGTAGTGGCCTCTGTAGTCATAATAATGTTCCATTTCTGCAGTTTCCCAGGAGATAAACAGTTCAGTTCCAATTTCCAGCTAAAACTTATAATATCCCTCGGCTCCTCTAGGTGGATTGCAAAAACTGCGTTCTCTTCCAGATCGCATCCATTAGCCCTAGTAACTTTGTAATCCATATTTAAAACAATTTGTATCCAATTTATAACAAATATAACCAGCAAAGTCCTTGTAACATAGTCTCTATCTTATTTTCCGCTTTGACAGCTCTTTGACAGCTGTCAAAACTTGCCTTTCTCCTCTCCAAACTCCGTCATCGATCGCTCCCGGGGTTCCAGGGGGGGTTGTTTTTAAGTCCGAATTCTACTTTCCTCCTCCAGCTCAATCTCATATTCTTCACTCGTGAGGTTAAAAACTTGCCAAAATGATGTTACTCCGATCTTAGTTATCAGATCCTTTGCTTTGACCCTTCTACAATGGAGGGGGTGGCTGACTTCCTTTTTTGCGCCTCCCCCGCTCGCTCCGAAATTTTTAAAATTTTTGTCCCTCTTTTTAGTCCAAGTTCCAATTACTTACAGGTTGTTCTTTTAGGTCCGAATTTTCAAAGGAAGAAGCCAGCGCTCTCCGCCGAATGGCATGCGGCTTCGCACGGCAGGGATAGCAGAGGACTCAAAACACCACGCTTCTCCCCGGCACCCGATCCGTAGCCTTTAAAAAGGCTCCTTCACGAGTCGGGAGGGCGCTGACGGTGTCAGCCGAGTCTCCATGTCCACGGCCCCCGTGGCCGTGGTTTTTAAGGGTCCCCGCATCGCCGGTGCGGTAGGACCCAGCCCCTGCCGTGCAGGCTCCCTCCGGAGCTCGGAGGGAGTCCGCCATTCGGCGATGGCGCCGACCCGGAAGTTGGAATGTGGTCTCTCTCTCTATAATGGCATTGCTCCAATTAAAGTCCCACCACCTTCTGTCTCCCCTATTCGATGTCACTCCTGCATTGGCTAATTTTTTTTAAAAAATGATATTTATTAAGAGTTTAAAGATTACAAAAAGAAAGAAAAAAATTAAACAAATCAATATAATACAATACAAAAACAGAAACAAAAAACACTACATAAAACATTAAATTAACAAAACAAAACAAGAACAATTAAAAACACTTCCAATATTTTCAAGCTTATCTTTCATTCACTTGTTTCATTGACTTCCTCACGCCTCCCTTTTTGTATTCCACTTCAATTAACTGTTTCAGCAACTCCTTTCCATCTTCCTCTGTTTTCTGTCCTGTAATTAATCTTAACATATTCTGACCTTGTTTTTTCCCTTTAATACATTAACAGTCTATCTGTACCTAGTTCCTTATAACATTTCTGCCAAAGCCATATAACTTCATTCCACCATTTTTCTAAAGCTCATTAATTTTACAATATTTCTGTAAATAATCTTTAAATTTTTTCCAATCTTCTTCCACTGACTCTTCTCCCTGGTCTCGGATTCTGCCAGTCATTCCCGCCAATTCCATATAGTCCATCAACTTCATCTGCCATTCTTCCCAGGTGGGTAAATCTTGTGTCTTCCAAGGCTAATCTAAGCTTTCTGCCACTGAGCTCTCTGTTCTACTACCCTCAATGGCTGCCTGGTCCTGGGAGAGGAGGGCATGTCAGGAATGCTTTCCAAGGACACTGAGTCTGTCAGCTGTCTCTCCCCTGGTGCTGCTTATTCTTCCTGCTGTTCCTCTTCCAATATTTCCCAGCTTCTGCCCTCTGCAGCCTCTGAACTATGCCCGTCTGCAAACCACTGTTCTAAACCTATACTGTCCTCCTGTTCTCGGGAAGGTTCAGGAGTAGGGGGGGATGGTCCCCACTATTCCTCCTCAGTCCGGCCCCTGACAGCAGGTAGTGGATGATGATTATTCACCCACTCACAAGGCTTCTTGATGCAAGGAGCAACTCTGATTGGCTGATTAGTGCACATGGGGTCCATTCACACAGCTGTTGAATGTGTCGCTCTTGAGAAGTGGGACTGCCCAGTGTGACTCCACCTACTCTTTCATAAGTTTTCAACACATGAGTTGGGGGAGGGGAGAGATAATCCTCCCTTTGTGTACTGTGTACATTGGGAAAAAAAAATCTGTGAGCATGGGTGATGAGCATAGTGAAATGCATTTTATAGATGAGCAATAAAATGAAACGTTGGAATTCAATTCAGCACCAGCCAATTAATGCCCTGTAATCCAACTGTGTGTGATGCAAGGGGTCTCCTTCAGATTTCCTTATCTTCCCTTTCCTCCCTTTCTCTACAATACAAATACAGCTGCCAAGAATGGCAAACACCTACCTGTCTGTTTTAGCAAGAAATCCTCTATAAAGGCAAGCCATTCCTGCCACTAAGATCCCCAGTGCCGATTTTATTACAGGAATGGAAACAGAAGCATAGCACTGTTGTTCCTGTTCATCTGTCTGCCGGACTGAGTGGTATGATGCAAGGGAACGTACGTGTATTTATACAGCAAATGGGAAAATACATTTCTTAAGATGGATGAGGTTGCTTTCAAGCTTGATGCACCCAATAAAATAACCCGGTATCAAGAGAGAGGTTTATTTCGAAGCTTGGACGTGTCATAATATCAGCTCCCAGCCAGGGCCAACAAATACATAAATCAGAAAGTAGATTTAATGGAATAGTTGGGACAGCAGCAAATGGTGAATGAGGCTAACTAAAGGAAGCCATTATGTTTATAACGTAAATGATGCAACATTGCAAACACCTATCAGCCATTCCTACTGAAACACCTATTTTCTCATCATCCATAAACCAGCCTAGAAAATTGTTTGTTTGCAGACCTCATCCAGCCCCTTAGGTAATTTCGTTTGCTTCATTTAGATCCTGCTGCTTTTCCTCTGCAGAATTCAAGGGACTGTATATAGAGCATTCTTAGTGGGTCTCCTGTTCAGGTACTGACTGGACCCAGACCTTAATAATGTTGCTGTATCAGGCTCTGCCATGAGACTATCGTATGTGAGTCACCACCCAGTTTCAATCAAGGTATATTAAAATTTTGGTCTGCAGTTTGACTCAAAAGGAAAAGGATTTAAGTTGCAAGAAGCAACTTCAAGCTGAGGTACAGTTCAATGTTCCAGTTCTCTTTGGCATTTAATATCTTTTTTTATTGCATTTCTATCCCACCTTTTCCTCCAAGGCATGGTTCTCCCCCTCCTCATTTAGTTCCCACAACAACCATGTGAGGTAGGTGAGGCTAAGAGTTAGTGACTGGCCTCAGGTCACCCAGTGAGCTTCAAGGCCAAGGGGGAATCTGAACCCTAGTCTCCCAGCTCCTAGTCTGACACTCTAACCAGTGCATTATTATTATTATTATTATTATTATTATTATTATTATTTCATTATTTATTAAATTTGTATACCGCCCTATATCCGCAGGTCTCAGGGCAGTTCACAGGACAAAATCACAATATAAAATCACAGAATACATAATCAAAATAACAACAAGAACAACCCAATAACCCCCCCACCCAACACATTTTAAAAGGGCATTGAATGTCAATCAACCAAAGGCCTGGTTAAAGAGGAACATTTTTGCCTGGTGCCTAAAGGTGTATAATGAAGCACCAGGCGAACCTCCCTAGGGAGAGCATTCCACAAACAGGGAGCCACCACAGAAAAGGCCCATCCTTGTGTGTCTACCCTCCAGACCTCTTGTGGAGGAGGCTCATGAAGAAGGGCATCAGAAGACGATCTCAAGGTTCGGGTAGGTTCATATGGAAAGAGGCAGTCCTTGAAGTATTGTGGTCCTGAGGCATTTAAGGCTTTATAGGTCGAAACCAGCACTTTGAATTGGGCCCAGAAACTAATTGGTAGCCAGTGCAGTCAGACCAGGATCGGTGTAATATGTTCAAACAACCAGGCCCCAGTGAGCAACCTAGCCATTGAATTCTGCACTAGCTGAAGTTTCTGAACCGTCTTCAGAGGCAGCCCTACATATAAACACATTGCAGTAATCAAACTGTGAGGTTATCAGAGCATAAGTGATAGTAGTTAGGCTATTCCTGTCCAAATAAGTACGTAGTTAGGCCACCTGAAGCTGATGGAAGGCACTCCAGGCCACTGCCTTTCATGGAATGTGTATACAGATGAATAAGATTAATTTACAGGGATGCGGGTGGTGCTGTGGGTTAAACCACAGAGCCTAGGACTTGCCGATCAGAAGGTCGGTGGTTCGAATCCCCACGACGGGGTGAGCTCCCATTGCTCGGTTCCTGCTCCTGCCAACCTAGCAGTTCAAAAGCACGTCAAAGTGCAAGTAGATAAATAGGTACCGCTCCGGCGGGAAGGTAAACGGCGTTTCTGTGCGCTGCTCTGGTTTGCCAGAAGCGGCTTAGTCATGCTGGCCACATGACCCGGAAGCTGTACACCGGCTCCCTTGGCCAGTAAAGCGAGATGAGCGCCGCAACCCCAGAATCAGTCATGACTGGACCTAATGGTCAGGGGGCCCTTTACCTTCACTTTATATTAGAACTGCATACAAGAATGTGTTTATTGGGAGGAATTTGCACTGAAATTCTGACAAATTTTCATGAGGGGTTTTTTTAAAAAAATTAAAAATCCTCAGATTTCTTCAGAAATGCAAATTTAAGATTACAAGAATGAGAAACTGGGATAATTGAAAATTAGAGATCCACACACTTATAAGTAATTAGGCTGTATGACAAAAAATGGTTTACCTTGTAATAAGGGCTTCACAGATAAGGAGCACTTGAACTCAGGCACAACCATGAAATAATATACACAAAATCCAAGGATATTCTACACTTAATGTCAGCACCATCTGTGGGCCAGTTTCAACCAATTTATTTGTCCTCTTGGATCATCAGATATCCATGTTTGCATAGGACCGAAGCATGTGAAATCCAAAGCTTGATTATTAGCAATAAAGCAGTTCAGTATGACAGCTTGTATGAGGCCTTTGCTGGTTCTCTCTGGACCAGGACCTGATATTTGCTGGTTCTCTGGATCAGATCCTGATCCAGGAACATGCTTCCAAGTAGCCCCACATGTACCCAAGTAGTACCACGTGCACATAGCCAGGTACCTTGACAGTGGCTGTGAAGCTCTTGCCTGGCTTGCTGTTGCCTGGCTGCTGCTTTAGCCCAGTGGAACAGGAGTAGTCAATACAGTGCCCTCCAGATGTTTGTGATGCAAACTCCCATCAGCTCTGGCAACTGTGAATGGCAGGGGATGCTGGGAGTTTTAATCTACATTATCTGGACAGCACTCCCCCTATGAGAGATGAAGAGGAACCAAACACATAAAATAGGGTGTCATATTATGGATCATATAAAGTCTGGGCAAAACGAGACGCCTTTACAAGCATCTGAAGCCCTTGATGGTTGCTGCTCCACATACAGCAGATGGAAGGGTATTAAAAAACAAAAACAGGGACAATAGCAGAAAATGTCCACTTTCAGGTCATTGTCCTATAATGTTCTACAGGGTACGGTGCCACAATTGGAATTTTCAGAAACGGCAGAGCTGAACCCTGGCAGCTATATGCCCTGATACTTAACTAACTGTACTATTTTTTCTTACAGCTTCTGAAAATGAATCTATTTTCCTTACGATTTTGCTTTACAATAGCATTTTAGCACACCTTGATTCAGAAAGGGCTTCCAGAAACCAAATCAGGACGTGCATCTAACCATAAATGCCAAATGAACCAGCTATATTAGCCTTCCCCTACCTGGTGTCCTCTCTAAGTTTTGGATTACCTACTCCCCTCACTCCCTCACCACTGGCTATGCTGACTGGACCAGTGTCAGCATCTTTAGGGTGGATGGGTGGAATAGTGGGTACCAAATTGTGGAAGACCGTAACTGTACTGTATACCATGCTGAACATGCAGAGAGAAAAATTAGCGTGGTTTTTCTTGCTATAAGTTTCTGTGTAGTCTCTATAAACTGGGCTTGAAGCTGTGGTAAAATTATAAAAATCTAAATATAATGAATACAAAGAAATCACCCAACGCTGGAATGCCCTCAGGTATTATTAACTTGTCCTTTAGGTAGCCATTGTGGAAAATAAGACTGAGAGGTAAAGAGATGTGGAGAGAAAGAGAAACCCAGGAGCTGGGCTGGCAGTGCACATCGTAGAAAACAAGGCGCATCATGGCATAAATCACACATGCCATAAAAATCTGGAGGCACTGGGATTTATCTCCTGTCAATAAGGGGTGAGAGGCGAGTCATCGCTCACTCATTCCCTGCCTCTTGAGTGAGCGATGGTACCAGCTTGGACATTTCTGTCCCCAAGGATGCTGAGTTCCACATCATCTGTTTTGTCAGGGCCAGTGGGCTGGTCATACGCTGCTCTCCACACAGAAACACACACATCCCTTGCTGTGCTAGGTTATATACCATATGCTGGCGTTTACAGTGTTGCAATAAGCAGAACTGATTCTTTCTAACCCTGGACATCCACATACCCCTTTGTGAAATGAATGTGAATGGGGAAGGGTTGTAGCTCAGAAGCAGAGTCTCTGTTCTGAATGAAGAAGTTCCCAAGTAGCCATTCACATCCTACATGGACTTGGCTAAAACATTTTGAAAGTAATCCAGGTTGATGGCCAGCACTCCCACTTGAGAAAGTAAGTTCTGTAGTTGAAAATCAGGGTTTCCCAAACTTGGATCTCCAGCTGTTTTTGGACTACAACTCCCATCATCCCCAGGGATGATGGGAATTGTAGTCCAAAAACAGCTGGAAATCGAAGTCTGGAGAACCCTGATTCAAATACATGCTGGGTGAAGAAGTACTTCCTTTTTGTCTCTGTCCTGAATCTCCTAACATTCACCTTTTTCTTTCTTGTCAACTACTTGTGAACATAAAAACATAAGGATGGCCTGCTGGTTCAGGCCAATGGTTCATCTCATTCAGCATTCAGTCACTTTGAGATGCCCTGGGTGAGATAAAGAGACTGACAAATTTAATAACTAAATAAGTAATAAATCCTGCTCTCACAGTGGCCGGCCAGATGCCTACAAGCTGGACATGAGTTCAGCAGCACTCTGCCCACCTGTGGATTAGATATACTTTGTGACTTTCCTGCTCAGCTGATCGTTTACATACTGTACATGGCCTGTGGTATTTTATGCATTTGTGACTCTGCTGTTGTTTTCATTGATTATGATTTGTTGCAATTCCTGGGAGCGATTTTCTGATCACTTGCTGATTTTGAGAGTTGATTTTACCATGCAGCTTTATATTTCAGATGAATTGTTAAAAATCACTTAAACTAATTTAAGTTGTTTATTTTTATATTCACCCTTTTCATTACTGCTTATTTGCACTCAGTTGGGTTGCCACAGAGATGTGTGATCTTTGTTGTGTATTTTGTCATTTCTGTGGCTCATAAACTGCCTTGTGCATAACAATGCAGAAAGGTGATATACAAAAAGAAGAAGAAAGAAGAAGAAGAAGAAGAAGAAGAAGAAGAAGAAGAAGAAGAAGAAGAAGAAGAAGAAGAAGAAGAAACAAAACAAAAATTCTGCTAGTAAAAAATGTGGATGCAAAGTTTCCACTACGGTGGTACCTCAGGATGAGAATGGGATCCGTTCCGGAACCCCGTTCGCATCCTGAACACAACGTAAGACGCAACAGCGCATCTGCGCATGCATGCATTTTGCCGCTTCCATGCATGCGTGTGACGTCATTTTGAGCATCTGCGCATGTGCGAGCAGCGAAACCCGGAAGTAACACTCTCCGTTACTTCTGGGTTGCTGCAGAGCGCAACTCGAATGTGCTCAACCCGAAGCACATTCAACCCGAGGTATGACTGTATACAGAAAACAAGAGGAAGGTTAAACTTCCTTCTATGACATATACCTTCTGTATAATAATAATAATAATAATAATAATAATAATAATAATAATAATTTATTTATACCCCGCCCATCTGGCTGGGTTTCCCCAGCCACTCTGGGTGGCTTCCAACTGAATGTTTAAAACAGTACAGTATTAGACATTAAAAACTTCCCTAAAGAGTCAAGAATAACTAACGCTCTGACCTCCAGATATTGGGCTGCAATCCCCAGTTACACTTGACCACTGACCTTGCTGGGTGGGGCCGAGGAAAGGGATTGGAATCCAACAATACCTGGAAGGAATCAAATGGTCTACTGATGCCCTATGCCATGCCTCCAAAGCCTCCTGGCAGGATACAATAACTGAAAAAGAGGCATAAATGTCAGAACATTTGCATATGTGATGTGCCACCCTATCCACCATCTGCCAAAGATGCCTGACTGGTCACTTGTGCTCTATATCTATTTCTTCTTAGTATTTGTTTGCATTGTTATCATCACATCTGTATTCGCTAGTCACAACCGATTTGTCTTACTCCACATATCTCCTTTAAAGATGGGAAGCTTTATTTCCCACACATTTCCTGCCCCCCCCCTTTGGATGCACCATTTTTTTGATTTATTCCCCATTTGGTATTTATCTTATTTCTCCCAATTTCCCCCTTTCCTCCAATAGATGTGCTATATATTGTTACTGCTTCTCTCCCTCACCCCATAACCCAAATCTATCTTTTTTCCCCAACACTTATTTTACTTTTTGCTATCTTCTCCCTGTGTAGTTTTTATTCTTAGGATTTATCTTCTTTATCCCCACAGTCTACCCCAGAATTCACCACTTTCGTATTTTTTCCTCTTGCATTGGTTTATTAATAACATATTTGGTGATGGTGGGTGTTTGTGTGGATCCTTTGCTTAAGTGTCCCCGGTCTAGAGGGAGATCCAGGGCCTGCAACCTTGCAGATGTTGATGGACTACAACACAATCCCTGGCTATTGGCCACACAGGATGTGGCTGATGGGATCTGGAGTCTAACAGCATCTGGAAGGACACAGGTCTGCAGTCAGTCATCGTTGACTAGGGCTTGTTATAGAGAGCATGTGACTCACAGATTATAGCAGCTGTACTAGCTGCTGGTCTGTTTCATGACATAATGCAGAGTGCTGGTTGTGACCTATAAAGCCCTCAATGGTGTCCTAAACCCCTGGCCTACCTGGCAGCAAGTCAGTATGTCAGGTCCCCAGTCCAGGGTCAGTCCACATGTCCAAAGTCCATTAGTAAGCACAGTCCCCCAGAGATTCTGAAGCATCCAAGCTGAGGTCCAACAACGTGGGCAGTTGAACAGACACAGCACCTCAGCTCTGCTGCCCTTTTATACCCTGCATGCTGATTGTAGAATCCAGGCTTGATGTGGATAGCTAAGGCTGCAATCTTATAACCACTTGTTACACACTTACCTGGCATAAGAACCCCATAATGCAGTGGGATGTATTTCTCAGTAGACACATACAGTATGTTCCACAGGGATCATAGAAACATGAAGTTGTAGAGTTGGAAGGGACCTGAGGGCCATCTAGTCCAACTCCCTGCAACGCAGGAATCTCAACTGAGATACCTACTGCTTGTAAAGAAGCAGCTATGGTACTTTCTGATTCATACATGAGTTCAGGAGGTACAGAACAGACCACTTCACATCTGAACTTTGAAATCTTCAATTCTACAACCATATCTCCTTGCAACACACCCCTCTTCCCCAACTGCAAGTCCGTGCCATACATACAATCCTGTCTCAAAGAAAGAAAGAAAGAAAGAAAGAAAGAAAGAAAGAAAGAAAGAAAGAAATTTTATCCGAAATGACTTAACTATTTCCTATCATTTTCCAGGCACTTTTCCCTGACTCTTTTTTATTACAAAACCATGACTGATCAAACTTCCCTTGCAAGTCAACAGACAAAATTACAGGCTGACTTAAAGCACTTTAATGACAACAGAAAGCTTTCATGTTTTGATGAGTGCTAGCTTGTGCAAGCCTCTTTCAGCTTCTGCCACAGTCATGCAGTTTTGATGCAATCTATAGGGCTAGAAAAATGATTCTAATGTTGTATATATATATTTTAAAAAATCTCATAAAACGAAATCAAGGCTACTAGCCACAATGGCTATGTTCTACCTCCACTGTTGGAGGCAGCAGGCCTCTGAATATTAGTTACTGTGGAATGGAAGTAGGACAAATGTTATTGCATCCATGTCAGGCTTGAAGGCATCAGGGTAACCCCTGTGAGAGCAGGATGCTGGCCTAGATGGGCCTTTGGCCTGACCCAGCAGGAATTTTCTTATGCTCTCATGTTCTTAAAATAGGTCTGGGCAGTTTTCCAAATGCAGAGTTGAAGATTTTATATTTCAGTTCAAAGATCTCACAATGAAACTTTTCAGAATGATCTGTGGGGTAATTTGTGAAGGAGACATTTAAAAGTGTCTTCCAGTTCCTGAGGCTCATGAGTGGCATAACATATTTTCGGATTCAATGGACTGTACAGCAAATGTTCCTGGTTGCTTTAATTGATCATCTGATTTTCAAATAACATTATCCAAAGTTTCATTCCTGGGTGCATGCCTGATGTAGCTAATGGTAAATATAACTCTGAGTAGGAGTACTGAATAACTGCTGGATAAATGAGGTGGTGGATCACAACTTGAAGGGTGGAAATGAATCTTGCATGTTTCCTCCTGGGAAACCAACAAACTCCAAAGGCAAAACAAATTATCTTTTTATATTTGCTGTTTTCTTTTTCATTCATTTTGTCTTTGTAGATGTGCACCCAGCTTTGAACTGCAGTGTGTAATTAAGAATCCCAAAGGGGATTAGCGGATCCTAATAAGGCATCTATTTTGGTAACCACCATCTCAATATATTTCTCATGGATTAGGTATGAATTCTTAACCCTTTACCAACAAGTCTACGCATTCTGAGAACTATTTTCAGACCTTTTCTTCTATTTTAATAAACTTTTCACCCTCATTAAATTGGATTCTTCCCTTCTCCAACTGTTGAAGGTTTTTACCCTTTTTTTTAGGTCTGTGATTTTACTTTCAGGAAATAAAACCATCTCCTGGTTTTTGATGGCTAGATCTTTCTGAACTCCCTATTAATAAATGCATTTCTTTTCAAAGATTATATATAAAAAGCAGCAAATCCTTCTGATATGTTAAACAGCCTTTCCACTCTCATCATCCAACATCTCTCTCTAGTTGAAGTTTAGGCCTCTTTCTCTATTAATTACACAGCCTTAAAGGCACCCCTGTTAAAGACATAGCAATTCTCAGTAACAACACTCGCCCTCTCTAACAACCTATTCCCTGAAACACACCAAAACGGTATCAAAAATAGAAGTTCCCAAAGATTGCAATTAGTCATACACTTCAAGAGTGTCTAGGGTAATTCCTATTTTATATGACCTATCCCGGGGGTGGGGAAAATCACTGGATTGTATCCAACTAAGTTCTACTCTCAGTAGACACATTGAAAATCATGGGCCTGTTCAGGGCAGTGAAACACGAGACCTGAGGGCCGTATGTGGCCCTCAAGTCCTTTTTTGGTGATCATTGGCAATGAGGGCTGCAGAGGAGATCAAATTTTTGGTCTTGCTCAACAAGGCAGTGTGTGGCCTGCAGGTTCCGTGTCAAAGTACTCTTGCGGCCCGCTTGGTATGGAAAGTTGGCCTAAGTTATGGAGCAGGTGTGCCAAATCTTTGGTGTGGTGAATATCCTCCAGATATTGCTGAACTAGAATTCCCATTATCCCATGCTCGCTGAGGTGGACAGGAATTGTAGTTCAGTTACATTTGTAGGGTCATCCTTGTTATAAAGCATAGACTTAAAGAATCAGAGAATTGTAGAGTTGGAAGTGACCCCAAAGGTCATCTAATCCAATGTCCAGCCATACAGGAATCACAGTCCAAATCCATCATCGCCAAGGTTCTACAGAGTGATAGAACTACCACTACATCTGAAGAATGGCCACTCATAGCAGTGGCAGAAGGTAGGATCAGGCAGATTGGGCCTGATCCCTGGGCCTACTGCATGCTGGTGCAGTGATTGGGCATCATACCAACCAAGAACTCTCATTCGTTGGAGGTTTTTAAGCAGATGTTGGATGGCCATCTGTCATGGATGCTTTAGCTGATATTCCTGCATTGCAGAGGGTCGGGCAAGATGGCCCTTGGGTCCCTTCCAACTCTACGATTCTTTGAACAAGCCAGTGGGAGCCAAGTGAATCCTGGGCTTGCTCAGCTCTGCCCGCCCCACTGAGCTCTGTTGGCAAGAATTCCACTGGCAAGTTTTCTGCCCATCCAATGAGTGAAAATGGGAGGTTGCATTGGTGGCTGATGAGAGGCTGGCTGAGCCTGTGCTCAATCCAAAAGCCTCACAGCCTAGCATAAGGGATTATTATTATTATTATTATTATTATTATTATTATTATTATTACATCCTTGGAGATGTAATGGGTCTACCCAGAGTAGAGCTTCATTGGATACAGTCCACTACTTTTTTGTGTATTTACTAAGGTCTGTCATGCCTGCTTGAGTTACTTGCCAACTCAGCCTATATATGACCCCTACCAACCCCAAATCCTCCCTTTATACCCCACCTAAACCCCCATCCCCTCACAGCTCCTTCAAGTCTCCCATCCTCCAGTTTCTTCTCTGGTCCTTCAGGCCTCCACAGCTCCTTCAACCTGCCACTGGTGGAGGAAGAGGAGTGCAGGGGGAGCGCACGGCCCACAGCAGCGCAATCCCAGTGGGGTGCCATTGCAGTTGCTGCCTGCCCATGCTGAGCACCACGTCCCCAGGACGCGTGCCATGTCCCTGTGGGTGGAGCACCACACCTCTGGGACTACACTCCAGTGCCGGAGCATGAAGCTCCACGCCACTGCACCCTGCTGCTTCAGCACCCTGCATATCCTTACCGCTCCTTCATCTCCCCCATATTTTTACAATGCCTCCAAGCCTCCCCATATCTTCACAGTTCCTATGTGTCCCTCCACCTTGACTTTATTCAAACCTTTGCAGTTGTTTAAAACCTTCATCTCTAAAACCTGCCTCCTCCTTTGCTCCCCTCCATTGCCGGACCTCATCCAAACCCAATATTGTAACGAGGTGCTACAAATCCTCCAATGGATGCCGCACAATGACAGATTATATATGAAGATTTCTAACCTGCTCTTCACCAGACGGTCCCAGGATGGGGTACATACAAAATCAAAATAACAAATCAGAACAGCATCTAACATAAAATTAACACCATACTTTTAAACCATCGTGTTTAAAAGTGGAGGCACAATCATTTCATTTGTTGTCCCTATTTTTACTGTCAAGAGATGCTTTGTTTAAAAAAGAATAGTGTGGGGTGACTAGAACTGAGCTGAAATTTCTCAAATAACATTTCCCACCCCAGGAGATTTTTCCTATTTTTCTACCCCTCCCTAGAGTAAGACTGCATTGCAGAATTTCCTCAGAATATTGTGTGTGTGTGTGTGTGTGTGTGTGTGTGTGTGTGTGTGTGAGAGAGAGAGAGAGAGAGAGAGAGAGAGAGAGAGAGAGAGAGAGATGACTATCACCCCCACTACTAAAAAACAAAAAACACACAAACAAGATTTGCAGCAACGATCAGGGTAATTTGAACATGCAAAATTATGGCCTTGCTCCCAATACAGCTGCTGCTGCTGCCACTTGCAAAACAAGGAAGGAAGGAAGGAAGGAAGGAAGGAAGGAAGGAAGGAAGGAAGGAAGGAAGGGAGGGAAAGAAGATTCTCTTTAGCCAGAGAAACACAGTGAAATGGTCTCCTCAATTTCAATATACCAGTTGGCATTATCTGGGGCGGAGGAAGGGGGTGCGGTGGGTGCAGACCGCCCTGGATGTCACCACTGAGGGGGTGACAAAATGCCCGGTGGCACTCACCGTGGGGCCTGCAGCGCACCTGAGCCACATGTCTCTCATGGGAGAGATGTGGTGGCTTGGGTGCATGCAGGCTCCACGCTGCCCAAATGGTCCACTTGCTGCCTCTCCCCCAGCTGTAGGGTGACTGAATGGGAAGAGGCAGACAGACTCCAGAGGCCCCGCGGTGCACCCTGCCCTCGCCTTGTCCCTGGGCGTGCTGCCCCAGCGCCCAAGCAGCTTCCTCCACCACTGGGCATCATATTGTTTGACTATAGCAAACAAGTTGAAGACTTCTGAGAGATCATTTGAACACAGCTTTAGAACTGATGGTGTTGTCATTCACCAGGGTTGAGCTTCCTTCCTTAGGGTCTCTAGAACTTGAGTCTTGGTATTTGAATAAGGTATGGATGCATTTGATCCCCAATGCGTGGTTATTTCTATATTTATATGCAAGAGTTCTGTACCATCCATTAAAAAAAAAATCATCTGGCAGTACACAAATAAACATTTAAACCTTGAAGAAGAAGAATCATAAAAAAGAACATAGGCACAAAATCTTAAAACAGTTAAAAGAGTATCAGAATTAAAAGAAAGAAAGAAAAGAACAGCCACAGAAAAGGTCCTCGGAAGGGCCATAGCTCAGAGGCAGAGCATCTGCTTTGCATGTGGATTTTAATTATATATGTATTTATATATATAAAAAAAACAAACCTTTTTTTTTTAAAAAAATTGTCTTTTTATTAAAAATCTGAAAGTTTGTTTTATTTTAATTCTGTTAAATAGAACTTAGAGGTTCTGTTTAAAGACCAAGCAATGCACAACTTGTGTTAAATTAATAAATGTGGAAGGTTAAATAATAAATGCATAAGGGTTCGATTCCTGGCAACTCCAATCTGCGCTGGGAGAGATCCCGCCTCAAGAGTTGCTTACAATCGGTGTACATAATATTTGAGGTGGTTTGGTACAAGGCAGCAACAGTACTTAAAGTACTTTAAAAACACTAAAACTATTGAACCTAAAAGGGTTTTCAGCTGATACCAAACAGTCCAGAGTGCAAATCTCTCTGGGAAGAATATTCCACAACTGGTCACCACCAGTGAATAGGCCTTGCCCCTAACAGACACCTCCCTCACCACCTTTGGCAGGTGCACCCCAAGAAGGACCTCCAAATATGACCTTAGAGCTCAGGCAGGTATGATATCTTAGTGCTTTAAATGTATAGTGTGGATGTGGCCTCAATGGTAGAGCACATGTTTTGCAGACAGACAGTCTTGAGTTCAGTTTCTGGATATTCCAGGTACGACTGGGAGAGACTCTTCTCTGAAACCTCAGAAAGCCATGGCCAGACAGTGTTGAGCACACTATGTGCTGGCTGGGTTTGATGGAAATCATAGTCCAATGTATCTTAGGGCATCAGGTTGATGAAGGATGGTACAGGCAGTACTCAGCTTAGATAGACTGATGGTCACACTCACTATAAGGCAGCTTTCTTTCAACATTATAGAGTACACAACTTGCCATTTCACCTTCTGCAGCTGCTGAGCTAATCTTCAAATGTTGTTGCTGGCATCTGTCTGTTCCCCATCCATCCATAAAGCTTCCATTGCCACTGTGGTCATCATTGTCAGACCACACAGCATACAAACCTTGTATATCAAAGCCAGGACTCAATGTTCACTTGCACATTGATGTGATCCAGATACAAAATTCAGAGCCAGGACTCAATGTTCACTTGCACATTGATGTGATCCAGATACAAAATTCAGAGCCAGGATTGGGCTTCTCAAGCATGGCATTGCTCTACCTATGGCAATGGGCTTTCCCTCTCCCCTTCACCACCTGCCTGTCAGTCTTGATGGACCTTTTCACTGCTGTGTAATAATGAGGATGAATTTCTTTTCAAATCCTTTTGATGTCTCCTTTAAAGCTGGGGAGGCAGTTACATTTTGAGCAGCAGGTGTTGGCTTTGTAACCTAAGGACCAGATTCATTCCATGAAAAATAATTGTAAACTTGTAATTAAAACTATGTAGGAATGAGAGTGTGTGTGTGTGTGTGTGTGTGTAGCTGAGTAATGGAAATGGCTCAGTAGTAGAGCATCTGCCTTGGCTGCAGAAGTTCCATTGAAGTCACTGGCATCTCTAGGTAGGACAGTGAGAGTCCCACTCCTGTATAAACCCCTGGAGAATGGTTGCCAGTCAACATGCACACTTCTGAGCTATATGGACCAATACTCTGACTTGGCAACCTGCCATGTCCCCATGTCCCCAACCTGCTGTGCCATCCATCCCTTGATTAAAGCATATCACACACGGGCAAAATAAGCAGAGAAACCCCATCGCCTCCCTCCCTCCCCCCTGGGACTGGTCAAAAGGGAAATTAATCAGGAGGAGGAGAAATGATATTAGATATTTCCTTAATCAAGACGTTTGAAAGAACCTGGTATGCAGACACTGCACTCCCAATTTATTATGATAACAGAAGCCTGGCACTACTAATGAAATGGCAATCTGATCAAACACAATGGTCTATTTCTGGAAGGACTGCTGGCTCAGGTTGTGGGCAGCATAATAGAAACTGAAATGTAGAAGAAGGGCCATTGTGTTCCTAATCTTGCTATTGTCCCTCCCTAATTACTAGATCTGATGAGGACAGCAAAGTAGGTGGAGTGACTCTCTGCTACCTCATGTTTCAAAGGTGCAAACACTGAGAAAGGACTTTGCAGGATCCACAAAGGTGAAGACTCAGGAGGAATGCACTCGGAGGTATATGAAATAACCCTTCAGAGCTTCACCCTTTAGATCAGGGGCAGCCAACACAGTGCCCTCCAGATGTTGCCGACTATAGTACCAATCAGCTCCAGCCAGAACAGCCCACACCATCTGGAAGGCACAACATTGGCTACCCCTGCGTTTGATACCGAGGCTGAAAATGATGCTGGCCAAGAAAATAATCATTCAAGTTTGAGAAAGGCCTCCTTATGGAAGGTACGGATAGCTGTTATGAGTGGTAGGTAAAAAAAGGGAAAAGTAGGTAAAGAACCCCTGGACGGTTAAGTCCAGTCAATGCTGACTATGGGGTGCGGTGCTCATCTTGCTTCAGGCTGAAGGAGCCAGCGTTTGTCCACAGATAGCTTTCTGGGTCATCTGGGACTAAACTGCTACATGAGAGGTACCATGTCTCAGGGTATGGTATGGGAAGATGATGCAGCCACCTTGAAGAAACTAAGCATGTAAATGTCACGATGGAAGAAAGTCTGGATACAAATGTTATAAATAGTGTGTGTCCCCCCCCCCCCCGGCCCTTAAAGCCTCTGAATCTGTATCCCGATTAGTTGAAGACACAGAATAGTCACCGCCTTCCTCTCTCCTTGCTGAACAAAGAGTGTGGTTTCTCCAACGATTTGCTTTCTTTTTTTAAGGGCAGGTGGATGAATGGACTTGATTTAAACAAATACCTAACAGTTCTTATGGCTCATGGAAGGGGCAGGGAAGCATTCTGAGGGTGGTTAGTTGCAGATTTCTCCTTTTTGTACTGCAATGTTAACAGAAACATTTCAAAAAATAACCTTAGGTAAATCTCACCGAACAATCCCAATTCCTTGCAGAGAGCTTGTTCAGAATTCCTTGCTATTCTTTCTGGAGGGGAAGTTAAACATTTTCAGTGAGACCAGACAAGTTTTGACCTGTCATTATCTGTCAGACTTTTGCACAAGGTCAAGTCAATCTTTAAAATTCAAGACATGTATTATGCAGGGGAAAGGCTCCAGGATAACCTAAGGCTTCCAGCTTCTCCAGCCACCCACACAAGCATCCCTATCTATCCATGCTTCTGCTTACTCATAAGTAAACCCCACGGGTTCAATGGTATTTACTCCCAGGTACATCCAGATAAGATTGCAGCCTAGGTGTTTTCTTACTTCACCAGCCTTTTCCAATGAAGTATCCCTCCTGGTTTGGAACAACACCTGCATCCAGGTGGGTTGCATTAGAAAAACTCAGCACGGTTTCTCCAGTGTGGAGCTCTGCTCCCTATGCTGGGCACATATGCTTGATGGATGGCTCTAGTGTCCCTCTATTTGTGCAGCCAAAAAGAATTATACCCTCTGTGTGATGAAGACCGACGTGTAAAGCAGAAAAGAGGTCCTGCTGTGAAGGCAAGATGTAGGTATACTGCAGGCTTTATACAAAAAGAAATAAGATAAAATAATACCAACCCAACTTAAAGGACTTTGCTCGAGCACAGGATCTCAGAAGGGATCTGGCTGGCCATTTCTAACTATGCAGCAGAGAGTGCTACAATTCCCCCAACAATATTAGTTGCATAAAGAGGGAATTTCAGCATGTGCTACTGGTCAGTTCACCATTACCCTTTTAAAATCCTCTGCTGGATTGGAGGCGGGAGGTGGAGGAGAAAGCTGCAACATTGCCCAAACCGTTTCCCTGCCAGTTTTTCAGTGCATCTCTGTCTGGCATGGGGAGAGTCTTGCTCATTAGAGGGAGAACTGCTGGGGAAGATTGATTCAGCAATGGCTGGAAAGGGGCGAGGGGACTCTTCTCACTGTCTCTCAGCTGCAATTCTTTGTTTGCCACATTTATATATTAGGGACCGTCAAATCTGTCTGTTTCACATTTGTGTCCCTTTTGAATCCACATCTTCACTCCTCATTCCATTTCATTTTGTTTCCACATTATTAATCAGTGAGTTTCTTTCTTGATCATTTGAAAATACACATTTAAATCTCTGTTTACGTGTGGGTTTTCTCTCAATATATGTAATTGACTGTGTAGACCTGTGCATGTCTCCTGGGAGGTGCTTCCCATGGAGTTCAAATTACACTCCTGTTAATTACCCCTCACTTCTCTCCATCCCCTGCATCCTCTTCCCCAAATATCTGGTCTGGAAATTTGGAGGACACTTCTGAACAATTATTTGGGGGCACTAGGGGCTTCATGGGGAGGGTTAATTGACAGAACCTGCCCCCTACTCCATTAGCAGACACCAGCATTCAGATATAGCCCTATTTGGCCCCTGGTGCTCTCCCCAGATCATACATCTCAATGCCTTCCTCTGGGGCATTTGTCTGCCTGGCAATACTGCCTCCTGGAGAGATGTGTGGGTAGAAACCTCTGATTTTATGTGCCTGGAATGTAACATTTTGCACCAAGGAAAGAGTCTTGCCTGTTGCTTCTTCAGCTTTTGCTTCTAACCACACTCACCCCGGGCACGTGGCCCCTGGCAGGCTGCCCCGTTGGATAACGTGGCCCACATCTGTAGCCATTCACCCCTTGGATGTAGCCTTTAATGTGAACCCCTCCCACCACCATAATGTTGTTGTTGTTGTTTAGTCGTTTAGTCGTGTCCGACTGTTCGTGACCCCATGGACCAGAGCATGCCAGGCACTCCTGTCTTCTACTGCCTCCCGCAGTTTGGTCAGACTCATGTTTGTAGCTTCGAGAACACTGTCCAACCATCTCGTCCTCTGTCGCCCCCTTCTCCTTGTGCCCTCCATCTTTCCCAACATCAGGGTCTTTTCCAGGGAGTCTTCTCTTCTCATGAGGTGGCCAAAGTATTGGAGCCTCAGCTTCACGATCTGTCCTTCAAGTGAGCACTCAGGCCTAATTTCCTTAAGAATGGATGCGTTTGATCTTCTTGCAGTCCAATACACAGTTTAAATGTGTGCTTCATCCCCATGTTCTTATTTTTAAATGTGTATTTCCCTTCAAAGCATGTGTTTAAACTGTGTATTTTGACATGCTGAAACTGCCAAGAGCTGTGTCACAACATTCAGAGTAGTGCAAAATCCGGTAGGATGGCTAAGCTCCGATCAGCGTTTTAGTTCCTTCCTACTACCGCTCTAGAGGCAGATTACCAAGATAGGAGTGCAATACAGCAATAGGAGCTTTGCAAGAGTAGGTTCCTTATTAATCTACTTAAACATGCACATCACACCTTTCTCTCTCTTTTTTTGAAAATAAACCCCTGTAACAGTGATTAAAAAGATTTCCAAAAACGCTAATGAAAAAAATAATATTGCAACTGTCTTTCCATCATTTTTTAACACCAAGTGTTCAAAGCATATTAAAAAAATCTGCCATGAAATTCTGTTTGGAGAAGAATGTTTTCATCTGTGTGTACCAATTCTTGTGTTGATTTATCAACAGATGCTCCAGCTGTCCTTATTTTCCAATGACAGTCCCATTTTTCCCCTACCAGTCTCCTATAAATCTGAAGTATTATTGTGGCCTGTTCTGGATGAAACATTTTAAGAAGGATGGAGATAGTAGAGGCAGATCCACTAGGGCAAATGGGGCACTGCCCCACAAACCCGAATCTGCCCTCAGACAACCCCTGCCTGCCTGCCTTCTTACTTAAAACAACTAATCCGAAAGGTGGTCCTTTCCATTAGCTTCCTTCTCTTTTGACTTAGTGTTGCCTTGTAGGATTCAAGCTGGAAGAAGGATGGGAACAAAACAGGAAATAGCTGGCTCTGCTTAGACTGCATCCACATGGCAGTTTATTCCATTTCCCCAACTGTCAATTTCTGCATTATATTTGAGCATTCAAGTGAAGTAAAAGCCACTTCCAGAAAACAAATGAACACAGGGCATATTTAGTACTCATTTCCATGTTATCTGATTCCAGGGGGTGGGGGGACAATTTGCAGTCGCCTTAACCTGGAAAAACACAGCTGTAAAGTGACAAAATTTGGGGTTCAGTTCTATTATCAATCAATCAATCAATCAATCAATTAAATGTGTATACATTTTTCTGCAGCTTTCATGGGAGAATCATGGGTGAATATATGTTCAGAAAGGGTGGGGGAGTAGCAAGATTGGCCATTGACAATGAATGAAATTTACATGTCAGTATATCAGTAAAAAGCCACAGTTCTGTAGCATAGCAGGTGCTGCAGTGTGAAAGGAATATTAGAAAGCAGGACAGAGACACCAACAGTATAATCAGGAAAACTAACACAGAATTCCCCACATCCGAATGAATCCTTATTAGTGCCTCTGGCTCCATCTACTATTGGACTCTCTGCCTTCCACCTCACCAGCTAACACTGAATGTAAACAACCCAAAGTGTGTTCAAAGGAGGTCAACCAGGATCGCTGGGGTCATGAAATTAAGGACTATGCTGATGAGGAGCAGTCGAAACATCAAATCATGCTTAGACGACAAGAAATTAAGGAAAGGTGTGGTAGCCATCTTCAAATATCTGAATAGTTGCCCTGCAGAGTAGGTTTTCTTTCCGTTGCTACATAAGATGGGACTGGAACCAGGACAGGTTGGAAGCTGCAAGGAAGTACATTTTGTCTATATATTAGGAAAAGCTTCTTAAAACCTTCCAGCTCCATTACAATTAGGGACGCAGGTGGCGCTGTGGGTTAAACCACAGAGCCTAGGACTTGCCAATCAGAAGGTCAGCAGTTCGAATCCCCACGATGGAGTGAGCTCCCGTTGCTCAGTCCCTGCTCCTGCCGACCTAGCAGTTCAAAAGCATGTCAAAGTGCAAGTAGATAAATAGGTACTGCTCCGGCAGGAAGGTAAACGGCGTTTCCATGTGCTGCTCTGGTTCGCCAGAAGTGGCTTAGTCATGCTGGCCACATGACCCAGAAGCTGTATGCCAGCTCCCTCGGCCAATAAAGCGAGATGAGCGCTGCAGCCCCGGAGTCGGCCACGACTGGACCTAATGGTCAGGGGTCCCTTTACCTTTACTTTACATTACAATTAGTTCTATCTTATCTAAACCCCAAATCTGCCTGAATATATCTAAAGAAAGTTATTTTGCCTGTGTCCTATTATGATCTGTGCTCTATCATAGTGCCACTTGGTGGAATGAACATAGGAAGAATCTTGATGAACCAAGCCAATGACCCATCTAATCCCAGCATCTTCTCACAGTGGCCAAGCAAATGCCTTTGGGAACCCTGCAAGCAGGACCTGCGTTTAACAACACTCTCCCCACCGTACTGGATGTAGTGCACAACCATTGATAGCCTTATCCTCCTTATCCTTTTTCCTGTGTTTTGTGATCTATAAATAGCAGTTCTAGGGGAAGGGGTATGAGACGAAATACTGAGCATCCTTTTTCCCCCCACCCACCCCAGCCCCAGCATTTTAGCCATCATTAAATGAAAAGGTGATGTCTAATTCTGACCAGTGATCCCTTCAGAGCAGAATATAGTCTTTTGATACCTGCTGTGCTAGCTGCTACCTTTAAGCTGCTTTTACAGGTGCTTTGGGAAGGGTTACCTGCTCATGAGGATGTTGCTTAAAAGGAAGGCATATGGGGACACAATTCATGTCATGTCAGGGGGTCCCTTTGAAGATTTCAGCAAGAAAAGTGCTGTGAGGAAGCAAACAGAGATGCGCTAGGAACAAATGGAGAGAATGGCAGGGGAGAAACATGTTCCTTTGGCACTGAACGGCAAATGCCTGTAGAACAGCAGAGAATGTCTGTGGAACGCTGTGTTTTCAAATTTTATGTAGTTTGGCATATATGGTTTTCTCCAGAAAAATCCTCCCAATTTACTTTCTAGTTCAACAAGTAAAAATTTGCAGATCCACTGTACAACATACTATCATAGGTATCTGTCTTATACTAAAGCAACCATCCATCCAGGTCAGTATTGTCTACACTGACTGGCAGTGGTTGTCTGGGGTTTCGGGCAGGGGCTCTGCCAGTAGGTCTTTACTTGTATTTATTTCATAAAATTTGCACCCCACTTGATTGCAAAGCTGTTTACAAAAAGTGGTTTATCCACCTGCAGAATTGAGAGGCTCACTTCAAAAGTGTCTTGGTCCATAGAGACAAATGAGGTTGAGAGGGAAGTCTAAAAAATGTACTGGATTGATGTTTGCCAGGTCCAGGACTTCCAGTGGCTCTTGTAAGAGTTGCATAGAAACCAGGTGAGGCTTTTTCTATTCAAATAAGGCAGTGCTATGAAGAGAAGTACCTGGCAACCTTTTTCTCTTACCACAGTGCTATCCTACATGCTCTCACTTGTTTCAATGGAACTGAGTCTTTAATAAAAATGTAGACCTGGTATGGGGAACCTTTGACTCTCCAAACGTTGCTGAACTACATCTTCTATCAACCTTGGTCATTGGCTGTGCTTGCTGGGGCTGATGAGAGTTGTAGTTCAGTAGCATCTGGAGAGCCAAATGTTGCTCCTGTCCCTGGTGTAGAGAACTGCAGCTGCTGCTGAGTGAAATCACCCATTTTCATGGTTCACAGACCACAACATGCAGCTGATTTTTCTAGGAGGCTAACTTTGTACATTGGAGAGCCTCTACAACAAAAGTCACTACTGCAGCCTGGAGCTCATCATGGTGGCTGCAGTTGTAGTACATTGTGCCCACCTTCCCTGCCATTGTAATGCACTGTGCTTGATGCTGTGTGGTTTTTAATTGTATCTCTATTGCTTCTTTTATTTTTTATATTGTATTTTATCGTAATGCAATTTGAATTTCAGAGAATTCAAATTGCAACAGAACGAAATAATGCAAGAAGCAATAATGAAAATACAATGAAAATGCAATTACAATCCACGTGAATTTTCAATTCAGTCATGCTGTGGGCCTTTTTGCATTGCAGGGGGTTGGACTAAGTGATCCTTCCAAGTCTACAGTTCTGTGAAATTCATGGACCACTGGTGATCCATTGACTACAGTTAGGGAACCCCTGTTCTAGAAGGGAATAAGCAGGCCAGATTCTGCAAACTATTCTTAATCTTAAGGGACAATTTCTCAAGAACAGCTCCCAATATACATTTTGTTTGTAAAAAAATATAAAAGAAAACCCACACACGTACACAACAGGATAAATAAAAAAACACTGGGAGCGGCATCTGGCTACCCAAGCAATAGGTGATTAACCTGAGCTGAGAACAGAGGTGTGGTATTGTCTGTGAGATAGGCTTTAAGGAGTGAAGCATATTGCTTCATGCAGGCTACTTGAGGAATATATGAAAGCACTCAAAATCTCCTTGTTGCATAGCTGCATTCAACACGTTTCACTAATCCTTTATTAAAACACTGTCGCTCTTCTAATTCTCCTTCAGGTCTGAAACTTTGCCATGGGAAATGTCATCTTTGGAGATGCGGCAGGAAAGAAAGAAAAGCAGAACTTTTTCATTCTCACCCCCCCCCCCTTGTTGTTGAAATTAGAAAGTCCTTCTTGCATCTATGCTTTGTGGGATAAAAGAAAAAGAGGAAAAACGAGGTGCACCGGCTTTTAAATTGCATGCTTGGCTCATAGCTGTACATTTTTACTTTTTAGTAATCTCAGCTGTCATATGTTCACCGTGAATCTGTAATTGGGGGCTGGAACAGATGGCAAAAGCTTAAAATGACATATACTGGCATCGCTACCTTGACGGAGTGCAGCAAGAATATACTGGGAAGGAGTCAGGGTATATGAGAGAGAGCAATATACATGGCAGGGGATTCAGTTACATTATGGAATCCAAGAATGAGGAAGAAGCTATTCCCGCCATCTGTTTTAACCTCTTCCCTTGTAATAGGGGAATCCAGGGCCCGCCCACCCAGTTTACAGACTACAGCAGAGCGGCAAATGCCTTACCCTTTCTGCCCATGCCCATTCACCACACTCATTGGGACTAGTTATGTCGCATTCTCCTGATGCCCTCTTGGCATTGCCTCACCTGCATTGTGAAACTCCCTCCCATTTAATATTAGGCAAGTATGTATGCTGCCATCCTTCAGGTGCTTGCTCAAGCCCATTCTGTTCACTCAGGTTTTCTTGAAGCATGACTCCCAAAGAGCCGGCATGGTGTAATGGTTAGAGTGTGAGACTAAGGCCTGGGAGACCAGGGTTCTAGTCCCTACTTGACCATGATGCTAACTGTGTGACCTTGGGCCAGTCACAATCTCTGAGTCTAAGCTACCTCACAGGGCTGTTGCGAGGATAAATTAATGTTAATATTTCCGTCCTGGATTCTCAACCATCTGAAAGAACATGCAACTTTCAAATGAATAGTCACTGTTCCACCAAAACATTTAAAACAAGTGTTAGCAACCTTTGGCCCTCCATATGTTGCTGAAGTACAACTCCCATCATCCATGGCCATTGACATTGCTTGCTAGGGCTGATGGGAACTGTGATTCAGCAACATAATGGAATGCTAATGGTTCCCCAAATATGGTTTAAAGGGTGGAGCCATAACTCAGTGGAACAATACACATTTTGAATGCAGAAGGCCTGTCTCCTAGGTTCAATTCCTGGCAGGCCCATGTGGAGCTCAGAAGAGCTTTTGTCTGACTCCCCTGACCTCTGCTGCCACTCACAGCAGAGAATACATAGCAGGGTCTGATGAAGAAATGCTCTGAGTCTGTATAAGGCCTTTATAATTTTCTGAGGAATTATTTCTAGACTTTGCTGAAAAACCTCCAGAGAAGGTGATTCCTTTTGGTAGACTTGAGAAGGGACCACAGTTCAGTGGTACAACACATGCTTTGAATGCTGAAGGTCTCATGTTCAGCACTCAACATTTCACATTAAAAGGAAAGACCTATCCCTGAGAACCCAGAAATCCTCTGCCAGTCTGAGCAAACAGCACTGGCCTAGATGAATGAATAATCTGAGCTGGAATAAAGCAGATCCTTGAATTGGACTTCTTTCCCATTTATAACCTATAACTCTCTTCCAATCATGCAATTCCATTTCTTCTTGCCCTGTCATTTCTGTTAAATGTGCATCATTTAACATCAAGCTCAATTCACAGGAGCTCATGCATTCTCAAAGCACCATCCAGCTTGTTAGTAGCTATTCTTGATGTCCACTTTGTGTCACTGCTGTGGATATATAAGACATATCCCACACTTGTTTGCATCTACATTCTGGATTAAATCGAAAGCTCCATCTGCCTTGGCTTGCTGCACACCAGCCTTGTCTAATGATCAGTTCAGCAAAGTCCAAATGCCACAGCCGGGCAAGCCGCAGTCTGGTATCTGGATGGCTAAGTTGGCTGCAAGAAGAAAGCAGGTTATTGTTGTTGTTGAGGGCACATATATTCTCCAGCATAGCACCAAAGAAGTGTTAATCCTAAATTAACATAAGGGATTATAGATAGAAGGAAGGGGGAGTAGGATTCTGCTCAAAAACTTCTGAAGTCAGCAGTTGGGCCAGATTTTGAAGCTGGAACAAATAGGACAAATCAGGGCCAAGGTAGACCGTGTGTTAGATGTGTGATGATCTCATAAAAAAACCCCACACACAGTAGGAATGGGGCTCTCTAATCATATTGAGAATCACTGTGTCCAAAGTGGAGGCCTTAACCCAGGATACAGAGCCTCATGCCCTGCTGGTCCTCTCCATCTGATTCTCAGAACTCTCCCCAGACCATACCTCTCACTGGACCTCCCGAGGTGCTTTTGCCTGCCTCGGATGAGTTCTTGAACTACAATCATGCCTCTTCCTTTGCTGGATGGGGAGCTATGTGGAGGTAGAAACTTATGACTTTGGCCTGTCTGAAACGTAGTCTGCTGTACAGAGATGAGAGTCACAGATGTGACCCTCATCTCTGTTGCTCCACCTGCTTTTTGCTTCTGGTCCTGCTCACTGCTGGCATGCAGTTCCTGGAAGGTTGTCCACAATGAAATGCAACAATCATGTTGAAAACAAGGTCTCCTGGGTTAACCATTCCCCTTGCATCACAGCATTGACAAAGGGCAGCTTCTCTCCCAAGGGGAGAAGGCAACTTTTCATGGGGACATCCATCCCATGTGTTGTGTTCCAGATCTGATCACTACATCTACTTTTTTACTGTTTATTTTATTTTTTTTTAAAAGAAAATATTAAATGTGATCATGCATTTTATCTATTGCCTACTTATGTCCTGAGATGCATTTATTTCCTCTTGTGTAAGCCTGCATCATTTCTGAACCACCAAGTAAAAGTCAGCCCATCAGTCATTAGGGATGGGTGAGTGGATGAATGAATCGGTCTGTTTCTAGACTCCGTCAGTTTTGCATCTCTTCATTCATAAGCCCATTCTATCCAATTTCTGCATTAATCTGTGTATTAAAAATAATCTACATGAAACTTCATGTAGACATAAATATTTTGAAAATATTTCCCCCTCAATGTGCATGATTTTAAGCATACTTTGTCCCCAAATAGGCATTTCTATATACAGTCATACCTTAGAAGTCAAACGGAATCTGTTCCAGAAGTCCATTCGACTTCCAAAGCATTTGAAGACTAAAGCGCAGCTTCTGATTGGCTGCAGGAAGTTCCTGCAGCCAATCAGAAGCTGTGGAAGCCCTGTCAGATGTTCAGCTTCCAAAAGAACTTCCATAAACTGGAACAGTCACTTCCAGGTTTTGATCATTTGAGAGCCAAAACCAAGATACAACTGTACATTGATCCCATTCACATTGGGTTTCCTATTCTGTTAAACGACTATGAATAGTCAGGCACCTCTTTCATGTGCTGAATACATGAACACCAAGAGGTTGGACTCAGAGATGTATGTGGTGTTGGGAGAAGATCCAGTCACGTGGTCTGTTTCTGTTGAGGTATGGATGATATCTGAAAAGTGCTTTTATCTCATAGAGTTCACCAACAGTCGCCAAGATCAGAGCTAGGCATAGGGGGAAGAAATTTGATTCACTTCACTTTTTAAAGGCAAACCTACCCAGTCTGCACTTTCTAAAACAATACATGAACAATACACAGCCATCCTTCAAAAGCCACACTTTGGCAAATTTAGCAATGCAGTTCTTCAGCCCAAGCAACATGAAAATGCATTATATTTGGCTGGGTGGGTGGGGAGTTGCTTTGCAAAAATCTGTATTCGGCAAAATCGTTTTTTGAAAATGGTTAGGAGAAATTTGCAGTAGAACACTGAGGACTCTTTAAAAATAAATAAAGAAATCACAGATGGATGTTGAAATGTGCAGACTTGAGAGTCGGGAAGGAGAAAGTGAGAGAAAACAAAGTAGATAGATTTCCTTATACTGAATCAGAGCCAATCCTGCTACATAGCTTTTCATCGTTGTCTGCACATCTCCACCTGGTTTCCTTGTGTGATTCTAGGATGAGATACATCTTTACTTTTGCTTTTAAGTTTGCAGCCAAGAAAGAGAATATTGAGAATTGGCTGTGATAGCTAGATAGCTAGATACATATATACATTGATGATAAAAAATATGGGCTGCTTTAATTGGCTATGGATAAATCCTGCAGCTCCATTACATTCAAGGTCTTTCCAGACCAGTTTGTGCTCAACCTTTCTCAGCCGGCCCTTTCCACGTGAATTTCAATTATACCACTTCCACTTTTGTACTAGTTTTCTGCCATAAATATGGCAGAGGAGACACTTCCATTATGAGCCTCTGACTTCCAGGAATTGAATGAACAGAGCTGGCCAAAACAAATTCAAAGAAATCAACCCACTGTATCTTGTAATGAACAGATTCAAGAACAAAATCACTGACCTGGGTCATTCTGTGGTAGCTTGCATTACAACAAAGAAAAGAAAATGTGAAATAACATTTTGCTTTGGAAGGTTGGATTCCTACAGCCCCTGGAAGGGCATTGTAACCCCCTCCCATTCCTGCTGTCATGGAAACATCCACAGCCATGGTCCTTACTGACATCAGAGCTCTGATCTTGGTGGGGGAGCATTTGGTTTGGTTCACACAACCCTTCCTAAGCTGCACTTTCTCAAACAATGTACAAAACGAAATGCCACTATTGCAAACGCACCCTTCCCCAAGTTTTGAGATGCAGATTTCCACCCCCAAAATGGATTTAAATTGCATATATTGGGAAAAGGTGACCATAAAAATGGATGTATTAGTGAAAATAACATATGAAAACACATTATATTAGAGGAGAGAATGTTTTTGACAGTGTGTATGTTAAACAAAATGGCATGCAACAATTTATATAGAGGAGAAGAAATGGGTACTCAAATGCTGATAAATTTTCATGAGTACGTTAGAAAAAAAACAACAATAGCAAACTGACGTACAAGCATGGGAAACGGAACTTTAGAGGGAGGAAAAATGGGAAACGGGGAAACTGATTTTTTTGGAATCATCCATTTCTGGTAGGGGTGTTCACATGTTATAGTCAACAAGTGTAAAATCTGCATTCACAAAGAGAAATTGCACAAATCAACAAAGGCGCACTCTTTCACACAAACACTTGAACATCTGTAGAAACAGCTGGTACCTGTGTTTAGTATAACATGTGAACAGATTTTAGTGTCAGGTTGGTTTGAGGGCATATGGAGAGAGTGTCAGGAAATGGCTTCAACCCAAAGGATCCCAATCTATTCAACATGCCCCAAAACAAAGAAGAGATTTAGACAAGCTCGTGGCTATGTCTAGATCTCCCCATCTTTTCTCTTTCCCATTGCTGAGTCTTGTGTCAATGTTGTTTGGTGAGGATCATCTACATGTGTAAATAGCAACTTAATGCTGCTGTCATCAAATCATGAACATGCACATGTGAACAGGGTTCGAGAGGCCTTTGCACCACATGCTTTGTTGATAGACACACAATATTTGCATTATCAGTACTGGGATGAACAGGGATGGCTTTTTAAAGATTAGGCTACAATGGCCTGAGCCTACAGGGGATTTGCCCAATGCCACCCATTGTGAGTAAAGATTTTGCAACATTTTCATTCATCCTAGCCTTCCAAGCCCAGTAGTTGAGCCATTGCACCACATGAGAGATCTAGACAAGCATTCTAAATGTATTTCTGTCGTGATTTCCATAATAAAAAAACCCATTCCTTGCATATTGAAGCTTCAGTCATGTACCATTTACTTACTCATAAATCCTTCTGACATCAGTGGGACTTATACATGTATTAATGATGGCAGTGTGGTATCCTTACATTGTGAATTAATGACCTAGATATTAACCAACACTGGTCTCGGGGATGAGTGGGTGGAATCACAATACTGTTTAAGGTGATATTACAAGCTGAATATGATGTATGTGTGTTGTCTACACTCTCGGTATTCTTGCATTTTTGGAATAGAAACCAATGGGACTTCAGCCCAAACAACGGTATTGAGGTTACCAGGCATTCAGGATATGTCTTCCAATGTGGCAAAACTTGCCTCATCATTAAACTCCATACAAATATAAACTACTGATAGCTGTGGCAGTGGAAAATGATCAGAATGGATCTTTTTTATTAGAAGCTAAGTTAAAAAGTTAATTTGCAATGTGTGAACCATTAACCACAGTGACCCCTTTAATTAGACTATGGCACTTGCTCTCACAATTCAAATGGGAGCCATATGTTCTTTCCCATGAACCCTGTAGACTTCTGTGAGATCATCACTTCCATACCATAATAGTTTACTCCTTTCATGAGACTTCTAGTCCAATAAAGATACCTTCAGTAATTAAACTTCTCTCTTTCTCTCACAAATGGATCCAAGCTTAGGCAGATCAAGATGAGGGGGGGGGGGCACATGTCTGATTAAAAAAGATAACTTTTGTGCCAAAACCAGGACCCCTGACCTATTGGTACAATTACTCAAAGCTTAATATGGTTTATGGCTCACTTGAGTCCCCATCCATTGTGACCTAGTAAAAGTGCTGTACTTTAGAGAAACCTCTCTAAAGGTCAAATGATTGGGAAGGCAAATTGCTTAGCGATGAACAATGTATTTACTAGATGTGTTGCAAAAGGAAAAAAGGGAGTTGTAAAACCTGGAATTACATTTGGGATCATTTTCTGTTCTCAACCTGCTTTGAATGCTGTAGAGGCACATAATAATGGCTTATGGATATAGATGTAATGTGTTTGGCGTTCATATTGGATTTCTGCTGTGGCTTGTGAAGTGGATGCTAGAAGGAACTGCTAGTAGTTTCTGCTGGATGATCAAGGAGGGATGGGGGTTCTTATCCTTGCCAGAAATTGGTGGGAGGTGGTGCTGGAGGAAATGGATACATCACTTAGGGCTGGATGAATCTGTCAATTTCAGCTTCTCATATTCTCCAGTCTTAAAATTCACTTCACAACATTTCTGCATCTGGTTGCATTTTTAAAAGTCTTCACCAAAATCCATCAGCATTTTAGTGTCCATTTCTCTTAATATACGCATGTTTTGCAAGCACTTTGGACTGACACGGTGCCTTTTTGTGTGCTGTTTTCACTAATGCAACTTCCCCTTAATACATACCTTTTAGTACAAATTATTTGATTGGAGAACTGCATCACAGAGTTCAGAGAAGTGCAGATTTTGTAGGTTCCCGTCAAAATATGAACTGAATCTGATTTCTCCCACATCCCTCACTGGCATCGTGGAAGTCTGCAGTTGTTGATTGATGGCAGCTATTGACTCAGCAATTACATTATTGGACAGAGGTGCCCCTGCCATTACTTCCCCCACTTATGGGAAAACTCTAGTTCCTCCAGATATTGCTCAACTACAACTCTCATCATCTCTGACTACCCCTCAGCCAAAAACACCTGAAGGACCACATATTTTCCACCCTTATCCCATTGATTATTGAAGTTCATTTAACTTCAGTAACCACCAGCAGTGACATGTGAAATAGTTGGAACTACAGTCTCCCATTGACTGTTTGCTCCATATCCTGGTGAAATTCCAAGTGGACCTTAGTATCCCCCCCACACACACACACAAATGAGTGGCTGGTTTGCATTCCATTCTATAGCAAAATCAATCAATAAATAATTGGTCTTGTGGATTCTGTTGTCATGAAGGTCAAATGTGCCTTCTAACCTTGACACTGATGGGCCGGCTATCATTGGCAGAGATCTTGAGAGGGTTGTGGTGCCATTTGACTCTTTGCAAAGGATTCACAGAAACATATGGGACCCCCCCCCCCATGTTTCTTACATATATACAGACTCATTCCCTACCCATCATAATGGAGTACATTTCATTAGAGGTCCTTTTATTCACCATCAGCCAGTTGCTCTGGGGCAGGTCTTATGGGCCAACTGCTATTTTCAATACCATCATTAACAATACAGTGGTACCTCGGGTTAAGACCTCATTCCGGAGGTCTGTTCTTAACCTGAAACTGTTCTTAACCTGAGCTACCACTTTAGCTAATGGGGCCTCTCGCTGCTGCTGCACGATTTCTGTTCTCATCCTGAAGCAAAGTTCTTACCCCAAGGTACTATTTCTGGGTTAGCAGAGTCTGTAACCTGAAGCGTCTGTAACCCGAGGTACCACTGTACACAAAATGCAAAGATTGCCATGTGGGAGAGTGGGCATAAGGAAAAATTCCAAACTCCACAGCTGGGTTGTTGGGATCAACCCAAAATATCACAAAATAATGAACAAGTTTTTAATATATATATATAATCTATCTCCAATTTGCTTTTTTATTACAATACTTTATTGCAGTAAAAGAGATCTGATAAGATAAGGTATGTGTGTATGCACCCCATCTCACCTTGTTGGGGGGGGCACCTTTTTCCCCTTAGCGCACTTGACCTTGGAAATGTTTAGAGAGTACAAGACAAGAAAAATTTCCTATTTTCCAGCACTGTCATCCATTACTCAGCTGAGCGGAGACTTGCCATCCGAAAGTGGGAGAGGAATTAAAAAAGAGAGAGACTCAAAGGGAACACAAATTACATTTGCTGTGATCAGATAACAAGGAAATACAGTCAAGTCCCCCTCATGCCCTGAGGGGAAACACGTCTAATTACACATTCAGCAGTGCTAATATTTCCTTTAAGGCAATGCATAAGGAGACAAAACCAGGGTGGCAACTTGCAAAGACTTTTCTTCCCTCCATCTCTCTTTCTCTCTTTCTTTTCCCCTTTTCCCTGACCCCAGTGGTTATCTCCTGATTTATCAGCAATACTAGATGGATTTTTTCACATCAGTAGGCACCATCCAGAAAAAAACCAAAACAAAGCAAAGCAAAACAAAGCATAACAATCACAAAGAAAATCCAGGAAAAATAAATCAATGTCCACAAAGAAACTGACCAATTTCGGAAAGACCAATTTATTCATAAAAGCTATAGTCTGCAAGAGGCATCTTCCTTCTCTTCCATCCATAATATCATTGAATGGTGGCCCAAGACACAGCCAGAGGAAATGGTTGTTTGTTAGGTTTTCTATTGTTTCTCTCTGAGAGCTTCAACTTTCTTTAGCTTATGTTCTCCATCTCTTTCTCACACACACACACACCACTTTACATTTCAAAAAAGGCTTCTTAATGAATTCTGGCTGATCACTATCCTAATTAATTTACGATAGCAGTGAAAATGGAGCTCGCTGAATAGATACAGGGGGGTAGGCTGGGGGGGGGGCTCCCCTGTGCTGTGCCTGCAAAGTCCAGGCTGCTGCTGCAGGTAAACCTGTTCCATACTTGGGGAGGTGTCCCACCATTGCTCTTCGAAGGTCGCAGTTGTGCCTTTATGGGAGCAGTGTTCTGCAAAAGACCCAGGCGACGACACGCTCCGGCAATCTTTCTTGTATTAATTGCTCATTCTCCCCTCAGGGAGATTGCATCTCCTATCTTGAATATGAGAGAGAGGTTGTTTGGGTTTCTTTTCAAAGGAGCAAATGAGTTTTCGTTGTCAGGGAAAGAAAGGCTTTCTTAAATTCTTCTCACTCGTGCACCGGAGATGTGTCAAGCGCTCCAATAGCTCAAGTTTTCTTTTTTTTTGGGGGGGGGCAAATGAGGTTAAGGAGTCAGGAAACTGATGGACTTACAAACTTAGCACAGCAAGAGTTAGCGTGCACGTGTGTGTGTGCGTGTGCACGCACACACACACACCCCGTGCAAGAATGAAAGAGAAGTAAAGACTTTTGAATGGACAGCCTCTTGTAAAGGATCACATCACAAGCTAAGCTTTCAGGTCATCACACCAGCGTCCAATAGTGGTTGCCACACAAAATAAATAAATAAGAAATGTTTTGATGAAAATTCTGTAACGTGGCCTCATTTTTCTCAAGAGCGTGGTGAGTTGATAAAGAGGAAAATTCAGAAATTTCCCAAGAAAAATGAATATTTTGAGAAATTTTGGTTTAGCGTTGGCATCAGGACTCCTTTGACGGGTGGCTAGCTCCCTGTGATGAGAAAGCAAGAGAGATGTGGGGAGAGAGACAAACAAAAGAGCTGGCAGTCTGGGAAAGAGGGATATGCACAGGCCAAAACTTGGAAGCCAACCATACAGTGCACAAGGGATGTTGACAAGGCAAATGCCCAAGCCTAATGAGAAGTATTTATAAAGAGAACAATCCAGGTCAAGAAAGACCAATGGGCTACATAGAAGTGATGTTATAGTGCAGCCTTTCCAATCTTGGTTCCCCAGATATTGTTGTACTGCAACTCCCATCAGCCCCAGCCAGCATGGCCTGATGGCCAGGGCTGGTGGGAATTATAGCCCAATAACATCTGGGAAAACAAGGTTCTGACAGGCTGTTTTGGTAGAATATGGAAAAGCAGCAACATGGCCTTTCTCCTCCAATCTGTCCCCTTTTACTCTTCTGCAGTCATGTGTGCCTCAATTCAGGTCCTGGATATGCTTGACTTGAAAAGGAAGGAAGGAAGGAAGGAAGGAAGGAAGGAAGGAAGGAAGGAAGGAAGGACCCATATTAGAGGTGGTGAAATCATTTTGGTCACAGAGCATGGTTGAGAACATAAGATTGTGCATCTGAAATTTCTGAAATGTGCAATCAAATCTTCATTTCTGTGAGACTCTTCCCCCGCCCCCTGAAATTCGTTCCTGACCAATATGTTTGCAACCTGGAAACTGTCAAAATGTCGTAAAAGGGAGGGCCTGTCCTGGTAAGATATGCACCACTAAGTAAAATTGCTTCCTTGAAGCAGCAGAAGTCTGTTGGGATAAGTATTAAATAAAGCAGATGAGCCTTAGGACATTTATTCCCTCTGATCATATAACGCCCAAATCCTTTAGAGCTTTGCTCATCCCCTATGGAGACTGAATTAGCTTCTTTACACAAGACAAAAATAACAGACCCTTCATCCCTATTACAGAAGAACTCCCCCTCCCTTTCTCTCTGTCCCTATGGAGCTTTGTCCATTGTCACAGGAAAAGAATTGTGATTATTACAGCTGCAGTGTTAGATCAATCAATCAGTTAGATTAATCAATTAGAAACATTTGGATTGACTGAAAAGGTGCCCAGGAAAAATCAGCCCGCAGATTATTATCATTTTAAAATCTTAATGCAAGTACTAGTTAACACTGCAGATGGCAGGCATCATCTTAGCAGAGGTATTCCTTCCTGGGAGCGAGCAAAGGACAAAGCGATCTTGTAAGTAAGAAATAAACAAAAGTAAGAAATAAACAAAATAAGAAATAAACAAAATCTCGTGCAAAAAACCAGCCAAGATTTATTTAATTGGTGACAGCCCTATATTTTAAGAAAGTTTCTTCCCACAGCAGTGACTTCTAAGGATAGTCAGGGATTGTCAAAATGGTGCACTCCAAATGTTATTGGACTCCCGCTCCCATCAGCCATTGGCTGTGATCAAGGATGATGGGAGTTGTAGTCCAGTAGCATGCGTGGGACACCTCATTGTCTACCGGTGATGTAAACAAATAAATATCTTAAATGTGCATTCTTGAAAGTAAATCCTATTGAAATAAGTTGAATTTCCATTTAAGTAAACAAGGTTAGGGCCAAGGCTGTAAGAGCTGTTGGACTATGTTTGTTCGGTTCTATGACAAGATATGAAGGTGCAGAATTAGTAAGCTTGGTTTTTCTGGGTCTCTGCACCATCCCGTCTGAGAAGATGTAGCTGGTCTTTTCCTTTAATTTGTTTTTTAACGGCTGAACAGGGATATTCCTGCCTGTCAGCCTGGCTTCTGACAATATCCCTTGCTGCTTATCTTTCACTCATCCTCTTCACTCCATCCCAATACTGGCAGCTGTGTCCATGTCACACCACCTCTGGTGAGGCAGGCGGGGAGATTAGCTGTGCCTGAAGCTAGTGCCAGGACTATATCCTGGATTAGCCTGGCAACCGCTCCATGCTACTAAGTCACTTTGGGCTCATCCAGACTTCCTTTTGCACCACTTTCCAAGCACACATTCGTGCTTTAAAGCTCCACCTCTCTGTGTGTGTGTGTGTGTGTGTGTTTTCCCTCTAAGCATTTCCCCTGGAAAAACCCTCATTTTACCGCTGAATGGGAGCAAACAGCCATCCACAGAAACCCATTTGTTGTTTGTGCTGGGTATTCACAGGGAAAGGTCTGGGACAAAAAAAACCCACCATACTCGGACACAGAGCTTTAAAGCACAGATCTGTGTCTAGAAATGTGCTGCAAAAGGAAATATAGATGAGCCCTTACTGAGTGTCACAGTTGTAGCATCTTTGGGGAAGGTTTGTGAAGAACTAGTGGTACCGCAGAATGCAGGGAAGGGGAGCAACTCATAAGCACGAAGGTCCCCATTATTTCAACTGTTAAAATGTTCAGATGGGCATGTGGTATAGGCCTCCACATGGCTGTACTATGACTATGACACCTCTGACTGCACACTTGGGCAAAACACCTGCAGGGATTTCTTTTTGAAGGGCAGTGGTAGGAATTTCACACACCTTTGATGGGTGGTGAATATTTCATCTGAACCCATCCTCCTGTGGGGAGAGCAATGTATTTACCAACAGATAGTGAACACTTGCTTGTCTAGTCACACAAACACACACACACACACACACACACACACATATATCCTTTCTATTTTTGAGGGGGAGAAATAAGCATCAAACAGCAAGGTTATAAAACAAAAACAGAGCATCATTAAACACACACATACAAACAATAACAAAATATAATAGTAGCCAAAAATACAAAGCAAAGCAATATCAAATCAGTGAAAAGCAACCAAAAAAAGTGAGGGTTGGGGGTGTTAATTAAAGGGTTGCAGCCAATATGAGTCCTACTCAGAGCAGACCCATTGAAGTTAATGGAGATGACTAATGTAGGACAATTAATTTTAATGGGTCTATTCCAAGTACATGTTAGTTGGATATAACTCGCAGCCCAGTGAGAGAGTACTTGGGGGTTTGCAATGTGTGGGCAAACTGAGTGGAGATTCTTACATTTTAAAATATAAGATACCTCCATGACCTGCATGCAAAAGATGTTAAAATGTCACCTGTCACTTGAGGATCAAACCAGCCTTCAGATCCAGACATCATCTGGCACTAAAATGGTATAATTTAAGAATAAAAATGCTGAATTCTTAGAAGGAATACCTTCAATATCAAACTTACTGCCTTTTTTTTGAACAGATTTTATAGTGTTCCATACAAAGACAGTATTCATAGGGAAATGTGTGGATTACGACACAACCAAACCATTTGTCATATATATTGGGACGAAAATGACTGAAAATATTCTTTCCTTCTACCTCAGTTGAGGGAAGGAAAGTGTTAAGACCTGCCACAGTACTAATCACTGTATAAAGAGGGGACATCTGGAATGGGATGCTTCAAAATCCAAACAGATGCTCAAACCTAGGCCACCAGATAGGGCCAACAGCCGAGGCAATTAGGAAAAAAATGTCATTAATTCCAGGTAATTCCTTCATATTAAGTTGAATTACACTAGCCACGAATTTGGCCTACAGTTTTAGAAGTGCAGAAAGTTTCTATCTTTTGAGTACATGTTTGCTCCTTGCCATCAGAAAATCATGCTAATTTGAAGGCCAGGAAGGTCATTTGATGCCAGATCTATTCATGTGTCATTGCCAACTGAGCTCAAACCCACCCACCCCCAGATTGGGGTCTTTCTATTCAATTCCAGCTTGTTGCTGGAATAGAATTGTAGTCACTATTCCTGTAAAAGTGAGCAATGATGGGACCAAGCATATCTCTCTTGGGAGCTATTCCAGTTGTTGAATGCCAAATATACCCTCTTTGAGTCCCTACATACTGTATATACAATGTAAGTCACAGGGGTGACAACTTGAATAAAATATTGGGGAGGGGGACTGTGGTGTTTGTCCTCCTATGTGTGTGACATCATACTGGGTTCACAGGGAAAGGGTTAACTAATTGTAAAATGACTAACCAGTGGGAACCCAGGGGGCAGAGTTAACTGTGTATAAGGTTTAAGCACAGAGGTTTTTTGAGTTAGAGTTGTTGAGAAGACAGTCTGGAATTAGAAGAGAAAGACCAGATAAGTCTGTGGGTTGGGCTAGACTGGTGTGAGAGAGTGATTGTTAAGAGGAGTCAGTCAAACAGTTGAGATAATCAGTCAGAAGGTATTAGGAACGTATAGGCTGGTAAAGAAACAAAAGTTAAGATACTGACAAGAATATTATCTGAGAAACCATAAGCTTGTTAATGTTTGTAAAATAAACTTGTTTTTTTGGTTCACTTTTAACAACTGACTGGACTCAGAGTTTTACCAGAGAGTAACTGGCTGGTGGCAGCGGGGAAGCGAGCACAGTGGTGGCACAGGGATCAATAGACCGTTAAACGTCCGGGGACCCTGTGTGATCACCACAGGGACAAGTAAGCCCTGCCCTGCATAAATGATCACATGACGCATTGCATGGGGACCATATGAATGGCAATGCCCCTCAACTTTGGGGGTGCGGCCCCTCAAATATTTTATTTGGAGGGGGGCAAAGACCCCTGAGCCCCTAGGAGTTGGCTCCTATGATAAGTCCCCAAAAAAGAGCCTAAGAAGAGAAATGGAGTTGTTGGGTAGGCTCAAGCAGGGCAGGGGCATGAGAGACAATTTTTTAAAAATATTCCAGCCCTAAGCTTTAATATTTAAAGATCAAAACCAGCACCTTGAATTGAGCCTGGGAGCAGAATGGGAAAGGCAAATAGGCCCATCTGATTTGTGCTAGGTGAACAAGCTACTGGTAGTACAATAACAAGCAATGGGAACCATTTCCATGAAGCGTGGGGCTTGTCATGTCAAAGGACATTTGGAATATTAACACTGATTCATGTTTCTCCTCAACTGGCAGATAGGGTGGGAGACCAGAGGTGAAATGAATCATGTCATGATCTCAGGGCTATAATGGCTGAGGGTGGGGAGGCTTTTTGGACAACCTCACTCAGAGCTGTATCATCCAGCGCTGCCATTCTACTTAGGCAACATAATTCTGTGCAACAGATTTTCCCCATCCTCTCCTTTCCCTTGCACCCCTGCAAAATCTGTTCTAGAGGATCAAGGGACCCCATGGAGAAAATTTTAGGGGTATGCAGGGAGAGGGGATGAAGGGATACGTCCTGTTTTGTGAGTGGAATGCCACTCACACAGGGTTGGATACAACCCTTAGTAATTTGCAATATTCATTAGTATAGGAAATGTACACATAGGAGATGTTGCCTTAAATATCACTGGGTCTTGGGGGCGAGCTGCTGACAGCTACCATGTGGCAGCAACAACTAGTAGGGCCTTTACAGAGGAGACGGAAGAGACTAAAGATTCCATTGAATGCATGTTACATAAAGAACTGGGAATGTAATCCTGGAGAACTTAAGGTTAACACACTTTGCATTGCTTTCGTCTGACTGTTCAATTAGATTTTTATCGCTGCAGCTGCTAAAACAAAGAGCTTTCTCCTCAAACTGATGAAGTGAATTTGAGTGCTCTCCCTTTCTCCACCTACGATACACATTTGGATATAAATCCTTTCCCTTCGGAGAGTTTCAGCGAACTTTGACCAATTGCAATAATTCACAATTGCAATAATTCACTTAATTTATCATTCACAGGTTGTTACATCATGACCTCGCAATTTGGAATCCATAATTCATTAATTCATTAATTGCAATCATGACTGTAATGTATTATTTTGGTATTTAAACATGGAGTCATATAATAGCATGCAGAGTAGTTCTGAAAACCTGCATGATGTTGGATACAGTTGTCATTGATCATCTGTGGAGCACTTTAACTGTGGAAAAGCACCGTACAACACAAAGCTCATCTGGTCTTCTACCCATAGACACACAGATGCCATATTTTATTTGTTTTAGGGATGCTTGAGGATTTCATTTCATCTGTATTTTAAAGGGATGTGACCTGGTTTGCACTTCCCAGAGCAGAATGCAGTTATCAGTTGGCTTTCACACTCCAGTGACTTTTGCTAAACACTTCTTGGCTCAAATAATGTACCAAATGCACATAAAAAATGTATGCTTTAGGTTAAAATCCACATAAAATGTGTATTTTAGGATAAGATGAATACAGCAATGTATATTTTAGGATAAAATGCGTGCAAAATAATGTACATTTTGTACGTTCCTTGAAAATCACAGATTGACACTGAAATGGCATGGAACAGATTTATGAATGAACAGATGTGAAACTGACACAGATTGAAAATAGTCTGATTCATAGCCATCTCTTTTCCCCATCCACCAGGCAAGTAGCATCTTTGATGCAGGGCCATTTTAAAGAGGAAAATAGCATGGAGAAAGGGGGTTAACCCCCTCCCTCAGTGCTGTGATCCTGATTTTATTTGCACTCCCCCCCCAAAAAATATCTGTGGTTGCTCATACATTTTTTTAAAAAAGTTGCTCCAACACATACACAAGATCTTGGGGGGCAATTCACCATTGTTTCCTGTGTCTCAGTGAGCAGCTGAGCAAAATAAGAATAATAATAAAAATTAGAGCTTTGCTGAAAGCCTTCAAGTGAGGTTATTCTGGATTGCACTTGGACTGTTGCAAATATTTCCAGTTTCCACTTGTCAGGCTGAAAACAGTGACTGGGGCCCAATGTAGACATATTCATTCAGTTTTGCAAAGCCTCTTTAATTTATCTTAGCTACCACAATTTTCACCACTTGGTTCTACTTCCTTTTTCCTGGATTTGCATCATGAGTGACCACGGTCAATCAGGGTTCCCATAGCATCCTAGATGGCACCACAAGGCTGAGTAGCCACCTGGATTTGGCAACATGATGACATCACTAAGAGCAAATTAGGTCAGTCGAGACAGTTGAGACTGAAGGCAGTGCTTGCTTAATTAGGCATGCAGGAGGCCCTAGCCTAGACAATCAGGGACCAGGCAGTGAACAGGACATCACTAAGCTACATAGACAATCAGATTTAGCTGCAGCATGGTACCACTTAGGGCAAATTAATTTAATTAAAGAAAGTGAATGAGAAGGTGCAGCAGATGGTAACAGAAACAAGAAATGGATGAACATTCTTGCAAGCAATATTGAAAAAATCAGGGATAATACATTGAAGAGAATTTCCCTCCAAGCAATAAATGATTACTACTTCCATGCAGCAAGGGGGTATGTCTGAATAATACAACCATGAAACAATTGTGTGGGACGCTGGCAATCAAGTGGCACCTTTCAGATGGGGTGCATCTAGTTGGGCATGACACATGAGCTTGCCTTCACTCATGTTGTGTCGCTTTTTATCCTCATGCTTGCCCCTAAAGCCTGGGCTTGTAACCATGCCGCTGCAGCTAAGAAGTTGTCTTCTTCCACCTCCAACACCAGACTTTGGGTTTTGTCATAGGGTTCTGCAGACAAAGCCCCATTCCCCTGCTGAGTAGGAGCGGACCTCTCAGATCAGATCTGCCGTATTTCTGGACCTCTGCCTGTAAAAAGAAAAGAAAAAAGATCACAGTCCACCTTGGATCTCACTATGCAAAGAGCACTTATTGAAATCAGCTGAATTAAAGCTTCTCTTTCAATATATCTTTTCCACGTGGGTTACTACTGACAGAAACTGCATGGAGTGAAGATGCACTCCCTGCCTAACTCTGTTAATGGATTATAATTCTGCGCTGCAAAGCCACCTGCTGTTCGCTTGCACTCTTTTTCACCCCACCGCTGCTGTTCTGCCTGCTTTAGCCATGCACTGCATGTTTTCAAGCTGACAGACAGAGGGGGGGGGGATATTATTTTTTAAAGACTATGGGATACCTGTATTCAAAAGTTGTAGTCTCAAGTTGAAGGAAAGCACACACAACCAGAAGTACCATAACTGCCCTACTATATACATATATAGCATTTCTATCCCATCTTTTTCTTCAAGAAACTCAAGGTAAAATGCATGGTTCTCCCCTTCCTCATTTACTGTAATTCCCACAACAACCTTGTGTAGGCTAAGAGGCATTGCCCAAGTTAACCCAGTGAACTTCATGACTGAGTGGGGATTTGAACCCTGGTCTCCTGGGTCCGAGCTGGACACTCTAACCACTGCACCACACTGTCTCTCTTGTATATAGTTGTGAAGAGAACCTGAGCTTACAGGGTTAAACAGCTCAGAGTGTGCGCCCTGCCTACCTTTGGGAGGGGGGAGATTTCGTCATTTCCGAGAGTCTCCAGCCTTTGTTTTCCCCCTCTACTTTCTCTTTTGAGGAGAGAGGACATGTTTTCATGATGCTGTTTGCTGTGATAGATAATGGATAGTCTGCTGTAAATAAAACTGCTTTTAGCTGCTAAGATCCTGAGTGGACTTTGTTTGGGCACACTGAAGAAAGCTCTGAAGGAGTTTTTTGCAGCTTTCTCTTGCCGCTGCTGAACTCTGCTGTTGCTCAGAGCCTTTGGAATGTGGCCTTTGAAGTCCGGAGGCTGCGCAGCCGAAGCGGGCTGGATGCCAAGGCTTATCTGAGCAATAAATATTTCCTAATATACTTATTTTTGCAAGCAACTTCCCCACTATGATGCATCTTTATATGTGCCCCCCCCATATAAGCATTTCTATGCACACTCCAGACTAGTATATATATACTTGTACATATTACTTGGATGGAGAACTGCCCTGCAAAATTCAGAGAAGTGCAGCTTCCATAGAATGACTGCAGATTGGTTTAGGTATTGTTTCAGGAAGTGCAAATTATGTAGTTTCACCTTTCAGTGTGAAATGTATTGAATTCCTCCTCCATGCTTACCAGGGAACAAATAAATTTGTTTCGGGGCCTGGTTCCATGCAGTGTGCTTCCATCTGGTGATCCTCAGCACAGGTCAGGTGAGGCAGAATTTACATGACTGGTTGGCTTGTGTGAAACATAGAGGTGCTTTTAAAATGGAATTGTCCCTTACGGGACAAATTGGGTACATCTTGAAGTAAGTAAATGAATAAACCCATCTTGGACCTAATCTAATTAAGTATCCTGTGTTGTTGTTTGTGTGGCTCATTCATTTCTCTCTCCTCTTTCCCTCTCTTGTAACCAGCTGTGACCTAGAGGTTGCTTGTTGTATTATAAAAAGGTTTTTTTTCTGTCTGTGTTGTACAAGCAGGAATAAGGGAGGCAGGAATGAGCACATTGTCTCCCTGCTAATTAAAAAAGATGCCTGGAGGTTAGCCTCTCTCGCACTCGGGAAACCGAAAAACAGAATGATGAACCCCATTTCAAAGTGGAATAATAATAAAAAGTGTGTTTTGAATTTCAAAGGAACGCATAATTATTGGAAGGACCAGTGCTTATGGCACACCTGATGCATACGAAGCCCTGGTGTCAAAGTTGGAGAAAGTTTCCAATGGTAAGAAGGTCTTTACAAACAGGTTAGAGGGACGGTGATAAAACAACACCATGGAGGTAAATTAAAGCAAATCCCCTATTTTATTTTATTTTTTATTTCTTTCCTATTGAACCATCTTTATGCCTCAGTACCTCAACATTTTCTGGACCACCTCTCCTGATATGAACCTCTTCTACCCTTAGATCATCATCTGAAGTCTTTCTTTAGGAAGATGATGGCAAGGGGGGCATTTTCAGTTGTGAAATCCCCATCTGTGGAATGTTCTGCCCAGTGAGACCTACCTGGTGCCTTCAGTGATGTATTTTTGGTGCCAGGTAAAACATTATCTCCCCACCCCCCAGGTTTTTGTTGGACTATGATGGTGATGTTTGCTGGTAGTTGTGCTGCATAAGCTTTCTGGCGCTGTTATTGGGGGTTACTTGTGTGTTTTTTATGAACCGAATATGTTTCTGTGTAAATGTTTTTTCTGTAAATGTGTTTTTTTATTATAATGTATTTTTTTACTTATGTTCTTAAATATGTTGCAAGTCGCTCAGAGACCTTTTTGTGTAGTGAGTGACTAACAGCTTCAAATAGTGATGATGATTGACATCTTCAAATATCTCAAAGGCTGTCACCTAGGCAATGGAACAGTAGCTAATGGGCTCAAATTACAAGAAAGGGAATATCAGCTAAATATTAAGTAGCTCCTGAGGGTACAAATTGTTGGACGGTGAGACAGACTGCCTCAGAAGGGGGGCATCCCTCAGTGGCCTTTCCTTCATTAGAGGTGTGCAAGCCGATCTTGATGATCAGCCTCAAGCATGCTGATGCAGCAGATGGACCCGATGGTTTTTGAGGTCTGTCTGTCTATGCACTTATCCATGATCAACATGAAGGGTTGATATTGTTGGGGGGGGGGAATTGGGACACCTGCTGGAGCATCTGTGCCATGTTGATCTCACATCCACCTTGCCACACCTCCTCTCCAGCCCAATGAAGCAGTGACTCAGCAAGAGGGAGTTCAGGGAAGCAGTGTAGTCCCACCACACTGTCCACTGTTCATACCTACGAAGATTCTGATCTCTCTCCCATCCCACCACCTGAGCCTCCTGACAATTCTGCTCCACTTCAATGCTGTCTTGAACAGGAGATATTCAGTTTGTCTTTATTTATCTTTGCTGCAAAATAAAATGGATGGAATGCGGAGGAACTATCATGTTGTGTTCAATCAACTGGGTCTGGTGCTCTGCCTCTTAGATTGGTCAGCTTGTTAGCAGAACAGTGGAGAGGAGAGATGTCCACCACCGCCTCTTTCTTGTGCCATCTGTTGACCAAGAGGGCAGGGCCAAAAGTGACACCTTCAAACTACATGACAGGGGATTACAGGTAAATATTAGGGAGGACTTTTCGACTGAGCTTTTTGACAGTGGAACAGACTGTTGTGAAGGTGGTGGACCATCCTTCATTATAGACTTTCATAGTAAAAAATTAAAAAATAGTCTAGTAGCGCCTTAGAGACCAACTAAGTTTGTTCTAGGTATAAGCTTTCATGTGCATACCTAGAATGAACTTAGTTGGTCTCTAAGGTGCTACTGGACTATTTTTTATTTTAAACTTGCCAAAATATACCATTCGTCTGACAATAAATGTTGGAAATGTAAAGAAAATGAAGGAACATTCTTCCACCTCTGGTGGACATGCCCTAAGGTGAAGGCCTTCTGGGAAATGATATATAATGAGCTGAAAAAGGTATTTAAGTATACCTTCACTAAGAAACCAGAGGCCTTCCTTCTGGGTATTGTCGGCCAGAAGGTGTTAAAGAAGGATCGAACATTTTTCATGTATGCAACAACGGCAGCAAGGATTCTCATCGCAAAAAATTGGAAAACTCAAGATTTACCCACACTGGAAGAGTGGCAGATGCAGCTGATGGACTATATGCAACTGGCCGAGATGACTGGCAGAATCCGAGATCTGGGAGAAGAAAAGATGGAGGAAGACTGGGAGAAATTCAAGATGTATCTACAAAAACATTGTAATTTGTTTGAATGTTAAGAAGGATGCTAGATTATAAAAAACTGGCCACCACTAAACTAGATTTAAATTTGATGATAAGTGAGACTAAAGAAAATATAAAAATTTTATTGGAAAAAGTGTTAAATCATATTGGAATGTGTGGATATGAGATTGTAAACAAGTTGATAATTTGTTTGGAAAAATTTTTTTAATGATGTAAATGGGAGAGGGGGACGTGAGGGAGTCCAAAGAAGTGAAGAATTTGTTGTTATAAAAGTAAGATTGTTCTATGTGTGCATTTATATTTTAAAAAAACCTTAATAAATATTTATTAAAAAAAAAAAAATATTTTTTATTTTTTTATTTTGACTGCATCACACCAACACTGCTACCTACCTGAATCTAGACTTTCATAAGTAGAGGTTGGATGGTCACCTCGCAGAGTTGAATTCCCCACATTGGCAGGGTGCGGCTTGGACTGAATGAATGAATTTATTATTTTGGTCACAGACCAGTTCCAGGGGCTTGGACTAGATAGCTTTTGAGGTCATTTCCAGCATTATTCTATATTCCATGAGTAGAGGACTTTGATCACTGCAGATGGTGACAGCAGTCACGAAATTAAAAGACGCCTGCTTCTTGGGAGAAAAGCAATGACAAACCTAGACAGCATCTTCAAAAGCAGAGACATCACCTTGCTGACAAAGGTCCATATAGTTAAAGCTATGGTTTTCCCAGTAATGATGTATGGAAGTGAGAGCTGGACCATAAAGAAGGCTGATCGCCGAAGAATTGATGCTTTTGAATTAAGGTGCTGGAGGAGACTTTTGAGAGTTCCATGGACTGCAAGAAGATCAAACCTATCCATTCTGAAGGAAATCAGCCCTGAGTGCTCACTGGAAGGACAGATCGTGAAGCTGAGGCTCCAATATTTTGGCCACCTCATGAGAAGCGAAGACTCCCTGGAAAAGACCCTGATGTTGGGAAAGTTGGAGGGCACAAGGAGAAGGGGAGGACAGAAGACAAAATGGTTGGACAGTGTTCTCGAAGCTACCAGCATGAGTTTGACTAAACTGCGGGAGGCGGTGGAAGACAGGAGTGCCCGGCGTGCTCTGGTCCATGGGGTCACGAAGAGTCGGACACGACTAAACAACTAAACAACAACAAGAGGACTTTGTTCAGCCTAAAGGCCATATTAACTTCTGCGCAACCTTCCAAGTGTCATGTGTCACAGCGGTTGAGGGTAAATGGCAAAAATGACTGTGACAAATAATTTGACTACACAGTAGGCTAGTTTTTTCACACACTCCCTTCACTGTATCCAGAGAAGTAACATGCATTAACATAGTTCAAGGGCATATTTCAGCCAGACAAAAACTTTTGGGGTGCAAAGTAAGACAAGTAGATGCTGTGGTTTGAGGAGAGGATGTGCAACCTAGGAAGAGGCCAGATAGAAAGTTCTGGGGTGTTGCATTTTGCCGCTGGGACTGACATTCTGCCCACCCCCATATTCTAATCAGAATGTACATATAGCTGTTCTTTAAAAACATATACAAAGATAGATAAAACAATTGTTGGGGGGTGGAGAAGACAGGAGAGGAGCAGGAGGCCAAGAGCAGCAGTGAAGTAGAATATAAAAGCTTTTGCTCCCCCTTGGCCAGATAATTGAGGAGGTGTCAGCTTGCATCATCCATCAGTTGTAGTGAAGTAGAAGCACTAACTCACTGCCTCCCCCAGAAAGGAGGGAGGTTGAAGACCTCCTCCTCCTCCTCTCCCAATACCAATAATACAACAAAAGAATCGGAAACCTCTGCAGGCATTTATGTGGCTTGATTAAACAGACACCACAGCCTCTCTGCTGTGCCCTGAAACCTCCTTCCTTCCATCCTTTCCTTCAATTTTCTCTTCCTCGCCAATCCTTTTGAAGATGCATCAGGTCTGGAGTTCAGATTAATCCAACTGCTAGATGTATTATTCATTTCTATGCTTTAATGATGTGATAAGGTTTCTGGAAATAGGAAAAGGCTCATTAAACTGTCATTTGAATATAGATCACAACTAAATTTGGAGGGAGAGATGGAGCTTGCCAGCCAAGCGTTCTCTCTATCCCACATCCCTGCTTTGCACACATGCCGTGCGGGCATTTCCAGAGGAGAGAGCACAGAGATTAGCACTTATACACTATTGATTCTTCAATTAATTAGTAGAAGGGGTGCAAGGAAAGGAGGGAATTTGTAAAGGGGGGCAATGCCTACAGACAGTGAGATCAGTAGAGGCAGGTCTGTCAATTTGCTATCACAAAAAGGGAGTAAGTAAGAGAACCATACTTCTCTGGTTGGTTGTCTAGTAATATCACAAAAAGCTATCTCTCACAGTTCCTCCTGGTTGGATGTTCTTCTCCATTTTCTAATACAAGAAGCCAATGAAAACTATTTCTATGCTCTCTCTCTACTTCCCTACCTGCTTCTTTCCCTTACTTGAGTCCTCTCCAGCTGGTACTGAAGATTGGAGATGTTTCAATATTTTTTGAAACTTAATGAGTGTTGTGCCTGCTCTTCTTCTTCTGAAAAAACAAACCCTTTGGAACCAACGGGATGCAACATATGGCTGCCTCTGAAGCTTCAGGTATGGGTTTTTGGCTGGCACCCATTAATCCCAAACTTTTGTTGGAGCTTCCAGAGCTACATCACCTTGTGCTTAGCCACTCGTACCCTTGATAATGCTTCTTGTGGTCTCCTTCCTCCATTCCACCACAGAGTTGGAAGGAACCTTGGTAGTCATCTCCTCCAGTTTTCTGCCAATGTAGAAAACCCATTCCCATGGCATCCCTGATAGGCAGTCATCCACTCACTCTTTGCTTAAAAGCAAAGAAATGTTGACTGCTCTGTTCCACTGTCAAGAAACCATCAGGACATCAAATCAAATCTTTATTGTTATGGTTAGGAAATTCTTCCTGATGTTTAAGTTGAAATCCCCTTTCTTAGCATTTTATCCAATGTTAGCCCTACTCAGAATAGACCCATTGAAATTAATGGACATGACCAAGTTAGGGTCTTTAATTTCAGTGGGTCAACTCTGAGTCAGACTTGGTGGGATACAATGTGAACCTATTACCAGTGCTTTTTTCGGGGGGGGGGGCGGGTCAGGGGTATGCATACCCCTAAACATTTTGTTAATCTAAATTTGGCCTCATTAAAGGGCAGTATTTCAATATGAGTAGGAAAATGAAAGTACCCCTAAACATTTTTTAGAAAAAAAAGAGCAATGCCTATTAGTATAGGTCCTACCTTTGGAACAGCAGAAAACCAATATGCTCCATGATTATAGATGTGGCAGCTCTTCAAATTTCTGAAGAAGGCTGTCATTACCCATCTTAATCATTTCTTTTCCAGCTAAACAGATCCAACTCCTTCAGTTTTTCTTCAAAGGACTCACTATCTTTGCTGTCTTTTGTTGGGAACATTTCAGTGTGTCAATATCCTTCTTAAAGCTCATTTCTGCTTCTTCCTCTCTCCAATGCTTGGAATCTCCAGCTGATACTGGCGATTTGACTAGATACATTTCAGTACTTCAGGTCTAGGTTTTCACATGGCAGCCATTCATTTCATAACCCTTAAGAATTTCCAGAGCTACATCACTGGAGTACACAATTAGACTCATTAAGGGAGTCCACTTAATGTGACCTGATTGCAGCTCTGGTTTCCAGAGTCAATTCAAAGTCTGATTTTGACCTATAAAGCTTCATGCATTCCAATAATTCAAGGACTACCTCTCTCCATTTAAACCAGCCTGGACCCTGTGTTCAGCATCTGAGGCCCTTTCTCTGTGTGCCACTTCCGTAGAAGGTGTGCCTTACTTGAGGGAGGGACAGAGGGTGGCCGTATAAGGATGGGCCTTTTCAGTGAAACACACACAGCCTACACCAATTTGTGGAATGCTCTCCAAGGAAAACATGCCTGTTGCTATCATTGTCTATTTTGGGGTATCAGGCTAAGTCATTCTTTTTTTCTGTTTACCCAGGCCTGTGAACGTTAAATTAGCCTCTACTTTGGTGCTCATCTTTTAATGGGTCTGGGTATTGTGTTGAACCAGGAACATTTTAGGAATTTTGTGTTGCACATAAATTACTGGCTCAAATTTTTTGGCTCTTAATTGATTTTACCAGCATGTATTTTATATTGTTAAGTCATTTTGAGATTTCTGTATATATACAGGAACGAACAAATATTATGATTAATCATCATTATCTCTGAACAATGTCTCATGTGGTCTCCTTCCAATATTGCTATACCATGGCATGCACATGGCACCTCCATGGCATTATGTCATTGATTGCCAGCTGCTGGGAATCACAGGTGGGGAGACTGCTGTGGCTCTCATGTCCAGATTGCAGGCTTCCCATCATCATCTGGTCAGCCAATGAGAACAGGATGCTGGACTAGATGAGCCACTAGCCCAATTCAGCAGCATTTCCTTATGTTCTTATGTAGGGAAGTCATATCCACCAACATCTCACAGACAAAAATAGGGATGCAGTGCCACTGTTCTCACATCAAGAATCACTTGGCAATCCCTGAGTTATCAACTTCTGCATACCATTGAAGGCTTTTTCTTTATTGCCTTGCGATATGCTGAATTCATTTGCATTCATGTTTAAATCCACTGATTTAAACGCCGAAAGGATGTTTTGTTCTTTTGGTTAAAGATACACTTTTGGGGGTGGGGGAACCATAATTGTCTTACAATCTGTTTCCAAGTATTCAAAACATACCTTAGCAGCTGCAGTGTCTGAAATGGCAAGCTGTGCACTGCATGGTGCCGGAGGGCTCACATGCACTTGCATTTATGCTTGTGCATTAGAGGCAAGATCCATCCATCCACCCACTAAAAGATTTCACATCCAGCGGCCCTGCAGAAGGAGCTGAGTCCTGAAAAATGGGAACAGAGACTGGCAATATGTTAGCACAGCATCCAGAAATCTTATAAATAGGAACATTTACCAGGTCCAGGGATCTTAATCTCAGGGTTGTGGGTTCAAGCTTTGGGCAAAAGATTCCTTCATTGAATTAGATTACCCTTGTGGTCCCTCCCAATTCTACAATTCTATGATTAGGAAATTCATGCCTCTGGTCCAGATGGCAGTGAATGCACACAAAATCAACACACCATTCTCTCTATCTTCAGTGTTTGGCACTGACTGTCACTGCTTACATAGTCAAATTGGCACTGCCCATGCACCAAAGGGAGGTATAAGCAAGTTCAAGGGAACCCTAATGGTTTTCAGAAGTACACATTTTGATGGAGGTCCCACTTGCCTCTCTGAATTCCCAGGTATCTATTCCTCTTTCATTCTGAAATCATCTGCAGAAGGGTGGGTGCTCTAGACTTAGCAGTTATCAACATGCCAGGCTTCCTGTAGTTAGAAACATGGTCAATACATCTCCATGATACGAGGAGGAGTGGTTCTGAGGAAGGAACATAGGAAGCTGACCTATCTAATGCACTACTGCCTATGATTGACTGGCAGTGGATCGCTGGGGTTTGAGGCAAGGAGTCTTTCCCAGGCCTGCCTGGAGATTGAACCTAGGACCACTTACAAACAAAAGAGATGCTCTACTACTGAGCTATGGTCCTTCAAATGAGCTATGGTTTCCCATAGGCTGTGCCTATGCAGTTTCTGAGGGATCCTGAGATTGATTTAAAATAGTCTTGGGGGAAGGCATGTTCAAATGTGTAATTCCTCAGATAAAGGTTTGAAGCTGAAAGCACTCCACTTCTCACTCGCCCAGCTCTTGCCTGCTTTTGCATGGTGTGGTCCCTTAAAATTATCTTTCCGCAGCAGGGAAGTCAAAGATATAGTCACAGCCTCTGGGTGAGTAGCTAACAACTCTAGTTCTAAGGTGCAGGAATCTTTCCAACTCCACCTGCCCACAAGGACCTTAGCTCTAGGAAGAGGTGGCCATATTCTTTGCCGTAATAGACTTCTGTTCTAGCAGAGGATCTAATTGTGCTGGGATCCTACCTACTCTTTTGTGTACTTGGCATAATGCATAACCTGGTCCTAGAAGCTCCAGAAGACTTTGCAGGGTAGTCCTATAAGAAGGAAGTGTGTTGGGTAAAGTCACACACTATTGACAAAAAAGGGAGAGTTCAGTAGAAGATATGAAGAAATCTACCACTTCCATCTAGTGGGTCTGCTTACCTGTGTTACATAAGACTGTATAAGAAGCTACATTAGATAAGTAAAAATCCCACAGAGTACACTGTAGTGACTATGAACAACCTCCAGGTTCATTGCAGCGAAAAAGGTAGAAATGTTTTGTCTTCCACCAGAGGGTGCTGTAATGTCTTGTCATCTAGCCAGGAATAAGAGCAACATCAATCACAGGTTGGCTGAACTGGAGGTGGTGTGGTGAGGAGGCATTTTCATTTTTATGACCTTCCACAGGGCTTAATCTCTGGATATTTATTATGAACATACAACATGCACAGTGGTGATGGATGAGCCACATGACACCCTCTTTCCTTTGTTAATGAATCAACTGGGGTAAAATTATGATGTTAAATAACCAGAAACACAAGTGGTTCATTTCTGAGTCCTTTTATGGGCTCCATTGCACTTCTGATGATGGCACTGGAAGGACAACAGAGTCGGGGTGCATTGAGGTCTCACCATCCTCCTCACAAGACCCCTGCAACACTTTCTCCTTTCTCTGAAAGTTATCTGACATCATTGACAGCAGGGCCTCCACCGCAAGGAACCATGGGGAATGTAGTAACTATGGATTCTGAGGTGGCTATGGAACCTTACCCTTGCCATTGCACTGCTGAGTTCCGGGTGTCTGGGAGCCCTTTGACATAGGACATCAGCAGGACCTTTCTCCCCTTACTTTCCACCTCAAACCACACTCCTCTTCCCTGGCCTGGTAGGGTGGAAAGCAAAGAGGCCAGCAGCAAGCAGAGCCAACGACAGGCAGCTACTCATTTTCATTTTCTCCCTCTTTCTCCTGCCTGTGGAGCATGGACTTAGCCAGGATTTGGGGGAGGGCAGGCATTATGCTGGGGGGGGGCAGAACTGAGTTATCTGCATGCAATTAGTCAGTTGAGTATTTCTATTTATTTACTTAATTTATGGGGGGGGGGGCTGATCCCCTGGCTATGTCCCACCCCCGGCTATGCCCATGCTGTGGAGTCCTAGAAGGGCAAAACTAAGACAAAGAGGGAGAAAGCTGACAGCTAAGGACATCTCTTGGATCAAATGTGAGTTAGAAATCAGGGAAGTGAGGGCTGTCCAAGGGCAGACTGAAGTTAGTAGGGCAGTGCCCCATTTGTCCTACTAGGCAAGCCTCCAATTCCCAAAGATCTGTGCCTAGAAGTGACTGAGTTCTTTGGCAGCATTTCCTTCCTCTTTCATCATGGCAGTGCTCAGTTCTAGTGGGACTGCTGTGCAAAAATGCTAGTGACGGGGAAGAAAACCTCAAGCATCCTTCCCACTGCTCCTAATAGCGTAGATGCCTGCACAGCCACAAAAGAGAAAAACCAACATCAACACAGTGGGGGGGGAGAGGGTATGGATTTGCATTCGCAGAGTACATACCACCACCATGCGAAAGACTGAGACCAGGTGACCTGTGTGCCTGCTCAGTCTGCTGTACAGGTGTTATCTCTTGATGGGTAAAATGTAAAGCTAAATGTAAAGCTAAAGGACCCCAGGTCAATGGGGTTGTGGAGCTTATCTCGTTTTCAGGCCAAGGGAGCTGGCATTTGTCCACAGACAGCTTTCTGGGTCACGTATCCAACATGACTAAAGCGCTTCTGGCACAACAGAACACTGTGATGGAAGCCAGAGCGCACAGAAACACTGTTTACCTTCCCACTGCAGTGGTACCTATTTATCTACTTCTACTGGTGTGCTTTCGAACTATTGGGTTGGCAGAAGCTGGGACAGAGCAGTGGGAGCTCACCCTGTTGCGGGGATTAGAACCGCTGACCTTATGATTGACAAGCCCAAGAGACTCTGTGGTTTAGACCACAGCGCCACCCGCATCCCTCTTGATGGGCAGTTCCAAGGCCCTCCTGCTCCCCATGTTTAGAGTGCTTTAGCATTTATTTACCACACTTGGACTGGACAGCCCATCAAACAGAGGAGTCCCCCAAATAGAGGAGGCCCTTTGTAAGGTTGGGCGCACCAACACTTTCCATTTTTTGAAGGGAATGGAAGGTTTTATAAATGCAGGATGAGCAGCACCAGATGTTCCCCACTTTCCCTTCCTGGGTACATTTTTGCATATTCCAAATCTGAGTTAGAGAAACGCTCATCAAAAATAAGAGCACCGGCACCACACATTGTGGCTCTCCTCCCTCTCAGTTTCCTCTGTCCTTTACTCCTGCAGCATTTTAAATATAGAAATTAAAAAGGCACAAGCCAAGAACATAAAACAACAGTTAATCAAAAGCTGAGTAACATAAAAACCACTCCAGCTAGAGAACAAAGGGCCTTTGTAATAGAACAAAGACAGAGCCACTAGAACAAAGTGCTGAAGTGGAAGGAAATGCAGTCAGAATGGGGACACTCAACCTCACTCAAATCTTGATACTTGCCCTAAATTCCAACTATTGGCCCACCTAGCCCAGTATTTATTTATTTTTTGGGAAATAGTTTTTATTTGATTTTACAAGTATAAAATTATAACAAAACAAAATACATATCCATATTTAGACATTGCTCTGAATCTCTAGACTTCCCACCTTCCCCTCCAAGGGTCCCATTGTCATCCTTTTCAACTTCTTATAATTTGGCAATCCATAATTTACATCACTCCATTTTGTTCATAATATTTGCTACATTACAAGTGTTATTGTAATCCTGCTAATGTTTTCATCTGCTTACAGTGGTCTCCCAGATAAATTATAAATTTTTCCCATTCCTTATTAAGTTTCAGTCTTCTTGGTTCCTGAGTTTTCCGGTCAGTTTTGCCATTTCAGCATAGTCCAACATCTTTTGGACTATTCTTCTGGTAGGGACTTTGTCCGGGCTAGTAACATCTGCACGGCTGTTGTTGCCTACATAAAAAGTCTTTTCTGCTCCTTTGGAATATCGGCACCTACAATTCCTAAAAGAAAAGCTTCTGTTTTTTTATAAATAAAAGTTATTTTAAAAATATTTTCAACTCATTATATATCATTTCCCAGAATGCTTTTATTACCTTACACATCCACCACATATGATAAAAGGTACCTTCTTTTTCTTTACATTTTCAGCATATATTTGTACTTTTTATTATACATTTTTACTAACTTACCAGGAGTCAGATACAAGCAGTACATCATTTTCATATAATTTTATTTCAGGATGAAACATGCTGAGAATTTCCAATCAGTTTTCCATAACCTTTCCCAGTCTGAAAGTTAGATATTATGCCCAAATCCTTAGCCCAGTGGATCATTACAGATTTAACCTGTTCATCCTTTGTATGCCAGGCCCACCTAGCCCAGTATTGTCTACTCTGACTGGCAGCAGCTATCCAGGGTCCGAAACTTAAGTCTGCATCAATGAAAGTATGGTGTTCGAATGAAGGGAAGTAATAGTAAACCTGAATGAATCTGACAGTAAAGTTTTTTGTTTTTGTTTTTCAACCCCTGACCATTAGGTCCAGTCGTGGCCGACTCTGGGGTTGCAGTGCTCATCTCGCTTTACTGGCCGAGGGAGCCGGCATACAACTTCCGGGTCACGTGGCCAGCATGACTAAGCCGCTTCTGGCGAACCAGAGCAGTGCACGGAAACGCCGTTTACCTTCCCGCTGGAGCGGTACCTATTTATCTACTTGCACTATGACATGCTTTCGAACTGCTAGGTTGGCAGGAGCAGGGACCGAGCAACGGGAGCTCACCCCGTGACGGGGATTCGAGCCGCCAGCCTTCTGATCGGCAAGTCCTAGGCTCTGTGGTTTAACCCAAAGCGCCACCCGCATCCCAGACAGTAAAGTAGTTTATGTTAATGCAGTGGTACCTCAGGTTAAGAACTTAATTCGTTCTGGAGGTCTGTTCTAAACCTGAAACTGTTCTTAGCCTGAGGTATCACTTTAGCTAGTGGGGCCTCCCGCTGTTGCCGCGCTGCTGCTGCTCGATTTCTGTTCTCATCCTGAAGCAAAGTTCTTAACCTGAGATACTATTTCTGGGTTAGCGGAGTCCATAACCTGAAGCGTCTGTAACCTGAAGCGTCTGTAACCCAAGGTACCACTGTATGATTCAGATTCATGTGTGTTTTCTTTAAGAGGGACAGAAAGGGATTATCAACTAGGAAGGTATAATTATTAATAGGACTCAAACGAGTTAGCAACCTGCTTATCACTGCATAAATTCAAACAGGAGATCGTTTAAACTCTGCTAAATTATATAAACATTCCCACAGCTCACCCCTTTGGACACTCACTCCAGGTGGTGCCCCCCTGGGACACTGCCCCCTTGGGAGGCTGGCCCCATCCCCAGGTGAACAGCATGTGTGCCGCTCCAGGTGCCAGAGCAGCTAGCTCCTCCTCTGCATAGAAGATGGAGCTGTTCAGCAGTGCAACAGACTCCATTGGAGTAGTGGGCTCTCTTTCACTGGAGGGACGCGGGTGGCACTGTAGTTTAAACCACAGAGCCTAGGACTTGCCGATCAGAAGGTTGGCGGTTCGAATCCCCGTGACGGGGTGAGCTCCTATTGCTCGGTCCCTGCTCCTGCCAATCTAGCAGTTCAAAAGCATGTCATAGTGCAAGTAGATAAATAGGTACCGCTCCGGCGGGAAGGTAAACAGCGTTTCCATGCGCTGCTCTGGTTGCGCCAGAAGCGGCTTAGTCATGCTGGCCACATGACCTGGAAGCTGTACGCCAGCTCCCTCGGCCAATAAAGCGAGATGAGCACCGCAACCCCAGAGTCGGCCACGACTGGACCTAATGGTCAGGGGTCCCTTTACCTTTACCTCTAAGCAGAGACTGGATGGGCACATGTCATGTATGATTTAGTTGAGATTCCTGCATTGCAGGGGATTGGACTAAATGACTGTTGGGGTCCCTTCCAACTCTACAATTCTTTGATTCTATATTTTCCTTGCTAGCTTTGTTTTTCATCTTGAGAGGCAAGGGGATAAACCTGGAACATTCTGCATGAACTCTCCTACTGAGCTATGGCCCCACCCTATTTACAGATTGCAGTTTACCCACAAGGCTAGTAAACCAAGGAAACCATGCAGTGTTAACTCCAACATTTCTTTTTCGAGCGCTTTAACACTTAAGGAAGGGGGAAGAAATTTAATTCAGCCCGCATTTAAAGGTTGAACTGTGTAATCAGCATTTCCTGAAACGATATGCAGTCGGAAACATAGCCATTTCTCCAAATGCACACTTCTCTGAATTTTGCAGTTCAATTCTTCAACCAAATAAGTCATTCATAAATGCATATGCTAGGGGAAAGTGTGTGTAAGTGGAAACATAAGTGGGGGGGGGGATTAAAATACAAAAATGCATTAAATTAGGGAAAATGGTTTGCAAAAAAAAAAAAAGGTTATAAGGTGAAAGTCTGTACAAAACGTGCATATTAGAAGACAGAAAATGCAGATTAATTTTAATGCAAACTTTTAAAAAAAACACTGAAAAGTTTGGGGAAATGCGAGGAAGTGAATTTAAGATTGGGAAAATGATAAATTGAAATTGACAGATTTGTCTACCTCCTATTAACTATCTCCCAGCATTTTACATATCCTAACTGAGCCTTCTATTTCCATTCCACTTAAATAAATAAAAAACCCCTTTTCCTTCAACCTACGGATTAGTGAACAGCACCACTCAACCCCTTTTCATAGAGATTGCTGTGCATATTGAGAGATTCACCCTTGAAGCAAGACATTGCTGTGAAGCGCTTTTTCTTTTTCCTGTATAAACTGCTAATTTGACATTGTTATTTCTGCTCTTGTTGCTGCTGTCGTGTTTCTAATTTTGCATCTTCACATTTTACCCTGCATTTCCTGATGGGTCACAATGCCAGAATGGTGTGGTGTGAACCATGTGTTTTCTTTTCATATTTTCTTTGCAATAATTTCTGTAGAGATAACACTAATGAATGATAAAATTTCACATGATTGTTGCTGCTGGCGTTTAGCATTTAACCAGCAGCTCAATGTGATTTAAATTATAATCTGTTTGGCATTCTCCAAAGTCAGTGAATTTACCTGTTACTGTGCCCATTTTACAGATGGAGAACTGAGGTTGAAACTTAGCAAGTAAGGTAACCCACAACTGCCTAGTAATTTAATGGGTGGCTTGGGATTTGAACCCGTGCCCAACACTGTAGTGCTGCAATGGCACAGTGACTCTCAAAGGCCTCTTCACCCAACTCTGGTATGTTGCAGAGTAGTGGGTGTATATCGGATGAAATTTTAAAAGCGCATTGAGATTCTTTGTGAACGAAAAACTTGTATATAAATGCTGTTGCAGCTAAATGGGCCTCATTACCTATAATAAGATGCAATGATGTTCTGGATTTTAGGAGTGTTTCCAGATTCCTCAAATGACACTTCTCTATCACCAACTCAGGCACTTACAATAATGTGCCAGTGGGGGGTGAAAACACCATCGTTGGATATGTTTGTGTGCATATGTTTTTATACATCCATCCAGTAGGTGTGAATAGAACACAGCTTCTATATATAAACCCCATTACAGTATTACACCACAATTTTTTGTCATTATCCTCAGTAAAGATCAGGCTCATCTGTAGGCAGCAATGAAAGAAAGTGGAATAATGCTGGAAATGATAAACACATTCACTTAGCGGAGGGTTTTGTGGGTGTGCTACAAGAAGTGTACTTAGTATATCTTGCTAGTAAAAGGAGTTGCATTACAATCATGACTTCGTATCACCAGAAATATTCTTGCCTATAGTATATTGGAGTGGCCCACTGGACTTCCTTTGCAAACTTTACTAGCCTCTTTTAGACTACCACCAAACACGCTATAACTATGTTTAACATCAACCAGTTACTCTCCAAATATTGTTCGACTCCCATCAGTCCTAGGCAGAGTGGTCAATGGTCAGAGTGATGGAAGCACAGAACCCATAAATTAGGAAGATATCAGTTTGGAGAAGGCTAGTCTAAAATAATAATCCTCCACTTTTTAAGATCTGGGACTCGCCATTATTAACAACATCCTTCAAGAATGACACATGCTTCGTTTTTTATCGTTGTTGTTGTTTAGTCATGTCCAACTCTTCGTGACCCCATGGACCAGAGCACGCCAGGCACTCTTGTCTCCCACTGCCTCACACAGTTTGGTCAAACTCATGTTAGTAGCTTCGAGAACACTGTCCAACCATCTTGTCCTCTGTCGTCCCCTTCTCCTTGTGCCCTCCATCTTTCCCAACATCAGCGTCTTTTCCAGGGAGTCTTCTCTTCTCATGAGGTGGCCAAAGTATTGGAGCCTCAGCTTCAGGATCTGTCCTTCCAGTGAGCACTCAGGGCTGATTTCCTTCAGAATGGATAGGTTTGATCTTCTTGCAGTCCATGGGACTCTCAAGAGTCTCCTCCAACACCATAATTCAAAAGCATCAATTCTTCAGCGATCAGCCTTCTTTATGGTCCAGCTCTCACTTCCATACATCACTACTGGGGAAACCGCAGCTTTAACTATATGGACCTTTGTTGGCAAGGTGATGTCTCTGCTTTTGAAGATGCTGCCTAGGTTTGTCATCGCTTTTCTCCCAAGAAGCAGGCATCTGCAGTGCTCATGGAGCCTAATAATAATAATAATAATAATAATAATAATAATTTATTTGTACCCCGCCCATCTGGCTGGGTTTCCCCAGCCACTCTGGGCGGCTTCCATAGAAACCAAAAATACACTAAAATATCACAGATTAAAAACTTCCCTGAACAGGGCTGCCTTAAGATGTCTTCTGAATGTCAGGTAGTTATTTATCACTTTGACATCTGGTGGGAGGGCGTTCCACAGGGCGGGCACCACTACCGAGAAGGCCCTCTGCCTGGTTCCCTGTAGCTTTGCTTCTCGCAATGAGGGAACTGCCAGAAGGCCCTCGGCGCTGGACCTCAGCGTCCGGGCAGAACGGTGGGGGTGGAGACGCTCCTTCAGGTATACTGGGCCGAGGCCATTTAGGGCTTTAAAGGTCAACACCAGCACTTTGAATTGTGCTCGGAAACGTACTGGGAGCCAATGTAGGTCTTTCAAGACTGGTGTTATGTGGTCTTGGCGGCCTCCCCCAGTCACCAGTCTAGCTGCTGCATTCTGGATTAGTTGTAGTTTCCGAGTCACCTTCAAAGGTATCCCCACGTAGAGCGCATTGCAGTAGTCCAAGCGGGAGATAACTAGAGCATGCACCACAGTGGTGAGACAGTCCACAGGCAGGTAGGGTCTCATCCTGCGTACCAGGTGGAGTTGGTAGACAGCTGCCCTGGATACAGAATTGACCTGCACCTCCATGGACAGCTGTGAGTCCAAAATGACTCCCAGGCTGCGCACCTGGTCCTTCAGGGGCACAGTTACCCCATTCAGGACCAGGGAATCCTCCACACCTGCCCGCCTCCTGTCCCCCAAAAACAGTACTTCTGTCTTGTCAGGATTCAACTTCAATCCATTAGCCGCCATCCATCCTCCAACCTCCTCCAGGCACTCACACAGGACCTTCACCGCCTTCACTGGTTCTGATTTGAAAGAGAGGTAGAGCTGGGTATCATCTGCATATTGATGGACACCCAGTCCAAACCCCCTGATAATCTCTCCCAGCGGCTTCATATAGATGTTAAAAAGCATGGGGGAGAGGACGGAACCCTGAGGCACCCCACAAGTGAGGGCCCAGGGGTCTGAACACTCATCCCCCACCACCACTTTCTGAACACGGCCCAGGAGGAAGGAGCGAAACCACTTTATAACAGTGCCCCCAGCTCCCAGCCCCTCAAGACGGTCCAGAAGGATGTTATGGTCAATTGTATCAAAGGCCGCTGAGAGATCCAGCAGAACTAGGAAACAACTCTCACCTTTGTCCCTAGCTCGCCAGAGATCATCAACCAGCGCAACCAAGGCAGTATCAGTACCATGATGAGGCCTGAATCCCGATTGGAAGGGATCCAAATGGTCCGCATCCTCCAGGCATGCCTGGAGTTGTTCAGCAACCACGCACTCAATCACCTTGCCCAAGAATGGAAGATTTGAGACTGGGCGATAGTTGGCCATACTGGCTGGGTCTAAAGATGGTTTTTTAAGAAGCGGTTTAATGACCGCCTCTTTCAGCGGATCTGCGAATGTTCCCTCACAGAGGGAAGCATTCACCACCCCGCAGAGCCCATCGCCCAGCCCTTCCCGGCTTGCTTTTATTAGCCAGGATGGGCAAGGATCCAGGAGACAGGTGGTTGGTTTCACGCGTCCAAGCAGCCTGTCCACATCCTCGGGGGTAACGGATTGAAATTGATTCCATGCAACTTGACCAGACAGAGCTCTAGCACTCTCCCGCCCCAGCCCTGCTCCCACGGTGGTGTCTAGCTCCTTCCGAATATGAGTGATTTTATCTGCAAAAAAACTTTGCAAAATCGTTGCAGGAGATCTTGGGGTCTTTACAAAGCCCCGGTGGTAAAGGTGGTTCCGTTAAATTGCGAACCACCTGAAAGAGTCTCCTGCTACTATTTTCTGCAGATCCAATAGAGGCGGTGAAGAAAGTCTTCTTCGCTGTTTCTATCACCACTTGGTAAGCTCGACGTTGAGCTCTCACCTGTGTCCAGTCAGATTCGGAGTGAGTTTTCTGCCACCGACGCTCTAGCCGTCTCAGCGATTGTTTCATCGCCCTCAGCTCCGAAGAAAACCACGGGGCTGTCTGGGCTCCATGCAATCGGAGAGGGCGCTTCGGAGCCAGACAGTCGATAGCCCTGGTTAACTCCGCATTCCAGCGGGCCACCAGGGAATCAGCTGAAAGGCCATCAACATGGGATAAAGCATCCCCTACCACTCTCTGGAAACCATTTGGATCCATTAAGTGGCGGGGGCGGACCATCCGAATTGGTGCCACCTCCCTGCAGAGGGGAAGGGTCGTGGAGAAGTCCAGTTGCACCAGGAAGTGATCTGACCATGGCACTTCTTTTGTTTCACTTGTACTTAGTGTCAGAACACCCACGTCGCTAGAGGTGAACACCAGGTCTAAGGCATGTCCATGACTATGAGATGGGCCAAACTTATTCAGGGACAGCCCCATGGAGGCCATGCTTTCCACGAAGTCCCGAGCAGCCCCTTGTAAGGTCGTGTCGGCATGGGTGTTAAAATCCCCTAGGACAACCAAACTAGGTGTCTCCAGGAGAAAATCCGCCACGACCTGAAGCAACTCAGACAGGGAATCCTTGGTGCAGCGGGGAGGTCGGTACACCAAAAGGAATCCTGTACTGCCCCTATTGCCCAACTTCCAGAACATGCACTCAGAAAACTGGATCTTCCCAGTAGGATGCCTGGTGCAAGCTAGTGACTTCCTAAAAATCACTGCAACCCCCCCCCCCGCCGCGGCCCACATGACCTGGGTTGCTGTGCGTAAGAGAAACCTGGTGGGCAAGCAGTGGCAAGGACAGGCCCATCTGCTTCCTCCAACCAGGTCTCTGTCACACATGCCAGGTCAAGTCCTCCATCCACAATCAGGTCGTGGATGGCAGTGGTTTTATTCATCGTTGCCCTGGCATTACACAGCAACACCTTCAGGTCATGTGGGTTTCCCCTGTTGATTCCAGTATCCATCCGGTCAAGGCCAGACACGGAGGCAGGGATAGTCTTCAAACAACGACTAAACCTTCCTCCTCGGTAATGACATGGTCTGGTCTTAGCGTAACTCTGCCTCCTGCCCATGATCACTGAGATCGGATGTCCCAGTGCTTCCCCCCCTGTGGAACTTGTCCCAGCCATCGTGTTGGCTGGGGCCCCACTCCCAGGCAGCCCTGATCCCGCCCCTTAAAAACAAAACACAAACGATACAGAACCAATAAAACAACAACAAAAAAGGAACAGAACAATTATACTAAAATTAATCCCCAACCAAATATCCATCCCACCCACCCACCCCCAACAAAGGAAAAAAGGAAAAAAAGAAATAAAAATTTAAATTGCCACCGACTGCTTGAGGACATTTTAAAGCACATTAACCACCTGGAACAGGGAAGCAATGGCAGAACACTTCCCACACTTCCCCAAAAGTTTGTTCCAAATAAGGGCCTGGGCCACGCCCCCTGGGCCAGTTGGAAAAGGCCTTGGAAGGGAGCAGGCCCTGCAGTCCTCCCCAAAGCCGATGGTCCGAGGCATCCCCGCAGCAGGAGTCCCTTTATAGCTGGGAGAGAGGGCTGGGCCACACCCCCTGGGCCAGTTGGAAAAGGCCCTGGAAGGGAGCAGGCCCTGCAGTCCTCCCCACAGCCGATGGTCCCAAGAAAGTAAAATCTCTCACTGTCTCCATTTCTTCCCCTTCTATTTGCCAGGAGGTGATGGGACCAGTGGCCATGATCTTTGTTTTTTTCATGTTGAGCTTCAGACCATATTTTGCGCTCTCCTCTTTCACCCTCATTAAGAGATTCTTTAATTCCTCCTCACTTTCTGCCATCAAAGTTGTGTCATCTGCATAACTAAGGTTGTTGATATTTCTTCTGGCAATCTTAATTTCGTCTTGGGATTCATCCAGTCCAGCCTTTCACATGATGAATTCTGCATATAAGTTAAATAAGCAGGGAGACAATATACAGCCTTGCCGTACTCCTTTCCCAATTTTGAACCAATCAGTTGTTCCATATCCAGTTCTAACTGTAGCTTCTTGTCCCACATAGAGATTTCTCAGGAGATCAGGCACTCTTTAAGAATACACTGCAGCAAAATGTTTTAATATGGAGTGCTCCTGTTCAGGTTGCCAGCTAGCCATGTCTACTTCTGGGAAGCTAATTCTGTTCCTTTTCCTTCCTGTGATTCTGTGGGCAACAATTTTATTATGAAAATGGCTTGCATTGTAAGAAACTAACTTGTAACATTTCAGAAACATGAATGTTTGGATTTTTCTGCAGTGTTTCTCCATTTGTGGAATGCTCTCCCCGGGGAGGTTCAGCTCACACCTTCATTATCTCTAGGTGCTAGGTGAAAGCATTCTTCTTCAGTCAGGAAGGGGAGATTATTGAATTGTTTCTGCTTCTGTTTTTATTTTATATATATATATATATATATATATATATATATATATATATATATATATGCAGGTTTTGGTGTCCTCGGGTGTCTTCCCGTGTAAAAGTTGGGGTGTCTAGGCGACGTTTCGACGAGGTCTCACTCGTCATCTTCAGGCTGGTGCTTTCGGCTTCTTGTTACTGGAACAGAGCAGGATCTCAGTGTTTGAGTTCCTATAAATACTGTAGAGGGGGTGTGGTGTATAGCCTCCAATGTTCTGGGCAGAGAGGAAGTTCCCAGGCTAGTGTGCCTTTTCTTCTTTTGTTCCTTAATTACTTGAGAGATATCTTGAGTGATTTCTTGAGTGATATCCTGAGTACCACTTAGGTGGGTCATTAGGTGTGGATTAGTTGTTAAAGTCTTTGTGTCTTGACCTCTTGAACTTTGTGAAGAGTTTTCCTGAGAAGATGGCTGTACTGTACTTAGTTGTGCTCTGGCTTGGCTTCGTGTATAGGGGCGAGCTGTGGTTTTTTGGCTTGTGTCAGCCAGATCTGTGTAGGGATTGCAGGGGGGTGCAGCATCCGGAGGTGCCACCATGGATTGGCTACTGGATGGTGTCTGTAATTCATCTGTGGAGAGGGTCTGGGTTTGGGTCTGGTGTGGTTGATTGGTGTTGGCGTTCTGTGTGCCTCTGGATCTGGTGTCAGTTTTTGTGGGGAGGGCTAATTTCCAGATGTCTGGCAAGCGGGATGTGTCGTCACGCTTGTTCATGTTGTGAGGGTGTTTCTCTATCTCGATGGCTTCCATGATTATTCTCTTGTGGTGATGTTCCGTGTTAAAGAGCAATTTGGAATCTGCAAAATTAATTTCGTGTCCTGTTTCTTTCATGTGTTGGAAAAGAGAGGAAGTTTTTTCTTCTTTTTTGACGGCATTCTTGTGTTCTGCGATACGTGCATTTATTCGTCTGTTTGTTTGTCCAATGTACGTGGCTGGGCAGACTTTGCAGGGTATTTCATAGATCCCTTGGTTTTCCAACTGGATTTTATCCTTGGGGTTTCTGAGGATATTGGCTATTTTTTGGTTGGTGCAAAAGGCTGTTTTGATATTGTGTTTATGGAGGATTTTGCTAATTTTATCTGTAGTGCCCTTGATATAAGGAAGGAGGGCCATGCCATTGTTTTCTTCTGTGTCTTGGTTTTTGGGGGGTGTTTCCTTTTGGATTAGCTTCGTAATCCTGTTTTGCTGGTATCCATTGGCAATTAACACGTTTGAGAGATTCTGTAACTCAGTTGTCAAGTGGTCTTTGTCAGCCAGGCGTTTGGTTCTGGAGATGAGAGTCTTGGCTACGGAGTTTATTTGTGCAGGGTGGTGGTGTGATTGTGCATGTAAGTAGCGGTTGGTGTGTGTTTTTTTCCGGTAGATAGTGTGTCCTAGGGAGCCATCTCGCTAAATTTCTCGCCAAGCAACTTCAGCCCTATGCAGAATCCATCTCTTCACACGTACCAAACTCCTTCCAGTTCATAGAAACAATAAAGAAGCAAAACCTACATCCTAATGACCTACTTGTGAGCTTCGATGTTGTATCTCTCTTCACACAAGTGCCCATTAATGAAGCCTTGACAGCTATTCAAAACAAATACAATCCCCCCGAATACATCTTGGACCTGACCAACCACTGCCTAACCAACACGTACTTCATCCACAATGGACAAAGATACAAACAGATAGAAGGAGCACCTATGGGATCACCCCTCTCACCGGTCATCGCAAACCTGTACATGGAACACTTTGAAACCAATGCTTTAGACAAGTCAGAACACAAACCCAAACTTTGGCTCAGATATGTTGACGACACCTTTGTAATTTGGCCACACGGGAAGGAAAAACTGGATAGCTTCCTCACACATCTCAACAACTTACACCCCAAAATACAATTCACTATGGAAATAGAAGCCAACAACCAACTCCCCTTCCTTGACGTCCTAATCTACAAAAAACCTGATGGCTCCCTAGGACACACTATCTACCGGAAAAAAACACACACCAACCGCTACTTACATGCACAATCACACCACCACCCTGCACAAATAAACTCCGTAGCCAAGACTCTCATCTCCAGAACCAAACGCCTGGCTGACAAAGACCACTTGACAACTGAGTTACAGAATCTCTCAAACGTGTTAATTGCCAATGGATACCAGCAAAACAGGATTACGAAGCTAATCCAAAAGGAAACACCCCCCAAAAACCAAGACACAGAAGAAAACAATGGCATGGCCCTCCTTCCTTATATCAAGGGCACTACAGATAAAATTAGCAAAATCCTCCATAAACACAATATCAAAACAGCCTTTTGCACCAACCAAAAAATAGCCAATATCCTCAGAAACCCCAAGGATAAAATCCAGTTGGAAAACCAAGGGATCTATGAAATACCCTGCAAAGTCTGCCCAGCCACGTACATTGGACAAACAAACAGACGAATAAATGCACGTATCGCAGAACACAAGAATGCCGTCAAAAAAGAAGAAAAAACTTCCTCTCTTTTCCAACACATGAAAGAAACAGGACACGAAATTAATTTTGCAGATTCCAAATTGCTCTTTAACACGGAACATCACCACAAGAGAATAATCATGGAAGCCATCGAGATAGAGAAACACCCTCACAACATGAACAAGCGTGACGACACATCCCGCTTGCCAGACATCTGGAAATTAGCCCTCCCCACAAAAACTGACACCAGATCCAGAGGCACACAGAACGCCAACACCAATCAACCACACCAGACCCAAACCCAGACCCTCTCCACAGATGAATTACAGACACCATCCAGTAGCCAATCCATGGTGGCACCTCCGGATGCTGCACCCCCCTGCAATCCCTACACAGATCTGGCTGACACAAGCCAAAAAACCACAGCTCGCCCCTATACACGAAGCCAAGCCAGAGCACAACTAAGTACAGTACAGCCATCTTCTCAGGAAAACTCTTCACAAAGTTCAAGAGGTCAAGACACAAAGACTTTAACAACTAATCCACACCTAATGACCCACCTAAGTGGTACTCAGGATATCACTCAAGAAATCACTCAAGATATCTCTCAAGTAATTAAGGAACAAAAGAAGAAAAGGCACACTAGCCTGGGAACTTCCTCTCTGCCCAGAACATTGGAGGCTATACACCACACCCCCTCTACAGTATTTATAGGAACTCAAACACTGAGATCCTGCTCTGTTCCAGTAACAAGAAGCCGAAAGCACCAGCCTGAAGATGACGAGTGAGACCTCGTCGAAACGTCGCCTAGACACCCCAACTTTTACACGGGAAGACACCCGAGGACACCAAAACCTGCATTCCTGTACCCGTGAAAATCTACGAAAGCATATATATATATATATATATATTGTTTTTTATATTGTAATTTGATGTTGTGAACTGACCTAAGATCTACGGATGTAGAGTGGTATGCAAATTTTATAAATAGCAATGATAATAGGAAGACATGGAGGTAAAACACTGTGCTTGGAGAGTCCCGGTAATATTATTCCCTCTGGTATAAAGCTGGACCTATCAATCACCAAAGAGCTCTCCTTCCTCACCTGTTCTCTCCATCCTTATACAACAAGTTTGGGGAGAAACGATTCAGTTTTTGCAGGCATGCTGTCTGCACAGAGTTTTTCTGTTTTTGATCTCTGAATCCCCCCAAACTGCTTCAGTGGTCTCTGCTCCAAGGAACTTTGGACAGTTCCAAATCCCTACAGAGCATGCCAGGCCACATGCCAGTGGCGGTCAAGGCTAGAGGCAAAAGTGGACAAAACAATGTGGATTTTGCCTTTTGCACAACAGTCTGCTGTCTACATGCATTCACACCCCCCCCTCGCTACTTGCCACCTAGGAAAGCAAGAGGCATTGGGGTTAGCAAACTTTTTCAGCAGGGGGCCGGTCCACTGTCCCTCAGACCTTGTGGTGGGCCGCACTATATTTTTTTTTTGGGGGGGGAATGAACAAATTCCTATGCCCCACAAATAACCCAGAGATGCATTTAAAATTAAAGCACGTATTCTACTCATGTAAAAACACACTGATTCCCGGACCGTCCGCGGGTTGGATTTAGAAGGTGATTGGGCTGGATCCAGCCCCCGGGCCTTAGCTTGTCTACCCATGCAATAGTTCAAGGAAAAATTCAGCCAGGCAAAAAATGCTCAAGGAGGGTGTCAATGACAGCTGACAAGGGGTCTGATTCGTGACAGTGTGTAGCCTGGGGAACACCCCAAAGGTAAGACAGAGAGGTTTGGAGGGCTGCATTTGGCCCAAGGGTCTAAGGTTCAGCACCCATATTCTATGCACGGCTGGTCCTTCCCTGACTTTCAGCCTGGGTGTTTCATCTCCCCGAATGTGGCGCCTTCTTGTGTAACATGGAATTATTGAGTGAACAACTGACAGGACGTTTGTCCTGCCTCCCCTCCAAAGCCACCCTGCACATAACCATTAGCACCTCTGCAGAAGGAAACAAAGCAAACCATCTCTCTGAATTAACCTCTCAGCACCGGGTGACTCTCACCTGCCACAGGCAACGGCTGATGGGATTAGGTCAGCCTCATTAAATGTGGATAATCTGATAATAAGCACTCTGCTCCCCTGCCCGCCATAACAACCTGCATTATAAATTCTTCATAAAGAGGATGTATTCTAGCAGATGCATTTAATCTGCTTCAGACTTAACATTAGTGGAAAGGGGAAAAAATATTCTACTTCCCTCATTGCCTAACAGGATTAGTTTAAAATGTCTCCCTTTTTTAAAAAAGAAAGGAAGAAAATAATAATAATCCCAAAGTCTGCTGTTGTTGTTATCAGTTTAAGAAAACACATACAATTTTGCAGTTGTCTATTAAAAATTAATTGTTCTCTGCATTGGGAAATTGAGGCAAGCGCCATGTCCAAGAGTATGTTAGGGTGCAGAATCAGATACTGATTAGCCAAAGCAGTGGTTTCCTTCTTGGTAAAGTAATTTGTAGCCTCCAGGTTCCAGGCATCAACGTGGAGCATGGAATAATTGGGAAAATGCTTTTTAAAAGTTAAATCTATATATAACATACTTAAAGAAATGGATGATCTGAGAGTTTGCAAGGATAAAATGATTGGCTACCTGTTAACGATCCTCAGGAAGGCAGGAAGCTATTACAAAGCTATTAGGAATAGGTATCTGTACGGATACCTGGGAAGTCAGTTTTTTACGGAATCTGATCTGAATGGACCGTATATGCACCTCCCATACTAACGGTAATTACACACCAGATTCTGTACTTTGTCAATGTTCTGAGACAGTCTTCAGCTTTTTAAAAAAAAGTATCAAAAGACATTTTAAAATGCATGTCTGGAAGAAACTCCATTTAGAGATGCATATTGGAAAGCAAACATGCTTCAAAATATGTATTTAAATGCAAACTTTTAATGTTTAAATGCAGTTTAGTATGGAAATGAGATAAAGCAAACAGATGTTGAATGAGGTTCTGGGAAAGGAATACAGACCAGAGATAGACTGATTCCCCCATTGTTAGTCATCTGTGGGGAATCTCATTCTCTCACATCATGTTTGGGGCATCAAGAAAAGTCAGATGCCATAGAAGAACAACTTATTTATTTAAATTAAATATTTAGTTCAATGCATCTGTCAGGCTTCCTGTTCTTGTTAACACCCCCCAAGGGAGCCGTCAGAATTCCAGAATGGTTCCTTACTCCAGGTTTCCCCTGGTGGACCCTCAACTTCCCATGAAGGAAAGGACTTTTCTCACCACAGTGTCCCTTTTGTGATACACAATGCTTGCAAAATTCCCTTTGCTATCTCTTGTTTCACCTCTGAGACAGCAATGTAAGAACATAAGAAGAGCCTGCCGGATCAGGCATCCTCTTCTCACAGTGGCCAACCAGATGACTGTGGGAAACCCAAAAGCAGGATCCAAGCAGAAGATTAGCTGGTATTCAGAAGTATAGCTGTTCCTCTTAGAAGTGTAGCTAAAGGAGCATTTCAACGCCCATCGTTCTGCCCTGACACTGAGGTCCAGCTCCGAGGGCCTTCTGGTGGTTCCCTCACTATGAGAAGTGAGGTTACAGGGAACCAGGCAGAGGGCCTTCTTGGTAGTGGTGCTCGTCCTGTGGAATGCCCTTCCATCAGATGTCAAGGAAATAAACAAGTATCTGACTTTTGGAAGACATCTGAAGGCAGCCCTGTTCAGGGAAGTTTTGAATGACTGATGTTTTATTGTGTTTTTAATATCCTGTTGGAAGCCGCCCAGACCGGGCTGGGGAGGCCTGGCCAGATGGGTGGAGTATAAATAATATATCATCATCATCATCATCATCATCATCACAGCTGCCTCATTGTTCATCCCTCTTTTGTCTTTATAAGTGCAAGCTTCCCTCCTCTGTTTTTCTTCTCCCTCTGATTTTGTATTCTGTTCCCCTGGTCTTTCTAGGTCAGAGGTTCTCCCACTCTTTGCTCCTTACTCTGCATACTTGGTACTTGCCAGCCATCCTTCCTCCTTGTCTTCCTCTCTATGTTTACGGCTTCTCCTATCAAACTCTTCCATCCTGCAATCCATCCTTTATGAGGCTGCAGAAAACACGTGAGGCTGCCGCTCTGCCATCCCCATGGCAGTATTTTATTTATGCATTTATATGCATTTGTTGTCCACCCTTTACCATGCAGTCCCACAGTGCAACATATTCCATACAACCCAATGCAACAATTAAACCATGTAATGCATAAACCTGACTCAACCATACACTAAACCGAATCAAAAGGAGTCGGAAACAGCAGCAGCACTGCAACTGAATGAATACTCAGATCTCGTCCTCCACTTGCAAAGACCTGTGAAAAAAATGTATGTCTTGGAATGATGTCAAAATATATGTAATGATGAGGGGAGGGCATGCCATGAACTTGGCAGCACCAGAGAAAATTGAGTCTATTTATGCTGTATCCTTCAGCACCAAAACTAAATTAGAGGTATCACCAAAATACTAAACTACAAATGCACACAAAAGGGAGAGGAGATGCATTCTTCATAGCCCAGCTATGAGCTGAGAATTAGAATAATTCAACTGAAATCCACACTCTTTGATGTGAGGACTTTAATGTTCTTTAATTAGTTGAAATTTGGAGGGGACAGAGCAGGTAGTGTGAATTCAGAGAAGTTTAAGATAACTAGAGAAAATATGATTAGAATGTATTTGAGCAGAATAGAAAAAGCATGTATTTGGTTGATGAAGTTTTTGGAATATCATACTCTTGTACATCGTCATGGCTGCCAAAAGCACTACAAATTATGGTGTGACTTGTGATGGTAGATGTGGAGTCCAAGTGAGCCTCCTCATGAATTTTTGGTGAGATCTCATGAGATTTCAGCAAGATCTTGCAAGATCTCACCATAAATAGATGCTGATGCCCTCACTGCCTCTTTGTTGGAGGTGGAAGCAGCAGGACAGCTGTGGCACCTGAGGGGAGTGCCACCTGGGGGGTTTCCACCACCTGAAGTGGCTGCTTCACCCTACCTCATGGGTAGGCTGGCCTTGTATGAAACTAATCATGAAAGAGTTCTCCATCCTCACCTTCTCTCTGTACCTTTATACGACAAGATTGTGGAGAAATATTCAAGTTTTTGCCGACTTGCTATCTGCACAATTTAAAAACAACAACACCTGAATCTTTGAGTCACCCTAAACTGCCCCAGTGGTCCCCATTCTAAGGCACTTTGGAAAGATTCAAATCTATAGGAAGCAGACCCACTTTGGTTCTTAATTCAGCATTCATCTGATGTGTCCCCCTAATGTTTAGCTTCTGACTCAGTCAGAAATGGAAAGGTTCCTTCCTTCTGTGAATCATTCACTCTCTCTCCCTCTCTCTCTTCTTTTGATTACCCAGACAATTTGCTGGGATGTGTGGAAAGACCAGGAAGAAATGAGGGGGGAAGCTCATCTGGCCCATTTCTTAGTCTTTATTATTGGCACAGTGAAAGGAAGCAAATGTATGAAGTAATGAAAGGAAGAAATAAGAAAGGTTTCAGGCCAAAAGGCTGAGCTGCCCATCAAGTTAAATTTTAATATGAATTGTAAGGAATTTACATAGTTCCTAGCTAAAGCAGAGCAAAATTAAGCTGCTTATGAATGTACTAGTGTATAATCAAAAATATGCTTTCACTTTTCAGTAAATGTCAACCTGGGGTTTAATAAAATCCCATGTTGTGGAACAGGGAACTGGCCCTCACTTTCCATATTTTGTGGGGCATGGGGAGAGACGTGTTTCAACAACTGCCAAAACTTGTTCACTTATGACAAACTATTGCCTCTGAAGATTAAAATGAAACAGGATGAACCCAAGCAATAAAATAAGATAAAAGTGTGCTAAGACTGTCGTTTTATTTAGTAAGAAAACAGTATGTTCAACTAAACAGCAAATGGATGAATCCCCCTATCGTAAACAGTATGTCGGGGACTGGCAGGGCTCTGACAAGGGTATGAAGAAGGCAGGGGGGCCAGGCGCTGACCCAGAGAGGGGGGCAGTGATTTATGTTCAAGTGAAGGGCAGGCTGGTTGAATCCCTGCCATCTACTGCCCCACTGTCTCCTAGAACCAGGAGGGACTTATAGAGGGAAGCAAAGCAACAACTTCCATGCAGGGGAAGTCTCAAGCAGCATGTGCAGACTCTGTCAGATGGGGGTACATAAGCCGTGTGTGTGTGTGTGTGTGTGTGTGTGTGTGTGTGTGTGTGTAGCCCCACTGTTTTTTCAGCTGCTCCAGTGGGCACTTGGGAAAGTTAATGCCAGCTACATAGACTCTAGAAGTGTGTGTGTGTGTATCTGATGCACCTTAAGAGCTTCAGTAAGTGTGTGTTTTTGTCAATAAAGAATTAACTATGGGCTGTTTGCCTTCCTTGGCTAGGTGTGTGCAGAGTACAGCACCCATAACTTGCAGCAGGTTTGAGGAGTCTCTCATTTTCCAGATACTGTTGTACTCCAACTCCCATCAGCCACAGCCAGCAGGGAGGATGGGAGTTATAGTCTACAACATCTGGAGGGTCACAGGTACCCAATCCCTGATGTTCTACCAAGATCAGGACTCCCCGTCAAGTCCAGGTTTCATGTCTGCACAGCTAGTGGAGCAAAACTGATAAGTCTGCTAACTCTGAATATTTCTTCTGGGGATATTCACATGAAGATGAGGAGGATATGGAAACTCTAGAACAGAAATCAAGAACCAGTGACCCTTCAGATGAGGGTTGACTCCAACTCCCATATTCCCTGACAAGTGGCCATGTTTGGTGAGGCTGGCAAGAGTCCAGAAAGATCTGGAGGGCAGTGAGTTGTCATCTTTGTTCTAAAAGCTACGCAAAGCTTGTTGTGGTAACCAGGACACTGTTAAAAGGCTCAGGTTGTAGGTATGGTGCTTCTGGGGGATGGGGAGAAATGAGATTCTAAAGTTTTGCAGATAAATAGGAAAGAGTCCAAGATTCTGGAAGCCAGCACATCTCGTGTGCCCCCAGCATAAACATAATAGAGTCTTCATTTTTCAAGACACCTCAAAGTTAGTTGTATTATTCTAGCTACATTTTTCATAAATTAACTATGCACGTATCTGAAAAACTTGAAATTGCTTCAAGGAGAGCTGGCAACCTGACCTACAATTAGCAATGTTTTGGAGTCATGAAGTTTTATTTTCATCTTGACAACTATTATTTAATATATATTGCTTTTTATAAAATCTCTATCCTGCTTAATGAATACGATATATCTGAGCCAGACTGGAAAATACTTCTCCTTGATCTGACCCAGTGCATGGAGTGTAAACAGTTTCATCCCATCCACCCTGTGTCCCTGTGTCTGTATCTCTGTTGTGTGGCCTGTTGTTGCTGGTGAGTGACTGCTTGGGTTGGGAACTGTTTGTAAGTTAGCACAGGCCTTCCACTCAAGGCCTGTGGGAAGTAAATGCCATTATCAATCAATCAATCAATCAATCAATCAATCAATCAATCAATCTCCTTTTTTGTCATAGAAAAAGTGCATCTAATACATGTATCAGAACACAACACAGTTAACAAAACATAGCAGGAGATACCTTAGTACCTAAAAGGAGCTTTGAGGGAGCTGCTCTGGAACAAATTGAACATTGATGGAAAGTTACTCTTTCTCATCAGAAAACAACACACTTACATGTGCTGCCAGGTGAAATGCTCCCCATTAGGCAGGCTAACCCCCAAAATCATTGCCAACAAAGGAGTAAACAAGGGCTGTGTCTTAGCCCCTTATTTATTCCACCTTTTCTTAAACTCCCTTGCTCCCTGTTTACACAGGGTGGATGGCCATTGCCCGAAGCTCAGTTCCATCCACGTTACCATCTTACTATGCCAAACAACGCAGTCATCTTGTCTCGCACAAGGGTTGGCTTGAAGCAGCTTTTGTGGAATATTGTATAGCCATTATCCAGGAAGACCACTGGTGATATATTTGAGTAGTTTTAACTGAGAGCTGTGACAACAAATACAGGAGAGATAAGTACTGTATTTTTTTACTCTATAAGACTCACTTTTTCCCTCCCAAAAAGTAAGGGGAAATGTGTGTGCATCTTATGGAACGAATATAGGCTGCACAGCTATCCCAGAAGCCAGAACAGCAAGAGGGATCATTGCGCAGCGATCCCTCTTGCTGTTCTGGCTTCTGAGATTCAGAATATTATTTTTTTCTTGTTTTCCTCCTCCAAAAACTAGGTGCGTCTTATGGTCTGGTGCGTCTTATAGAGCGAAAAATATGGTACACAGATGCCAACTCTGCACCCACATTAACTTTGGCAGCACTATTACAGGTAGGGATATTGAAGAATTCTGATAAAAATGAAAACAAGAGTGGAATTTGCTGATGTTTGGAATGGAATGCAATCCAGAGACTATGATAGATATTCCTTGTTGTTGTTGTTTTCAGTCCACAAACAGTATGCAATTGACTACATTCCCCCCATTTGCACTTTGTTTCCTTTGCATTGAAATGAATGGGGTGGAATAACAGAACGACAATTTACACAATTATTTGCATAAATTATGTAAGTTATGGCATTTCTCCACAGTGAAGTGACTAATATTGATTTTGGCGAAAAGTGAACTACATTGGAATGGAAACAGGGCTGCCTGTGACAAATACAGGGTTGAATGTAATGTGATGCTTTCTTACATCCCTGATTACAGGACCTGATAATGTCACCCACAACATCATTTTCCAGTGTGATGTACACCATCATCTGCCAGAGATGCCCTTCTGCATACACATCTCTATACAAAACAATGAATCGACACAAATCTGACATGAGAAATGGCAACCTAGGAAAGCTAGTAGGGGAAATGTTTCAGCCTCCCAGGGCACTGTGACTGACCAGAGAGTGGCCATCCTTGAACAAAGAAACTTCAGAGGGAGACTGAAACATGAAACACTTGAATTACAATACATCAAGAGCTTCAGTGCTGCCACTTTTAGATTGAACTAGCACAAATGTACCTGCACCTAAGGATAACACTTTATGCATCTGATCAAGTGGACTGTAGTCCAAATAAGTTCATACTATAATAAATATATTCATGTTTAAAAGGCTACAAGGCTCTTTTGTTGTTATGGCCAGCTGTATGTGTATCAAGACATCTGCTACACTGTTCCCAGTATAGCTCCTGCAGCTTAATTTTACTTCCTCCACTGGAATCAATGGCTCCATTAGTTCCTAGGGGGTGACAAAAGGCTTCTGAGACTGTTGGAGTCTTTGAACTGGCTCAGAAAAAAAGGTATTGTTGTCTACCTGAAGAGCTGCATGCACAATACAGAGCTATCCGATCTTCTCACTCAGTCCTTCCATCTTATTTAACTACCTTATCTGTGGTGATGCACAGGTACGCCTTTATAAAGGCTAGATTCAATGTTTTCCCATCAAATGTGTTGGGTAACAGACTCTCCAACGGACAGATCTCACTCCTCTGTGACTGTAAAAGTGGATCTACAGAATCGTTATATCATATAATCTTCTGTTGTCCTATACATTCGGCTTCACGGTCCAAGTTTCTGGCCCCATATTTATCGAGAATAGCTGACAGACCTCAGGAAGCCCAAATAATATACTTATTAAACGACGAAGACTCAAGTAGATCCCTTGCAGTCGCTAGATACCTGATAAATGTCTTATTTCATAAGAGGAGAAATGGATCACTGTATGACTCTGACAGCTTAGCCAAACTTAAGAACCATCAATAAGTGCCAGAACTAAGACGCATATCCCCCAAAAGCTGAGGGATTTGAATTGCGGTTGACATAGAGGGAGCTTATTGTGTATAGTTTACTTAATTGAAGTAAAATTGGTTTTATAGGGGTGTTTTGACTTGGAACTGTTTAAATTGTATTGTTTATGGATAAATTTTGATGTATTGTTTTTAGATATGGGCCAATGGCCGTAATAAACCAACCAATCTCACTCAGTATAAGGCAACTACGTTATACACTTCAATGGAGGTGGCATGATTTCTGAATTGCATGCTTTGTATGGCGAACCCAGCTAGAAGTGGGGCTGCTTCAACTGGGACCACTTTTGGGGAACCCTGGTGTCAGGGAGTGGGCAGAGGAGGAATGATGGAAACTGCCTCCCCAGCCTGACCCTTCCAGAGATGAAGAAGACAGTTCAGAATTACAACAAGGGTTTGAGGGAGGCCACAGCTCAGAGGCAGATGAGGGGTAAAGCTGGGAAATAATGGGAGAGAAGGAAGACGAAGCACAAGAGGGGGAACAGCTGATGGACACAGTGTCTTTAGAAAGCATTCCAGATACCCCCTCTCCCAGAACTTGCATTGCAAGTAGGAGAGCAAAGAGCTCAAAGGCAGAGGGCACTTTTCAGCAACCATAACTATGACACATGAGAGAGGGAGGGGTGGAGACTCACTTGGGGCAATGCCATTATTCCAAGAGGCTGCATTCCCAATCCTCTCTCTGTGAGTATTGAATAAAAAGCAGTTGGTAAGGACTTTTCCTTGTCTTATCCATTCCTGGCGATCTGCCATGGGGGCTGGATCCTCTGCTGCCTGACACCTGGTGAGTCCCTTATTCCTTTAGTTTGGAAGTCTGGGACTCCTCTCATCAAAAAGTATCCTGGCATTAAATAAAGGCCCATTATTAAACAACACCATCATTTTGACTAGCTGTTATTTTTAGATGAGCCCTGTAATTTCTTCACTCAGTGCCTGTATCCTTGGCTGTTTTAACCTTGGTGGTATCCCTCCTGCCCAGAAACCACCTTCACTGTGTTTCCTCACCAATTCAAAAGGTTAGTAGGTTCCACTCTGGTAAGTCCACTGCTACTGCTGCTGCTACTGTCATGTTCCTCCCAGCCCATCTACCTAGTTATATGCTGGCAGAAAAATCAGAAGCACCCACCAGCCCTGCCCATCACCTCCTGATTCTGCCCATCCAGCTATATTTACTTCTAGCTGGGGCAGAGGTGATGCTCCAATTGGGTCATGTCACCACAAGCCCCTAATGGTGCTTAGAAGATGACAAGAGTTGTAGATACAGAATACAAAAGACAAGCACAGACTTGTATTCAAAGGAGTGGGGGGGGGGAATAGGAAAAAGCATAACTGGCAAAATAATATAAACAATACAATAGCATATTGAACTTCCTAGTTTTTCATTACAAAGCAAAACATTTAAACAGAAAAGAAAACATCATACCACAAACACGTTCAGTGTAATAATCTTCTGTATGTCTTAAAACCTTTCACAGGAACATGCAATAAATCTCTGTTCAGTAGCTTAGTGTTTCCTTTGGGAATTGCCTCCCCCTCTCCTTCCAGCCGCCTCCGGTTAAGTCGAGTTTTCTAATGTGATGAGGCTACTTTTCGAAGTGCAAAGAAACTTTCCACTTAGTAGTTTTCTTTATAACTGTTGCAAGGAAGGAGCAGGAGGAGAGCAAGAAATGGCAGAAGGCATATTACATCTCTTGGAACATCTCACTCAGGAAAAAGCCTCTGAGTTTCTGCTCTTGCAAAAACCCACTCCCCACAAAAGGGGTTGCATCATGTTCTCTCACTATTTCCACTGTTTCCCAATCATGCCATCTATGGTGGCCTGGATATTTATGTCGCAACAATTAGATCCCCCTGGCGCAAGTTTTGTATATAAGCCAGTCAAGAGAAAGCTCAGTAGGGCAGACAGCAATCACTTCCAGCCTTGAGTGTATCGAGGTAAAACAGAGGAGTTGTTTATGTACCAAAAAGCTGCTTGAGGTCTTTTTAGAGTCTTTATGGCTCCCTTTGAGGATCGTTGGATGTCTAGAAACCAAGCCATCTGGCTTTACACATGGAGGACTGTGAAAAATAGTCCTAATAAAAAGGCTTTAAAGCTTCCCTAAATAGTCCTGAAATAGTCACACACACACACACACACACACACACACACACACACACTTGCTGCATCCTGTGCAAAGCCTTTTAAATGGCTGCCATGAATTTGGGATGGTGTGCAGATGGGGGATAAAAGAGTCCTGAGGAACTTTGGGTTGTTGTTTTTTAATATTGGGGAAGAACAACTACCAAACCAGACAGCAGACTTAGTGACTGACCCATAAAAGCCTATAATCAAATCACACACAAACACAAACACATATATCCTTGTTCAGAAGCTTCGTCTGTTCATAGAATCATAGAACTGTAGAGTTGGAAGAGATGTCAAGGCTCATATCGTCCAACCCCTGCAATGGAAGACTCACAGCTAAAGAATCTCTGACAGATCGCCATTCAACCTATGTTTGAAAACCTCCAGCCATCTTCCACGGTAGTCCATTCCACTGTCAAACAGCTTTCACCATCAGAAAGCACTTCAGAAAGTTCTCCTAAAGAACTTTTATTATTAGACAGGTTCTCTGACAGGTTCATGATGACTTACCTGTCTCAAAGATTACCAGTCCACGTTTCTTACTATCTGAATGTTGGAGGTGTTGCACTTGTGCAAGTTTGAAAAATGGGAATCTATTGAATAAAGAGAAGCACGTCTCCTTTGCACTATTAAAACCCAACAAAAGGCTCTTCCTCCCCCAAGCCCCACCCACCTGCCCCACACCTGGCATCATATGGCGTCAGGTGTGGGGCAGCTACAGCCACAGCTACAAAGGAACAAAAAAAAAAATCATGACAATGTGCTGTGGATTTCTCCTCCACTAGTGGAGCTTGAGTTTGACACTTTCCTCAGTTTGTCTCTAAGATGGCTGGGTAGCACTTTGTATGCCTCCTTCTAGTTGAGAGGGGGATCTTGCCATCTGGGCAGCCCAGGACCTCCATACACACTGCCCAGGCTTATGCCCAGGGAAGTCACTTTGGCTTCATCCCTGGAGGTGTACTACATTGTGCCTTGAGACAGATGGAGCCAACAATTCTTGCAGTGATGATATAACCATCCTTCAATAAACAGACTGTACAAGGGAAAGAGAGTGACAACTTGGTCACTTGGATGAACCAAGAAAACCACCTTCGGTGTAGTGTTCCCGACATCACATCGGATAATTACTCAGCCTTTGAGCAATGTTACCTTTACTGGGCTGAGGAGATGAAGCAGAGATGGGAGTATAAGAAGGAGAACTAATAGGAAGGAAGGTGGAGTATTTTGTTATTTTCACTTCAGGCATGAAACAGACACACAGCAGCAAAAGATGGTATGTCAGAGCATCCCTACAAACTGCAAGTTGTTACCTAGACATATTGATTTAAAGCAACCTGTCGTTCCTGATTTTAAGAAGCCTGTTTGATTGCTGACAGGTTTATAGGATTATGGCTTTAATTGGATGTCTGGGCTTTGCTGGATGTAAGGAGAATTTATGGCTGGGCTGGGGTTTTTTGTTTTCTGTTTGCAGCTCAGACAGGGAGCCCTCTGCTATCCACTCCAGTCCTTGTGAGAGCAAGAAAGGGTTAAAGCTAATAGGAGGCAGAAAACATCTGGAAGGGACCAAAAAAGCAGGGACAGATGGGCAGATAGATGCATCTAATTTGCTCTCTCAGAAAGCCCTGCGACTCCTGGACCTCAGTTTCAGGGCATCCTTTTTGACAGATGGGACCAAGAAGATGCTTTGCAAGGAGACAGGGGAAACAGACACAAACTCTGTGTATGTACTTCTGGTGGAGAAGATAAGAGTTTCAGCCACCAGGTCCCCATGTCAAATTCCATTTTATCCTCCAGTAGGGATGGGGGATAATTCAGTTCTGTTTGCATTTTAATGCAAAACTACTACATTTTCAGTTTTGAAACAATGTGTAAACCAGAAGACATTCCTTTGAAATTTACATTCTCTCAATTTTGTAATGCAGTTCTCCAACCAAATAATATGCATTTTAGATGTGGATATAAATATAAATATAAATATAGCTATTGGGGGGAGTGTGCATTAAATGCATGTTTTAGTGGAAATAACCTAAAAATGCTTTATAGAAGAGGAAACTACTTGCCAATCTGTGTATATTATGCAAAATTGCACAAAAAAATGTGTGCATTAGAAGGAATGCTCACTAAAATGCTGATGAATCTTCAAGAGAACTTTTTTAAAAAAGCACAAAAATACAGAAAAGTAGAAAACTTAAGACAGGAGGAAAGTTGATGGATTCATCCAGCCTTCAGGTTGGATGAGTGCAACTGGCATTTATGGTTCTATTTTTTATTTAGAGTACAGTGGTACCTCGGGTTACATACACTTCAGGTTACATATGCTTCAGGTTACACACTCCACCAACCCAGAAATAGTGCTTCAGGTTAAGAACTTTGCTTCAGGATGAGAACAGTGGGAGGCCCCATTAGCTAAAGTGGTGCTTCAGATTAAGAACAGTTTCAGGTTAAATACGGACCTCCGGAACGAATTAAGTACTTAACCCGAGGTACCACTGTATTTATTTTATTTGTTGACTTAATGAAATTTCATAGAATTGTAGAATTGGAAGGGACCGCATGGATCATCTATTCCAGTGTTTCCCAACCTTGGGCCTCCAGATGTTTTTGGCCTACAACTCCCATTATCCCTAGCTAGCAAGACCAGTGGTCAGGGATGATGCGAATTGTAGTTCAAAAACAGCTGGAGGCCCAAGGTTGGGAACCACTGATCTAGTCCAACCTACTGCATAGCAGGAATCTTTTGCCCAACATGACAAAAGATTAAGAGTCAGGGGCTCTCCCAACTAAGCAAACCTATAGGTTGCAAACAGAACTGCTAAGTGGTTTACAAAAGGAAAAACCTTGGACTTCCGGTGGAGCGCGGAACCGATTGCAGGCGAGGGTTCTTTCTGCGGAGGAAACCCTAGCTGTTTCGCCTAAAATAGGAGGTTTTTAGGGCGCCAAAACCTCCCGTCTAAACCTCTGGTGGGTGTCCAGAGGTCCAGGTGCTCGGCAGTGCCAAGCAGCCGTTCGTCCGGTCGTCAGGTAACCTTTGGAAAAAGGTGAAGAGTGCGACGGAACGAGCGGTAGGCAGTTGAGCAGCCATTACAGCGGCGATTTCAACGGCGACTCAGCGAAGCCCCGAGCCTGCGTGGGATAGCGCTCCGCTCTCGATATAAAGAAACTCGGACTCGTAAAATAGATATTTATATTAATAACGAGTGGGTCAACAAGGAAGTTTCCGAGTGATAGGAGGGGAATTCGAGTTCGGCGGTGGTTTTGACTTCATTTAAAAAGACGCAGCGCGGCGAGCAGAGCCTAAAGAGAAAGTAAGTTGCCGCTAGCGGTTACTGTTTCCGTCTCCCTCAGGACTTATAAGTTTAAAAGTTTAAAAAGAAACCCTTTCTTTCTAAAGGAAAGGGGGGAGTCAAGAGGGAGCAGAGAAGAGGCGTGATAGAGGGGAACCCAGTCTCTAGAGTATAGGAGACCCCGGAAAATATAGAGAAGATCGACGTTTAGAACCCTGTGGAAAAGTTTAAACAGCGAGAAGACTCTCCGACGCCATATTAATTGCGGAGGAAAGGAAGGCAGAAAAGGAACGGAGCTGCAGACGCCATATCTAAGTGGCTTTAAAAAAAAAGGAAAAACGTTTAACTTTGGGGGTATAAAACATCACAAAATAACCCCTAGCTTTGGGGGGCTACCTCACCCTACTACCTAATATTTGCTGTGTGGCCACTCTTCTTCCACTTTTTTTTTGTTCGGAAAGCTAAATAAGAAACTCTCTTGGGGGCGAAAATAGACCATCTATTACGAAGGTAGGTGCTTAACACTGCACTGCCTTTTTTGATAACTGAGGAAATTTCTAGCTGAGTTTCTCCTGGACCTTCTTTTTTTTCTTTTTTTCTTTTTTGGACTACCGGTAAAGCGATAGCTTTGCAGAAATCTCACTTTACTTGCTGGACTAATATCTCTGAATACGAATGTTTATTAGTAAAGAATAGGTAACTTGAAAACAGTTAATATATTAAAATTGATATCTAAATTTGGACTATACATGAAGCTTTAAGTACTGCCGTCATATCGCTCTTTATCATCATTTATTGGGACTGGCACGGACTCATAAATCTATAAAGAAGGTCCACGGTCATTAAGACCCCGGCTGGATTAGCCCGAATAGGGGCAAGAAGATCCCGATTGGATTAGCCCGAATAGGGGCAAGAAGATTACAAATTGACTATTTTTAAGAATCAGCGATCATACAACTTGCCTTGACATTGGGGGGGGCAAGAGATAACAGACCAAATACTATAAATAGAGGGGAACTGGAGGCACTATTCCGTGCTCTGGCTTTTCTGATTTGGTTTTCCTTTTGATCTTTACTATTAGCAGTTATGTTATCTATTATTGGCATATGATGGCAGATGTTTGAGATTCGATATATGCTCATTGGTGGTCAAATGCTTTTGTAATTAGTAAGGATAAGAATATTAGACAGGTATAGTTTAGAGGAATATTTGTTATTCAGAGACCAGTGATAATGTCATACAATCAAAAAAAAGGGACGGAGGGGGGAACCCCAACAGATAGGAGAGCATCAAAACAAGAAACAGAATTTAGAACAGAAATATTGAGGATGTTTGCAGAAATAAAGCAAAGTGAGAAAAATTTAGAGACAAAATTAGAACAGGTAGACAAAAAAATTGGAAAAATGGACAAGAAAATCGAGGAGACAGTAAGCGAGCTTAAAGGACAGATTAAAGAAGTTGCGAAAAGGGTAGACGAGGGATTTAAAAAGACTAAACAGGAAATGAAAGAAATGAAAAGAGAAGAAGAAAAAATGAAAAATGAAATAGCAGATTTAAGTAAAACACAGGAAGAATTAAAAGATTCTATCGCGATGAATGAATTAAAACAAAGAGAAGTGAACTTAAGATTTAGACAGATCCCGGAACTACAAAATGAAAATATAAAGGAAAGATTAATAAAAGAGATAGCACAATGGATGGAATTAGAGGAGGAGGAGGTGGCAAAGACAATACAAAACGCCTACAGGATGAAAATTAAGTCAAGTAAAGTAAAGAGATTTCCTGGGGATTGTCTAATCACATTTAAAGATAGAGAGATGAGAAATTTGATTCTACAGAGGAACAGAGAGAAGAGACTGTACATTGACGGGAACTACGTAATTATTTTCAAAGATATACCTATAAGACTCTTGAAACGGAGAGAATCTTATAAACCACTGGTGCAACTGCTTAAAAAAAACAGGATAGATTTCCGCTGGGAATTTCCGGAGGGCGTCTCTTTTTTCTATAAAGGAGTCAAAAGAAGATTAACAAGCCCAGAGGAAATAGGAAAGTTTACCAGAAGATACAAAGAACTTCAACAAGGAGAGGAGGAACTGAAAGGAGCTGAAGGTGGAACAAGACAGAGGGAGGACTCAGAGCTGGGAGAAGAGGAAGAACAGATTAGAAGAAAGCTGGAGGAAGACGAAGAAGAGGAAGAAGAAGAAGAAACAGAAAGGCTTTAGCTAAAAACTTAAACTTAAACCCAAATCTAATTAGTGGTTAACTCTTTTAAAAAAAAAAAAAAAAAATGACACTAAAATTATGGAGTTGGAACATCAATGGGATGAACGATAAGAAGAAACGGAACGGTATTGAGCATATATTAAAAAAGAAAAACCTAGATGTCATATGCCTTCAAGAGACACATGTGGCTAAGAAACACAGGAAAATTTTGATCAATAGGAGGCTAGGGAATGAATTTATCTCCTCAGATAAAGAGAAAAAAAGGGGAGTAGTACTCTATATTAAAAATAAAATCGAAGCTCACCAACTATTTAAGGATGAGGAAGGGAGAATAATTGCGGTGCGCATTCGCTGGCAAGGTGAAACAATGATAATAGTAGGGATTTATGCACCTAACGGAAACAAGACACAATTTTTTAGCTCATTGGAAGAAAAGTTATTTGAATATGCGGACCAGAAAATTATTATAATGGGAGACATGAATGATGTGACCTCTACTGAAATGGACAGATTAAGAAAATCAAAGAATAATGAAGGAAAACTCCCCAAGACCTTTTTTACGTTGATTAAAAATTATAACTTAATAGATATATGGAGGTTGAAACACCCCCTAGAGAAACAATTCACTTATCATTCGGAACCGAATCAGTCGTTTTCAAGACTTGACCAAATATGGATATCGAGTGAGCTGACACCAAGAATAAAGAAAATTGAAATTCAGGCCAAAGTTATATCAGACCATAACCCAATAGAAATGGAGATGAAGGGAGTAGAAGAACGGACTTTCAGATGGAGACTAAATGATAATCTATGGGATGATCAAAAATTTACTGAAAGAATACGGAAGAAATTAGCGGAATACTTTTTGGATAACTTAGATAAAGGGGTGAAAACAAGTACGGTGTGGGATGCAAGTAAAGCTGTAATGAGGGGCCTCTTCATCCAACAAAACGCATTGAAAAACAAGATTAAGGAAAAGAGGTCAAAAGAGATTTTGGGACAGATTATGGACTATGAACAAAAACTGATTAAAAAACCAAACAACGAAAAGATAATGCAGGAAATAAAATCCCTTCAAACGCAATTCGCAATGATAATCAATAAGGAGGTTGAGTGGAATATCAAAAGATTAAGACAAAAAAACTTCGAATATGCAAATAAGTCAGGAAAATGGCTTGCGTGGCAAGTCAAAAAAAGGAAAGAGCAAAATACAATTAGTAAAATAATAATAAATGGAAAAGAAACAACTGATTCGAAAGAAATTAGAAAAGGATTTCAGGATTTCTATGAGCAACTGTATAGGTTCAAGGAAAGGAACAATAAGAGAAAAATAGAAAGATACCTAAAAGAAAAGATGGTGAAGAAGATGTCATCAGATCAAAGAGAACAGCTAAATGTCCCAATCCGTAGAGAAGAGGTAGAAGAAGTGATAAAAGATTTAAAAAGAGGAAAGGCCCCGGGCCCAGATGGGTTTACTTCAAGTTACTATAAAGAAATGAAAGATACGTTAATGACGCCGCTAACTGATGTAATGAATAACATCTTGACAGGAAAAGACATCCCTGGCTCCTGGAAAGAGGCCCTTATCACAATCATCCCAAAACAAGACTCGGACCTAACTCAAATCAAGAACTATAGACCCATCTCCCTATTAAATACGGACTATAAAATATTCGCCGGAGTTTTGGCTAAAAGACTAAAAAAGATATTAATAAAGTTGATACATGAAGACCAAGCGGGCTTTCTCCCTGGAAGGTTTATAAGAAACAATACGAGAAATATAGTTAACATCATTGAGTACCTTTCTGATAGATGTGACAAACCAGCAAGTTTAATTTTCTTAGACGCGGAGAAAGCCTTCGATAATGTAATTTGGGAATTTATGTTAAAGAATTTGGAAGCTATGGAGGTGGGACAAAAGTTCTTAAATGGGATAAAGGCAATTTACACAGAGCAGAAGGCGAGATTGATAATTAATAATGTGATTACTGAGGATATAAAAATATGTAAAGGAACGAGGCAGGGTTGCCCGCTCTCGCCTCTGCTCTTTATAACGGTTTTGGAGGTGTTACTGAATGCAATCAGACAAAACAAACAAATTAAAGGGGTAACTTTAGGCCTTAATGAGTACAAGGTTAAAGCCTATGCAGATGATGTGGTCTTAACGGTGGAAGAACCTATAGAAAGTATAAGGGCGTTTCTGGACGAGGTCGAACAATTCGGGAACCTTGCAGGTTTCAAGTTGAATAAGAGTAAGACTAAGATGATTATTAAAAACATGGAGCAAGATAAGGTTACAACACTGCAACAACAAACTGAAATTGAGGTTGTCAGAAAGATAAAATATTTAGGTATCTGGATTACCAACAAAAACATCGACCTATACCAAAATAACTATGTACCGGTGTGGAATAAAATTAAAAAAGATCTGACGCTCTGGACCAGGATGAAACTATCATTCTGGGGAAGAATCTCCATGGTGAAGATGATGCTGCTACCCAGGTTGTTGTTCCTGTTCCAAACACTGCCCATTTTAAAAGGAACAAAGGACTTCAAAGAATGGCAAAAAGCGATCTCTAGATATGTCTGGGAGGGGAAGAAACCAAGAATTAAATTTAAGTTGTTAACAGACGTAACAGAAAGAGGGGGCTTTGCCTTACCAGACATGAGACTTTATTACGAAGCATCATGTCTGTGTTGGTTAAAAGAATGGGTAAAGCTAGAGAACAAAGAGTTATTAGATTTGGAGGGGTACAACAACAGATTTGGGTGGCACGCGTACTTATGGAAGGATAAAAAGAGAGTGCATAGGGGATTTGGTAGCCACATTTTTAAAGGACCATTAATAGAGGTCTGGGACAGATATAAAAATATATTAGAACCAAGAACACCACATTGGTTGTCTCCACAGGAGATGATAGGTGTAAAAAAAGTTAACATGAAGGAAAAATGGGGGAAGTATGAAGATATGGTTGTTTATGAAGGAGGGAAGTGGAAAGTTAAACCATATGACCAGGTCAAAATGCTCACACAAGGTTGGCTGCATTACTTCCAGATAAATGAGATGTTTAAAACAGAGGTGAAGGAAAGAGGATACGTAGAAAAAGAATCAATATTCCAAAAAGAGATAATAAATAGTGATTACAAAAACCTCTCCAAAATGTATAAACTACTGCTGGAGTGGAATACGAAGGATGAGGAAGTGAAGTCAGTGATGGTACAATGGGCGAGGGATTTAAGGTATAACATCCAAATGGAAGATTGGGAAAAGCTGTGGAGAGTGAATATAAAGTTTACAGCCTGTACACTACTAAAAGAAAATGTAATGAAGATGCAATACAGGTGGTATATGACTCCTGTAAAATTAGCTAAGATGTATAAGATAGACAATAAGTGTTGGAAGTGTAAACTTATGGAGGGGACGTTTTATCATCAATGGTGGGAGTGCAAGAAAGTTAAAAGCTTCTGGGAGGACGTATATAATGAACTGAAAAAGATGTTAGGTTACACTTTTGTAAAAAAACCAGAAGCTTTTCTACTTTGTATTATGGGAAAGGATATCAGGAGAAAGGACTGTAAACTATTCCAGTACGCGGTCACAGCAGCCAGAATTGTGATAGCCCAGAGGTGGAAGCAGGAAGAAATGCCAACAGTTGCAGAGTGGAGAGCAAAACTGACAGAGTATGCTGAGTTGGATAAATTGACAGGGAAATTAAGATACCTAAAAGACCAAAAATTTATTGAAGATTGGGGGAAATTTGTGGGTTATCTGGAGAATAAATGTTTTGTAAATACAACGCTAGTGGGTTTTAAAGAGGCACTGTAAAGAACTAACAAGTATTGTTCAAATCGAAATAATGTATAAAGGGAGATATGTATGGCAATATGTAAGGATGGAATGTGTTTCAAAGACTCAAATTCGAAGGAATGTCAACGTCGCTGAAGGAAGTCAAAAATGAATGGAAAGTTCTGTATTTCGGATATATTGTATTTAGAATGAAATTAATAAAAAACTGAAAATTGAAAAAAAAAAAAAAAAAAAAAAAAAGAAAATGTAGGTCACCTACATTTAAGAGCACAAGAAAGCACAAAAAAAAAAAAAAAAAAAAAAAAAAAAACAAAAGGAAAAACCTTGAAACTGTCAATAAAACATAAAACTAAAAACAACATCCTTTAAGCTAGATTTGGACAGGACACCCATTCAAACAGGACTGTCTCTGTAAAGTAGGGCATATGGGCCCTCCCCCCTCCCCCGCTATTTTGCAGTATGGGAGCAGAAAGACACAGTGTCTAGGGATGGGACACCTGCAGCAGGTGTCCTGTCTGTCTACAATATACTTGCTCATTTGAGTCACGTTCCGACTTGCCCTTTTGTAACCAAGTTCCACGTCTCCTCTTCTCTCCCTCTCAGTCAAATCTACTTTTCTTCAGCTAGATGTGTGCGAAAAAGCTTGTAGTTTCAGCAGTTCCCAGCAGGAACGGGGCAGTCATTCCATACATCACAGTGAAAATCTCTATGCCTTGAAGGCAGGAGTTAAACGCTGTTACCTTTCTCCTCTGGTGGCCTAGGCCCAAATCGCCAGGAAAATAAATGAGCTTGGGAAGTCTCAAACTGGCCCCTCAGTGGAAGTCCTTCCAGGGCAAAGATCTATCATATAATTCTCACTCCCAGGCATATTCTCTGACAAAATCTTTCAGGAACGGACCTAGGTAGCTTTTTTAAGACAGCCTCAAAAGAAGATGGCAGAGGGAGGTTTGGGGAAGCAGCTCAAGTAGCATAAAAAAATGGAACAAGGCTTTCCATTTGTTCTCAAAGGCTGGAGTGACCAGATGCACAGGAATATTGAACACCCTCCAACAGGTTGTTGCAGAAAACCAGGACATGAATTTTCTGGGATGCGTTACCGCATGACTCATGTGACTCGCATGAGATTGCATGCAAGATCACACCTTGCATCTCTTGGGGCCGCAGTGCCCCAAAATGGGATGTCCCTGGAGCAGTTGAGGGGGTATGATACTGTGTTACAGCAGAACAGTTGTAGGGAACCTTTGACCCTCCACATATTGCTGAACTGCAACTCCCATCAGTGCCAGCAAGCATGGCCAATGGGCAGAAATGATGGGAATTGTAGTTCAGCAACATATGATGGGTCAAAACGTTCCCACACCTGCTGTAGAGCATTACCAACTGTTGAAACTATGGTACTGCAGCTATGCCTTTAGCACCACCACAGTGGACAGGGAGGCACATGGGATAGCATTCATCTGCATGTTGTGTCACCTGCAGAATGATTTTTCAGAGCATATTGCTATTAAAGGCACAAGAGCCAGCAACCAAATACCTACAATTTTGTTCTGATACAAATTTCACACACACACACACACACAGAGAGAGAGAGAGAGAGAGAGAGAGAGAGAGAGACATGTGAGCACACAATTTTTCAGCCTTCCCAGTGCACATCCACACTAGGTCATGAAACCTACCCACATGTATACAGAGTTACCAAGGTATTTGTGGAAAGGGAGAGAATGCCATAAGCTTTACCAGGGAATATTCGAATGGATAGGGTTTAATTTTTAAAGGCTGGCTTGCCTCTCAGTGTTATTATTTGGAGGTTCACACCCATCAATGAAAATATAAAAATAGAATTATAAATAGAAGCAAAGTCACTTGAACTGAAACATATACATTAGAATTCGAGAAATCTATATCAGGGATGGGGAATCCAGATGTTGTTGGACTACTGGCTTTGCTGGCTGGAGTCCGCCAACATCTGGAGAACCTCCATTTCCCATCTCTGATCTACATAGATTAAAATCTAAGTAATATCTCAACTTTCCATCTCTCTCTCTCTCTCTCTCTCTCTCTCTCTCTCTCTCTCTCTCACACACACACACACACACCATAAATACATTGTAGAAAAACACCTATATAAGTGAAATTGTACTTACATCTATCTTTCTAAAAATGAATGTTACCGGGTTACACAAAGTACTCCTCCTTTCACTTTATATTTTTTTCTATACAGTACTTCTTCTTATTATAAAGTTATCCTATTATAAACAAGAGACTTTTCAAGACAGCATCTGGTTTTAGATTATCTTGCAATTTGCTGTTCCAAAACATCAAAAGCAATGTTCATTTTCTTGCCTTAAAAGGTTACTTGTCATCCTTTATGCATACATATATAATTACCAGTCAATTTTAGCATTTAGACAATGTCCTATACGCTAAACTAGCCAATTCATTATAGAAGAGGAAATGTGTTAAATTCTCTCAAGCAATTGACATCTTTTACTGCTGTCAACAAATGAGCAATCATTGCCAAAGCAAGGTTCTTCCACCTTTAATAGGTATATAGAATAAAGAACACCCAGCAGCTGCAGCTCACCTCCCTGTGTCACAAGGTACTGTACGTACCTGCCAAAATTCTATTTTCTGCACGAGTATACAAAGTAGAGGAGCCCTGCGCTCTTTTGCAGAGCAGAACTCTGTGAAACTTGAGGGTGTGAGTTGCAGATGTTTTACAGAATACTTTAAAAAAGAAAATCACCGTAGTGTAGTAGCAATAACATATTAACTACTCCTTGCCCCTTGTCATTTCCAAACAACACTAAGCATGCACCAACAACATTAACAAAAGCTAAAGAAGAAAAAAGTGGACGCTAGAAAAAATTGGATTGTCTTAAGCTAAATCCTACTCAGAGTACACCCATTGAAGTTAATGGACTAAAGTTTGGTTTGTTAATTTCATTGGGTCTACTCTGAGTAGGGCTTAGCTGAAGACACCCATAGAATCTTAGAACTGTAGACTTAGAAGGTACCCTGAGGATCATCTAGTCCGTGCAACCCCCCACAATGCAGGAATATGCAGTTGTCCCATATGGGGATCAAACCTGCAACCTTGGCATTATCAGCACCCTGCTCTAACCAAGTGAGCTATCCAGGCATGCTATAACCTGCTTTCTCCAGTGTTTTAGAACTGGTATACTGTCTTGTCCTCTCTCGTGCATTGGATGAATGGGTGCTGGGAAGCCAGACCATGTCCACTTGCTAAGTCCCACACTGCCAACATGCCTACTGACCAGCCATGCATTCCCAGTGACCATGCTTTTGGGATTAGTGAAAAGAAACCTGATGTGCACGCAACTATATGTGTGCTAGTGTTGTCCCCTATAGATCTATAGCTATAGCTTTATCCAACAACTGACCAGAAAAGGAACTGTATTCAGAAATTATCAAAAGGAAGAGAAACATTTTGTGAAATTGCCATGGTTGGGGTGTGAGGGTTTTTTAATAATAATAATAATAATAATAATAATAACAATAATAATTTATTTATACCCTGCCCTCCCTAGCCAAGACCGGGCTCAGGGCGGCTAACACCAGGTATAAAAACAATTGATTAAAATGCAACTTAAAAACAAGTTTAAAATACAACATTAAAATGCAGCCTCATTTCAGTAGAAACTCAAATCAAAAACTTTTTGGGGGATGAAAACATCAAATCTTCACCAAGGCCAACTATCCAGACTGGTCCTACATGGGCCAGAAAAAAGCCAGGGAAGTCCCCAAATAGGAGTTCCATCAAAGAAGGAGAAAGGAAAGAGGAAAGAGGGGGAGGGGATCAAGTTGATTCCAAGCCAAAGACCAGGAGGAACAACTCTGTCTTACAGGCCCTGTGGAAAGAAATCAGATATTGCAGGGCCCTGGTCTCATGAGACAGAGCGTTCCACCAGGCCGGAGCCAGTGTTGAAAAGGCCCTGGCTCTGGTTGAGGCTAATTTGACTTCCTTAGGGCCTGGGACCTCTAGAGTGTTGCTATTTATGGACCTTAAGGTCCTCCATGGGGCATACCGGGAGAAGCGGTCCCATAGGTATGAGGGTCCTAGGGTCCTTGTTGCATTTACTTTGCTTTCCAAGTGAACAGGTAGTGTTTGCGAATGTCTTTTCATTCATTCTAGAAATCATCTTTCTCCTTCAGAGATGCCAACTTCAGAAAATGATTGGAGGGGGCGCTTGCAGGGATGCTGGTAGGAGCAGAATGTGGTAACACCGCTTCAATGGCTGGTGGCTCCTCCTCTTGAGTGCTCTCGGTCTTCTCCTGCAGCTGCTGCCATCGGCCCAGGGCTGCTTCCCCATTCCTTCCCCTCTGCAGCAGCAGCAGGAGCCATCACCTGCTGAAACCATGCCTCACCACGATCACTGTGCAACCAGCCCCCTCCACCCGATTGTCATCAATATTGAGGCTACTGCCCCCCAAAATGTATTATTGGAGGGACCAAAGGGACCAGGACCCTAGGAGTTGGTGCCTATGTTTCTGGTGGTCTGAACTATGTAGCCTTCCTGGGTGCCTGCACTTAATAAAAATTCCAGGTGAGCATTCCAGTAAGCCCAGAAAGCAGGCAGGTTGAATCAGACTGTTGGTCCATCTACCTCAGTATTGCCTACACTGACTATCAGCAGCTCTCCAATCCCCTGGAGATGCCAGGGATTGAAACTGGCACCTTTTGCCTGCCAAGTAGGTGCTCTACCACTGAGCCGAAACCCTTCCCAAAATACATTCATTCATATACAATATATAATATAATGCATTTTCCCCACACAAGTTATTTCTTGGTTAATATTGTAATATTTTTCCTTTATTCTTTCTATTTTTTGACATTGATTTACTGTGTTTCTGCTTCATGCATATATGCTCATTATCTGAGAGTGCATTACAGAGACAGCAGTCTAACCCCCCCCCCCCCAGGAATCAGGAATAGCTTGGAAAGGTATTAAGCCTAAAGTTTTAACTCTCCATTCTTTGAATGCATTTGGTGCAATGCTCTATTTGTTCCTGCTGCCTTGCATAAAGGTGACCCATCTGCACTGATCCAAAGTAAATATATGCAGTCTTTATTGTATCAGTCTCCATGCAAGATATCTAATGTATGAACTCATTATCCTTTTGGGGTTTTTGCAGGAAGTTTCTTTCATTCTATGAGAATTTTTCAGCACTTTTCTTGAAAAATCCCCGTAATGATGAATTGCCTAGAAATGGTGGCAGTTTCTTCCTTGGCTTATTCCATCGAGCCTGTCTCAAAATGTGCCAGGCAGTTTCTTGACTGCTAAATTCACACTTTGCGCAAAAGATAGACATATTCCCCAGAGTTGTTTGGGGAGCTTTCCTGAGAGAAGCGGAGAATCTCATTTGGAGGCGAGAGCGGAGCAAGGAGTCAGAGAGGTCCTTTCCCCTGAACACAGCAGAGATAAATACAGAGCTTTCCCCTGTGGACTCAGACAGAAGAGCATTATGGGTAAAGGTGGCACATTCAGGACGGAGTCAGGAGCACAAACATATGTGCTGGGCCGGGGGGAGGAAAGAGGCAGAATCGAATGAGGATGCAAAGCAGAAAGCAGCTGAGCTCAAGCTGTAATGAAATAAACCTCTGTAGGAGGAAATAGCTCTTCTCTCTCTGCTGGATGGCTCTGAGTGATACTGTAATGCTAGAATTCCCTCTGGAGTATGCCACGAATGTGCTCAGAATGCCTGAGATGCTTCCTGAGATCCACTTAGATGGAGCATCTAAAGAGGAAAATTGAAAGCAAGCAGGTTGAGTAGGAAAGGGCTGGTGGAGGCATCCTCTGAGCATTCTGCACTCTCTGTTTTGTAGGGTGGGTGCCTGCCCTACTTTATAGTGAGGACTTTGCTCTCTTTCAAGGGCTGTCTAATCCAAGTCCCAGTTAAAGATTCCTGCATTGCTGCTGGTTGGACTAGTTGACTCTTAGAGTCCCTTGCAACTCTACAATTCTATGATTCTATGAAAGGTGAAGAACCACAAGAAGGGGGAGCAGGAGGGGTCTGAATGTTGGCCACAAAGAGTTAGCACCTGGACAGCAGATTGGGCCACTTCCTCTGCTCACCTGGGTCACTTTGGGAAGATTTGTTTATTGAACATTCATTCTGATACATCAGCCCAAAGTTTGTAGGCTGGCTCGACATCATATTTATTGAGCAATCATTCTGACATGTTCGTGGGGAGATTAGATGATGTTGCAGCAAGCAAATGTTACCCCCCACACTTCCCAGTGCATTTACTCCACCACTTCCCTTATCACAAAAGTCAACTTTTGGCGGAAAGTAGATTTGTGGTGCAATATCATAGAATAATAGAATTGTAGAGTTGGAAGGGATTTCGAGGGTCATTTAGTCCAACCCCTGCAATGCAGGAATCTCAACTAAATTACAGTGGTACCTCGGTTTAAGAACAGTCTGGTTTAAGAACAATTTGGTTTACAAACTCCGCCAAACCGGAAATAGTGTCGTCTTGGTTTGAGAACTTTACCTCGGTCTAATAATGGGATTTGAATGGTGAAAGGGCACAGGCGGCGGGAGGCCTCATTAAGAAAAGCATGCCTCGGTTTAAGAATGGTTTTGGTTTAAGAACGGACTTCCGGAATGGATTAAATTCATAAACCAAAGTACCACTGTATACATGACAGGTGCCTATTCAACTTCTGCTTAAAAACATCCAAGGAAGGAGAGCCCACCACTTCTTGAGGGAGTCTATCCCACTGTCAAACAGCTTTTACTGCCTGAAATCAAATGCAATTATAGAACCTGAATTTTCTGGTTTGTGATTGAATCCCACCTGAAAATAGCAACAGTCTGGAAGCGCTCTTGGTCGCAGTCTTATTTCTCACTGTGGTGCAATTGTACTGCATTTCTATGCAAATTATGGTGATTATTTTTAAATATGCATCCATACATGTCCATTAACACTTGCAAATCTGTGTGCTGCAATTCATGCCCTCCTTTTAGGGGGGGGGTTGATAATGCATTTCTTCTTCTTTTTTAGTTGTCCAAAAGTGTGCCCACTTTTAGCCTAACCTAATCCACAGGTTGGGACATGAGTTAAACCACAGAGCCTAGGACTTGCCGATCAGAAGGTTGGCGGTTCAAATCCCCACAACAGGATGAGCTCCCATTGCTCGGTCCCTGCTCCTGCCAACCTAGCAGTTCAAAAGCACGTCCAAGTGCAAGTAGATAAATAGGTACCACTCCCATGGGAAGGTAAACGGTGTTTCTGTGCGCTGCTCTGGTTCGCCAGAAGCGGCTTAGTCATGCTGGCCACATGACCTGGAAGCTGTACACCGGCTCCCTCAGCCAATAAAGTGAGATGAGCGCTGCAACCCCAGAGTCGGCCACGACTGGACCTAATGATCCACAGGTTGCAATGACACAACAGGATTGAGCATTATGCATGCCACCTTGAACTCCGTGCTCCAAAAGTAGTTGTACCGTAGATTTGTTTGCAATCCATATGCTGTGCACTCATTAGTTTAGATCCCATCTCAGCTGGGTTGTTAGCCTGAGCTTCTCACATGCAGCATGAGAAGATGGTGGCTCTTTGGTGTGTCCCCCATAAATATATGATTCAATAGGGTAGGTCAGTACATTTCTACTGCACCTGCTGAAGAGTCATGGTCAGCTCAGGGCTCAGGTGCTGTGTGCTCATTACGTGGAGTGGGCTCATTGAATTGCCATTTCTCTTTCTTCTGAAAGAGCATCCCTTGTGCGGGGAGCATGAAGGGGCACTGATAATGAGGACGCTATCCCACTTCTTGGAGGTAAAGCTGAGCCTGATGTGAAGACCTGACAGAGAGATTGTCAGCCCTGAAAGTAATTGCTTCCCATTTCCCCGAGCAATGGCAGGTTCAAGGTAAAGGATGGTTCCTTTGGACACATGAGCGGATGTTTGGCATGTATGGCATCTTTCAATGAGAAAGAGAGAAGCAGACAAACAAACAAAAAAATACCAGCAACTTATTGCACCTCCAATTTTACCAGATAAGAAGAAAATGAGAGAAGAATTTTAAATCAACCTCAGTCTGCAACACAGGCTGATTCACATGCATTGCCGGCTGCCAATCGTCCTCCCGTCGCAGAGGCAAGGAGGAACATACCTGCCAACACACAACATTACCTTTTCCACATGTTTTTCATATGTAGAGGGCACCTTCTGTAGAAAAGGATGGAAGGCCACAGCTGCAAAACATCACCATTGTTATGTTTCCCTTCTCCCTCCGCCCCCCACTTTTTATGGTTACCACATATCACATGGTGCTATGTGCATGGAGGAAGGAGGGGCTGCACACAGGAAGAACAACACCAAGTGGGGTCCCATTTAAAACACTACAATACCACTTTAAACAGACATGGCTTCCCCCAAAGAATTCTGGGAGGTGTAGTTTTCTCAGAGTGCTGAGAGTTGTTCCCTATCCCCCTCACAGAGCTACAGTTCTCAAAGTGGTTTGACCATCAATCACCCTTCACAGAGAATTCTGAGAACTGTGGCTCTGTGAGGGGGATAGAAGGTAAAGGGACTCCTGACCATTAGGTCCAGTCGTGGCCGACTCTGGGGTTGCGGCGCTCATCTCACTTTATTGGCCGAGGGAGCCGGCGTACAGCTTCCAGGTCATGTGGCCAGCCGGACTAAGCCGCTTCTGGTGAACCAGAGCAGCTCACGGAAATGCTGTTTACCTTCCCACCAGAGCGTTACCTATTTATCTACTTGCACTTTGACGTGCTTTCAAACTGCTAGGTTGGTAGGAGCAGGGACCGAACAACGGGAGCTCACCCCATTCGAACCGCCAACCTTCTGATCAGCAAGCCCTAGGCTCTGTGGTTTAACCCACAGCGCCACCCGTGTTCCTTTGTGAGGGGGATAGGGGCACCCTAACCACTCGCAGCTCCATTAACAAACTATAGCTCCCAGAATTCTTTGGAGGATGCTGTGACTGTTTAAAGTGCTTTCTTAGCACTTTAAAGGTAAGGTTTGTATGCAGCCTGGAAAAGTGTGTCAAATAGTCCACAGCCTGAAACCCAAAAGTTCAGAGCTGGTGCTCTGGCCCTCTTCCCATGAGTGGGTGTCACTATCTCTCTGTTATTTCTAATGAATGGAAGGGGGGGAAAGATTGAATAGTTTCCTATTGCCGCTAATTGCATCCTTAATGAACTTTGCCCACTTCCAGCCCCATCCATTAGGAGGCAAGTTACCGAACCAAAGCAAGAGGACTTCTCAGGATAGATCTGCATCCACAGCGGTAATCTTAATAACAACAGACCGTCAGGGGAGGGGGGACCTTAAGATCACCCTACTGATACTCCTTCCTTCCTGTACAGCCTGCAATATCCATATTAATGCACCTTAGCAACGTGCTCCTTTTCTTAATTGCTGCTGACATCTTCATCAAGTTGTCCACAGCGAAGTCGGTATTATTTTCCTGAGAGGCTACAATTAATTCAGAAGCCATCAGGGTGTGTGAATAGTTTAATTGTTCCTCCCACTGTGCATTCCCTTTCACTTGTCTGTGTTGAATAACATCTTCTAACATCACACAATTACAGTGCATAACTTGGTTAGCCCTCCCTCTGGGTTTCTCCCAAGTCTCCCATGGTTTGAATAACCTAAATGCATGTATCTCCTCAGAAAGCTTTTCTTTTGCGTGTGCCTTTCTCCCTTAGTCCTCGCTGGCTTGAGCTTTACCAAGAATGAGTGCATGGGATGACTTAGGGATGAGGGAGGATTCTGATTCAGTTCATATCGAATTTGCTTTTCCAAAACTATGCGGATCAAAGCACACAGCCATCCTTTGCAAATTCTCACTTCTCCAAACTTTGCAGTGCGGTTCTCCAGCCAAGTAATGTGTGGAATAATGAAGGCACGAGGGTAAAATGTGTTTAAAAATGCATATATCAATGAAAGTCAAATACAGAAATGCATTATATAAGGGGGGATTTCTTTGCATAGGTGTCAGGGACTGGCAGGACACCGAAGATCGGGTGGCAGAGGCCGTGGGACCAGAGGCTGACCCAGGGGAAGAGGGCAGCAATTTATGGGTTTTTGTGCCTCTCGTGAGGCAGAAGCCAGGGTTGAAGGGAGGAGGGGCAGGATGCACCAGGAGTGGAGGAAGAGACAGTGCCGGGGGTGTGCAGAATCTCCTCCATTGCCTCCTCTGCCATCCCCCAGGACAAAAAGGGTATTGAAGAGACAGGCACAACGACAAGTTCCATATAGGAGAAGTCACAGATTGCTTGTGTGCGCCCCATGAGACAAGGGTACTTAAGTTTGGGTGGAGACACAATCATCCTTTTGCTCCAACAGTCCAGCTCAGAGCAACAAGCCCAGGGAGGGGAGGCCAGCTACTTAGCCACCAGAAGCAAGTGTGCATGTTTGCTACACCTCAGGAGCCACCGTATGGGTACGTCAGTAAAGACCTAAACTACCAGCTGCTTTGTCTTCCTTGGGCTCGCTGTGCTCAGGAGGGACCCAGGGTTTGGACATGTTGAGTAAAGTCAAGCACATATTGCTACATGTTGGCCTAGGGCAATGCATGACTGCCAAGGGTGGGGCATCAGACAGGAAAGAGAGGTTGGCAGTGGGCAGGAAACACCTGCAAAAAGGTGAAGACTCACTCTGACTACCAGGAACAGGTAGAAGTTCCCTGCCTGGTTCTCCTTTCTATCTGTTGCGAAGGAGCAGAATCAGCACCTCCACTGAGCAGCTGTGCAGGGGAGGCACCAATCCTGTGTTGTGCAGGATGGTCCTTTGCAAGCCTCTTCCATCAGAGAAACCACATGCAAAGGGTCAGAATCAGTATGTCCGATGAGTGGAGGCGCCGGTCCTGCACCCTTTGTAAGAAGCTTGCCTGCAGAGAAGCCGCTTCCAAAGGAGCCCTATGCAGCTGTTCAGCAGAGGTGCTGATCTTCCTTGGTGCATAGGGCTCCTTTGTAAGCAGTTTATCAAAGAAGCATCTAGCAGAATTTACCCCTTCCCCCTGCTCCCAGCTGGGAGTGAGCGGGGAAGAACAATGTCTCTTCCCCATCGAGTCTGTATAATTAATTAGGTTTTTTTAAAAAACAACAACTCACCTAAACTATGGTTGTCTCCAGGTTGGCCCAGGATGAGTCTCCATGATTTGAGACACCCAGATCAAGGCCACAGAGAGGAGGGTGGGCTGCACACAGGCTTGTTATATTTATTTCTATCCAAACTCTCTGCGTCCTGGCTTTGCCCCAACAGCCGCCTTTGCCTTCCCACATCTAACCTGCATCTTCCCCAGGCTTTCTGTGCATTTAGATGAAAGCAGTAAGCCTCTGTGCCTCACTCTAGGTTCTTGACACTTACCTTTCAAACATCACGTTCCCTGCTGAGTAATGAGCAGGTGGATCCTGCTGTGTTGAAAAGACTGAGGCCCTACCACCCGCCCATCCAAACCTTCCATGCCCTCAGAGAAACCGGGGTGAGGATAGCAGGATCAAAGACGGGAACAGGCCCTTTATCATCCTCGGGTGCAGAAAGGTGGAGGTGGGTTGGATCTGCTTGTTCCCATAGCGTAAAGTACACATAATGAGGAGGCTGCTTTAAGACAGCTGCTCTTTAAATAAAGACAACGGACGAGACATGAGTGACACCTGAGCATCTAAAGTTGCTGGTGTCGCCACATTACATTACAACGATAAGGCAGGCCCATCAGAAATGGCTGCCCATTTTCAATTAAGTAATAAGGACAGCAATTGCCAGTGGCGTAGCGTGGATTGTCAGCACCCGGGGCAAGGCAAGTAATTTGCGCCCCCTAACCCGTGGATTTGCCCTAACCCCAGATGTTGCGCCCGGTGCGCCCGGCCCCCCCCTGCACCCCCCACGCTACGCCACTGGCAATTGCTGCCACAATTGTAGTGAATATTATTACTATTTATGAAGTGCCTTAAGAAACTGATCCTATAAAACATGAGTGGAGGATACGCATGCATTTTTAAACATATTCTCTCAAAATATGCATTTCTGAACTACCTTATATAAAAATACACTTTCTGAGATATAGGCGACATCTGCACTATACATTTAAAGCTGCATCATGCCACTTTAAACAGCCATGGCTTCACCCAAAGAATCCTAGGTACAGTGGTACCTCGGTTTAAGTACTTAATTCGTTCCCGAGGTCCGTTCTTAACCTGAAACTGTTCTTAACCTGAAGCTAATGGGGCCTCCCACTGCCACTGTGCCGCTGGAGCATGATTTCTGTTCTCATCCTGAAACAAAGTTCTTAACCCGAGGTACTATTTCTGGGTTAGCGGAGTCTGTAACCTGAAGCGTATGTAACCTGAAGCGTATGTAACCCGAGGTAACACTGTACTGTCATTTGTTAGGGACAATGAGAGTTGTTAGGAGGGTGATATTTATTAGGGGGCCCCTATTCCCCCTCACAGAGCTACAGTTCCCTAGGAACAGGGATTGACTGCTTAACCATGCTGAGAACTCTAGCTCTGTAAGGGCCCCTCTAACAAATATCAGCACCCTTTACAATCTACAGTTCCCAGAGTTCTTTGGGGGAACCTGAGAAAGTTTAAACTGCAGCTGGGACCCTGCAGTTTAAACTGCAGTGGGATCCTCCACTTTTTAAGATCTGGGACTCGCCATTATTAACAACATCCTTCAAGAATGACACATGCTTCGTTTTTTATCGTTGTTGTTGTTTAGTCATGTCCAACTCTTCGTGACCCCATGGACCAGAGCACGCCAGGCACTCTTGTCTCCCACTGCCTCACACAGTTTGGTCAAACTCATGTTAGTAGCTTCGAGAACACTGTCCAACCATCTTGTCCTCTGTCGTCCCCTTCTCCTTGTGCCCTCCATCTTTCCCAACATCAGCGTCTTTTCCAGGGAGTCTTCTCTTCTCATGAGGTGGCCAAAGTATTGGAGCCTCAGCTTCAGGATCTGTCCTTCCAGTGAGCACTCAGGGCTGATTTCCTTCAGAATGGATACGTTTGATCTTCTTACAGTCCATGGGACTCTCAAGAGTCTCCTCCAGCACCATAATTCAAAAGCATCAATTCTTCGGCGATCAGTCTTCTTGATGGTCCAGCTCTCAATTCCATACATCACTACTGGGAAAACCATGGCTTTCACTAAACGGACCTTTGTTGGCAAGGTGATGTCTCTGCTTTTTAAGATGCTGCCTAGGTTTGCCATCGCCTTTCTCCCAAGGAGCAGGCATCTTTTAATTTCGTGACTGCTGTCACCAGCTGCAGTGATCATGGAGCCCAAGAAGGTAAAATCTCTCACTGCCTCCATTTCTTCCCCTTCTATTTGCTGGGAGGTGATGGGCCCAGTGGCCATGATCTTCGGTTTTTTTATGTTGAGCTTCAGGCCATATTTTCTTATAATTTACAAATACCAAATACGTCAAGCAGCCCTGTAGAAGCAATCAGTCCAGGGTCTCATCTCAGGCAAAGGATCTATCTTCAAATCTGCTGCCTGACTGTTAAATGGAGACACCACCAGTGATCAAAACTGCCACCTTCTGAGTATTCCCTCAGATCTTACAAATGTGAGCAAGATGGCAAAGCTAGCACTCAGAAAAGAAGAAAATCCATGCATACTTTATAGGTCTACTAGAGTTGTTGTCCAACTCTTCCTACAGCAATTATTATTGTTTGGCTAAACTTTTGAGTTACTTCAAAGAGCAAAAGTGCTCTGAAATCAAAGGTATACCCACCCAAACTCACTTTGCTTTCGGGCATGCTCATTCAGGTAATGAGCTATTGATTTCAACACGCAAACCCTTTCACAGGAAGCCAAGAAACATAAATGAAGCTCCCCCCACCCCACAAGTAATTGTTCTTAGTTTCAGAAATTAAGCCCCCTTGCTCCTTCCAACAATGCAGTGGAGCCATGGGGAATGCACACATGCTTGAAAAACTGCTGTTTAAGATTATGAAACCCATGGTGTAATGTAACTATGTAATAGACACATGGAGTGGGGGGGATGATATATTACCAAAGCAAGCAGCTGAAATTATATGGTTTCTAGAGCTGTTATATCTTGACCAGCATTTCAAAAGTGTTGGGGTTTTTTTAAAGAAATGAGAAAGTTCAAGTTCAACATACGAGCATCCCTTTACAAAATGAACTAACTAGGTTGGTTCACATTCAGGTCAATTCCAAGTTCATCAGAATTTTTATTGCCAAATTTTCTTCAGCATTTAGCAAGTTATAAGCTGCTGTGCTGAAGCATAAAATATACCCCCCAAACAAAGAAAACATAAAATCTCTCTCTCACACACACACACACACACACACACAGTGGAATGTGGGTTGTTTTATTTATTATTTTCAAAAATTATGACCCTGAAGAGTCTAAAGAGTTTCCTTAAAATTAAAGCCCTGAAGAGTCTAAAGGTGTGTTTTTTTAAAGTAAGAGAATGAACCTGAAGATGAACTGGAACCCATTCAAAGTTTTACCCTGATTAATTCACATTCAGTTCACTCGGCAATTATGGCAACTACTTTCAGGTGTGGGTCAGAGATTTTTTGGACTAAATTGGTGAACTTTGCTAAATCGAATTAGTTCGTTCCAAGCACTGGATTTGACCTATGTATAAGGTTTGGGATGCCAACCTTGGTGTGTTTTTTTGTGGGGGTTTTTACATATTGCTATAGTAATACTTTGGCCACCTCATGAGAAGAGAAGACTCCCTGGAAAAGACCCTGATGCTGGGAAAGATTGAGGGCACAAGGAGAAGGGGACGAAAGAGGATGAGATGGTTGGACAGTGTTTTCGAAGCTATGAACATGAGTTTGACCAAACTGCCTGGCGTGCTCTGGTCCATGGGGTCACAAAGAGTTGGACATGACTAAATGACTAAACAACAACAACAACAACATAGTAATGGAAAAGATAGGCAACCCACTTGAACATCTTTCTCCTTTTCTCTATGATATTTGGAGCAGCTCTCAGATGAAACAGAATACACAGTACTAGCAGTAACAGAGTGTTTGGATTTTATTTTATTTTTAAAAGTATTCTGCATGTTTTCTGGAAAGATTCAAGCTCTTCAACAGGTCTTTCAACAAGTGGACTCCACAATACAGACATGCCCCTTGATCTCAAGTGTCCTTTATGGCTCTTGTTGCTTTGGAGTTTTTTATAAAAGGAGGAAAAAGAGAAAGGAGGAAGTGAGAAGGAGAAGTGGGAGGCAAAGACGGTGAAAGAATAAAACTGAGAGAGAGGATGAAATTTGGGTTGCTGGCTTATCCAAGGACTGAAAAGGTTGAAGATTGCCTATAGAAAGACTCTGTTTGCAAAACTTTGATCACCCTCCCCCCAAAAGAAAAAACCCCAACCAATATTGTATTTGTTCTCCAAGAGACTGGGGAAAGGAGTCTGATTTTTGTGTTATTTGATTATTATTTTTCAGGAAACACTAGCAAACTTGGAAGAGATGTAAATTCAGCAGTCAAGTCAAATTACTCACATTCCAGCTGCAATGCTTTCCCCATGATTTGTGTGGTCATGGAGAAGATGGCGAAATGCCTTCACTTGGCACTAGGAAAATACTCTTATAATGCTACCAACTGCATATCTAGGCAGGGGGTAAGTTGGCTTTGGCGAGGTTTGCCCAAAAACTGTTTTGATCACACATGTTTTGCAGCGAGAACGGTTCCAAAATACAGTACCTTCACCAAGCCATCTCTCAGCATGCAACGATATAATATGAAGACATTTGGGCAGAGATACTGCAACAGCTCCCTAGATTAGAAATTTATATGGGGCTAATTGATTTTCCTGATGATGTCTAATAAAAATAATAATGAAAGTCTCTTTCCCTTTGTGCAGTATTTGCCAAGCACATTATTCATGATGTTATTCTTGCGGCGTAATGGGTAGAGGGAGCCATCGGTGCAAATTGCCATGCAGAGCTGCTTTTCACTTAATGTAGCAAGCACTGTCAGTCCCTACCCGCCACAGTAGTAAACCTATAAATAATTGTGTCCAGAGTAGGCCTACAGAAATTAAGGGATATGACTAACTTCACTCAATCCATTTCGATGCGTCTGCGCTGAGAAGAACTTAACTGAATGCCACCCAAAGTGTCAAATCCAAACACCCATTCTTGATGAGCAGACACAGGGCAAACACAGGAGCACGAGAATTGGCATGAATGAGCATTCAACATCTTTAAAAACACACCAAAAAACCTTCCTTTTTTAAAAAAAAATCAAATGTTAAAGGTGGCTAGAATAAAAATTCATTGAGCAACCCATCTAAATTTTAGAAGGGCTAATCCCCTCTGTAGGGGCTACCATGTTTCCAAATTATATGCCTCTATATTAACACACACACACACACACACACACACACACACACACACAATGAAATTATGGCCGTTTTTGGTTTCTCAGTGCAAGTCAATGGGATTTCCAAAGATTTGTAATTTGGGTTGGAAGAGGTCTAAATTGGTCTGGATTGAACTGAGTCTCATATGGATTAGCAAATCAGGATCACAAATCACATTGAGTGGGGGTGGGGGTTTGTGCACAGGTCTGCAAATTAAAAACTGTCTGCATTACAATTGGGAAAAGAAAACAGTGGTGGAATTTTATGTCACGACTCCCACAGAGAAAGAATCACTCTGTGGTTTTTGCTATTTTGTTTTTTACAGAAACTGTAATATGTTTTAAGCCTGCCCTATGCCTGAGTGGGGAACAACAATGGTTGTGAAATAGTCCACTAAATTTCCCCTGAGGCGGAATCAACCTCTTTGTATTTTTCTTCCCAATGAGAAGAATTACACAACAGCAAAACTTTTTTAGTTCTTGTTGATATGATTTAATAAGCGTCAGTCATCCAAAAGCCCCTGGTGGAGCACTCTCTATTTCATATGTTATAGTCCTTAGTCTTCTGGGTATGTAAATGTTTTGTTTGTTTTCTCCTCTTTATACTGAACAAAAATGTGGTTTTTTAGATGGGGAATTTGAACTATAGGCTGGCCGCTTCTATAATCCTACTAGGAATACATAATCAGAAAAGTATTTGTAGTCCTATTTACATAAAAAGGGGCTTCTGCAGGCATGAGAGTTATTGGTAATGCAGTGGGGACAGAATTTCCCTCTGCTGAGGGCACAAGGGACAATATCAGTAATCAAAAGAAGCATTGGTGTGGCGCTCATGTAAACCTCATTGGGCAAACAGAAAGCGGAGCACTATGTGTGTACTTCAGAAAGAGTGGAGTTAATAATATAAAAAATTGCAACTTATGATTGTGCCTGGTAGGTCTTCCTAATTATTATTTTTCTAGATTCCTTTGTTCTGTATTGCTGGAATTGTTTGATATTTCTTGATTACTGGGGGAAATGCTTTTATCTGTTCATTTTTCTGTAATGAAGATGGACCGGGACTGAGGATGGGATAGTATCCTCCATCACAAGAGGCAGCAGGCTAGTATATGTGTGGCATATACAGCTCTACCCTTCAGCGTAGGTTAATGGCCAGGGGCTCAGAAGCAGCAGCTAAGAGGTTGCCACTGCTGCCCTGGACTCAGCATCTATCACTTGGAATGGTCATCTCATACTGCTCAGTGGTAGGGCCAGGAAGAGGGCTAATGTCAAGATGTAATCTAGCAGATTGTGAGGTAAAGCAGAGTTAGAAGCTAGTAGATCATGGTTGCAGCAAGATAGAATGCAGTTTGTCCTACCCCTTATCTGGTTTCCTGATGGAATACAGGTCATGTTATACCTATTTATGGAACACGCATGTTTTCACTAGTGCTTTTGTTTCTATTGAACGCCATATAATTGTGAAATGACTGCTTTTAATGAAAGGGCTGGTGCCTTGCTCTTTTTATTGTAATTATGTGTATGTTTTTAATAGATCTAATATGCTTTTAGGGACATGGGTGGCGCTGTGGGTTAAACCACAGAGCCTAGGATTTGCCAATCAGAAGGTTGGCGGTTCGAATCCCCACGACGGGGTGAGCTCCCGTTGCTCCTGCCAACCTAGCAGTTCGAAAGCACATCAAAGTGCAAGTAGATAAATAGGTACCGCTCTGGCGGGAAGGTAAACAGCATTTCTGTCCGCTGCTCTGGTTCGCCAGAAGTGGCTTTGTCATGCTGGCCACATGACCTGGAAGCTGTACGCTGGCTCCCTCGGCCAATAAAGCGAGATGGGTGCCGCTACCACAGAGTCAGTCACGACTGGACCTAATGGTCAGGGGTCCCTTTACCTTTAATATGCTTTTAATTAATTTGTCATACATATACATACATGTTTTTAGCTTTTCTTGTTTTAACTATAAGATGCCTTGAGTCCCTGTCAGGAAAAAGGTGGGCAATCATCATCATCCTCATTTGTTTTACTGATGGTTGTGTGAACTGCTTTGTGACCATTTGTGCCAATAAACAGTCTATAAATATTGGAAATTTAAAAAATAATCGGTAAAATACTGACTGCTTGGTAATCCTCACCACATCAGATCTCTCAAGTGGCTGCCTTTGAAACATTCTGACTTTACATGCCCTGGAATAAAGGATGTCCTTTGTGTTCCACAGACTTCTATAAAGTCCAAAGATGATGGAGAATTGTTTCAGAATAACAAAGCTGCTCTAGTTAATAGGATCACAAGTCACTTGCAAAAAAGGTTCAGGCAGAGGGGGTGTCCCTGCCTCCCCCCTCAACAGCAGGAGCTTCGTGAGAGCAATAATGAGGAATTTGAATCTTCACAGGGCACTTGCAAGCTCCCAAACTCGGCATACATTTTGTCTTATTTGATTAGCTTTTGATGTTCCTGATTGCAACAGCTTTAAGAAACTGCAGCCAGAGAAGAGCGGGAGGTGACAGGAAACGTTAGCACTTCATTCCGAAAGCGGGGCTAATGAATTGTGTGGCGCAACGAAAATTAATTTAAAGAAACCTGCTTGGATTAAAAGTGAGATCCGAAATCTGCTAGCAGCTTGTCAAAACGGGGCTTGAGGAGGTCAGAGTTAGAGAACAGTTTCCTGGTTTGGTTTTGTTGTTGTTGTTGTTTTTAAAAAAGAAATAGTTGAGCACGGTGCTGTTCCTTCTGTGCATGGGCATTATGCCAGTCTCAAAATCTGGATGTTGTTAGAAGATAACCCCCAGTGGTTTTCCACAGTGCCTGGCCCCAATAAATGCATTTTGAACTGTGAAGCAACAGTCACATTCTAAAGGCTGGATTATGTCACAGGATCTGGTAAGGTGTTTCGCAGGTGGTGAACTAAAACTCCAATTACTTCCAGACCTCTTAGTCACCACTGGTCAGAGGTGATGGATATCGTATTACAGCAACATCTGGAGGGGCAACAGCTGACAATCACTGGCACAGAGAAGAAAAGTGCCAGCTGTGAGGCAAGAAGTCCCAACTTTAAATAACATCTCAGCCACAAATTCAGGTTGGTTAAACCAGAAACTAAAGAGAAGGCACCATCTCTCACTTTCACATACAACATGAGGGCAAAATTACTGGTCTGACTCCAGCAGATGGCAAGACCAGGCATTTGGCAGGCATCTAAGACCAGCATAGGGCCCACTGTCCTCAGAGGTCTACCATATTCACCTAGCACAGAGTATTCCAGGAGGTCAGATACAGCCTAAGAGAATGGTCTGCTTCTATGTTCTGGAACAAGGTGCAGCAATGGTCAGCAGGCTGGGGTGGGGGGTTTGCACCTAGACTCCTGGAAATGATGTGACTGTGTGCCCCTCTTTTAATCCAACTGCTGGAACTCAAACCTTCATTCCAGACTACAAAAGACACAGGGCAACTGGGCAGTTGAACAAAAACAAATAAATATGGCATTGTTACTTGCTGATAGAAATATTGACATTGTAAAGAGAGCCGTGCCAAAACTGCAACCATAGCACTTTGGAAATTTGAAGCAGAACATGTAATTGATTGTTTTTTATGATGCATGATACTGCAATTGATGGAATTTTCCATTTATTTTATACTTTTACATATTTATGGATGCTTGGGGATTTGAAATATATATTTTTCAGTCTATCTCTAGGCAAGAGAAGAACCCAGAATTATCATTCAGTGTCAGGGAGCTTCACATTTTTTAGTTAGTTGGAGCTTTGGGGGTCTCGTAAAAGCCCCACCTCAAAGAAGAGGCAAGCTTTACAAGAACTCGACTTCTTTTGTTGCCACAGGACTGGCATCAGCGCTGCTTCTTCAGCAGTTGCTAAGGGTCCCCAGGTGCTATGCCTGGCCATGATCATGCTTACTCACTCCCTTACTCCCCAACTCAGTTTTCACCTGGTGCTTTGGTGCTGTGAGCTTCCTTTGTAAAATTTCCAGCAATTCCCCCCAGCAATGCTCAAGCTCAGTGGCAGATCATCTGCTTCACATGAAGAAGGTCCTAGGTTCAGTCCCTGGCATCTCCTGGTACGACTGAGAGACATTGTCATCTGAATCATTGGAGAGCCACTACCAGTCAGAGTTGGCATTACTGATGTCAGGGACTGGACTGAAGAGGAAGGCTGGGAATCACCCCCTCGTTCTCCTCTGCTTCCCTTGGAGGAGGAGAGGGAGAGGGGGAATCGCACCCCCTTCTCCAGTAGTTTCAAGAGAAGAGGGAGATAGGATTGAATTGCAGCAGAACTCAGAGCTGCCAAGTTATGAGGTGTTAGGAGAAGGGGGGGGGGAGAGAATTGCCAGCAGAGACGTCCTTGGAAAGCACAGAAGAGCCACCATCCCCGCTTGCTGGCCATTCACTTATAATTGAAGACCAAAGGGCTCCAAAAAGTTAGACTCCTGAGGCCACCCGTAGGGTCACAGGCTGTTGTGGGAAGGAAGGGGAGGAGATCAGAGTGAGCAATGTTACTATGGAGTCAAGGACTAGATTCTTTGTCTTGCACCACTGAACAAAACCATAAATATGAACTTTCTTGTTCCTTCCTTGATCCTTGATGCTGCCGGGGGAGGATAGAAACCCCCAAGCCTGACAACTGAGAGAGACAGACTACTGGTTTGACTTCCTATGTCCGTATGATCATGAAACGGTGTCCACCATCAAAACCAGCAAGACAAGGGTAAAAGAGGGCTCCCCAGCTGATGCCAGAGGACCCCATCAGATGACAGTTTACCAGAGACCCTCTTGAACATGGAGCCAGCTCAGATTTATTTCTTTTTGTTGTTGTTAATAGCTCTATTCTCATGTCACTTTTACATTAGTAAAATGCTTCGAGGTGCTAGGAAAAATGGTGAAGAAGTAATTCAAATAGTGCGTGTTCTCAAAGGCTAGAATGACCACATGGACAGGAATACGGTGTTCCTGCAGAGCAAGTGTAGGGAACCTTTGGCCTGCCAAATGCTGTTGAACTACAACTCCCATCAGCCCCAGCAACCATAGTTAATAGCCATGTGTGAGTTCAGCAGTGTCTGCAGGGCTATAGGTTCCCCACACCTGACATACAGGGTGTATTGGAAGCTTGACTCTTGCCCCAGACTTGGCTGAGAAAAATGCATCACACTCCTTGTCTTCGTCTCGCTTATTATGGCAGTATTTTTCTATGATTTGAGCCCACCATCAAGGAATGAATTGCCCTGATGATTCCCACTGGAACGCTGGATTTCACAGAGCAAGTCAGCATGGAGTCAACATCGTCTCTCCCTGACATCTCTGAGATTTAGAGCTATCTTGGAAAGCCTTTGCTTTATACATACATAACCCACCTCATTTTATGTACTGATGTTACTTATGTTCTCCTCTGCCACATCGCTCCGCATCTGGAAGCCTCAAATTCTCAGAATGGCCATTGAGAGTTTCAAAATGTCATTTTATTTTCCCCTGACATCTTTATTTCCCTCTACAACCCAGGTTATGTTCCCGAGCCGCGCTTTGCGATGAAAGCAAGTGCTTCTCTAAAATATAGCTTTGAAGTCCGTTTATTATTATTCACTGCAGAGTTAACTGGAGCAGGATGTTACCTTCCCTCTGTACCTTACAGGAGGAAAAGAGCCGACTGACTGACAGCAGGAAAGCTGCAGCAACAGCTGAATTCCAGAGTTTTGTAATGTTGATATGCAGGCAGGAATAGCTCTCTCCTCTAAATTACCAATATACTAGGGAAAGGAGAGTTTTGTTTCAATTACATTTCAAAGCCACTGGGCTCAGCAACCCCTGGCCTGCCACAATTAAATATTAATATTCTGCCATGTCTCAAGTAATTCTGGGGCTGTTTTCTCTATTGGTCTGGTGTTTTCAGAGACTGTCAAGGAAAGCTGTCCCCTAGACCATTTTATGGAGGAAATCAAATCAATTTGGGGACCTCCTGAAAGTGTACTGAGGGAGCTTAATTGTGTGTGAAATAACTGGGGCAGGGGCAGGGGAGCTGTGTGTATACCTAAGAAAAACATAAATACAAGAGACAAATAGCCACCTTTCCCCAGGCTCGATTCCTGTGCTTTTTGAACAACTCTTGTGGTAGGCAGAAACCAAACAGGATAAGCATTCCATCACTTGGGCCTCTGTTGTAGGAAAGAGCCAGATTTTTATTTTCTACTGAGTAGCATGTCATGACCCTGGCATTCTGTTCCTGTCTTTCAGAACAGCTGTTTCAGAACAGCTATTGGGGGGGGGGCTATGCTGAGGAGCTTGTATTGCTTCTTTTGACCCTGAGGACCCCTGTCCAGAAGCTCCAGTGGAAGTATGCTGAGACAAGATTCCAAGGTCCCCAGATTGCTTAAAGCCCCAGACTGTATCTTATCTCCTGACACCCCTGCTTCTTACTCTGAAAGTTTAGGTACTCTTTTCATCACCAGATCTTGTGTTTGTAATACTATACAGTACCCCCACTCCCAAGTCTCCCCCCTCCCCCACACCACTTAGCTCACCACCAGAGTTGCTAGCCCCAGATCCTACCTTCTGCCTTACCTTGGCCTCAAGCCACCACCTTGTTTGTACTCAAACTACTCTCCTTATTTCTCCTTTCTCTTCCTGCCTTCTGTCCCCGCAGCTCCAGGTCCCATCCTCTTTGACCAGGACTTGACTCAGCTGTGTGAGCAGCTTACCTTTTCTTTTGCTGACTGTCTTGAGTCTCCTCCACCACAACCCATCAGTTTCTGGTCCATTCGGCTTTTTATCTAGTAGCGCTATTAGAGGGGCAGCTGCAGTCTCCTGACACATGGTCTCTCCTGCACTGTCCAAGTCAATGGCTCTTGAACCACATTATGCCCCATTAACTTAAAGCTCATTTGGGGGGGTTATGTGTTCTTGCAGCATTATTTAAGCTTTGTTTTTATGAGTAAGTACAGTCATACCTTGGAAGTTGAATGGAATCTGTTCCGGAAGCCTGTTCAACTTCCAAAACGTTCAGAAACCAAAGTGTGGCTCCTGCAGCCAATCGGAAGCTGCAGAAGCCCCATCGGATGTTTGGGTTCTAAAGAACATTCACAAACTGGAACAATCACTTCCAGGTTTGTGGCGTACGGGAGCCAAAATGTCCGAATTCAGGATCCAAGGGACGGCTCGTATTCTGCTTGAGTGTCACAGGGAGCTGTCCAGGGTGCTACCCGCATCCTGAAGCTTTGCCTTGCCAGAACCTGGAGTTTGTTTTACCTTATTTTACCTTGCATTCATTTGCTTGAACCTGTTCTGCCTTGTTGAAACCTGGACATTGCTCTGCTTTGCCTCACCTGATTCTGCTTGCAGGACCCTGCACTCTTACTGTGTACCCTTGCTTGGGCCAGAACCTTCACACCAACCCCATCACTTTGAACAGAACAAGAAGCTTCCCGCCGGCAGAGAACCTCTTTAAGGCAACTCAGGAAGGTGTCCCTCTCATTAGTGTTCTGGTAAGAATCAAAAGGGATGTGTATTTAGAAGCACATGGAGATTATAATTAAATCCCAAAATAAACAGAATCTTAAATTAGAATTTTAATTAAAGCTGCAATCCTAAAATACTTACTTGGATATATATCTTATTGAAATCGAATGGAACTTATTTGTGAGAAAAACAAGCTTAGGAAAGAGTGTTAATATAGGTTGTGTACAAAACATTCAATTTTTAAATCAGAAACTGGATTTTTCAGTACTTACTTTGATTGACCTACAGTCTAGGTAAAAGGTAGAGGGGCTTTGCAGTGTGAAAAATCCCCCCCCCCATTGTTCCGCAAATAAGCACCCTTGCCTGTGGGTTGTTAGCCAGGGATAATGTCAGTGAAACCTGTGCTTAAAGGGTTCAAACACCTACCCAGATGCATACACCTACACAGTGCTGTTAGCACAGTAAGGCTCTGACACTCCCCCACCTCTCTTTTTAAAGCACTGGATGGAAACTTGATCAGATAAATATGCCAGACCTTTGCACATGAATAAAAATATGAACAACTCATCTGAAGTGGTGTGGGGAAGGGGGAGTGGGGAGACAGAGATACTGAAAATTTAGTCCACAGCCTGTATGTGTGTCTTCACAGAAGCAAAAGGGAACCAGAGCACTGCTAAAACTGTTTAGATGGAGGAAATGAGTAGTGTTTGTTGGTCCCAATGCAGCCAGTTCTCTTCAAAGGTGCATGCTTGAAATCTCTTGCTGGAGAGAAACAGCAGTGCTAGGGTGTTGTTGAGCACTGAAGAATTTAATGCACAGACTCCTCAGTGGAGCGATTAGACACCAGCCCCCAATTCTGTAAATGTCTGGTTGGTGGCTTACTAGGGTGGCCTGCAGCTAATCTCCTATGCAGCTGCAGTATTAATGGGCCAAGTGCATTATCACACATTTGCCTGTTAGAGACAATAATGCCCAGATGAACTGTGGTGGTAGTGGAATGTGTGTGTTTGATATTGATAGAGGAACCAGGGAAACATGGCCACAGGTTGGCAGCTGTCTGTTTGGATAGTGCTGAAGTGTGTCCTCTTGGTTATCACTTTGCTTACAGCTGCTGCATCCTGGCTGTCTTGGCTCAGGGGATAAATGGGAAAAGATGGAAAGAGCCTTTCTGGCACGGTTAATTGGGAAGAAGGGTCAGTGAAGATTTCTCACTGGACAGTAGTTAGTGTACAAAGCAGCAAGGCATAGGGTGGCTAAAACATTATGGAAGCAATCAATAAAAGGTCAGCTTTTATGGGAGTGCGTACCGTTAAATGAGTAAACACATATATGTGCTCTGCTGCTGCTGTTGTTGTTGTTTAGTCATTTAGTCATGTCCAACTCTTCATGACCCCATGGACCAGAGCACTCCTGTCTTCCACTGCCTCCCGCAGTTTGGTCAAACTCATGTTGGTAGCTTCGAGGGTGCTCTGTAACCCACCCTATTATCTCTACAGGTGAAGGATGAGCTATACATATTTCAAATCAGGAGTGGGGAACTTTTGGCCCTCCAGATGTTGCTGGATTGCAATTCCTATCATCCCTGCCTATTGGCTATCAACATCTGGCAGGCCAAAGGTTCCCTACACCAATTTTAAATAAATATTCAAAAGAATAGGGAACTGTCAAAGCTGTGTCAATTTTTTTCACAACACAGGGGACAGAACAAGGGGAAAGAAGTCCTTCGCAAAGCCAAGCTTTTCACAAAGCTATGTTCACTGCTAAGCCATAGTCCCACATGCTACCTTTTCATGTCTGGCTCTGCCACCTCCACCACTCTTCCTTTGTTTAGTGGGAAGATCTGAAAGAGGACTGTAAATGTTTTCAGCTGAATATGCTTACATGATTCTTCATGATTAGAAGCCTTGATTACTCTGGATTCCCTCTGTAGGGAGACTTCTAAGTGTGCTCAGTTGAACAGGCTTAGAATTCCACTTCAGACTTTCCTGCCCAATGTAGGAAAGACAAAATGGAGGTAGTAGGACCAGCACTTACGACCCTGCAACTCCTCCACTAATAGATTAAACAAATGCCTGCATGGAGATAGTGAGGTATAACTCCAAATATTGAATGGCATTGTATATTATGACTGGTGAGAGCCTAGGAATGTGTGAAACCACTCTAAGAAATTTCAGTAGTATTGACAAATCACAACTGGCTTCCTTGACAATTCCTCTGAAGTTTCTCCTTTGGAGGAACCTGCAATTTAGCTTTGAATGTTGCTTTAGTCTAGGAATGAGGAACCTGGGGGTGTCCAGATGTCATTGGACTCCAGTATCCACTATACCTATTCCATCGGCCATATTACCTGAGGCTGATTGGAGCTGGGGTCCAAAGATATCGTGGGGGGGGGGGAGAGAGAGACAGTTTTTCCATCCTTCTTTTAGTCAAAATGTAAAGTAGCTAGACCTGCAGCATTGGCCCTAATGTTCAAGTGTACCTGCGACATGTGCTAAACTGCTCACTATGCTACACTATCTAAAGCACACATGCCTTGTGGTAACTATTGTGCATATAACTCTAACAGGTTTCCTAAATTAGTAGGGCACAGGAGTAATGGATTGCCTTGGTCAAAAATATTGACTCCTATATCGTTTTTCTGGACCTGAAACTCATTTGCTTAGCATTGCCAGATCTCCAGGGGTTACCTGAAGTCTCCAGCTTTGCCTGCCAACCCCCAGAGGTAGGGCTTGAATCTTCAGGTGAGTGACTGCATCTACTGCTGAATGTATCATGCCTAATGACATCGCAACAGGCCCTGCCTGCTGTGACATCACCTGTGCTCATCCCATTAAATCACCAGGGGCTCCCCCTCAGTTATATGTTTCGGCCCTGGCATCTCAGGGTCTGGGATGTTCCTCTCCTGACAACCCTCATTTAGCTCTAAATTGTTGTTGTTGTTGTTGTTACTAATTAGATTCCTTTCCCACTCTTTAGCACTGGGCCATATTCTCAGGCCCAGTCTATGCATCAACTTGTTTCCTCCTTCACTTTGAAGAATTTGTAAGCCTATGACACCACCAGACCCTGCCACATGACATTGCCAAGCCTAGCTGTTAGGTGCCGGAAACCTGACAAGCCTGCTGAAATCTTTGTAGCAACCCTAATCTGGCCTAAAACAAAGAAGGCAATATACATGAAAAGCAAGCCCCAGGGGTGGTTGTGTGAATCAGTCCTTAAATGATAGTCTTTGGTTCTTGCCTGCCTTTCTGCAAATTGTCTCTAAAACCTCATCTCCATTCATCCAAGTAATTTAATTTTAATGGACCACTCATATCCTTTGGGACAGCATTCTGTTAAACGAAAATGGGTCAGGAGTGGGATTCAGCCCACAAGTCCCCTATCTAGCCCCTGGAAGGAAAATGCTGTTTGCATCCCACTTTATTCAATTGCTAATTAAAGGCAAGGAATTCATTAATGCGAGTGCTTTCTTCCAATGAGTGCTTTAAAAAAGAAAAAAAGAATGCTGATTTCTTTATAAAAAAACTTAAGAGACAAAAATACAAGTGTCAATTAATGCAATCAGCTATAATGAGGAAAGGGAAGATGACTCTGAGAGAGAGTATTCCTGTTTGGATTTATTTCTGTGACATGTTTGCCTGGATTTTTGCCATGTGTTCATAGAGTCCCATGAAAAGTTGACTGAGTGTGCTGCTTGAGCAATTGTTATGGACACTTGATTTACAGTCACCTGGTTTACAGTCCTTATTACCTGGTACCTGTGCCGGGTAAAATTCTGTGGGTTGTCTCCAGTTAAGGTCTACTCAGAGTTGACCTATTAAAATGAATTAACTTCACTGGATCTACTCTGAGCAGGGCTAACATTGTATTTATTTTTTTTTAATAATTTTTATTCAATTTTTAAAACACATAATTAAAAGACAAACACATCACAAAACACAAACAAACATAAACAAATCTAACATAAATAAATTCATAATCTTATTTTCTTGTAACTTCTTTCAATCGACTTCCCCATACCTCCCTTTCGCTGCATCCTTATTTTAGAAAGAATTTTTTTAGCAACCCTTTAGTCAATTTATCCATTTAGTTCCCTTCATTAAATTCCCATAAATTTGTTGGTTACAGCTGTAATTCTCTGCTTCTTACCCCTTGACATCTTAACACCCCTCAATTTTACAACAGTTTTTAAGATATATTTTAAATTTCTTCCAGTCTTCTTCCACTGCCTCTTTCCCCTGGTCACGAATTCTGCCGGTCATCTCTGCCAGTCCCATGAAGTCAATCACCTTTGTCTGCCATTCTTCCAGAGTAGGTAGTTCTTGCATCTTCCAATACTTTGCCAGAAGAATTCTTGCTGCAGTAGTAGCATACATAAAGAAAATCCTATCCTTCTTTGGCACCAATTGGCCAACCATGCCCAGGAGAAAAGCCTCTGGTTTCTTAGTAAATGTCCATTTAAGGACTTTCTTAATTTCATTATAGATCATTTCCCAGAATGCTTTCACCCTCGGGCAGGTCCACCATAGGTGATAGAAGGTACCTTCATTCTCATTACATTTCCAACATTTATTATTGGGCAAATGATAAATTTTTGCAAGCTTGACTGGGGTCATGTACCACCTGTAGATCATTTTCTAACATTGTATATAACATTGCTAACATTGTATATAACCCTGTGGGCTGCATTCAACTGCCAGTACTAGGACTCCCACTAGTGGAATTGAGTTTCCTCCCTTCTCCTCCCCTTGTGCTTCCCCTCACATCTACTCTGGAGGGTTGGTAGAACCCCCAGAACCCCACATAGTGGGTTGAAACGGGACATCATTCTGATGGGTAAGCAGAAAGGCTTGCTCTGACAGAATTATCTCCTGAGTAGTATGCTGAATTCCACCTTGTATTTCCATTCTGTGAATGCTTCTTCTTCCCAGTGCACATTAAGGATTGGCCAAAAATTCAAATCAGGAGTGCTTGACTGTGTTACTGAGAACCCGGAAATGAATCACTGCAAACAGAATCAAGGGGACCACAGCTTGCTGTTAGTAGCCCCCCTCCCCACCTTGAGTCTGCTTCTAACCCTGGAGCATCCTCCTCTTATCTCCCACTGCAGAAGATCATGACCCCAGGCAGAGGCAGATTTAGGGGACCACAACCTGGGTGCTGAGCCAAGAAGGTGCTGCAGGCAGCACCATAACAATGAAAGGTGAGAGACAGGGGGCACCAAATTTTGGCATTGCATAGAGTGCTGCTGAAATTTTTAAGCCCAAGGTCTGCCACTGCCTCAGGGGATGGGTTAGGAGATGGTGGCAAGTCCTTCATTTGATTGATGGTGCACCATCTTCCCCTGCCAGGGATCTGAGAGTTGGCCACAGAAGATGCTCAGTGTGGCTGTTCTGTTGGTAAATGATTACAGAGCATCCTGAAACTTATAGTCAAGCCCCAGATCACCAATGGTGGGGATAGATACCATTCTTCTTGTCAATGGGGGTGCACCTTCCCCAGCATGAGTTTCTTTTGCCTTGTAGGAAGGAAGTGAGGAAGCAGCAGTGGTCACTCCATGTGATTTGCTTGCGTGTTCATTAAAACGATAAGAAGAGCCTGTTGGCTCTGGCCAATAGCCCATCTAGTGCAGCATCCTAGTGTAGCCTGCTAGAAGTCTGCAAGTAGGACCTGTGATCCCCAGCAACGAGCAGTGGAGGTAGAACATAGCCATTGGTTGGATTGCGTGGGGAGTTCCCGTCTCTCCCCCCCCCCCGCCCCCGTGGAAATAAAGACACATGACACAATTATTTAAGGTTAATGGGCTAAATAGGGCCACAACTTTATTGGTTACAGGTGATGAGCAGTATTGGCTTAGGCATTGGTCCTAACAGACTAACCGGCTTCAGCCCGTCCGCTTGAAGTCTGGGAAGGGTTAACCACCAGTAGGGGGAGTCCTGCTGATGCACATCAACTAGGAATTCTCCCGGGGTCACCGCTCGGGGGCGTGCCTTGGGGCCTCACCTCCATAGGCTTCGGACAGGGCCACGCCCCCTGGAATCATTTATCGGACTACCCTTCAATATGCGGGGCAGTTGATGGCGCTTCCTCCCCTCTTCCATCTACAAAACAATACCAATACCAACATCTAACCGCCAATACTAAGAAAGTTGTAATGATTTGCTATGAGGTAGGTGAAAACCAAGCAGCTGGCGCCAATTTGCCAAGTGGAAAAATTCCTACCAGGTCCCTCAACGGCGACCAACCAAGGTCCATAGCAAGGTCACGGAACAAAAAGTTTAAAGGGTGGGAGAGTGGGAAACAGGAACAGCTGGTATGCAGGAAAAGAGGGAGATCCCCGGCCGCACCTGCATTTAAATCAGGCAGGCCACGCCCCCAAAGCCAGCCGATTGGGATTCCCCCAATCGCACGGGGGGGGGGCGTGACGCCCGCAATCCCACCTCCTCTGCAGGGTGGAAGTGGCTTTCCTTCCAAGCAATCATTTGCAGACTGCTGAGCATCTCTTGTGCATGGGTGTATAGATGAGGCAGTGCATGAACATGAAGGCACCGCGCAGTGGTGAAATTCCGGCGTGCAGACAATTTCAGCCTGAGATGCCTCCATAGGCACGCTCTAAGGAGAATTCAATCACCCAAGCAGGTGTGCAATGCAGCCATGTACTTTCTTTCATATTTGAAATGTTGGAAATGCAATGTTCCTAACTCTGGGTTTCCCTTGGGAGCCAAGGCTTCTTATCACATCAGCACGGTTTCTATTCAGGGTGAAGGGTGGGATTCAGATGGTGGCAAATCTCTCATTCCTGGTAATAGATGCAAAATAACCTACAATTCTTCCCCATTGTGCCGCTTTCTCACACAATCCTCAGACTGCAACCTTTGTATTATAAAGCATGGATGGGAGGGGATTGTCTTCCTTTTTATGTGGCATAACAACAACAACAACAACTTTTATAGTGATGACAACAACAACAAATCAGTTTCCCCCTTCCTTTGCATTTCTGAGTTTCTCTGTCTTCTTATTAATCATTTGGATGTGGGGAATGCAAAGCATTTGACTTGAGCTCAAGCTGTTGTAAAACAAATATCCCTGCAGCACATTCGGTATTAAAACCATTTTTCACGGATTAAAATCTTCCAAGTGGAACCCTCCATGTCGCACTTCCTCTGGGGCTGGGGAAGCTCTAAAAAAATAGCGTCTGAGAATTCTTTTCCTTCCCCCAGGTCTTTGTTGGTATGCTATGATTCAGAATGGGATGGAGGGACAAATTCCAGGACTTTAGATGCCCCTGGTGCATAAAATATTGGTCCTGACACCTCAATTGCTGACCAGGGCAAGATGTATGTTGTTACTACTTTCCCGTGGGCTGCTGGTTATGGAACATGGCTGTATCTGGCTCTTATTAACTTTGGCTTGTATCCAACTAAATTCTACTTGGCATAGATCCATTGAAATGAATGAACCTCACTTACTCATGTCCTTTAACTTCAATGTGTCTACTCTGAGTAGGACTAGCATTGGCTACAACCCTTCGTTCCCAGTCTTGACAAACAACTATTCACTATGTAAGGTGTCATTGCTGGAGGTATTTATGCAGAGGCTGGAGAGACAGGAGGGCTCCAGTTGCCTCTTCCAAGTGGAACCATATGCGAGGAAGGTACATGGGTCAGTGGTAGAGTATCTGCCTTGCATGCAGAAGGACCCAGGTTCAATCCCTGGCATATCTGGGGTGGGATGAGAGAGACACTTGTCGAAACAAAGGAGAGCCTCTGCCAATCAGTATAGATGAACAAGTCAGACTGATGGTCTGACTCAGCATAAAGTAGCTTCCAATGTCCCCACATCTTCCACTGAAGATCCAGCCCTGAGCACGGGGGTTGACCAGTTGACCTTGAAGATACCATCCAGATTTATTGATTCTATAATTCTAAGGCCCTCTATCAGAAGCAATGATTTCCAGGCAGATTTTAAGCTGTGTTTAACTGTTCCGTTGCCACAATAACTTTGGTTATGGGGCTGACTTACTGCACAATCTAAAAAGGGGTAGGATGGAAGAAACAAGATAAATTTTTCCATTGCTCTGAAGGGCTCATGACGGCAAGGTAGAAAGTGTGCATGGGAGAGATTTTTTCCCCATTTCCCCCCTGTGTTGGGAGGTTGCTTAAAAAAAAAACCTCCTACCACTATCAATGTAGCTTATCCCCTTTAAGAGGGCACTCTAGAAAATAAGAGGGATTGGCTTCCTGTAAATTGACAGTACCCCACAGCAGCTCCTGACACACCTTCTCCCCTCCACTGTGATTTTTGAACTCCAATGTCAGTGAAACACTGGGTGCAAACCTTTCTGCAGCCTTCCAGCAGTTGGTCACAAGGTCAGGTCTCTCTGTCTCAAAGTGAATCTTTCTCTGCACCCTCAGAGTTGAGGATCCAAAAAATCCTCCTTCCCCTGGGATACTCCCTGCCCTGGGACTATAACAGGCAACTTGTGACCCTCCAGATGTTGCTGCACTGTAGCTCCCAGTGTCCCCAGTCAGCATGGCCAGTGGTCAGACATGATGGGAGCTGGGGTTCAACAATGCAGGCTAGCTGCTCCTGATCTGTGCAAGCATCCTCCCATGAGCATAAGTGAAATTGCGTAAAATGGGGGGCACCCTCTACAACATCTCTAAATGCCTATTTCCCCCTGCTCTCCAACTCTCTCTCCTGCTCTCTCTCCACACAACTCTTCCTTCAGCTAGGGATGAAACTCTAGGGCTGGCTGGAAGCTGGAGGGCACACAGGAAAGTGGCTGCGGCAGCTGCGCTTCCCTGCACGCCAGCTGTTAGGCAGGGAGGCTGAGCAGCCTAAACAAAGCCTCACTATGCCTGACATCTCTTTGGGGCTTCCTCCACCCTCACTGATGTCCTTGTGAGCCACAAGGACTCTCCAGGGGAGGATGCCTTTACTACTACAGCGTAATAAAAATATTAAATAAAGCAAGGAAGCATTTAATAAATCATTAATGGCGGAATGCCTCTGCACTACTAGATCTGGCTATTTAGGTTTTTCTCAGTTTCTCCTTGTTCCCATCTTAAATTCAGCTCTCCACATTTCTGCAGCAATTTACAAATATATGCATGTATGCATGTATGCATGTATGTATATGTATATATAATGAATATTTATCAACATTCTGTTGCAAATGTCTACTAAATACACATTTTTGGATGGTTTTGCCTAATATTCACATTTTTGCAAGAAATTCCATCCTCACATAATGCATTATATGCACACTTTCCCCTAATTGATGCATTTCTGAATACATTTGGAGAACTGCATTGCAAAATCTGAAGAGGTGTGCATTTCTAAGAATGGCTGTGTTTCCATTTCAAGAAGTGCACATTAGGTAGTTCCTCATTAAAATGCAAACAGAATATTTTTTTCCGTCCCTAGCCTCTACTAAGTGAGCCTAAAACACAGGCAGTCAACATTTTGCCCTCTAGCTGTTGTAGGCTACAGCTCCCATCATCCCTTACCATTGATTATACTGGATGGCACTAATGGGAGTTGTAGTCTGCAATGTTTGGATGCCCCGAGTCTAAAGATTTAATTGTTTCTATAACAGATATACTCTCTCCACCTCCATGTTTTAGGAGCTCTTAATTTTGAGACCTGTAAAGTCAACCAAGGATGTATCCTATCTGACAATGATGGATGCTAATTTATGAAGGATGAGGGTGAGGATGGGGACATCCAGGGAACCTCCCTATTTACAGCTACCTGAACAGCACAAGAAATCCATCATAATTAATGCTGTTCCTTTGAACACCGCGGCAAGGATGAGGGTCTTTCATTTGCTGTCCGTGCTGAGTCAGTTATTTCTCCTCACGTAATAATTACCCTGTCTACTCAGGATAATAGATGCCAGCTGGGGATGCAGGGAAATATGCAAACACCTGTGTGTAGGCTGCAGGTCCCCAGAGGCAGCTCGGAATGGCTTGGAGCGACGCATGCATCTCGCTGTGATCCAAAGCCTGTGGAAGATAATGAGAAACTGTCCATTAACTTTCAAGGGCATTGTGGCCAAGTCCCTTAAGCAATGTGGAGCTCGGAAATGGTCAGGTAAGGGGGGGAGGGGAGAGAGGAAAGAAAGTGATTCCTTCTTGGTCAAAATGAAATTAGAGCTGAATGAATATTCAAAGCAATGTTTGAATATTCAAAGCAATGTTTGGATCCAGTGCATATAATGAGCTGGTGCTGTCCATCATCTGTAGCCTCTGGAGGATCAGGTTGCTAGCTACCCCAGGCAATCTGTTTCTTGGTCCAATCGGGTTTAGGGGGGGTGTAGCTCCAGGACTCTCTCTGCCCCTGAACTGCAAGGGTAGGAAAAGCAGGGGAAAGGAAGGCTCTACTCTTGCAATTCCTCCTTGTGCAGTCATTTCCCCACCCGACTCCCAATCTATAGTGAACACAGGATGGAGCCAACAAGCCTCCTCCTCTCCCCTCTTATTGGGAGTCCTCTGGGCAGCCACTCCTGCTGCTCTTGGTCTCTGATCTCCCCCCCCCCCCCCCCGCCCCAAAGAGAGGTGCCTCCTCACACTGCCCCACAGGGGCCTGGGAGTTATCTGTCCATTTCCAGCAGCAAAGGCTGACAGACTGGCTGCTTGCTTACTCCATGGTCATCTCAGCTCCTGACAACCAGCACCCCCTGGCCAGCCCAGAGGCACCATTCACCTGCAGAGCTTGTAACCAGGGCTGCTGCCAGAAACAGCTGTGCAAGCCTTTGGGAGACAGAGAAGCGAGAGGGCATCAGAGGATGGAGGGCAGGAAAGAAAGAAAGAAAGAAAGAAAGAAAGAAAGAAAGAAAGAAAGAAAGAAAGAAAGAGGGACAGAGGCTAGTGTTGCCAGCAGCACCCTATACCATCATTCAAGACACCCTAGGGTGCCATGGCACACTGGTTGAAAACCACTACAGTAGAGTGTCATCAGATTCCAGTCTGGAGATCCTGATTTCCTTTTACCGTCATAAGCAGATGCAGCCATGGGTTGTGTGGCGAGTTCCCACCTCCCCCTCAGAAATAAAGACACCAGACACATTATTTTAGGTTAATGGGCGAAAATAGGCCACAACTTTATTGATTGCAGGAATTGAGCGGTATTAGCTTAGGCATTGGTTCTATCGACTAACTGGCTTCAGCCTGATTGCTAGAAGACCGGCAAGGGTTAACCACCAGTAGGGGGAGTCCTGCTGATGCACATCAACTAGGAGCTCCCCCGGGGTCACCGCTTGGGGGCGTGCCTTAGGCCCACACCTCCATAGGTTTCGGACAGGGCAAACCCCCCCCCCCCGGAATCCTTTACTGGACTACCCTTCGTTATGGGGGAAGGTGATGGTGCTTCCTTCCCCCCTCATTTGCATAACAATACCCCTACCAATGCCAATGCCGAAGAAGTTGTGACGATTTGCTACGAGGTAGGTGAAAAACCAAATGGCTGGTGCCAATTTGCCAAGTGGAAAAAATTCCTACCAGGCCCCTTGACAGCGACCAACCGAAGTCCATAGCAATGTCAGAGAGCAAAACCTAAAGGGTGGGAGGGATGGGAAACCGGATCAGCTGGAGTGAAGAAAGAGGGAAATCCTCGGCCGGGCTGGCCCTAAATAGCGCAGGCCACACCTCCCAGGCCAGCCGGTTGACTGGCAAGGGAGATGACGCGACCTAGGATTCCCCCAGTCTCGCAGGGGCTGTGAGGCAGCCCCCACACACATGGGGAGGGCGTGAAGCCCGCAACCCCACCTCCTCTCCAGCTCGGAAGTGGCTTTGTCCCTGCTATGGGATGGAAGGATGGGCACTGGAATTCAAGGAGGAGGGATACAGCAGAAGTCATGGCTTTCATAGCTATTGAATGGTTGGTGACAGATGGAAGCTGTGGCACACAGTGACTTTTTATCAGTGAGGCATGTACTATAAGAAAAAATGGTATGCATAGTGATTAACTAAACCAAACACTGTTGTTTACTAGCACAATATATAAATCTCCTCTTTATACAAGGGTGATTAATCATTTAAATCTGAAATCTATTCCCTGTTTCCAAGGACATTCTTCTATGAGCAAGTCTGTGGGAATTGGGAAAGATCCCAGAGCAATCTCAATTTCAATGGAAATTATTGCTAGCCTGGTCTTAGGAATGGATGAATAGCTAGATGGATGGACGTGTCAATTTTGGTTTCTCTTTTTTTCGTTCTTGGTAACTGCTATGAGGTGCAACCCATCTCTTCTCAGAAGTCCTTCCTCAAGGAAGCAGGGATCATGATCCACGAAGCCAAACCTTTCCTGACGACACCACCTGCACAGCCAGTGGTTTACTTCCAGCATTTTCCTCTCTTCCTGGGCCACAGGAAGGAGTGATTTAAAAAACCACCTGTGCCCTCAAGGCCCTTCAGCTTCCTGTCCAGAGTCTCATAGTCCCTTGCTATAGGTCAAAGGCTGTGTCGTTTGTACCCACATGAATCAGAAAGAAGGGGTTGTGGTCTGTAGGCTTTATAAGGCTTGGCAACAACATGAATGTAGAGGCTTTGCCACATGACAAGGAAATCAAGTCATGAAGGAGAAGGCCATTGATGGCCTCCCACATGGACATTAGGCACACTGCTAAAGAATTCCCATTACTTTGGGACAGGGGAATCTGTGGAAGGCTGAAGCATATGCTTTGCATGTATGCAATCTCTGGTTCAATCCCAGGTATCTCCAGTGAAAAAGCATCACAGGTAGGCCACCTGCTTTGGGTTATGGGGATTTGCTGCCAGTCAAAGTAGATAATCCCAGTCTAGGTACAGCAATAATTAGCTAGATAGCTCAGGTGGTTAGAGTGTGGTTCTGAGAATGCCAAGGTTGCAGGTCCAATCCCCGTAAGGGATAGCTGCATATTCCTGCATTGCAAGGGGTTGGACTAGATGACCCCCAGGGTCCCTTCCAACTGTGTGATTCTATTATTCTATTAAATGAAAGCATCTTCAGGTATTTGCCATAGCTAACTAGTTCCTCACATACTTGCATCCATTTAGAAATATCTACACTCTTCTCCCTACCTACAGTTTTTTCCCCCCACTCCCCTTTGCAATTACAGTGGCCATTGATTTGGGGGGAAAGGGGGCAATATTGAAAATGGTTGGAGTTTGTTTGCCCATAAACCTTTTTTAAACCAATATCCACTAAAGGATATTGATCGATGCGTAATTTATCATGTTGTCTCCCACACAGAAACATTGATTGTTTAAGGCTTACATTTAATACAAGTGAGAACAGATACTTGTCCTTGCAGTTATCAGCTATTTAAGTAGCACGCTCTATTGAGCTCTACTATGAGCCAGGGACTTTGCAACCCCAACAGCACTTGCTCTGTCGTTAACTTGGTTCCTTGACTCTTAGCTTCTTTTTCTTTCTCGTACCAGGGGAATAAGAAGAAAAGATGGAATTGCCCTGCACACAATCAGACCTGGGAGATTCACAAATGATTTGTTGTGAAGTGTGAAGCCTTGGAGCAAAAGGGTTTGGGAAAGCAAGCATGGATTTAAAAAATACAAAAGAGGAATACCTATCAACCCAAGAACTGCATCCTGATCTGCTGTAAAAATAAAGATTGGTGAATCAGCCTGTTTCCAGCCTATGTCTCTTTTGTATGTGTTCAACATAAATCTGTCCTGTCCTGCTTCTGCATTCATCTGCAGTTTTCTTACACACACACACACTTCATTTAAATGCACATTTTCTAACACTGCAGTCTTCACTGTGATTATTCAGAAATAAGTCCTCTTTAATTCAATGAGGCTTACTCCCAAATTAGTGGGGTTAGGATTTCAGCCTAAATATATTTCCTGTTCTAAATAAACATGCACTTTTCAAATGATTTTTTGTATGGCATTTTTTGAGCCAAGAAACATGTTGACAAATTCAGGAGGTATGAAAGCCAGTAGATAATTATGTCCTGGCCCACACATTAGTCCAGGAGATGAGGATCAGGTCAGTTTATAACAGAATTTGCAACAATTGCATCCCTATTTAAAAGCTGCATTTTTTACTTTGGCATTAATGTCATGCTAGTATATGAGAATATGCTATTTTGTTGCCCAAACTTTTGGCCTAGAGCAAAATATTCCTGAGACATATACAGTGGTACCTCGGGTTAAGTACTTGATTCGTTCTGGAGGTCCATTCTTAACCTGAAACTGTTCTTAACCTGAAGCACCACTTTAGCTAATGGGGCCTCCCACCGCTGCTGTGGCGCCGGAGCACTATTTCTGTTCTCATCCTGAAGCAAAGTTCTTAACCCAAGGTACTATTTCTCGGTTAGCAGAGAATGTAACCTGAAGCGTATGCAACCTGAAGCATATGTAACCCGAGGTACCACTGTAGTCCCTCCTAATTCAGTTTTATGAAAATATCTGTTTTGCTTTCATCCATATTCCTCTGAAAATTTCTCCAAACAGAAATCTTTGGACTTGCCTTGAACTCTCGATTGACGCAAAATTCAGTGGTGACTCAAGCCAGAGAAGTCTAATGAACTGCATGGTGAGTTTCTTTCTTCAGTAGCCCTGGACTCCAGGCAAGAGGGCCAGTGCAATGTGTGGGAGATGTGATACCCACATTGAAAATCTTATTTTTTAAAAAAACAAACCTGCCAGAGGCAAATTCTGAGTAAAGATTATGGTCTGGTTTTGTTTTTAAGGCAAGTGTTTCCTTTTACCTTTAAAGAGAAACCGAAAACTTTTACCCTGAGGTGAAAGAAAGAAAGAAAGAAAGAAAGAAAGAAAGAAAGAAAGAAAGAAAGAAAGAAAGAAAGAAAGAAAACAGACCATCAGGCACATGGTAAGTTGCTCCCCACTGTTCCTGTGATTACAGGGAACTCCACCTGAGGACACCATGGGGCTTTCAGGAAGTTCAGGCACCTGGTAAGCCAGCAGGATGCAGACCACTGGAGAGATGACTTGAAGCATGAATGACCAAGTCCTTGACCACCTTGAAAGCAAGATAAACACAACAAAAGCCTTATATCCCATCCAAAAAGTTCTCTCCCCTTTGATAATGTTGGAATACAATTCTTTTTCTCCTCAATTGATGGGGAAGTGTAACAAAAACATAGGTGAAAACTCTAGCACAGCACTAGTTGCTGTTGTTGTTTTTTAACACTTCTAGCTCTGATGAGCTGGAAAGTGAGACATCCCAAAGCTTAAGATAACAAATGCCCAAGGAAACAGTTGCTTCATATTTAATTAAAAATATATAGTTATCTTTCTGCCCTATAGGACACACCGTCCCATAAGGCGCACCTAGTTTTTCGCCCTATAGGACGCACCGTCCCATAAGGCGCACCTAGTTTTTTTGGGGGGGAAATAAAGGGGAAAAAATTATTTTCCCCCAGGCACGGGGCTGGGGCGGGGGAGGCGCAAGCTTCCCCCGACCCCAGTCCCCAAACAGGCAGCTCTCTGCAAGCCGTGGGAGCCCAGCGCTGGCTTCCGCTGCTTGCTGAGAGGTCCGCGAAGCCTGGACGCGCTGAGCTCAGTGAGGGCAGGCTTCAGCATGCAGGCAACTCTCCGCAAGCAGCGGGAGCGCTCCTGCTGCTTGAGGAGAGGTCCGCAAAGCCTGGAGAGTGAGAGGGGTCGGTGTGCACTGACCCCTCTCGCTCTCCAGGCTTCAGCGAAAGCCTGCATTCGTCCCATACGACGCACACACATTTCCCCTTCATTTTTGGAGGGGGAAAAGTGCGTCCTATAGGGTGAAAAATACGGTAATATATATATTTTAGATATATATATTATATATATATATTAGATATATATAAAAATACGGTAATATATATATTTTAGATCTTGTGGTTTATGTGGAAATTGTTCAGTCGTCCTGATTGCTGATGACCATGCCTTCTTGTCAGTGTAGAAGAAGCAAATAAGTATTTGGTAGCTCATATGAAAGCAGCCAGAAATTAAGCATTTCGTTTTGGTTTTCGGTTTTCTGTTGTTGTATTTTACCAGCAAAATAATATTTCAATTGGCCTTTATGAACTAGCTCAGGGACTGTCCCCTTGTTCTCATGCCTCAGGAGGTTTCTCTTAGCTTGGTCCTGGTGGAATAGCACAGAGACCGCATGACTCCCCAGAGTCTAAAGAAAATGTTTCATTAAACCCTTGGGGTATCTCTTACAGCTTGTTTTTTTGAGCACTGCATTGTCTCCAGGACAGCAAAACAAGTTTCAATTTGTCACATTGGGAGCACACATGCTCAATGGAATACTGAAATGAAAAAAAAATTGCAAACTTAAGGCGCTATGGTCCTACTTCAGAACCACTGGCTTTTTGAATTGTTGGCTGCTGGCATGAAAGCTTACCAACTTCAGTTATAGTGAATTAAAAAACACCGTGATCATATTGATTCTGTCAACAACCATAGTGCATCACAGGCAAACAGGATGTATGATAGGAAGTACTTCCTGTTAGGAGGACATAGCACCGGGATAGGGATCCGCAGGCCCAGGGGTCCATACCTCTTTGTTTGAACCTCGGGAGTCTCCCCAAACCACAAAGGCACACTCTGGCTTTGCTTTGCATCCAGAGCATTTTTGCCTTGCTGGAATATGCCCTTGTACTCCGGTAATGCTTTGTACTTGCCTGGAAGGAGGAGAGACAGAAATGATCCTACTGTACAAAGGCAAAAATTGCATTTCTTGCTCCACCCACCTTTGCCTCTAGCCCTGTCCACCACTGTCATGTGACCCTGGAAGATTTTCCAGAAAGGAATGCATTGCTCAGGAGAAAAAATGGTTCCACAGTCGGGGTGCCAGCTTGAATAAAATATTGGGGAGACAGGTAAGCCCCATACTACATAATATGACACGGCATGCACATGCATCATTTGAATGGCAATGCCCATTAACGTTGGGGGGCCCTGGTCCCTCAAATATTTTATTGGGGGGGTGAAGGGATCTCAGTTCCTAGGAGTTGGTTCCTATGTCCACACCCCTGGCATAGCACCTGGTGCTTTTTTGTTTATGATGACAGTCATGTTTCCCAATCCCATTCCTAGAAGTCTGTCTAGAGTAGTAACGATTTGAACAAGGATCACCGACTTGAATTAGAATTGTAAGTGATATTGGAAATGGTCTACTCCTTCATTTGATAAATGAGGAGTACATCAATTCCTTGTCAAAAACCATGATACAAAAGACCTCTTTGATAGGTCTTTCACCATTCTTTCTTATCCACCTGGGGTATGATAATGCCCTCAAAACTGTGAAACAGAGGTAATGGGATGTTGCCCTCAATGATTTATGATCTCGCTCATATGTGACCTGTAGCCCAGTTTTGTATTGGGTTTTGTTATCTCCCTACCTTCAGAATCTGACTGTACCAAACTATTGCCATCTGTTTTCCAAAGCCAGATTAAAGGTCTTTCCATCTGAAGGGTTAGGTGCAAAATTGGCTGTCATTGCATACCAAGATAGGCTATGCCCATGCTCCCAGGATGTTGAATGTATGAAACATATTTTATTATATTGTACTCTGTATAAACAGGCTAGACACCATCTAATCAAACCAATTTTTAGCAGAACAACCTGGAATTGCTTACTTCTTTTATGTTAAGCTTCTACTTGAGAATAAGACTAATACTATTACACTGGCTGTTGCAAAAATTCTCTTGGAAGCTGTAAGATCAGAAATCTGTATATACTGGCTCTGTGGGCTAGCAAGGCTGCTCTTATGCCTTAATAACTGTTGATATATACCATTGTTGTACTGTGTATTTTGAGTCTATGGACCACAATAAAGCTCTGTGTGTGTAAGTGATAGGTACTCTTGAAGCAAAATGCCAAGCACCTTCAAACCCATCCTGACCTCTTGAAATGAGTTTGCATGGAAAGAACCTTCCAAACACCACCTTAGAGCAGTGTGACACTTCAGGGATTTGTTCTTCACCCTTCCATGGCCAAGCCCATCTTACTAACCAATGCATAATGCAAAGAATGGGAGATGTTTCAACCTCCTGCAAGCTCTCTTCTTTGCCCCAATAGCCACGGATAGTGAATAGCTGAAGATTTAGCCTGTGCATTTTCCGTTAATTTTTCCTCTCTTTTTTTAGCTCCTCTCCTAAGTACAAATAAGTATCTCTGGATTTTCTCCTTTAATGCCCTTGTTCAAAAAATGTTAATAACTGGTCAGTGACAGCCTGATTAAGCCTTCCCTTCTCCCTTATTTAGATTGGTGTCACTGCGCCAGCTTTAACAGAGCCGTAAAGAACATTAACACCCAGGCCGCAATGACAGGGCAAACCATTCCCTGAAAATTGATAAGGGCTTTTTCTGGAAACGAATTTGGCGCTGGCAAAACAAACGGATGCCTTGGGCTTCATTCATCTCCCTTTCCTTTAATAACTTTCATTTGTTTGGTGCTATCTCCAGCACCGATGGGTGTAACAAATGCCTTTGTCTCTGAAGGATGTTCTGTATGGAGTTTGGAGTCAGCCAGGTGAATCTCTTCTGGCTTGCTTCTCACCACTTCTCCTCTTTAACTTCTGCATCACATTATGGGTGTTTCACATTTTTTACCAATTGGAGGTCTCAAACAGTCCCCTGTTTATTAGCATCCGGGCTGCCATGGAATGAAAAGGGATATACCTGTTTTAGAAAAGAAGGAAGGGATCTTAACCATGCATATTAGAATTGTGTGCCCTTTCCCTTCTGGTTCAGAGTCCTCAGCTCCATCACCTGGAGAGAAATAAGGCTCCTAGTTCCTGGCACGCTTATTGTCTTTCCTCCAGGAGCTCAACATTGCATCTATGCCCATCTCCCATGTTAGCATCACACATGACCAATAAACAGTGTACAGGATGGATGGGCTTTATTTAAGAGAGCACACACACCACACAAACACACACACAATGTTTTAACAACTTTTAATAATAGTGTATAATAGTTATTTCCCAACTTTCTATCAAATTATTCCACCATCCTGTCCCAGGATGGGTCCATGCACATAGGAAAGGAATAGGGTTAATTCTCAAAGACTGCATTGGGGTATCAACAGGTGTGGGAAGGCAGCAGAACTTCCCATAACAATGCCCCCAAATGCACTCTCTCATATTACAAAATGTCTGCTGTTTGTACCTATGGAGAGAAGCTAAGTGCTATGTCTAAGGTCAAACTAGAACAGAAGCAAGAGATCCCCAAAAGATATGGAGGTTATGGCAAAGGGGGAAGAGCAATGTAATCTCCACATTGCTATTTACCTGATCTAAATCCCCACCCACCCCCATACTATCTGCACTGCTTGGAAAAATAAATACATGCATCACTAAGTTTTCCTCACTGGGCAAAGAAGAGCTTTGTGAGATTATTTAGATAAGGGAAATGACGCATGTGGAATGTAATGTTATTCAAAGAGAACTCCATGACAATTCCATTTAAAGTTAGCATTGGCAGATCTCATCACGGATCTGTTCCATCTCATTGATGTGTTGGGGAAATATTGAGGTTCAATAACCAGTGCCCTGTGGGTTCAGTCTGGACAGCCAATAAGATCCAGACTCCAACTTCCAGTCAAACAGGACATTTCTTTAGGCATTGCATGGCCGGTGCAACACAATCTCCACCGGCAAGTAGTTGAGGGGTAGCACACCAAATATGAAAAAAGCACAAGCATTTATACACTTGCAAGAAAAGGGGCAGTTATATACAAATATGGCAATACTTGCTTCTACTAGTTAAATCATGAGGTATAGCAACTTTCTCATCTTTCCCTCCTTCTTTTGTCCTTAACAGTTATAGCAATAGTTCCTGCAAACATGTTATTCTGTCTATAGGAGTCAACTCCTAGGGGCCAAGGTCCCTTTGACCCCCCCAATAAAATATTTGAGGGGGTTGCCCTCCCCCAAGTTGATGGGCATTGCCATTCAAATGCTGTACATGTGCCATCTTGTGATCGATTATGTGGGGCTTACCTGGTGCTCCCCCAATATTTTATTCATGTTGGAACCCCTGATTCTGTTCTTCTCTGATGGTTCTCTTGCAAACACAATATTCACATTCCAGCCTTCACTTGCTCAGCCTTTCTCACAAGCACGTCAGCTTTTAATGTTATCATTTCCATAGTTTCTATGACAGGTGCTTGGAGACACACTTTGGAATAAGTAGAGCCTGGTGTCCACCAGTGATGCCAAGTAGCTGGGTCCTGTCCCTGCTCTCACAATGAAGAACTAGAACTCATTGCAGGTTCCATGGTCAGCATCTCCTGTTTAGAGAGTCAGGCAGAAGGTGGTTTGAAAGACTTCTGCTTGAGACCCTGGTGAGCCACTTCCAGGCAGAGAAGGCCAGGGGTGGAGAGCTTGCCATCCTCCAATGTTGTCCCCACCTGACCCAGCCAGCCCAGCCAATGGTTAGGGATGATGGGAGTTATAGTCTGGAAGGTCAATAATTCTCCACCCCTAGAATAATGGGGCAGATGGGCAAATACTCTGAACTGGTATAAAACTGCACTCTATATTCTTGTGATTTGCAGGCTTTTCTTTCCTGCCCACTCTACCCATCGTTTTGATGGCAACAATGGTGATGCAATTACGATAGTGCTATTTAATTGCATCTTTCCTTTCCCTTAAGTTCAACATCAGCCACAACCTTCTCCTCAAAGAGCTCCATTTAATTTCTTTATCCTGTCACTGCTTCTTTTCCTTGTGCTCTCCACTGATTTCCACCTTGCCTACTTGGGCTGTAACACCTTTAACAGATGAGGAATTTATTCCACGAGGCAATAGGGAGCTTTTAGTTTTATGGGTTTTATCATACTGTTTGAAAATAATCTCCTATTTAATGAGAAATAAATGTCACCATGAGACAAACTCTGATGAGCTTTTTCTTTTATGGTGCCTGATCATATGCTCTTAGAATGTCTCCTTGCCTTAAGCCAACATTTCTTCTAACCTAGTGCAGCAAAGAGAATCTCGGAGCCTCTAGAGATGGCCTTCTGAGGCTGGGTGGCCATGGTAACTGCTTTTGCTGACCAAAGTTGGAGGGCATGTATAGATGGAAGGGAGATCAATTTTTTCTTTTCTTTTTTTGCATTTTAATGAAAGAGTACCTAGTGTGCATTCAGATGTAGGGAATATTCTGTTAGTTTTCCTCATGATGATGCTAGCACCTCCATCCAGTTTTCTAACATTTCTTTCACACTGCAGTACCTGTTGTGTTATGGAAATGTGGGTTTTTGATGGATGGACCAGCTTGTTGTGCTAAATATTCTCTCACACCAATGAGTGCGGTGTGACACAACAGCAAACATCTCTGGACAACTGTGCATGCTTCTGTTCCCACTCATGAAACAGTAGAAAAGAACTATATACCAATATGCAACACTAAATTTAATCACTTTTCTCCCACGATTTTCCAGATGAAGGGGACTGCAAAGAGATTTTTTTCTGGAATCAAATGGAAATGTGTGTTATACATGAGCTATATTTACAGTTAGGGAAACATCAGGGAAATGGGATAAACTGTTGTGTGAATGCAACCTTAATTTCCATTCTTGAACCACTGTGTGAACCAAGATAGCTATCCTTCAAAATTTGTACTTCTCTGAATTTTGTGATGCAGTTCTTCAACCAAGCAACGTGTACATTAAAATGCACATTTTGGGGGAAAGTATACATTAAAATGCATGTATTAGTAAAAATAACATACAGAAATGCATCATATATGGGGAAATGGCTTGCTAAAAAATGGTTATTACAAGAAAGTTGCACTAAAAATGCGGATGAGGAAAACAGAGGGTGGGGAGAGAGAAAATGCCACAGAAATCTGGAGAACTAAATTTAAGATTGCAAAAAAAATGAGAAAAAGAAAGAAACCAAAATTGAGAGATTTTCCCACCCCTACTCTCCACCAGGATGGCTGCATGCCAGGAGAGATAAGAACTTGAAGGACAAGTGGGATCTGAAAAAATCAAAACATGTGGGTGTGGAGTGTTGCTGCTCTAGATTCCATCCATACATCCATCCATGCCCCATTCCAGGATGTTGCATTCCATATCCTGGTTTTCCCTCCCCCATCCTCAAGAGTCAGTCAACATTTTTGCCCACTGAGTAAGCTCAGTTTTCATTGGGCTATTTTGATTACACTTACCTTTGTGCCATGAGAAAGCTTCATTGGTTAATGCCTCAAGAGAAGTACAGGCACACACACACACAGCAAGTTAGTGCACCTACATTAGGTAGAATAAGGCAGACAACCTGCCTTTTCAGTGGGACTAATTATTGCAGTACCATATTGCCCTTCCCTTTCCCCCATGGGGTCATTCTACCACAAATTGTCCTGTAGAAAAGATCTTAATGACATGTGTTGATATTGGGTTACAATCCAATGCTGGCCCTACTCAGAGCAGACCCATTGACGTTAATGGGCACAGCTAATTTGGGATTGTCAATTTCAGTGGGTCTACTCTGGTTGAATTCAACCCACATTTATTGTAGCTTTAAAAAATAGTTAACTGTGGGTGTTTGGGGCTGAGCTGTCTTGGAAGGATTTTTTCCCTGAAAGGCAGGATATAAATAATTAAAATAGATAGATATTAGAGTTATACCAATGAAGGTGGTGGGAAGTTGACAGTATCTGGATTGTTTTTGCTCCAGGCACCAAAATATCTTGGACCTGCTGTGACTCCCACGCAGGAAAGGAACAAAGAACATTTGCGGATTTGAGGGTTAGTTTGGTGTAAACCTTTTGTTTTGTTTTCCCCTTAAAAGAAATGGAGACTGTCACTCTCCAGACTTCTTAATGTAATCAGATGCCAAGGCAGGCAATCTTCTCTCCCTCCAGGTCCTGCACTTGTTTAATGTCAATCCCTCTTCATTTGAAGGGGGTGACTGGCAGGTTGCTCAAAAAGTTCATTAGCTTGGGAGACGTGGACTTTTGAGACAGACCCAACCCAATGCATTGTGTTTCGAATGGAGAGAGTGTGTGAATTGCAAGGAATTTGAGGGAAATGACATTCAAAGAGGCTGAGGGGGAAGGCCTAGTCTCCACACAAACAGTCCCATCATGTGGGGAAATGGTTCTTAGCTGTGCCATTTGCTACATGGAACTGCATGAATAATGCTTATCAGTGTAACTCGAAGTCTCGAGAAGAATTCTCTTCAGGCCACACTCCTCACCAGTCCTGCTCCATGTACTATTACCTGGTTGGGCTGTGTTCTTGAACCACAGTATAACCTTTTGCTTACCTGGGTGGAAGATGGGGAGGGCATACCCTCCAACATTTCTGCAATGGAAATAGAGATGTCCTATTCCATGATGATGATGATGATGATGATGATGATGATTTTTATACCCCACCCATCTGACTGGGTTGACCTAGCTACTCTGGGTTGCTTCCAACACATAAAAACATAATAAAACATTAAACATTTTTTTTAAAAAAAAACCCTTCCCTATACAGGGCTGCCTTCAGATGACTTGGAGGTCAGATAACTCCATACCCTCCAACATTTTCCCAATGAAAATATTAATGTCCTAAGGAAAATCAGGACATTCCATGATCAGATCAGAAACTGGGATGGCTTTTGTAAATCTGAGACTGTCCCTGGAAAACAGGGACACTTGGAGGGTCTGGGAGGGGTTTGTAGAAAGCTCTGCCTTTTGCATGGCCTGAATGTACAAAGCCTGAATGTACTGTACAAAGGCTAGAGTCACCCTCTTTTCTGTCCCCACACACTACCCCTGGAAGGCCATCCACAAGGGAATATGGCCCTCAGGTTCAGAAAGGTTCCTCACCTAGGCTGACACCTTACATAGGTGTAAGTAATTAAGTTGATGTAATAGGTGGAAGAGCCCATCTTCCTGATCCAGTTCCTTTTCAACATAAAAGATTTACAGAGAATCGTTTTCTTTCTTTCGCTCCCACCTACCACCTCTCTTTCTCCTCTCCTCTCCTTATCTGGTTGTTCTTCAAAGGCTCTCTCCCAGCTCTGGCTCCCCAGCCCTTGTCAAAATTTTATGTGCTAACTGGGGGCTGATACGAGTTGTATTCCACAACATCTGGAGGGTGGCAGCTTGAAGAAGCCTGGCTTAGACGATCAAGTGGAGGAGGGACTGGAAAGGTAAGGAAGAATTTCAGGTCAGCAATAAGGCAGAGGAAGATTCAAGAGGCTCTTTGCAGAAATAAATCCTATATTCTAAACACAATCCTCCAGGAAGTGCCTGAGCCTGGAGAAAGGGAAGTGTCTGAAAGAAAGCCTTTAAGGCAGAAGAGTCCTGAAGATAGAAATCTCCCATCCATAACTGAGACGAAAATCAACTGCTAGCTCAACTGATACTCCAAAGGAAAGGAAGTGGCTACTTGATCTCTCTGTGTCACCTTTCTGTGACCTCATTTTCCCCGTTGTGGTTGAGAGACTTTTGTTGTCCTCTCTCCCCTCCCCACACACTGTGGTTTCACAGTTTAGGCACATAAAGAATCAGGTTTTGAACCTACCAGAGAAACAAATGGAACTTGTTAAGTATGTATGAAAGATGGTCACATAGTTTCTCTCATTCACACATTTTTAAATCTCAGGGGTCCAACTTACATTTCCTGGTCTTGGTGTCCTACGGAACCAGTGGCGTAGCGTGGGTTGTCAGCACCCGGGGCAAGGCAAGTAATTTGCGCCCCCTAACCCGTGGATTTGCGCCCCCTAACCCGTGGATTTGCGCCCCCTAACCCGTGGATTTGCCCTAACCCCAGATGTTGCGCCCGGTGCGGCCGGCCCCCCCTGCACCCCCCACGCTACGCCACTGTACGGAACAGCCACCTAAACCTGCAGCAGCAACATATACAAGTACATAAATAAACAGGCAAAGATCTTGATCCAGGGATTAGCTGTAAGAGCTTGTGGTACATCCCCTGAAATGAAATAAAAATTTAAATGGGGAAAATTTGTACAAATAAGCAGAAGGATTTACAGTGGTACCTCGGGTTACAGATGCTTCAGGTTACAGAAGCTTCAGGTTACAGACTCCGCTAACCCAGGAATAGTACCTCGGATTAAGAACTTTGCTTCAGGATGAGAACAGAAATCGTGGCGTGGCGGCAGCTGGAGGCCCCATTAGCTAAAGTGGTACCTCAGGTTAAGAACAGTTTCAGGTTAAGAACAGACCTCCAGAACAAATTAAGTTCTTAACCCGAGGTACCACTGTACAACCATTAGACATGTGCCAAAAACATATTTTCAACCATTCTACATCAATTAATTAGAAAAATAATTGCCTTTGAAAATTATTATTCAGCAGTTAATGAGAAAATAAATGGCATTTGAAAATTATCAAGCGGGGAGGAGATTTTGGCAAAACTCTCATTGGGAGGGTGTCAGGATTTTTTTACATGTTTATCTTACTTTTTAGGTCATGCGGGGTGTTCATGAATGTTCATTCATTCTATAAACCATTGCACAAGTGGTCTTAACTCTGCAGCCTTCCTGGGTGCCCATATTTCAGTGAACACCCAGGGAAGGAAAGCATGAGATAACTCTTTCCATGTGGCTTTTTGTGATCAGGAAGTACAGGCAGATAGGGAGGCTGCAGAGTGCTGGAGAAATGTTTACTGGGAAGGAAAATATATGTGCCATCCTTGGCAACCACATGGCAATAAAGTAAGCTCGAAACAACACACCCACTGAAATTCTAAAGTGCCCTTAGAATGAGGTAAATATTTTAATTTTCCCAGTGCCACAGGCATTCTTCAGAGCTACCTCATTCACAATGCCTCACTCTGATCCTTCCTCAGAGAATTAAGAACATAGGAAGCTGCCTTATACTGAGTCAGACCATTGACCCATCTGATTCAGCATTGCTTACACTGACTGGCAGCAATCAGGGGTTCACAAAGGGGTCTCCCCCAGCATTTTCTAGAGATTCCAGGAACTTGACATTGGACCTTCTGCATGCAAAGCAGAGGATTGACTCACAGCCGTATTCTGGGGCAAGACGGCCCTGGGAAGTGTAGGAATGTCTGTGACGCTGTCACGAATGTAGCAGCAGCAATTACCAGAATGAAAACTCAGGGGAGGAAGATACAGCGCCAACTGCTGTAGGTCCATTTGACTCAAGAAACACAATGTATTGCACTGGCCCTTTCTGCAGGTGGCTGGCAGGGTTAACCATAGAATCGGACCATGGCAACAGGCACAGAAGACTCAAGGGACTAACATTTTATAAAATGATGCATGGCATGGAGAAAGTGGATAGAGAAAAGTTTTCACTGTTCCACCCCCATAACACTAGAGCTCGTGGACATCCAAAGAAACTTTATGTTGGAAGAAAGAAAGTACTTCTTCAAGCAGCACATAGTTAAGCAATGATGTCCACCAACCTAGGTAAAGGTAAAGGGACCCCTGACCATTAGGTCCAGTCATGGCCGACTCTGGGGTTGCGGCGCTCATCTCGCTTTATTGGCCGAGGGAGCTGGCGTACAGCTTCCGGGTCATGTGGCCAGCATGACTAAGTCGCTTCTGGCGAACCAGAGCAGCACACGGAAACGCCATTTACCTTCCCACCACAGTGGTACCTATTTATCTACTTGCACTTTGATGTGCTTTTGAACTGCTAGGTTGGCAGGAGCAGGGACCAAGCAACGGGAGCACACCCTATCGCGGGGATTCGAACCACCGACCTTCTGATCGGCAAGTCCTAGGCTCTGTGGTTTAACAAAGCGCCACCGTCCACCAACCTAGATGGCTCTAAAAGAGCATTAGCCAAATTCCTGGAAGAGAGGGCTATTGAAGGCTACTAGCTATGATGGTTATGCTCTGCCATCACAGTTGGAAGCAGTAATTCTTCTGAATGCCAATTGCTGGAAACCACAGGAAGGGAGAGTGGTCTTGACCTTGAATCCTGCTTGTGGGTTTCCCACAGACATCTGGTCAACCAGTGTGAGAACAGGATGCTGGACTAGATGGGCCACTGGCTGATCCAACAGGCTCTTCTTAAGTTCTTATGACTGTCTGTTTTGAAACTACACAGAAGACAATGCTGTTCTTAATTATTGTCTCTGGCTTTGCTGACGGTATGTAAAATGGATGAAAGCGAAGGAAAAAGCTAACATGAAGTTGAATCCTTGAGTGCTTGAGAAAATGCTCCTTTACCCAAAAGAGGAGTCTTTCCCATCCACCTGTTCATCAGTCACCCTCTTTGGAGCATCTTCCTCTGGGGGATGCTTCTCACCTGAAGACTCCTTAATGATGCTGCATGCAAGCTCCTTTTCTCTGATTAAGTGCAAAGAGGAGCACCTAAGATCGTTCCTTTAGGCTGCTGGCAGAGGAAATGAATAAGCAAATGTGTCTCATCCCATCGCTCTGTCAAGGCAGAGTGACAGGAGCAGGGATGTCAGAAACAAGCAAAGAGATGATGCACTGATGGGCTATTTTGGTCACAGTGATTTGTGTTTCCTGAGCCCTGGAGCACACAATTGGACTGATTGAATGCGGGGATGGGGGGGGCGGGGGACTGGGCACTTTCCTCTCAGCAAAAGGAGAGACGGGAAGGCATTAGAAGGTGTATTATGCTGTGTTCATTGAGTCCAATACAGCCTGCTCTGGCAGGCAGTGGTTCTCCGGGGTCTTTGGCAGAGGTTGTTCCCAGATGTGTCATTACAGATCTTTTCACTGAAGGTACTGCATATAGATAGAGGACTGTGAGCATATACTTCAAATTAATGAATTATGGATGTTTTATAGGGATATATGATATGAACTGCTTCATAACAAATGAAGTGAAGGATCCATCCAGCAGAGTGTTGTAATCAAATTGTGCAAGCAACAATTTGGGGTTTCAGCATATTGCAGAGCTGTGAAATCTGTGGTGCCAGGGGTGGAGATACTAGTGTGACATAGGAGGTGGGGCTAACAAAAGCTCAAAGATCACAGGACAGGAATTTGCAATGATGAAGGAGTTGGGACAGCTTCCCATCAATGAAAGACCTAAAACATGTAGGGGCATTTTTAGATTTTACTTTATTTATGAGTATTTAAAAGAAAGAAAGAAGGGATGCGGGTGGCGCTGTGGGTTAAACCACAGAGCCTAGGACTTGCTGATCAGAAGGTCGACGGTTCGAATCCCTGCGACGGGGTGAGCTCCCGTTGCTCAGTCTTCAACTGCTTAGCTTTCTTCATTCCAGTGGCCTAATTCATACCCTCCAACATTTCTCCAATGAAAACAGGGATGTCCCATTCCATAACGATAATTTTGCTATTTATACTCGGCACATCTTACATGGTTGTCCCAGCCACTCTGGGAAGCTTTCAACATATATATAAAAAACACAATAAAACAGTAAACATTAAAAAAGCAATTTCCCTATACAGGAATGCCTTCCGACTGCTCAGGGGTCAGATAACTCCACACCATCCAATGAAAATAGGGATACCTGCCCTGAGGAAAAGTGGGGCATTCTGGGATCAAATCAGAAACCAGGATGGCTTCTTTAAATCAGGGACGTCCCTGGAAAATAGGGACACTTAGAGGGTCCGCTAATTTAGGTGGGGGAAAGTTGTGTTGTTTTCATTATTGCTAACCAACAGAGAGTCAGAAACCTTTGCTGGATCTACTGCAAATTACCCATATCTACCAGTAGATTCCCATCTTCTATCTGCCAATTCCTGCTGTACATAATTCTGTTAACCCTGCAACCCCAAGTGATGCTTATGTTCAGTGAACACATTTGGAGATACCTCAGCATACATTATCTCAGTGCTGCTTCTTACTGGCCAAAGGCTCACTTCTAAATTCTCTGAGCAGCACACACACACACACACACACGTACACCATCAACTTGTCAGATGCAGTGTTGCCATTTTCTAATTTAAGAAATGTCATATTGAGGTGATCTTGATGCTGTGTTTCCCGGAATGAACAAAGTAGGAATTAATCTCTGGTTGCCTTCAAATGCAACAACTGCAGTCCAGGGTGTTTGTGTGTGTGTGTGTGTGTCCCCTCCACTCTACCCCCAGTCCAATTGCTGAATACAATTTTAGGCTCGAAAGAGGTTGTTTCTGACTGATGCTGTGAATGAACCAATATCCATTGAAGCCCAAGAAGCAACTGAAGGCATACAAACTGCACTTGAGAACTTTATTAATGTAAAGAGTGAAATGACAAGACAAGAAGGAGGATGAAAACAGAAATCATTTTAATTCAAACTTAAGTGGCTTTTAATGAAAGGGCTAGTGCTGTGCTGTTCTTTATTGCAATTATGTGTAGGTTTTTAATAGCTTTATATATAAATACAAAAAGCTATTAAAAACCTACCCATAATTGCAATAAAGAACAGCACAGCACTACCCCTTTCATTTTAAGTTTTAAGTCTATTCATTTTTGTTTTCTAATGATTGTTCCCCTCCCTTTATCTTTTTAGCTCTTCCTATTTTATCTGTAAGCTACCTTGAGTCCCTGTCAGGGAAAATGGGGGAGAATAAATAAATATGACATCATCATCATCATCATCAGGCTAAGGAATGGTCATGATTGTGAAACAATCCCCCCCCCCCCCCAATTTTATTACTATGGTGTCATATACCTGGTCCTGAGCTCACTTTTGTCAAAGGTGAAGGATGCTATCCCTCAGTTCTTACCTGGCTGAGAAAGCAAGCCCCCAGGCTCATAACAGTTCCTGGGGAAAATTCTGCCCTGTCACTCTGAGGCAGGGGTGGGGGCACCTCAGGCCCAAGGGCAAAATGCAACCCTTTATTCTTTTTCTGGACTTGGGGCCTTTTCTCAGTCCATCCACTCTCTTCTCAGTCCATCCACCCTCTTCTCAGGCCACCACCCCCTCTTTCCTCACGCCACACCCCTCACTGGCTCTTTGTATGTTTTTGCCTGGATGGAAAGTACCCTTGAATTATTATTATTACTCTTCCTTGGCTGCATACAGGATAGGGAGGAATGTGTGAGTATGTGTGCAGAATCACAGAATCACAAAATTGTAGAGTTGGGAGCGACCCTGAGGGCCATTTTGTCCAACTTCCTCCAATGCAGGAATCTCAACTAAAGCATCCATGACAGGTGGCCATCCAACTATGGCAGAAGCTAATGTCTTGTACAAATGTAACATTTGCATTAATTTATCCACCCACTTTTACATCTGGCCCCACTCACCACTAGTATGAGTTATCTAAAAAAGAGTGTAGTCCTTGAGCTGAGAAAATTGGCCCACTCTTGGGTCTCCAGCTGTTTTTGGACTACAGTGCCCATCATCTCTGACCACTGGTCCAGCTAGCTAGGGATGATGGGAATTATTGTCCAAAAACAGCCGGAGACCCAAGTTTGGGAAGCACTTCCCTACAGCAACAGTCTCACACTGAGGGGAGAGCGTAGGGTGGCCAGGTGTCCTACTTTATAGAAGACAAATCTCCACTTGAAGAACTGTCTGGGCCAGGGCCAGGTGAAAGATAAAGAATGCTAAGAAGGCAGAGCAGCAGGGGCCCATAAGCACCTGGACAGCACACTGAGCTGTCACACTGGTCACCAGGTCACCATCTTTCCTACTATGTATCTGAAGAAGTGTGCATGCACACGAAAGCTCATACCAAGAACTGACTTAGTTGGTCTTTAAGGTGCTACTGGAAGGAATTTGTTTTGTTTTGACTATGGCAGACCAACATGGCTACCTATCTGTAACTTTCCTACTATGGTGAGACACCTTGTGCTAGCATTTAAAGTTATTTAACTTTCCACATGTTGGCAGAATCCCACCACTCCAAGTGGCTAGCTTGCATTGAGAGCAAAATTGTATTTTAGTGTTTTGTTGGAAGCCGCCCAGAGTGACTGGGGAAACCCAGCCAGATGGGCGGGGTATAAATAATATATTATTATTATTATTATAAATTATTATAAAACCTGTGGCCTATCACTCAAGTTGTTGCTTATGCTCCCACAATTGGAAGCATTCCAGACAATCAAGTGCAGAATCCTAGAGACTGGATTCCAAACCCTTTGCAGTGCAGCCAATAAAACCTGTTCCCCATTGGGGTTGGGAATTCCACCCTCGTGTGGCCAGGACACTCCCTATTTACACCAGCTTTACGATCCCCACCTATGCAGTACATGATTTAACGTCTTGCTATCTGCAGTTCTGCAAGGTAGATTCTTCAAAATCCCCTACTCTGAAAGATACTGCCCTTGTGACACAATACAGGTCGAATCCATCACACACATTTTATTTTATTGCCCCTTTTATGCAAAAATATATGGTAAGTATTTGGACTCCTTTTTGAAGGAGGGGGATTTATCGCACCGACTCTTCCAGGGTGTCTTATCTGCTGAACAACTGTAGTAATGATGTTGTAGCAAGATTTTTGAGTGACGCTATCAAAGTACATCACCATAGGCCCTAAGAGCCATTTTCGTACCTCACGATGTCTCGACAGTTTCATCCTAAAGTATCTCCTACTATGTTTTGTTAACTACCTTGTGTTCTGATCCATGTATGAGATCCACTTTTTTCTATGCCAATAAAGGAGGCTGATTGATTGAAGTTGGAGGATGAAAATCCATCTTGGTACATTTCCATGACGCACCTTACTGTAAGGACAAAACATAAGAAAATGTAGGAGTCGTGCTGGATCAGGCCAAAGGCCCATCTCGTATACCATCAGATTATCACAGTGGCCAACCAGATGCCCATGGGACCTTCAGACAGAGCATGAATGCAACTGTTCCCTCTGCACATGTGAGTCCCAACAACTGGTATTCAGAGCAATGCTGCCTCCAAGAGTGGAGACAGAACATAGTCATTATTGCTAGTAGCCATGGATCGCCTTATCCAGTATGAAATAGTTTTTATCCTCCTTGAATGATGACTCAGGTCACTCAAATTTCAATTAGTGACTCAGGTCACTCAAATTTCAATTAGTGATTTCAATTAGTGATTTATTCCCGGGGGGGGGGCTTTATTTATTTATCTTTTTGGTTGTCCTGACATGTAACAGACACAAATAATGTTCAAAGCTGCTGGTCGTTGACAGCAAACACAGTAACTCTCAGTGTGGGGCTTCATTGCGGAAGGCTAATTATTACAAAAGGCTTTAGAGCCTGAGGTAGAAAAGGTCGGCTTTCCGATGCGAGGCCTTTTGTCAACAGCCTACAGCCTCAAACCTACTTGGTGCTGAGGCACAAACATTGTTTCAACAGGTTGCTAAAAGATTCACAGCTGCAGGTTGAAAGGGAGCCAAGAGAAGCTTGCCACTGCAAAATCTTGCATTTGGAACTCTTCCTGTTTGAAGGCAGCAAACTTTACCAGTGCAAGGTGTGCTGGTTGCTACACACTCTGACACTCCCCTCTTGAACAAAGAACATCATCAGAGTTCAAAGACACATTCCAGCCATGCCAAAATCTCTTAAGGTGGGTGCTTGGAAAGAAGGGCTGTGGCATTAGTCACAGGGGCTAGGCTGAGAGGCCTGGAGGGTCACATTTGGCAACCAAAGATGGAGGGCAACCAAGATGATCAAGGGTCTGGAAACCAAGCCTTATGAGGAACAGTTGAAGGAGCTGGGTATGTTTAGTCTGGGAAACAGGAGACTGAGAGGATATATGATAGCCTTTTTCTAATATCTCAAGGGCTGTCACATGGTAGATGGAACATCCTTGTTTTCTCCTGTTCTGGTGTGTAGGACTCAAACCAATGGATTCAAGTTACAAGAAAGGAGATTCCAACTAAACATATGGAAAAACCTTCTGACAGTAAGAGCTGTTTGACAGTGGAACAGTCTTCCTCCAGAGGTTGTGGACTCTCCTTCCTTGGAGGTCTTTAAGCAGAGGTTGGATGGTCATCTGTCATGGATGCTTTAGTTGAGATTCCTGCATTGCAGGGGGTTGGACTACTAGATGATGCTTGTGGTCCCTTTCAACTCTACAATTCTCTGATTCTAAGGAGAATGGAGAAACTGCTGCATTCATTCATGTCCTGCTTGTGAGCACAATTGGGCACTATGAAAATGGAATGCTGGACTAGATGGGTCTTTGGTCTGATTCAGCAGACCAATGTTCTTGTTTTTAATGCAAGATAATGGAGGTTTTCTGAAAAGGACATCTTTAAAGCTTTTCCTTTTCCAGTGCTGGAATACATGGCACTTACATTCACATTGTATACTAAGTGAAATCCTGCTTGTCTTGACTGCAATATTAAAGTGCTTATTTCTCTATACATATGCCCATGCACCCTGAACAGGCCCATGTGCTTCTACCTAATAGCAACCTATGTAGCTAGGTGCAGCTGTACATATTATTGAGCCCAAACATGGAAAAGGGCTAATGCAAATTGGATGCCAGCAGAATCAAGATTTCTGGGCAGAAGGCTTGGTGTTTGTGTGGGACATCCCCAAGGGCTTGTTAGCGGGGGCGAAATGACATGATCAGAGTGATGCTGCTGTAGACTTTCGCCTGACTAATTGGGATGGGGGCCACGTTACCAGGCTGGGTGTGGAGCTGGAACATTGGTATGTAGCAGACATGCTACAGTTTTGTGTAGGCTGTGTTATGCTTATCGCTGCCAGTCCTCTGGAGAAGCGGCACTGTTTGCTGTTTCTGGTTACTAAACGTGGTCAAACTGTTTATTTGCTAACAATAATTGTGGTGACTTTTGTCCCTGCTTTGCTTTGCTGATTATTTACAGATCTACTGATGTTCCTTCGTTTACTAACCAGTTTGGGCAGATAATTAGCAGCTCTTTGGGTGGCCCAGGAAAAGTTTCTCTAGACCACAGGGTGACAAGGTCCCTGCACATATGCCTTGAATTAACAACTTCTCACTCATTTCAACATGCTGAATGGTTGACACAAGCTCATTAGCAGGGTTACAGACTGATTTATTGCCATTTTTTTTAAAAGATTCTGCAAGCTAGAGAGAGCCAATTTCTGAAAAGATTCTGCAAATGGAATAGCTATGGAGAACTGGAGAAGACTGGATGTCAGAAGCATTGTGGAAACATGGTAGCTCAGCTGGAGGGTGGAGTGGGGCAGTAGCATGTACCCATTTTACTTCAGGTGCTGAAACGGAACACCCTGCTCCTGTATATACTATTACACTTTACACACAAGTAATGCATACATTAAGGCATTATGGGAAGCGTGCGTCTGTGAGGAGCAGCGCAAGGCATTTCTCCACAGCTTTTGGCAGGCTGCACTTCCTGATGATAAATAAGGTAATAGGGTAAGTGGAAACCCCTTCCAAAATTTAAAAGGAATTTCTCTTCCACTGCTGCCAAAGAAAGTATCAGAAAACACAGCCACTGTTTTAGTGAAAAAATAATATTTGGGGGATATGCGGTGGGATGAATATATCCAAACCTTTTTTTCTTTCTTTTAAGGTAAAGGGTAAAGGGACCCATTTCTCATGCAAGGTGTGGGGGGGAGGGAGGGAGGGAGGGAGGGAGGGAGGGAGGGAGAGAGAGAGAGAGAGAGAGAGAGAGAGAGAGAGAGAGAGAGAGAAGAATGCCAAAGCAAGGTATGCTTTGAATAATCTATCTCTACTTGACTGTTTGTTCATCTATAATTGGGGCATGTTGCTTCTTGTCATGCTAACCATTCCACCAGCACCTCTTCAGCCTTGGATAGTCCATCTGTCCTCTGCTTTTTGCTGCGGTTAATTTTTCATTCAAGCTGGTGGTATAAAAGAAAAAGTGTGGGATACAGTTGGAAGTTGGGGGGGGGGTGCACTTGCTATCTTTTGTCCCATAGTGAATAGTGATCATTAGATGAACAAAGGATGTTTAAATAGACCATTGTACATAGAGGATACAATTGTCGTTTCTGTCTAATTGTTCCACCTGTATTTAAAACCATTGATTATGCCTGCTACTTGTATGATGGAGGGAGGACAGCAGCGGACTGTAAAAAAATAAAATAAAAGTACAAAGCCATCATAAAAACTGTTTCTTTTAAAAAAGCAAAATGTACATGGGGAAGAAAATAATAAAAACACTTTGGATTAGGGTACAGTCTGCTAATCAGTTCTACCTTCAGAAGAGACAGACTTGATTGTTATATTGAAGCCTGTATGAAATGAGTTCATTGTTAAAATTTAGAATTCAAAGGCTTCAAGAACCTGAAGTCCACCCTTTCCAGTTCCCCCCTCTGTCAGGATTGTACATATATCAGCCTGTTTTTGTATGCAGATATTTTTGTAGCTGTTTCGTGCCAATATCCAGACAAATATGCAGTAAAGCAGGGATAGGGGAGCCTATAGCCTTCCAGATTTTGTCAGACTCTTAATTCCCATCAATCCCAGACAGCAGTGTATTGACAAGGTCAAGGTGATGGAAGTTTTAGTCCAGCAACATCTGGAAGGCCAGAATTTTACCAGACCTGCTTTCAGGGAAAGAGAGAGGACAAAGTGCTTTATAGCAGAAAAAAGTTTGCAAGATTCAGTGCATCTTCACTGCAGTCTACATCGGAATAGAATCAATGCAAAATCTCCCATTTACTGAAATCATTAAGGTTTGCATCAATGCCTAACAAATCAATCTAGAAGACTCGAGGAAAGTGTCAAATCACACAGTCAAGGGAATAATACTTCCTTGCTCCACCTTATAAGTCACTAGCTACAATGAGAAAATGCCTTCTTGACTGCAGATATAGTGACCAAAGATCACTGCTATATCCCTCCCCCTTTATATTTCAGAGGGGTACCCATGTTAGAATATTGCAGCAAAAAACAACAAAAACACTTGACATGGAAAGATTTATGTATTATGGCATAAGCTTTAAATAACCCACTTCATGCATATTACTATATAATAAAATTGTAAGGTTGTCATCATGCTGTTGTTTGCATGTCTGCCAGTAAGTAGCCCTGGCAACTACAGTGTGATGATAGAACAGCAGGCAAGCAGGCAGGTGAGTAGCACAGGTGGCCCAGGCAAGCTGCTTTAAGAAGGGAGGAGGAATTTCAGAAAGCCATAAACCTCACTGGAGTGGCATTTCAAGAAAGGAAAGGTGTTTCAGAGAGTGGTTTGCCAAACCACTCTCTGAAATGCGCGCTCTCTCTCTCTCTCTCTCTCTCTCACACACACACACACCATTAAACATCATTGCATTTGTCTTTAAAGTAGGATGGGAGGTGTTTCAGAGAAGAAAGAGGATTTTTCTTTTGCAATAGTCAGTGAAGTCCCTTCAAACATAAGTTTACAATGATATAATCTACTATGGGATGCTGGATGTACAAACTGTCACAGCTGGATGTGAAATATCCCAGTCAGTCAAGCTCTGCACTTTCTTTACCTTTCTTATCAGTGAAGAGGGTGGCAGTTTTGATGTCACCCACCGACAGCTGTTCTCATTTGTTAACAGATTGTTCCATATGCTGGCTCAGATTGTTCACCAAACTGTTATCGTGTTGCTCACACATATCTGGCACCATCAAATCCAGTGGCAATAGCCCTCACCTATTATAATATCCATGTAATAAAATTGTAGATTTTATGCCAAACTCTGTTATGTCATTAGATGTGCCCATTATTAGATAAATCTGGCAGAAATCAGAATCTTAGCATAAATGCAGTGCTTCACAAACAATATTTGCAGGTAATTCTCTCCCGAGAAACTAATTTGTGTTTATGTGCATGTGTGGGGGAGGAGGGAGACCATACTAGATTCTAGCTGTAAGAGATAATTATTCTGACATGCTACTTTAATTACAGTAGTGCAATGCAAAGTGTGTTATAAGCCTCTGCTGAAAGCGGAGGGGCATAGAGAATGCTTCCCTCAAACCTTATGTCCATGTCGGTACAAATTGACTTTGCAATGCACTCTGGGAACTGCTGATTCCATTCCTTCTCCTCTCTGTTGTGTTGGCAATGCTAGTACATTGGTAAGCAGGTTAGCTACACAATCTTCTCTCTTTTTTTATGGAGTGTTTAGCTGAACTATTTGGAAATCTCTCAAAGGGGACTGCCTGCAGTTCAACAGACATAAACTGGCACTCATAAAGATGAGTGTGCGGCATGTGACAAGGACCCAGCAAGGAGATAAAATTGGTTATCAGTTGAATAATTCAGTCAGTAGAGCATGAGACTCTTAATCTCAGGGTCGTGGGTTTGAGACTCCTGTTGGGTGAAAGATTTGACTAGATGATCCTCATGGTCCCATATACAGTTCTATGATTTGATGAATCTTGTAGCTAACTAAAGCGTGTTCTCGCTCATGGAGAGCACGTGTTGCGGTGGGGGCTGACGAGACACCTCACTGTTGCTGGGCAAAAGAGTTTGGCCATCCTTAAGCAGGGGCGGGCTGTTACTGGGGAAATTTGTATGTTGCCATTTATTGATTGACAGCTCTATTTGTTAAACTGCATGCAGCGATGAGCGTCCTCTTTTCACTGTGTGCTTCGGATCACCCTCCCTCCCTCCCTGATGTTAGGTTGTTTGCTTGACCTTGCTATACTGTCATGGGGTCGTCTGCTTTGGGACAGGGGCCCGGTAGGAATTTTGTCCATTTGGCTGATTGGCTGGTGCCATTTGGTTTTTGCCTACTGCGTAGCAAATTGTCACAACTTGTAAGGTTGCGGTTAGGCATTGGTTTGGGAATTGGTTGGTCGAGGGGTATGGATTTGGCTGTGCCTGCCCCTCCAAAATGCTGCTGCTGCAAGGGTTCTCCATTAAAGGAACCCAGGGGCTCGTCATGCTTTTGTCCGAACCCCCTGGCAAGGGGCTAGGGCCACGCAAGAGCCCCTGGGTGCATCTGGGGAGAGGTGAGGCATGGTTCCCAGTCCCGTCTTTCTGCCCAGGTGACTTACCCTTTCTGACTTCGTGGGGGGTGCGAATGTCAGACTGTCCCCGTGTGGGGTCAGTTAGTCGCTACCAGTGCCTAAGCAACCATTCACATTGCTGTAATTTTAATAAAGTTGTGGCCAAAATTATGCCAAAAACCTTAAACAAAAATCAAGTGTCATTGTATTTTTAATTGGGGTGTCTTGGGGACCTCGATGCGCAACTCTCTTCATACTTTCCACAAGACACATTTGAAGGAGGGGGTGCTTCTTTTTGATACTTTGACAAAAGGTTCTTACAGCAAAATTCTAACTCTGCTTGAGAGAAACTTCTCCAAATTTCCACATAGGTGTGCATGGAATTGAGGCCTTAATCTAATGGACAGGGAACCAGTGGCCCTCCAACTGTTGTTAGACACCAGCTCCCTTCAGCCCAAGCCAACATAACCAGTGGTGGGGGGATAATGGGAGTTGGAGACCTCAATTTCCCCAGTCCTGGTTTAATCCCTTCATTGTATTTCCTTATTCTGTGCAATGACATCACACCAACAAATATGCGCACTGCTATACCTTGTCCTCCATGACTTCAAGAGCAGATTGCTGCAACACACTCTATGTGAGACTTCCCTTGTGTTTGAACAAAAACTGCAGTTAGTGCAGAATGCTGTTGGGGTTTTGGTGTAATTTAGTAAAAGGAGAGTTTCCTGGATGCCTCAGTCCAGGTTTGGGGTGAGTGCTCTTTGGTGAGAGAGAGCCACAGCAGATATATTAAATCACAAAGTATGCAGCAAAGCATAGGAAGAAAATATAGGCTGCTTGACCTTTAAAATATTCCCTTCTAAGTTTCTTCCAAAGTTTCCTACTTTCCCTTAGCATATAAAGATACCACAATTTGGTATCTTTTTCCAGGACACACCCTCTTTTTCATGGGCAGAGTCTGCATTGTAATCCATAGTTAAAAGTAGAAGTTGGCAAATGTGTCCTCTTTTTTGCTCTTCAAAATATGGCCACCCTAGAAGTTAAAGATGGTTTACTTACAAACTCTTCAAAGGTCAGATTCATGTGCTTTTCCATACAGCATCAGTAGCAAGGAAAGACAGGCAGTTTACAAAAGATGGTAAATTTTCCCATGTTATTTGTAAAGAAACACAAAGATGGCTTCTAAGGCCATGTGGTTTGCCTTGGAGTAACCAGCTCAGACATCCTTGCTGGTCAGTTCACATGGTGGAGGAAAAAAGAGAGAGAATACAAGGAGTTTGATAACCCTTACTACCAAGGTGAGGGGTGTGAACTAGCTAAGCCTAGCATGACCGCTTACTCCATGGTATTAACCCTTCATGCATTAATTAGAGTTAAGCATCCTGGTGATATGAGGCTGGATATATCCCACAAATGCTGTTGCATGGTTGCTAACAGTAGTGAGAACCTATCAGCATACAACACCTCTGCTCAGAGATCTGCACTGCTTGCCTATTTGTCACTGGATAAAGTTCAAGCTTTTACTATCAGGATATGAAGACCTTAATGCCTTTTGACCAGTTTGCTTGCGGGACTGCCTTACCCCATATGTTCCCACTCAACTGCTTCGATCTGCAGAACTGGAACTGCTACAGCTGCTACACAATGCTCATTCCACAGTTGTAAAGAAATCAATCTTTTAGTGGGGCACCACTTACACTTTGGAACACCCTGCCTATTGACTACATTCAGAAAGTGTGAGCACTAGTAGATCTCTAAGTTCTCTGGTGCATATTTAAAAACATATAGGGAATATAGGGAACTACCTTATACCTTATACCATTGGACCATCAACCTTAATACTGTCTACATTGCAAGAGTGTCTCCCAGTTCTGTCTGAGGGTGCCAGAGGTGGAGTATGGATGATAGAAAAATGTATTTATGTATTTAATTTAAAATGTGTGTGTGTGTGTGTGTGTGTGTGTGTGTGTATAATATAATATAATATAATATAATATAATATAATATAATATAATATAATATAATATAATATAATATAATATAATATAATATAATATAATACAATACAATACAATACAATACAATACAATACAATACAATACAATACAATACAATACAATATAATATAATATAATATAATATAATATACCATGCTTCCCCCACCCCGCCCCCCAGAACTTCCTCCACAAAGCAGTTTACAATCTCCAGTAAAAACCAGCTCTGCCTGACCATAAAATATGATAATACAAAATACAGTACAACTAAACAATAAACCAGCATTAAAAAGTGGAGTACAGAAGCAGAGTATAAAACATAACACAGACCATAAGAACAGTATTAAGTCATTAAAACACCACGGCAAGAACTAAAAACTGCAGCAATAAAATATGCTATTTTGGGAAAGCTTGAGAGAAACGTTTTCACCAAGATGTCAAAAACCTGAAAATGTTAGGACTTGCTTCACTTCTGAAGGAACAGAATTTCAAGGAATTGGTGCCACAATGCTAAAAGCACAGGTCAAGACATAGCATCCTATATTGTGGGGGCGTGTGGCACCATAAACAGACCTTCATCCAGAGGACTAAATGACTGGGGTGGGATGTGTTGAAGGCAAAGAAGAAGCTTCTTGGAAAGTTGGGTGGTGGTGAGGATTTATTTTTAACCACACTATCAACTCTGCCTCTGGTTGCAGGAGTCCTCAGAACCCCAGCTGGTCTTTTGTTCTTAGAGAGACCCCTAGTGGGGTTCTTACTCGAAGAGCTTGGTTGCCTTCTTTAAGAACACAGAACAGATCAAGAGCCTGCTGGATCAGGCCAGTGGCCCATCTAGTCCAGCCTCCTACTCTCACAGTGGCCAGCCAGATGCCTGTGGGAAACTCACAAGTAGGATTTGAGTGCAGGACCACTCTCGTCTCTCGTGGTTTCTAGTAACTGTTATTCAGAAGCAACGCTTCCTCCCACTGTGGAGGCAGAAGCTAGCCATCATGACTAGCATCCATCAAGAGCCCTCTCCACCTCTTTCACCATAGCAGGCCCTCCAAGTGTTCAGTCGTGGATTTACAGAAGCCATCTTGATTTCTGATTTGATCCCAGAATGTCCTGCTTTTCCTTAGGACGTCCCTAATTTCATCGGAGAAATGTCAGAAGGTATGGAGCTTTGCAACACCTGAGCCAAGGAGATAATTAACTATACAGTGGTACCTCGGGTTACAGACGCTTCAGGTTACAGACACTTCAGGTTACAGACTCTGCTAACCCAGAAATTGTACCTCGGGTTAAGAACTTTGCTTCAGGATGAGAACAGAAATTGTGCGGTGGCGGCACGGCAGCAGCGGGAGGCCCCATTAGCTAAAGTGGTGCTTCAGGTTAAGAACAGTTTCAGGTTAAGTACGGACCTCCGGAACGAATTAAGTTCTTAACCCAAGGTGCCACTGTACAACCTTTAGAAGACATCTGAAGGTAGCCTTGTATAGGAAAGTTTCTTAATGTTCAATGTTTTATTATATTTTTTTATATGTTGAATATAAGTGGAATATAAGAGGGGCTGGGGCAACCCAGTCAAATGGGTGGGGTATTATTATTATTATTATTATTATTATTATTATTATTATTATTATTATTATAGAGGACATCCCTATTTTCATCGAAGAAATATTGAAGGGTATACCATAGGACACTACTCTGTTTGTGTTGCTTTATGTGGAAATGGCCCAGAAGAGACCAAAGGAGGGTGAAATGTGAAAGAAGAACAGAATGAAAATAGACTGGCCCACCCATCTCTAGGACCACGTTAGGCAAACAGACAGTATAACTCAGTATAAGAGAGCTTTATATGTTCATACAATCTTCTGTGTCTTTATCAATAATATACAGTAATAGTCTCCCAACACTTCTCCTCTCCCACTGCATCCCCTCCTTCCCACTCACAGCTCTCAACCTGGAACCATCTGTTTTTTCCAGATGCTGGCAGTTAAACTGGACCAAGATGTTCATTTGCAGATGCGTTACAGCGTTGAACTCTTGTCACTTTTCAGAATGCTCACACGCAGCTGGCTTTTGTCACTCGCTAAAGATTCAAGCATATCTTTGAATTTGCTATTATCATACCCAGCCAATTTATAGTTATTCAGGGATGTAGAGGCTGAAAAGATTTTGTGTTAGCTTTCTTCCACCACCACTTCTATCTGTGTTGGCCTTTCTTACCAGTCTTCTTCCTCTTATCCCCATGGAAAACATATGTATAAAGCAGAGAAGACAGCAGCCTGGTACAGTGGTGCCTCGCAAGACGAAATTAATCCGTTCCGCGAGTCTCTTCGTCTTGCGGTTTTTTCGTCTTGCGAAGCACGGCTATTAGCGGCTTAGCGGCTTAGCGGCTATTAACAGCTTGCGTGTTGAGTCCCACAGTGCCACCCCCCCAAAAAAATTCACACTTCACACTTCAATTTTTGTTCAAGGTTTTTGGCATAGTTTTGGCCACAACTTTATTCAAATACAAAAAATGTGAGTGGTTGCTTAGGCATTGGTTATGACTATCTGTCCTTGCCCCCAAGGACAGAGCTGGCCCTTCTGGACACCAATGGAAGCCAGCGTGGGAAACAAGTATTGGGTGAGAAATGAAGCTGGGAATCAGACCCTCACTTCTCACCCTCATGTTCCTGTGGGGCTTGCACGGCCCAAGTCCGGCTCCACGGACAAGGACGAAAAGAATGGCAAGCCCCTGGATTCCTTTAACGGAATTCCCTTTCCGCATCATTTGGAGGGATAGGCACTTACCCCTCCAAGCACCAATTTAACCAATGCCTAACCACCAACCTTACAAGTTGTGACGATTTGCTACACAGTAGGCAAAAACCAAATGGCACCAGCCAATCAGCCAAATGGCAAAATTCCTACCAGGCCCCCGCTCCAAGGCGGACGACCCCATGACAGGCATAGCAAGGTCAAGCGAGCAAAACCACCCTATGAAAGGGAGGGAGGGCGGGTGATCCGGTACAAAACGGCCAAGAGGACGTCCCATCGTCTGGCCCCTATATTTAAAGCCTCTGACCCCTCCTCCGAATTGGCAACAATCAAAAATCCCCAGCAACCCAATTAACCCCTTAAAGGCTAGGGTTCCACACCAAATTTGCCTAGTCATGCCAGGGTGGCCTGTTCCCCCAACCGCAACACGTGCTCTCTGTTAGGGAGAACACGCTTTAGCGGCTTAGCGGCTTTAAGAAAAAGGAAACAAACTTGCAAGAACTCGCAAGACGTTTCGTCTTGCGAAGCAAGCCCATAGGGAAATTCGTCTTGCGAAGCACCTCAAAAAACGGAAAACTCTTTCGTCTAGCGAGTTTTTCGTCTTGCGAGGCATTCGTCTTGCGGGGCACCACTGTACAAGGGTCATCAATATGGTGCCCACTGGCACACATATGCTCTCAGAGGCCTTCTCTGGCACTCATAGGGTCCACACATTTGCAGAAATTAGGCTGGAAAGAAGCATTATGTTATACGCAATAATGGAGGAGGTCATGTATGTAGTGCCCATGAAAGAAAATTTGCCCACCCAGTCTCTGGATTAGCCATGGGGTCCTTCTAGACTGAAAGATCTAGAAAAGTCTTCCTATTTCAGCTATGACCTTCTTTAAGCAATAAGCATCACTCCAGGTCTGATTCTTGTTTTGCTTCCTCATCTCTAGTTCTGGGGCACAATTCTTGACTCCTTGCTTCCATATGCTGGTTCATTTCTGAGTGCAATCTATATCTTAGCTCTTGAATGGCTTTTACAGCCCTCCCTCTCTCCCTCACTCTTTCTGTCTCTTAAAAAAGCTAAACAAAATGGAAAAATAGTAGTATTGGTAGTTCTGATATGACCTATCTTATATCAGAGAAAACTACTTTGAAGGTCCCAATGCATTAGTTGAAGACTACATTTTATAGTTGCTAAAAAGGCACCATTTCCCTGTATCAGCCTGCTCAGATCCTTAGATCTCGATCTCTCTCCTTCTCCCTCTGTCCTTTTCACAGTTCCACCACCAGTAGAGGTCCATTCAGTGGTGACAGGAGCCAGGGGCTTCTCAGTGGTGGTGCCCCAGTTACGGAATGCTCTCCCATTGGAGGTACAATTGTCACTGGTGTAGTTGACATTTTAGCTTCAGATCAAAACCTGTTTCCCCAGGCATATATCGGATGTTAGCCTGCTGGTGCAGTTGGTTTGTCTGGAATGTTTATTTTGTATTTAATTTATATATTTGGCTGTTATTTTGTTTGGATTATTATTGTTTTAATTGTTGTTTTAAATGATGTTGTGCATGGCCTGGGAATCAACTAAAGATCAATTGACAAAGGAGAGATTAAAAATGCCGACAACAATGCTCTCCATGTCTCAATAAATTCTCTTTAGAATAGGATGTTTGGTACAACAATGTTTGCACAATCAAGTCAAAGGGAAGATTCTAACCATGTTCAGCTGAACGCTGTTCGAATCTCCCTGTGGGCCTTTATGCTAAACTTGCAAAGGTCAGGAAAGGCATGTCCCCTGAACAGTTTGAGCTCTCATTCCCCTCAACAGTTTGAGCTCTCATTTCATACTACAGCTGGAAACAAATAGGACTGTCATCAGAAAGATGGTTGTGTACATTGTATCAGAAGCAAAAATGTATCAGGAGGTATCAGAAGCAGAAAAGGCTTACAGGGTTTAGTGAGCTAGAAGAGGCTGTGGCAGAGAGCAGTTCAGACTCCGAGCCTGAAGCAGAGGCTGGAGAGGAGGGTGACCAAGAGGCAGAGTTGAGACAGTCTGCGGAAGAATCCAGGGAGTCTCCCCCTCTTGCTGTGACAAGTTGCCCTTCCCCCGGTCTCCTAGAACACAGAGAGAAATGAAAAGAGCAGAGATTGGTTGTGGACAGATGCAGCTTGCAACTGCTTGGGAAAGACCCTGGAGAGAAGGAGCTTTAGAGAGTGGTAGGAAGGTGAGGGCCTTCAGGCCTCACAACCGCCTTATTGGAGCAAGACTGGAAAGAGTTGCTGTGATCACTAGGCCTGTGCTGTTTTTGGTTCCTTGAATAAAGAGTTAACTGCACTGAAACCATGTTTTTTATTGCTGACCTAGACTTGCCTCTAGCTCCTGACACTGCGTCACTAACCTATCAGTCCCCAATGGGAACCAAACACCACTGACTTTAGATAAATCTTGGTGGCAAGATAGAGTGGTGTTACACCCCACACACCCACACACCCCCACACCCTGCAGAGGGGAGGAGGGCCCAGCAGGGGTCTAACCTGTTTAATCTCCATAGAGCTAGACCACATTACAACAGCTTCAGCCACTTGCAACTCACTTGCAATTGCTATCCTACTCAAACTAAGGAGAGCCTCTTTATTGCTGATCAATGTCTATATACCTCCTTGCCAGAAAAAATCTACAATTAAGGCTACTTGGGCAGATTTAGAGTCCTATATAGAGTCTCTCAAAGCCATCCATCCTGTTGTTCCACTCATTATTGCTGGAGATTTCAAAGCACGCATGGGTGCTAATGATGACAGTTTATACACCCACTACAACCAGTTTCTGATCTCTGACATCCATTTAGATACAGGCACTGCCCACCTTGCTAAAGATCTTAGATGCAACTACTCAGGGCTTTGCTTAGCCCAGGCCACAAAGCGGAGGGATCTGCTGATATAAAATGGCAATATAGAGGGGAATCACCCTGGGGAATACACCCACTTCACAAAGTTTGGCGGTAGCGTCGTAGATTATATCTTAATCTCAAGATTTGCATACAAGTTTGTCACAGAGTTCCAAGTGGGCTATAACATTGAAAGCAACCACTTACCCTTAACTCTGACTTTTGCAGGTCCGCTCCTCAACAATTCTATTGTAAAACCTCAATATATCCCTAATGCAAATCTTGGCATATCTGCAGCTAAAAGACTCAAATGGTCCCCCCTACTGAACGCAGCCCTGACTCACCTTCTTCAAACAGCTGAGCTAAAGGACATCCATCCCCCACACCCTATAGAAAGTTTTCCAATGTGGTTGAAATGTTGTTCATGATCTACAAAACTTTCACCTGAGCACTTCCCACTCCATTTGTTTTAGAAGATTTTGTAGTTGCTGGCAACTTCATGCATGGATAAATTCTTTAAGCTGTCTTCTTGCAGATAATGTGCTACTCATTGAAGAAGACAAATCAGCTAAGTAGTGAGAGCTAAAGCTGTGCTAAATATTCTCCAGTTTCAAGTTTTGGCTTTTATGTTATTTTTTTAAAAAAAAACAAAAAACAGAGAGCAAAACCTGGTAGCTCTAATGAGACTGTAATTTTTCTAGAAAAAGCTAAGTACAGTGGTACCTTGGTTTTCAAACGCCTTGGTTTTCAAACAGCTTGGAACCCAAACACTGGAAACCCGAAAGTAAGTGTTCCGGTTTGCGAACATTTTTCAGAAGCTGAACATGCTCTGTTTTGAGTGCTACACTTCCATTTTGAGTGTTATGCTGAGGTCTGTCTGTTTTTGCTTTTATTTTGTATTTTTGTTTTTGCGGCTCTTTTTGTTTTGTTTTTGTGACTGTGTGGAACCCAGTTCAGTTACTGATTGATTGATTGTGTGACTGCAGTACATTGTTTATTGCTATCATTTTATGGATCAATGGTCTCATTAGATAGTAAAATTCATGTTAAAATGCTGTTTTTAAAAGTCTGGAACAGATTAATCCATTTTGCATTATTTTCTATGGGAAAGCACGCCTTGGTTTTGGAATGTTTTGGTTTTGGAACGGACTTCCAGAACGGATTAAGTTTGAGAACCAAGGTACCACTGTACTTCAATCCTGTTCAGTGCCATCGTTTCCTCTGATTACTTGCCCTGTTCGCTGTCTCTGCTGCTTCCATTCTATACTATCTACAAAGATAATACATTAATGAGGAATCAGATAGAGCCGTGAAAACAGTCAGTGCTGGATGGTGTGATTTGATGACATGCACAGGGGGAGTGAGTGCAACTGAGTGTGAGTACACTATTCACTTCATTAAGTGAGCAATTTCACATGAAATGCTGAGTCATCATTAAAATGAGGGGGTATTTTGGGGGAGGAGAGGACACAGCTGACAACATCTGGGTGTTTTCTTAAAAAACAAATAGACTCAAAGGTGCAGTATAAATACACTAATATAACTTAACACATCCATATTTCCCAAGCTGGTATGGGTGGTGAATGTCGGGTGTCTAAATCAGAGAAATAAAATCCCACAAGCTGGCATAAAGTCATTCTGGATCCTCCATCCCTCTGAAGACACACAATATATGTGTTATTTTTTCCACAATAGCCAAATTCCTTAAGTTCTTATACCACAAAGACAAATGTAGATTTCTTTTAACGTTTTCCACTGTTGGGCTTTGAAATCCCAGCTGCAGCTAACATCCATGTCAAAAGTTATTTGGAGTGTTTGTTTAAATACACTTGTAGAAAACTATGAATAGTTTTGGATCAGCCCTTTCCTTGACACTTGAACAGGACAAACATTTGGCATCAACTTGATTTTCACAGTCCTCCATGACTTGAATTCTACTGAGATTGGGGAGCTTTCTGTACTTGCAGAGGCTCTCAGTGCAATTTCAGAACCTTGATTGTGGATGGTTCTAAGACATATGAGCAGCTCCCTTGAAGAGAGGAGGACCCTCCCTGGTTTCAGAAGAAGTGAAGCCAGACACAGCTATCCTCTAAAATTCACACATCCAAATTTTGTAACACCCAAAAGTGTGCCCCCAAAATATATATAAGTACCAAAGCATTCTACGTTAGGTGAAATTGCTTGCTAAAATGCATTTACTAGGCAAAACTGCAAATGAAAAATTCACATTTGGAGAGAAATGTACACCAGGATTTTCTCATGGGTGTTGAAAGGGGTAATCCAAACTCAATGATGAGGGGAACAAAATTGACAGATTTGCCAATTGTATATTTTCTCTGATGTATGTCACTGTGTGAAGGCATAGCACTGGAAAGCAGCTAATCAATACTTCTGAATAAATGAAAAAGCCAGAAGTATCTGGGGTCATTCTGCCAGTTGTATTTCTGCTCTCTGCTCCCCTTGCCCCAGCAACACACGCATGCTTTCTCCCTGGACAATGGGGGTGTCTCTCTCAGCATGCAAGCTGGAGGCAGCTCTTGCCTCCATATGGCAAATGCAGGAGAATGGTAGTGGCTGCCATGCCAAAGGGCTCTCTTTTAATAGAGAAATATTTCTTTGTATATTTGTGACTGATCCCAGAGGTGCCATATAATCAGAGGAGCACTGTGACAGTCACATGTCTCACCACTTCCCCTGTATCCCAGCTGTAATGCAGCATTGTAGGCAATTAGAGCTCATTTGAGGTTGTTTGTAAGATGATTATTTTAGTCACTGCAGGGATGTTTCCGAATGCTTGTGTTAAGGATGACACTGAATGCCGTGCCTTTTCAGAGGAGCCGCATGGAACCAAAAGAACTAATAATATGTTACTGTTCACTTGCTGCATGATCTTCCTCTCATCTTTGATTGGGGAGACAAAGACATCTGTGTGTGGGCTACAGCAGGGACCAGGGGAGTGGGGCAAGGAAGGATCTATTTATCTTTGTAACTTTCAGAACTGGAGTATGGCACAATCTGAGCAGCTGAAATACCTGCAATCTAAGCAGTGCTGGCTTTAGATTTTTGCAGGGACCCTTGGGCAAGGTACTCTATGAGACCCACCTCCCTCTGTGAATATACTCCATGGCTGGGGAACCCATGGCCCCCCAGCTCCCATGGCCAGTGGTGAGGAATGATAGGAACTGTGGTCCAGAAGAACATTTGGAGGGCCACAGATACTCACCCAGGGGCTAACCACTTAGTGTCATCATTAGGAACTCTTGCTGCACATCATGGTTACCCCCTGAGAGCTAGCCAGCCAGAGCCAATGAGCAATTAGGTGGGGGCAGCTCTTTTCCTCCTCATTGGCACCACTGCTGCTGTTGCTTGCACACTAATCTAATCTGGATGACAACAGATGAACAACATATCACACTAGAGAAGAGGATGAGAAGGTCCAAGGAGCTCCTCTCATTGGGCTTCCTGCTGACTATGGGCCCTCAGAAAGTGCCTACCAATTCTAATCCTTGATACTGACCTTGATTCTGAGACTCCGCCTTGGGGAGTTAAGCCCTGTCTATGGATATGGTCGGTGGTTCGAATCCCCATGACGGGGTGAGCTCCTGTTGCTTGGTCCCTGCTCCTGCCAACCTAGCAGTTCGAAAGCACAAAGTGCAAGTAGATAAATAGGTACCACTCCAGCGGGAAGGTAAACGGCGTTTCCGTGTGCTGCTCTGGTTCGCCAGAAGCGGCTTAGTCATGCTGGCCACATGACCCGGAAGCTGTACGCTGGCTCCCTCAGCCAATAAAGTGAGATGAGCGCCGCAACCCCAGAGTCGGCCACGACTGGACCTAATGGTCAGGAGTCCCTTTACCTATGGATATGGAGGGCTTGCTAAAGTTTTAGTAGAAATGTTGGAAATGGTTGGAAATGGTTGGAAATGGTTGGGAAGGGGCACTGGTACCATTTAAGGTGAGCATGACCCCCTTTCCACACCACTAGTGGTTCATATGCTGTACAATACAGTGTGATGTAGTGGTTAGCGAGACAAATTAGGACTGGCAAGATTGAGGTCCAAATTTGATATTGAAAGGTCCTAGGCAGGCAAGAAGAAAAAAAGGGGGGTGGAATGGGAGCAATTTGAAGAGAGGAGCAAAATGTGCTCCAAGGTTTGGTGGCGGCAGGCAGCAGTGGTGGCCTTTTTAAGAGCCCCAACTGGTTTGTTTATTGTTACATTTATAGCCTGTCAATCCTCCAAGGAGCTCAAGGTGGCTTACATGGCTCTTCTCCTCCCCATTCTCTCCCCCCCCCCCCACAAGCATCCCTGTGCAGTAGGTTAGGCAGAGAAACACTGACTGGCCCAAGGTCCCCCAGAGAGTTTCATGGCTGAATGGCGATTTGAACCCTGGGATCCCAGGCTCTAATCAAACACTCTAACCGTTATGCCACACCTGCTCTCCTGTAAACTGGAGATGCTACAGTTCAACCTAGGACCTTCTCTGCCACTGAGCAATGAGCCCTCCCATAAGGCAGAAGATCTAATAGTCATACAGTGGTACCTCGGGTTAAGTACTTAATTCGTTCCAGAGGTCCATACTTAACCTGAAACTATCCCACACCTGACATCAATTGTAGGATAGATGTGGGTGGCTTGGCCAAGACCTCAAGGTCCAAATGGGAAGTTCTGGTGGGCCTAAGTAGGCCTGAGGGATGGATGTACCTCAGGCCTACCCTAGCAAGAATGATATGGTGACAAACTTATTTTTTACCTCCAATCTTTCTCTCCCCTCTCACATCTACAAATACCAGCATATATTACAGACTCCTCCAAGTGTCCCTATTTTCCAGGGATGTCCCTGATTTAGAGAAGCCATCCCAGTTTCTTATTTGATCCCAGAATGTCCCACTTTTCCTTAGGATGTCCCTATTTTCACTGGATAAATGTTGGAGGGTATGGAGGTATGAAGCTGCCCAGAGTGCCTGGGGCAACCCAGCAAGATGTGTGGGGTATAACTAGTAAAATTATCATTATGGAATGGGACGTCCCTATTTTCATCAGAGAAATGTTGGAGGGTATGATATTATGCAAAGTAATATTATTTATCCGTTGAATGCATATTCAAAGAAACTTTTATGTGAAGGGGAGGGGGGAGTAAGAATGTTCCCTTCTCTTAATTATCACTGCTTTCTTTTTAACTAATGGGGAAATGGATTAGTCAGCAACTGGGAACTTGCGGAATGCTCAGATGAAAAAGAAAGAGAGAGGTACTTTAAGCCGCCTCCGCAGACTGTTCTGCTTCCCTTTCAGACAGCCTCTGCTGTCTGCTGCTGGTTCCCGGGTGATATTTTATTTATCAAAGGAGAGGCCATCACAAGAAGTAGCTGGAGGGCATGGCACTTAGTTTTGAATGGCTGGCTGCATGTTTAGCTGGAGCGATACACCAGGTAGCAGAGGGGTTACTAGTCACTACCTCTGTTCCTCTTCATGGGGAATCTTGGTGAGTGGGATCTTGTTGAGATAAATTAATGCCGCTGCTCTGCAAAGGCCAGGATCTGAAAAGGTAGGTGTGTTGTGAGAAATGTCCCTTGTTTTCAAAGACTGTCACTCTTCCCCACACACCAGAAAGCCACAGATCCGTCAAATATAATGAATAACGTGTGTCATTTAAGAGCATCACCAGCTCCTGGGGGAGGGGGGAGAACGCGACATCAGAGCCCTGCAGGAAAGCTAATACATTCTTCAGAGAAAACTGAGATATGCAGCCAACCAGTCTAAAAAGCCATTTTTTAATAATAATAATAATTCAGTAAACATGCAGGTCTGGTTGAGCACAAAAACCTGGCTATATTTTGAAAGGTATCCATTTTTGGCCCTTGTTGCAGCGGTGATGTTCGAGAAGGAGCAACACTTTAAAATTAGAAGTGTGCAGTGGAGCCCAAGAATTGGCTGGTTATTTGAAATTAATGTGTGAATTTCACAGCCTTCATCACTTCTGCAGCTCTGTTCCTTGCCCGTTTGCATTTATTTATTTATTTATTTATTTATTTATTTATTTATTTATTTATTTGCTTGCTTGCTTGCTTGCTTGCTTGCTTGCTTGCTTGCTTGCTTGCTTGTAAGTAAAAGAGGATTTCTTGTCTATCTTTCACTGTGAAGTCCCAGTGGCTTATACCACGCAGAGGGCTTTCTCGGTAGTGGCACCCACCCTGTGAAATGTCCTCCCAGATGTCAAGGAAATAAACAACTCTCTGACTTTTAAAAGACATCTGAAGGCAGCCCTGTTTAGGGGAGTTTTTAATGTTTGATGCTTTATAGTGTTTTTAATATTCTGTTGGGAGCCGCACAGAGTGCCTGGGGAAACCCAGCCAGATGGACTGGGTACAGTGGTGCCTCGCAAGACGAAATTAATTCATTCTGTGAGTCTCTTCGTCTTGCGGGTTTTTCATCTAGCGAAGCACGGCTATTAGCAGATTAGCGGATTAGCGCTATTAGCGGCTTAGTGGCTATTAAAGGCTTAGCGGCTTAGCGGCTATTAGTGGCTTAGCGGCTTAGAAAAAGGGGGGGGAGGAAAAAAACTCGCAAGAACTCGCAAGCAAGCCCATAGGGAAATTCGTCTTGCGAAGCACCTCAAAAGACGGAAAACTCTTTCGTCTAGCGAGTTTTTTGTCTTGCAAGGCATTCGTCTTGCGGGGCACCACTTCTTCTTCTTCTTCTTCTTCTACTTCTTATACCATGATTTAGAAAAGTAAAAAAAGTAAAGCAATTCTAGACAAAAGCAGCATAGTATTAAACAAGGGAAGAGCCAAGTCCCACACACAAAAAAAACTGGAACTGTCAAAGGTGTGTCTTTAGCATAAGGTGGAAGTTGAATAATGATGGTGTTTGATACACCTCTTGTGGGAGAGGTTCCACAGTTAAGGGACGACCACAGAGAAAACCCTGCCCTAGACTTCCATTCCCCAGACTTCTGCCAGTGGTGGAATGATCAGCCGAGCCCCTTTTGCTCATCACAATACCCAGTTGGCTTTTAGAATCTTCCTGCTGGTCTGTCCCCTCAATCCTCTGGACTAAGGATGAGGTAGAATTTGTTTGCTCCACATTTCTAAGTGAACTGAGCTACATCCAGGGGCAGAAGAAGGGGGGTGCAGTGGAGGCGGGACGCCTCGGGTGTCACTACTGAGGGGGGTGACAAAATACCAGGCTGCTCTCACCGCGGTGCCTGCAGTGTGCCCTAGCCACTCGTTTCTCCTGGGAGTGACACGGTAGCTTGGGCGCCCGCAGGCTCTGCGCTGTGCCTTCCCCTCAGCTGTAGGGCGGCTGAGTGGGAGGAGGCAGGCGGACTCCTCGGAGGCCCCACAGAGCGCCCTGCCCCGGCTTGCCCCGTGGGCAGCTGGCCCCACCCCTGGGCACAGGGCACACGCGCCACCCCAGGCGCCCAGTCGGCTTGCTCCACCGCTGGCTACATCACACCTCTCAGACTAAGGTACAGATCAGAACACAATTAGTCTTCCTATTTTGCACTTCTCTGAATTCTGTGATATATGGCTGGGCTCGAAAAACATACCAAAATGCACAAAATGTATGTATTTTAGATTTCGGTGTATTCTGAACATCACACATAGAGCTAAAATATATATTCACATATATATTTTGTGATAACATGCATTTTAATTTTTTTTAAAAAAAATACTAACTTTTGTACAGTTTCCTTTAAATAAATAAACCCTTAAATAAATTAATGCAGAAAAAATGGCAAGGAAGTAGATGGGGAGAAGTTGTTCTTGCACTTGCATAATTCTAGAACCTGCATGCCACCTCCAGGGGACATCTGATGGGTGGTGATGAGAATCCTAAAGTTGGAAGGGACCCTGAGGATCATCTAGTCTAACCTGCAGAAATATGCAGCAGGCCTTCTGTGTTGTAGTCCTCCATTTACCTTCTCCCCATAGAGTCCCACCTGGCACTAACCTTGTCATTGTTTTGGCACCAGGCAAAGGTATTTTTATTTTCCTGGGCAATTTGCGGCACCAAGAAGATTGTTAAATCAGTTTTTAATCTGTTTCTGTAATGCTTTTTTATTATTTATCATGGAAAGAACCTTTTGACAATTGGAGTGGGGTGTGCAAACTATTTGCTCTTTCGGTTGTGGCATTGTTATGTTTCAGGGATCCTGGGATGGCTAGAATCACTTGGGATGTCAGCATCTTTATTCAGCGGTTCTTGATTGGCTGCATGGGGATCGAGAAAAGTCATGGTGATGGGGGAACTGGCACAAAAGTAGTAAGACCAAGATGTGGAAGATGTGGGGGAAAGCCCTCTGCTTTTCCTTTGAAATGTACATGGGTGGATATTTGGTGTGTAAGCTTTCTGCTTTCTCCTGGCAGTAGTGCACAGGGGGGAAAGAAACAATACTGCTAAATGTGCTCAGAATTTGACAGCTGCTTCAGTCATTTCTTGGAGTGTGAAGCGAGCTATCTACCTCTGGCATCCTTAAAACAGGCATTCCCAGCCTGATGACCTCCAGATCCTTTGAACTGCATCCTCAGACAATGGCAATGGTCAGAGATGATGGAACCTGCAGTCCAAAGCATTTGGAGGGCACCAAGTTAGGAAAGGATGCCTTGAAGCAATCTTCAGCAGGAGAATAAAAATAACACTTGATCAGTTTTGGGTGTTGTTTGGTGCCATATCATAGCAGAGCACAACTTGCCACCTGACAACTGCTGGGTGTGAATGCCCACTGGCTAATCTGTGCCAACTGTCTCCAGGCAGCCCAAGTGTTTACTAACTTTCATTAAAGGGCTTGGGGGGCGGTGCATGTGATTAAGACTGGATTATTTCACAGTCTGGATGTGACTGCATTCCATTAAAACAGCAGAAAACAGGCTGTTAAAGTTGTGATTAATTCCTCTTAGCGGGTCGTCTAATCCTCCCGGATTCCACATAATTGAGGCTGTGGGTAAACCAGCTAAAGCTCTGTTTAGGTAAGGAGTTTTGTTTTGTTTTTTTCCTATTTGGTCAGAACAAAGTGCTAGATGGTGAGATGAAGCATGGTTGGCTTGAACAACATTTGTTCAGGTAGCAGATCACAGTTGGTTAACGTGACCCTAAAAGTGTATTCAGGTGTTAATGGAGTGGGAAGATGATGAAACAGTCATGGAACTGCTTTAGTGGAAAACAAGTATTTATATATTTTTCTCAGAGCCAGTTCATACTGTATAATTAGTCATTAGGGATGGAAAAATCTGTCACTTTCAGTTTCTCTGTTTCCCCTTTTCCACTCCTAAATTACTGTCTCCACATTTCCACATTGGTTTCTGTTTCTGTTTCTTTCTCCCCCCCCCTTTCTCTCTCTTTTTAAGCCCTCCTTTAAAAAAGGAGGTTTGGTGTAGTGGTTAAGAGCAGTAGACTCGTAATCTGGTGAACTGGGTTCGCGTCTCCGCTCCTCCACATGCAGCTGCTGGGTGACCTTGGGCCAGTCACACTTCTCTGAAGTCTCTCAGCCCCACTCACCTCACAGAGTGTTTGTTTTGGGGGAAGAAGGGAAAGGAGAATGTTAGCCGCTTTGAGACTCCTTCAGGTAGTGATAAAGCGGAATATCAAATCCAAACTCCTCCTCCTCCTCCTCCTCCTCTTCTTCTTCTTCTTCTTCTTCTTCTTCTTCTTCTTCTTCTTCTTCTTCCTGAAAATCCAGCAGCATCCTAGTGCAAACTTACCTTAAAATACACACTTCTGTATGCATTTTTGCCTAATATAAACATTTTTGCAAAGCAATTTCCCCCAAATATATAACTCATTTTTGCATCCTATTCTCACTATATGCAACTGATGCACACTTTACCCTGATAAATACATTTTTGTATGTACTGTTTGGCAGGACAACTGCACTGCAAAATCTGGAGACGTGCAGGTTTCAAAGGATGGCTATGTTTTGGTTCATGCATTGTTTCAGAATCATCTTACCCCTTATATGCCCACCCAGCTGCTTCAATCTGTGCAACAGGCACTGTTATGGGTGCCACATAATACCTGTACCATGCTGCTTCATGCTGCTAAGAAATCAATATTTTAGTGCAGCAGTACTTACCCTTTGGAACTTCCTGTCAATTGATATCAGGTGCTATGCTCTTTTCAATGCCATTTTTAAGGCAAGGCTATCCAGACATCTAGAAGTTACATGAGTTACATATTTCTTTTTTACAGTGCTTTTTTAAAAGAAAAAAGGGTGCTGATACTCACCATGAAGTTGTTAAAGTGTCACATTTTTAACATTTTTCTTTGGGGGGGGAGGTGCCAGTAATGTGTATCCTTGAGTACCCCCAGAAAAAAGAACTGCTTCTTAAGCTACTGTTGATTTTAATCATCTTTTGAATATTTCTAGATTATTATTATTATTATTATTATTATTATTATTAATAATAATATAGTAGTAGATCATTTTAGTGTTTTGTTTTATATTTTTGTAAACCACCTAGTAGGGCCTGGTGACTTCTTTTTCAGTGTATCTGAAGAAGTGTGCATGCACACGAAAGCTTATACCAAGAACAAACTTAGTTGGTCTCTAAGGTGCTACTGGACATTTTTTTTAATTTTTATATATATTTCATTTTACAGTATAATACATATTAGTCATTGGCTACTTCCTACAGTCTTAGTTTCTAGAGCTGTCTGAAGCTTTATTTATTTATTAGTAGCCCTTGAGGGCTGGGGTATGTTTTTCATATGAGCATTGATTGTTTGTGGATAAGTATTCAGGCGCACTGAGCTAAGCCCCAATATGAACCGGGGAAGCAGTTGCCTTTTGCAATGTGACCCTTTAAAGAGCAACCACAAGCCTGGCTTTTGTTTTGACTAGGAAAGAGAGGACTTTCCAGGGGCTTTCATGGACTGGCTTTCATGGGGACCTGATCCTGCTCAAGAAACTGACAGGGTCCTTCTGGGTACTTACCTGCTCCCCCGTGTGCAATGTGTAAGGAAGAGTTACTACCCAGCCAAAAGAGAGAGAAAATGTTCCCAGCAGTCTTATCACAAGGAAACATATCTAGTTGCTGCCTCAAGTATGTCTTACCTCTCAAGGAAGTACATCTTTTAGAAGTTAGAGAATTGTATTGAATTAGCACCTGGCATATCCTGACTTATTTACCTGCACACGTGACTTATTTACCTGCAGTAATGAGTAACCTCACAACTTAAAAAAAAAATTATTAAAAAAACAAAATCCACTGGTTTTCATGCCCCTGACTATTCTTTGCACTTCACAAGCAACCTCCCTAACCTTTATAAAGAGGCGATGACTCACGGATGGGCTTCCCAGGAACCTTAGCTGCTAATGATCCTATGAAGTATTATGTCCCATTAGAATAAAGGGATTTATAGTTTTATCAAAAGCATCATTCCAGCTTAAGGACAATGGAGGCGGGCAAGTCAATGGTAGGTCTCCCATCTGTTTGTATACCTGGGAGAACTTCTCATGGCCATTTACTCCACCCACTTCAGAAAGTATGGGATGTTTGCTTGTAAAGTAGGGCAGAAAAGGCTAGAGACACAGTGAGAAATGAAACACATTCACGGGCCAGAGTTAAAATGTATACCTGTCAGGGTTTTAGGGAGAGAGGAGACAGAGAGCGAGGGCGAGGAGGAAGAGGACGACAACGAGCCGAGGTTGTCCCAAAGTCCGTCTAGCGAATCAGAGGATTCCCAGAAGGGAGCCCCCCTGGTCAGGCCAAGGGGCAATAGAGAGGGAATCAGTCAGAGAGAGGGGAACGAAGAGGGAATCCCCAGTGGGAGTGGCAAAGCGGGACCAGCTCCCCCGTCGGAACGGAGTAGAGGGGGGGAGTTGCCAGTGTGTCAGAAAGAGCAGGACAGGAAGGAGGAAGGGGGAGGAGTTCGGAGCAAGACGTCCTGCCTGAAAGGGAGGAGTGTAGTACCGAGAGCAGCGTAACTGTAGAAAGGAAGGTCAGAGGCAACGTACGCGCGCCAAGTTCAAATATAGAGGCGCGCGGAAATGAGGAGAGCTCTGAGGAGGAGCCTGGTGCCAAAGCACGAAGGAGGGGGGAGCAGGCGGGAGAAGACTCAGCCTCTGGGGAGTCCCGGAAAGAGGGAAGACAGGGGGGCAGGAAGACCCTGCGGAAAAGGAAAGAGAGGAAAAGGTGGAGCAGTACAAGCCTCTTAAATTGGTGCAGGGGAGGGACGGACTCAGAGGGGACTTCTAACATCTAAGGGTAACAGATGCGGAGCCACGGAGTTTGGATGTAATGACGACAATGATCTTCAATAAAACCTTTTGTATATAGCTTGGACTGGACTTTGGTCTCTCGTGAGCTGGGACCCAGGGTGGCTCTGACAGAAAGTCCCCTCCAAAGAACGCAAAATTTTTTTTTTGCAAAGCTCACGAACGGTGACAGCCATGACTGCGGAGGAGCAGTTGACAGCGCTGCGAACTACAGTTTCCGAACTCACTGCTGCAGTCCTTGCGTCTCAGAAGAAGCATGACGAAATGGAGAAGCGCTGCCAGGACCTGCAAACAAGGTGGGAACGTGCAAGCAGGGAAGGGTTCCCAGGGTCCAGATCAGAGGGGATTGGACTTGGACGGAGGGGGGGCAGCCTAGTCACCCACTTCGATGGGAACCTGAAGCACTACCCCAGTTTCAGAGCAGACGTTTTGTATGCGTTGCACTTGCTTCGTCATGACTTTAAAGATGAGGAGGAGAAAGTGGGGTTTATTGTTTCTCACTTGCATGGGCCGGCCAGAGACTGGTTGCGCAATTTGTGGCGTGAAGATGGCCCTGCCCGCCGCGATGCAGATGAATTCATTAAAGCGATGGATGCCTGCTTCCAGTCTACTGTAGATGTGGATCTTGCACGCAGGGAAATTTTTGGATTGCGGCAAGGCAAAGCCACTGTGCGTCAGTACCATTCTAGATTTTTTGCTTTACTGACTGCGCTAAGCTGGGAGAAGGATTGTGCACCTGTGAGGGATTTGTTCTGGGAGGGGCTCAGCGGTCCCATTAAGGATGAACTTGCCAGGGGAGACAGACCCCAGACCCTGGAGGAGCTTGTGCAGAGGGCTTTGGCGATTGGGATACGGCACGAGGGACGTCCTTGGCACACTGAGGAAGAACGTCAGGTGCGTCCACCAGCGAGGACGTCTTCTTTCATCCCCAGGGAGTTCAGTCAGTCACATCCTTCGCCACTGGGAAGGCAGGGGGAGGAGCCCATGGAACTTGGTGGTGCTAAGGCTCAAGCAACAGCCAGAGCCCCAGCTTCCGGTGCAGTGAAGGCAAAGCCTCCTAGAGGGACCAGGAAGTGTTACATTTGCGACAGTGCACAGCACATGGCGAAAGAGTGTCCCCAGAGGCTGCAGAAACACACTGCAGCTTTAGCAACTGTTGCAGCAGAAATGATGCAAGCAGAGCAACCTCAGGGAAACGACAGTGCCTGGCTGGAAGCAGAGCTGCTGGGGCTCAGCCAGGCGAATCTGTAGAGCAGTCCCCAGCGCTTTTGCAACGCACAGACCCTTTACCACCCAAGCCAGCGGTGCAGCTCACTGCAACACTTCAGTTGCCGAATGGAACCACCCTGGAAGTCCCCATCACGATTGATTCTGGGAGCAACGCAGATTTTGTGGGGACGCACTTTGTCAAGCAGCATCGCATAGCGCTTCTGCCAGCGACAACACCTCTGAACGTAGTCACGGTGGATGGCAGGAAATTGCTAGGAGGACAAGTTGTGCAACAGACGCCTCCCATGGTGATGAGGATTGGGGATCATCGAGAAGTCATCAGCTTCAATGTCACCCGCCTTTCAGACACGCCTATAGTATTAGGCATGAGTTGGCTGGAGAGACACAGTCCTGCTGTAGCGTGGTACCAACGGCAGATCACCTTTTGCTCATCGTACTGTGCTCAACATTGCATCCAGTCCAGCCAGGAGGAGGGAGCTGAGCAGCAGTTGCAACTTGGCATGGTGCAGGCAGTACCCCGCAAGTACGAGGGGTTCCTGGAGGTTTTCTGCGAGAAGGAAGCTGACCAGTTGCCGCCCCACAGGCCTTATGATTGTGCCATCGACCTGGTGCCAGGGGCGCAGTTGCCGACTGCAAAGCTGTATTCCATGTCTGAGGACGAGATGCAAGAACTCAGGGAGTTCATAGAGCACAATTTGAAGCGCGGATTCATCCGAGAATCGAAAGCGGTGGGGGGCAGTCCTGTTTTCTTTGTAAAGAAGAAAGACACGCCCCAGAAAAGACTCATTGTGGACTATCGATTCATAAACAGTAAGACCAAACCCAAGGCCTTCCCCATGCCCAAGATAGATGATCTCCTGGCAACCGTAAGGAAGGGGAAGATCTTCACCAAATTGGATCTGCGTGGAGCGTATAACCTCATACGCATCCGGGAGGGCGATGAGTGGAAGACGGCCATGTTCACGCCTCTGGGCACGTACGAATACAGAGTTATGCCATTTGGTCTCCAAAATGGATCTCACGTCTTCCAAGCATTTATGCATCACGTGCTAGCGGGACTTCTCTACAAGAAATGCGTGTGTTTCCTCGACGACATCCTGATCTTTTCGGAAACGGAGGAGGCCCATGAGAAGGACGTAAAGGAAGTCCTGCAGAGACTACGGGAGAACAAGCTCTACGCCAAGTTAGAGAAGTGCCAGTTTGATGTGACGGACGTGGATTTCCTAGGCTACAAGCTGTCCGACAAGGGGCTGGCCATGGACAGCGCCAAGGTCCGCGCGGTGTTGGACTGGAAGAGCCCTCGCAATCGGAAGGAAGTCCAAAGATTCATCGGCTTCGCCAACTTCTACCGCAAATTCATCAGAGGTTTTGCAAAGGAGACGGCAGCGATCACGGACACTCTCAGTTCCAAGAAAAAGAGGTTCGTGTGGACGGAACAGGCGGAGCGCTCTTTTCAGAAGCTTAAAAGCCTTTTCGCCTCCGAGGAGCAGCTGCTGCACGTGAATCCAGGCAAGCCCATACGACTAGAGACCGACGCGTCAGACAGAGCGGTTGGAGCCATACTCCTGCAAGAAGATCCACATGGAAACTGGAGACCCGGTGCCTTTTACTCCAGAAAGCTCAGCAAAGCGGAGCAAAACTACACCATATGGGACAGGGAGCTGTTAGCCATTCACGCAGCTTTCAAAGCGTGGCGACACTTCCTCATAGGAGCCAAGCACACAGTACAGGTCCGCACGGATCACAAGAACCTAGAGTATTGGCGCACGGCGAAGCTCCAAAGCCAGAGGCACATGCGCTGGGCGGAATTCTTCGCGGATTTCGACTTTCGGATAGAGTACGTCCCAGGAGATTCCAACGTTATAGCCGATGCGCTATCCAGGAAACCGCAATATCTCGATGAAGTGGCGCCTGTAGCAGCCAAGCACATTTTCGCACCGCAGGCGTGGTCGTGCGCTGCCGCCACAGTAGATCTGGACGCGGTGCGACGCGCGTTGCAAGTGGATCAGTTCGCACAGTCCAAGATGGAGGAATTGCGCAGAGGTGTGCAGAGTGGCGAAGAGTTCCAACTACGCGACGGGCTGCTAACTCGCAAAGGTGCCCTCTACGTGCCAAGCGACGAGCTTCGCGCAAAGGTTCTGCAGCAGTTGCACGACGCCCCCAGTGCGGGCCACTTCGGTAAGCAGAAGACAATAGAACTGGTGGCAAGAGACTTTTGGTGGCCCCGGATGCATGGAGAGGTAGCGGATTACGTCGCCAGGTGTGACACTTGTCAGAGGTTCAAGCCAGTACACCAGAAGCCAGCGGGGCTGTTGGAACCGCTGGAAACGCCACAGCAACCGTGGGAGAGGGTAGCTCTGGACTTCGTTACTGACCTGCCCAGCTCCAGGGGGAAGACGGCGGTACTGGTGGTTGTGGACCTGTTCACCAAGATGGCGCACTTCATTCCATGCGCAAAGGTGGCGACGGCGGAACAGACTGCCAAACTCTTCATCGATCACGTGTTCAAGGTGCATGGGCTGCCGCAGTCCATCCTGTCCGACAGGGGGCGCCAGTTTGTTTCCAATTTTTGGCAGAAGCTTTTAGGTATCCTGAACGTCAAGATCAACCTCACGTCGGCGAGACACCCACAAACCAACGGCCAAGCTGAGAGGGTCAACGCGATCATGCAGCAGTACCTGAGATGTTACGCCAACCAGCGACCAGCAGTTTGGGTGGACTACCTGCCGATGGCAGAGTTTGCCTATAACAACACGAAGCACGCGTCCACGGGGGTGACGCCATTTTTCGCGAACAATGGTCGTCACCCCAGAACCTTCCCGGGGTTCGTGGCACCGGGAGAGGGGGTGCCGCAAGGAGCCGACCAGTTTGCAGCGGAGCTGCAGGAGGTGCACGAAGAGTTGCGGAGACATTTAGAGCTGGCCAAGCAAGCATATAAGGTGCAGGCTGACAAAAACAGGAGAGAGGGAGAGGAGATCCAGGTGGGGGACTGGGTGTGGTTAGCGGCCCAAGCGATGCCAGCCAAGTCGTTGGCCAAGAAGAAGCTGGGGCACAGGCAGTTAGGGCCGTACCAGGTGGAGGCTAAAATCAACCCTGTAGCCTTTCGACTAGCCCTCCCCGAAGGTTCCAGAGTGCACCCGGTCTTTCATAGATCGGTGCTCACTCCCTACAAGGCACCGCACAGGTTTCAGGAGTCTGACACAGTCACGCAACAACACACTAAGTCACAGGAGAGGGAGAGGGCGCCTAGGGCCGAACCACTCAACGAGGTCACAGAGATCCTGGACTCGAGATGGGGGCAAGAGGGAGTAGAATATTTTCTAGTCAGAGAGGGTGCCCCAGTCAGTGCCAATGGTTGGGTGCCGGGCTACGCCTTAGACGAACCTCTTTTAAAAGACGAGTTCCATGCCCTTTTCCCTCATAGACCCATGCCAGCCGAGTACTTTGATGACTGGCTCTTTACGCCCACATGTTCAGGCAGCACTTTCCACGGCTTTTCTTCAGCTGAAGAAAGGTCGCCGGACTCCAACTCGCCCAGGGGATCGTGTTCGGGGGTGGACACAGAACCCTCTTATTGGTGGGACGAGCAACCAGAGGAGGACTGGCGCAGGAAATGGCTGACGGGACCTTGGCAGGCAGCACCGGACCAGGTACCAATGGAGGAGGGAGAAGAGAACACCTTGGGTCAAGAACCCGAATTCGAACACTCGTACAACGAACTGCAAACAGAGGAGATGGAGGTGCAGAATCTGTATCCTGCGTCCGCCTCCGAAGAGCGGCAGCTTCCACAACCTGCACCCGATGAGCGGAAGGGGGGAAGGGGGGGCTTCGAGGGGGGGATGGATGTCAGGGTTTTAGGGAGAGAGGAGACAGAGAGCGAGGGCGAGGAGGAAGAGGACGACAACGAGCCGAGGTTGTCCCAAAGTCCGTCTAGCGAATCAGAGGATTCCCAGAAGGGAGCCCCCCTGGTCAGGCCAAGGGGCAATAGAGAGGGAATCAGTCAGAGAGAGGGGAACGAAGAGGGAATCCCCAGTGGGAGTGGCAAAGCGGGACCAGCTCCCCCGTCGGAACGGAGTAGAGGGGGGGGAGTTGCCAGTGTGTCAGAAAGAGCAGGACAGGAAGGAGGAAGGGGGAGGAGTTCGGAGCAAGACGTCCTGCCTGAAAGGGAGGAGTGTAGTACCGAGAGCAGCGTAACTGTAGAAAGGAAGGTCAGAGGCAACGTACGCGCGCCAAGTTCAAATATAGAGGCGCGCGGAAATGAGGAGAGCTCTGAGGAGGAGCCTGGTGCCAAAGCACGAAGGAGGGGGGAGCAGGCGGGAGAAGACTCAGCCTCTGGGGAGTCCCGGAAAGAGGGAAGACAGGGGGGCAGGAAGACCCTGCGGAAAAGGAAAGAGAGGAAAAGGTGGAGCAGTACAAGCCTCTTAAATTGGTGCAGGGGAGGGACGGACTCAGAGGGGACTTCTAACATCTAAGGGTAACAGATGCGGAGCCACGGAGTTTGGATGTAATGACGACAATGATCTTCAATAAAACCTTTTGTATATAGCTTGGACTGGACTTTGGTCTCTCGTGAGCTGGGACCCAGGGTGGCTCTGACAATACCCTTTTTCAAATGAGTGGAGTCTGTTTTTGAGTCCACCCCATGCAACTTCCACCTCCACCCATTTGGAATTTGTAGAGCAGCATGAAGTTTTCTGCTTCTGTGTGACTACAATGATCAGGCTGAACCCATAATAGAAGAGCTTCTTCTGTTCTGAGTAGTTAATCTGAATATGGGGAACATGCAAAGTTAAGATGCATGACAGGGAAAATGACTGATAAGCCATGATGGAGGTCAATTTCTATCATGGGGTTTGTTAAATGAGGCTATCAAATGTATTGGGATAATAAATAAAAACACAAAGAGAAAACCAAAGGACAAAATACACCATCATACTTCTAATTCAAGTTGGATTTAGAGTTGTGTCTGTAGTTTTAAAAGGCCTTTTTATTTTATAAAAGATGAAATTGTGCTGTCTCATAGTCAATAATATGGATTAAAAGTACAGAAAAGAAATGGAGTGGGTGGCATTTTTCCCCCTGTACTGCGGATCAGAAGAATTGTCAATGAGAACCAGCCCATGCTTGGGATTTTATACTTTCACAATGCCAGCTTCGTCTCCTGCAGCGAATGGGAGAAGGCAGCATCACAGACGATTTGTGCAAGATAACATAACTATTCACCTCTGGGCCCAAAGGAGGCTGCATAGTCTATGCCTTTCCCTCCCAGGAATCGGTACCAGGGTGAACTAAGAACAGCTGGAGACCTTTAAATAAATTGCTCCTGAAATTCCCGATGCAAAAAAAAAAAGGCCAGAAAAAAATTATTATTGTAAGAGCTAAGTCATAGACAGCTGTTGAGAGGGAGCCATGAGACAGTAGTTCTGCTGGGAGTGATCTGAGGCATCAGGTCCACTGTACCCCCAAGCTGTTCTGTTGCTGGAAGTAAAAACAGGTGTGCCAGAGATGGTGTGGGGTGGCAACTAGCTTGAGAGCCAGTGTAGTGTAGTGGTTAAGAGTGGTGGACTCGTAATCTGGTGAACTGGGTTCGCTTCCCTGCTCCTCCACATGTAGCTGCTTGGTGACCTTGGGCTAGTCACACTTCTCTGAAGTCTCTCAGCCTCACTCACCTCACAGAGTGTTTGTTGTGGGGGAGGAAGGGAAAGGAGATTGTTAGCCGCTTTGAGACTCCTTCAGGTAGTGATAAAGTGGGATAGCAAATCCAAATTCTTCTTCTTCTTGAGAGTGTTCTCAGCCTCTTCCTGCAGTGTCATAAAAGGTCAGAGAGGGAGAGTAGCATTGCAGCAACAAGACTGAAGATAAGACTGGAAACAAGGCAGAGTGGAGCAGGAACTCACGATGAACTACTTTTATAGCAGACTATGTACTATAGGTAGGACGGTGCTTCTTCCTTCCTCAGTATTAAAGTGTTACAGAGATTAATGGAGGAAAGGAGGGCAGTGTCCTCAAAATCACTGAAGCAAACAGAGTCTAATAAGTTGGTAATTAGGAGGGTGGTGCACACCGATTTAATATGGCTGGGAGAAATATAACTTGCAATGCTAACGGTTCATCCACACTTCTTTTTGCCCTGCCATTTTCCCCTGGGAAAACTCGTGGTTTAGTTCTGAATCAGAACAAATGGCAATCAGATTTTCTGCAAATTGTTGTTTGTTCCGATTTAGCACTCAAGAGTGGGTATTCTGGGGGAAAGTGGTGGGGCAAAGGCAAAACTTCTCAGACCCACGCCTAGAAAGCACGGGGCAAGTGGAAAATTGCTTGAAGTTGTGTTTTCTAGGTTAGGGACAAGCAGAAGTGTGGATGACCCCTAAGAGAGAGAGGTCCAGTGATGAAAAGGGCTACTGAAGTAAGTTAGCTGAGGGCTCTTAGGCTCCTCTGTAAAGTCCACCTCAATTGAACTGAAGTAGTGAAGATGGGCCACTGGGGGTTAGAACCAGAAAACAATCCATAACTCAGAACCTGGAAAGCAAGGGGAGCCAGTGAGGCACTCTCCAGAAGTTTTTGAATTACAACTTCCATCATCCTTGAGCATTGGCCATTTAGGCTGGGGCTGACGGAAGTTCAAATCCAACGGGGGGGAGGGGCACCTCACAGGCTGCCTTTGTATTTAAGCCCAGTCAAAATCCCAGCCTCTACAGAATGCCCTTATATCCCTTCCTGTTGAGAAGAGTCACTTAGGGTGATTGCCTTATTGCCCTGCTTGTGGGATTTTCTTAGAAACAATGTGGGAGGCAGGATGTTGGTTTAGATGGCTCCTGGGTCTCATTCAGCAAGGCTGTTCTTAATACATCCCGTACAGCTCAGTCCTAAAAAGTGTTGGCCATTTCCCTAGACTCACCTCTTCAACACTGAAGTCATAAAAAAGAAGGGGACATCTTTCCCACAGTCTGGAATCACAACAGTCACTATTTAGCTAAGGGTTATACCCAATAAAATTATGTACTATGGAAATCTTATGCTATGGGACTTCACCTCCCTTTCCTCCTGCAAGGCCACCATCACCCCCTGATTCTCCTCTGGAGTTTCCTCCAGTCCTCTGGAGCAGATTCTGCTCAAGTAATAACTTCACTGGATTTGACTCTAGGTATAGATAGGGATTTGGGGGCTGATAATGCAATTGAGAGTTGGCACATTTAATTCTAGAAATGATCCCTTCATTGTTCTTTCAAAAATGGAAACCAAACTATGTTTTTTTCTTGACTTGGTTGATCATGGAATTGTTCCAAGACATGCAGCTCCAAAGGAATTGCAAAGTGCACACACAGAGCACAGTTACTATGAGAAATATCACAAAGCTAATTCTCAATGAGATTCATTGACGGGCTGAGGTCAAAGAAGAAGCCGCAGACAATCACCAAGTCAATTGCACTGGGATTTGGTAATGCTAATGAAGAGAAAAGAGACATTAGGATAATGCTGACAAGCTTATTGAAACCTGAGGATATTTGAACTTAGGAACTGGGAGTAGAAAAATTCATCGTTGAGCAAAAAATGCAGAGGAACTTTGAAGATGTAAACTGACAGGTCAATCAAATCTTTCTTTGCTGTTATGAAAATGAAACTGCTTCCTGTTTTCACATCCACCCCACCACCCAAGCAATAGATTCCTCCAGAGAATATTCTAACTAGCACACACACACACACATACACATGCCCCCGACACCATTTGGAACAAGGCAGAATCAACTACTCACAAACCACTATCACCACCAGATGAGCCTGTAAAACCAGATTGCAACAGTCCACAAGCAGAGAGTAAGCAGCCGATGATGGCTCAAGTGACAGAAGGCAGGTGAAGGAAAATGCTTCCAGGCCACAATCTCACCCAATGGTGGAGTGTCTTTTACAGTCCGTTGGCCACATTCCCTTCTGACAGCTATGTGCCAGTTGTGAGTGGAGCCAGAGGCAAAAGGGGGCAGAGCAATCAATGTAAACTTTACAGCAGGCTAGTTTATACACACACTCACCTCTCTATCTTCCATCCGGACAAGCAAGAGGCATTGTCAGAGTTCAAGGATGCATTCCAGCCAAGCAAAAGCACTCAAGGTGAGTGTGGAACAGGGCCAGTGAGCGGTATGGCCCAGGGACAGGAGAGGTGGTCTCGAGGGCTGCATTTTGCCTTCTGAGCCTGAGCTTCCCCATCCCTGATTTAACCCAATATGGAATCAGATTTCCAGCAGCAAGTATTGTGACCAGCAGGTTCTAAAGCCCTATTCATTCAATAATTCTGTTGAGCAGGAAACAGGGCCCGTGTCCACTGAACCCGTTCCCCTCCATTGTAAAAAAAAAAAAACCCCCGCCCGCTTTCCTCCATCGATGGAGGAAATGTCTGTGATGAGAGTGTATTCTGTAAGCATGAAAGCAACCTCCCAATGATAAATGACTTAGGCCCCAAGTATCTAAAATGCCACCTCTTGGGGGTTAAGATTGGCAAAGGGGGCCCTCAGAAGTTCAGGATGAGGACATTCCCTAAGTCAACCCCAAGCTGTGGAACGCCTTTCTTACAGATGTGCACCTGACACCTTTGTTGTCTACTTTTCATTGTTTGCTGAAAATGCACCCCTTTATCCTGGTCTTTGACATCAGAAAGACACACAGAGAGAGAGAGGCCTACCCTGTTCGTCTGATTGTAAATCATTTAAACTGATTTTAATATTTAATATTCTGTTGTAGACGCTTTTAGCTTATTTTAATATTGTATTATTATATTGTCATAACTCATAACCCAGTCTGGGACCTTACAGTGAAGGGCAGGTAAGAAATCTTGTAAATAATAATCAATAACATGTGGCTCTGAGCCCTAAAAATAACTCTTCTGGGTTCTTCTCTGTTTTTCACCTCTCTTTTTTCTCCTCAGCTGGCTTCAAAACTGGAAATAAGAACAGAAAGTAGTGGAAGTGACCATGAGAAGATGTTGTTAGGATGAGACCTCCAAGCCCACCCTTCAGTTCTCTGCACATATCCTTCCTCTCCCTGAATGTGTGTTAACTTTGCATACATCATTTGGGGGACATAATTTACAGCACAATCCTAACCATAGGTATCCCATCAAGACAAGGATTTATGCTTGTGGAATGGAACTTTCTGGGCCTCTACTCCTCATGCACAGTGCTAGATTTACGTATAAGCTAAACAAGCTATAGTTTAGGGCTCCGCTCTCTTGGAGGCTCCCCAAAAAAATAAAGAAAAGAAAAAACCTGGATGCACATTTCCAAAATATAAGATAAAAAGCAAATCAAATAAAACCTACATACAGCAACAGTGTTTTGTGTTCTGTAGGCACCTATGATGTAAGTAATGGCCTGCTAGCCAGCTCCCTAAAATATCACTGGTTTTCTCATTTCTATATATAGGGTGTAGGGACATGGGTGGCGCTGTGGGTTAAACCACAGAGCCTAGGACTTGCCGATCAGAAGACTGGCAGTTCGAATCCCTGTGACAGGGTGAGCTCCCGTTGCTCGGTCCTTGCTCCTGCCAACCTAGCAGTTCGAAAGCACGTCAAAGTGCAAGTAGATAAATAGGTACCGCTCTGGCGGGAAGGTAAACGGCGATTCCGTGCGCTGCTCTGGTTCACCAGAAGCGGCTTAGTCATGCTGGCCACATGACCCGGAAGCTGTACGCTGGCTCCCTTGGCCAATAAAGCGAGATGAGTGCCACATCCCCAGAGTCGGTCACGACTGGACCTAATGGTCAGGGGTCCCTTTACCTTTTATATATAGGGTGCCTACGTTCTGCATGGACTGTTGGCATGACAACATGTGCAAATGGCTTTAGATACCTATTAGGTCCATAAATTACCATATAGCCTATACTCAACATATAATATAAAAAACAAATAAAATGAAACCTACATACAGCTACAGTGTTTTGTGTTGTGTATGGACCTATTAGGTCCATAAATTACCATATAGCATATATTCAACACACACAAAAGAAACAGTGACAATTTGTTGTTGACAAAGGGTAGCTGGACATATAAAAGGCTTCATTACCTTTGGTAGCTTAGGGCCTCATCAAACCTAAATCCGGCCCTGCACATGCACACACCCCATGCCCTCCACAAATGCTTTCCAGAGGGTTAGGAGAACTCCTGGAGCAGATTCAGAGGGTGTGCGGTTGGAGAGAAGGGAAAATTTCAATTGCTCAAGCATAACTCATTGAACTGGCAAGTTGTGTTACCTGGATGCTCTGCCCTATGTACACTCAGAGATAAGCACAACTGATTTTAATGGTGGGGGCGTAGCATATAATCTTGATGTGTCACAGTTGTATGCAAAAATCGGGTGCTTACCCAGATGCATGCTTTGGGTGTTGAAGTGAAGCTATTTTCCTTTTCCCATTTTGCCCAGGAAAAGGTCTTTTCCACAAAACTGAAGCAGTACAGAAAGCCTATTAACACTGTGTTGCTTACAAAGGTTAGGGTGTATTGGTGCTCATTTAGTCTTTACTTTTGCAGCTTTCTGCCTCCAGAGCAGTTGTGTGCATAACTATTAGAAGGTGAGGATGACTTTGACCAGATTCCCATACAGATATTTGGCTCAGCCAGAGCTCTCCAACCCCCTACCCCCAGCTTCAGTCTCATAAAGGTAGTGGACGTTGCAATCCTAATGTATGTTTAATAGGGAGCAAGTTCCATTGAAATCAGTCAGAGGTAGTTTTGAGTAAGCACACACAGAATTGCTCTGGCAGTGATGCTTCTTCTGTTGTCTTTTGTCCTTAAAGTTTTATATTCCACTTAGACTGCAATACTTTAACTTATCACACGCTACTTACAGTATGTGAAAGAAATCCATGCACTGAAAAATCACAGTGGAGCCTTACTACTGACTCAAGCCTTGGTGTTTCATAGAATGATCACTTACTAATTAGGCCCATGAGCTTTGAGGTTCCCCACCCCTGACTTACACAGTGTTAAAAAAAAAGAGAAACCCGAAAGCTAAAAAAAGAGAACAATTTGCATAAAATGTGTGTAAGCTAATATGTATGTCTAGATGCAAAATTTAGGAATAATTACAAACAGTGCTTTTACTTAGAAAAATGGTGGCAGTACTCACCATGATGCTGGAGGAACTCTTGAGAGTCCCATGGACTGCAAGAAGATCAAACCTATCCATTCTTAAGTAAATCAGCCCTGAGTGCTCACTGGAAGGACAGATCGTGAAGCTGAGGCTCCAATACTTTGGCCACCTCATGAGAAGAGAAGACTCCCTGGAAAAGACCCAGATGCTGGGAAAGATGGAGGGCACAAGGAGAAGGGGACGACAGAGAACGAGATGGTTGGACAGTGTTCTCGAAGCTGCTAACATGAGTCTGACCAAACTGCGGGAGGCAGTGGAAGACAGGAGTGCCTGGAGTGCTCTGGTCCATGGGGTCACGAAGAGTCAGACATGACTAAATGACTAAACAACAACAACAACAACTCACCATGAAGTTGTTACAGTAAGTGCTACACTTGTAACATTTGGGTGGGGGAAGTTACTGGTACTGTGTACCCTTGGGTACCCCCAGAAAAAAACCCCACTGATTATTATAATTTAAATAATACATCTCTTCATCATGGACAGTGGAGGAAGAACATGGCCATCATGGCTACTAGCCATTGGTAGCTTCATCCTCCATGAATTTATTTGATCCTCTTTTGAAGCCATCCCAATTCCTTCTGAGCTCTTCAATGCACCACTAGCAGCATTCCGCACCGTCTTCCTTTATAATACTTATGGGACTTCGTCCCCTCTCTCCAAATACAAACAAGAACCAGAAAATCTCCATAACCTATTTGTCTACTTGGTGGGCTTAATTTATTCTGGAGGGCACATGTGCCTGCAAATTTCACAGTTCCTACCAAAAGTGGGGGGAAGTTACTGCTGTTTTCATATTCCCTATAGGTATGCAAGGGGAACACAGCTTAATTTTACACAGAACAGATGGGAACCCAAAGCACAGGCAGAACACAGAGTGACTCAGAAAGAGGTCAGATTTTTGAAAAGCAGAGATACAGATATAAGGTGAATCTTGGGATTGATACACACCCCGGGTAAATACACAAAACTCCTAGTCACCACACACTTGCAATGTATTCTAGGATACATGGGAATATATAGTCTTATGTCACTTTCACATGTGTTCAGTCATATGCCCATTGTTCTGTGACTTTTAAATTCATTTAAATTCAAGATTTCTGTCAAAACATCAATTTCTAAACATATTTTCTTTCTATATTCTCATTTTAAACACAGCACATTGGAATTCACAAAGATTGAATTTCTCTGGCACCCCTAATGTTTATTATCTCTTTTACTAACTGGGGCATTTTAAAGCTATTGGTCTCATCTTGTGGAAGACTCAATAATACTCTGGGGTGATTCGGATCATCAAAATGGTGGTAAGCCTATGATCCTGCCGTGCATTCAGAAAGGAATTCTAACCCATGCAGAATCAAAATATTGAATTAAAAAGGTGGGGGGGGCAAAGAAGGTGAAGTGGGGGAAAGGTAAAGTTAAAAGAAGCCGAACAACCCCAACTTTTCTCACCCAATTGTTTTTACTTAACAGTTTAGGTCAGTTTCAGCTAGGTCACCAGGATGTGTGTGCCTTCTGAATGAAGTCTTTAATCGGCTGATGGATATGAAAAAATAAATTACAGTGGCAAAATGTAATAAACATTAAAGGAAAATGATGAGGGTAATATAAGAACATTGATTTAACGAGGATGATATAGAGGAATTGTCTGTTTTATAGGTTTCTGGATGTCTATTAGGGGCTCTGTATTAAGGGACACGGCTGTTCTCTTGATATACTTAAGAGCTGTCAGTAATTCCTATTTCACAGTCCACTGCTTCAATTCAGAAACCATGTTCCAGCCTTGCCGACCCCATCCCAGGTTCGCTGGAGGGTGACCGTCTCCGCCAGAGGTGTGCTTTCAGGGGCCTGTCATGGGAAGCAGCTATATTCTTCACAATTGGGCAGTATTTAAGAAGAGTGGGTGATTGTTGGCTCCCCCCCTCCCTTTTCTCCTCGCCCTCTCCTCTACACCCTGTTCTGGGACTGCAGTGTCATTTGTTTCAATAATTCCTGTTCCCACCAGCTCTGTGATGTCTTGATCTTCTACACTGGTGTCTCGCTTTCCTCCCAGGCTAGCCAGACAGTAGAAGATAATGTTTTTGAATGTGCTTTGCTGGATGGGGAAAAGTTTTCCTGAATGTTCTGAGAACTCTAGCAAAACTGGCCTCAGAACCCATGGGCCTCAGAACCAGGTCTGTGGGGTTTTCACAGCCATCCCACTGTGGAGGTCCATAGGCCCTCAGATGGAAAATCAACAGGGTAATTCAGTACAGTACATGACTACTCTGGAGAAGGAGAGGCTGAGGTCCAGCAGAGGTGGATTTAGGGCAGTGTGACCACTTTCACCACCCTGGGTGCAGAGCCCAGGGGGTGCCACAGGGCATTGTGACTACGACATAATGAATTAAGCAGAATGTAGGGAGATAGGTAGAGGGCGTCGGAATGCAGAGGGTTGCAAGGCCAGCTGGCTAGCCCCAGCTGGGCTGTCTCCTTCCAGCCATCCCGCTGTGAAGACCCATCAGCCTCTGCTCCGACATACATCAGCGACCCAGGCTTCCAAGCCAGGGCACACTATTTCAGCAGAGCGAAATGTGCACACAGAATAGGTGTGAGGCTTGTGGAAGCATACTACAACTACGGATTTATTAATCATAAATCAGGACAAAGAAACATGTCGTCTCTCTTTGTCTTCTCAGAGAGACAAAGAAAAGCAAAAGCTATACACAACAGAAGTTCCCAGCAGACTGTGTTGGAATGAAAACAGACATGTGACACACAACAGTTCCATCTCTGCTCCTTAAGGTGGAATGGAAATCTCAACAGAGGGTGCTGAATTTTGGGCTTGCCACTGAAATTTGATAGACCAAAGATCCCTGGGTCCAGGAGCCAAATGCCTTCAACACACACCCTTCACAGTGATGGATGAAGCCTCTCGGGTACCTGGGGCAGTGCGCCCATAGTGTGCCGTGCCATGCAGCACCCATAGGGACATGATGCGCCACACCACATGGCACCCATAGAGACGGGCAGAGGCAGAGCTAGTGGTGGCAGCACGGCACCGCTCAGGGATGACACCCAGGGCGGACCGCCACCACCCCCGCCCACCATGCTCTATCTCTGACCCTTCACCAACCCTGCTTTGCACCCTGAAAGTTCTTGCCTGGCTAGAGTGTGTTTTTGGACTCTGGCAATGTCTCTTGCTTCTCTGGATGGAAGAGAGAGAGTCAACTGTGTAGAAACCAGCCTACTTTGTTGCTTTGCTTGCTTCTGCCTCTGGCTCCTCCCACCACTGTCATGTGACCTCAGAAGGTTGCCCAGAAAGGAATGCATGCCTCAGATGGAAAGCGGTTTCCGAGCCCTGGTCTACTCAGAAGTAAGTCCCATGGAATTGATCAGATAAGTGTCCATAGGACCGCAGCCTGATTCCCTCATTTCATCAAAGTAAATGAATTATGTTTAGGACCTGCAGCTTTGCAAACCTGTTTGCAGCTATGAACAGGCCCCCACTGTTTGGCAATATTTGCCAATAGGGCAAAAATATTCATTCCCCCTCTTAGCATGCTATCAGTAATGCACCCTGTTGCTTCTTAACACTGCATTTATTAAAGGTTACCCACAAGATGCCAGATTGTATATAGAAAGCAGCATTGCCTTCACTCTGAGTTTGCTTCATAACGGTGCAGCACAAGCAATAAGATTAAGCAATGCCATGGCTTTTGAAGTCAAAGCAGAGTGAGAAACAGGCTTCTTGTCACCATTCTGGCCCCTTGCGCCTAAAAAATGTAGACTAAAAAAACTGCTGCCCAGCAACAACAAGAAGCAGAATTGTTGCCATCAGGACCGTGTAAAGAAAATAAACATGATGAAAAAGGTGGGAGCATTCCTGAAATATTTTGCCTCACTGAAACACCCATCTACCCTTGAAACCCAGGTTACCATATTTTTCGCTCTATAAGACGCACCAGACCACAAGACACACCTAGTTTTTAGAAGAGGAAAACAAGAAAAAAAATATTATGAATCTCAGAAGCCAGAACAGCAAGAGGGATCGCTGTGCAGTGAAAACAGCAATCCCTCTTGCTGTTCTAGCTTCTGAGATAGCTGCGCAGCCTGCATTCGCTCCATAAGACGCACACACATTTCCCCTTACTTTTTAGGAGGGAAAAGGTGAGTCTTATAGAGCAAAAAATATGGTATATAGAGAACTCTTGGTTCAGCCATACTTTAAAATGCATGATATAAGTTAAAAGTAGGTAACTGCCATCACCTGATGATGCTCCTGTATTTGTGTGGACAGGCGGAGTCCCCAGATCCCGCGCGGTCCCCCCGTCATGTGGAATAACGACTCAAGACAACGTGCTATGGGATTAAATTGGCCACAACTTTATTAAATTTCAAATGTGGGTAGACCTTGGCTCAGGCATTGGGCGTTCTCCCTCCCCAGTCCCCAGCCGGGGACCTAGGGAGCATCAGGGTTATCCAGTGGGGGGGGGATGGGCCGGCTCTGGAGAACATATGTTCAAGCAGAGATAGCCGCCCCCGTTACGCCGCCGCCGCAGGGGAGAGCAATGACGACCTTTCGGCGTACGGTCAAAGCCTACCTTCAGAAAACCCCTTTAACGGGGAACCCTGGTATCGCCACCGCAAAGAGGAAGATGGACTAAAGGATTCCGCCCAAGGCCTGATACCGCCAAAGTTGTGACGTTTTGCTATGGGAAAGGCGAAACCTTTCCGGCCCTTTAACAGCGACCTTAACGTAGCAGCGCCCGCATACCTGTGAAGAAAAGTTAACCTGCAAAATAAGACATTAACTGAGGGTGGGTAGGGTGGGAGAAGCTCTGGAGCCAAGTGAGGATTCCCAGGTAAGATCCTCCCTCTATTGTGTGGGCAGGTAATCCCTCCCCTACCTGGCCTGGTCTCCTTGGCAACGCTTCCCCCAGGTGGGATTGGACAACTGACTGAGGTAGGCGGAGACCTTCAGGTATGCCACCTGAGGGAAGGCAAAGCCAAGCCTATGCTGTTGGAGCCGCTCCAGATCTAGGGGCTGCACGCGTCCACGCAAAGGGCGCCCCCCGTTTTAAGCGGGGAGCGGTCATTCCAACCATTGATGTGAATTTACCCCCACTCCATTCATCAGTGGGCTTTGGAAAGTTGGGTATAAGCAGTGGTTTCAGTTTTTCAGAGGAAGAAGCCATCATCTGCCTTCCACCTGACATGTCAGTTGCTTCATTTCTCCTTCAATCTTTCCATGGCTTCGGCATCTTTCTTTTTTCTTTTTTCTTTTTGTATTTTGAATCACTGAAGGAAATCAGAGCTCAGCTCATGTGTAACATATAGGTCTTAACATCAATTCAAACTCAGGAGTGCTTTGTGTCGCAGACTTGGAATATGAATAGCATGATTGGGGCAACTTGTGTGTGTTTCAGGAGTATGTGCTAAAAAAAAAAAATCCTTTCTGCTTCAACCAACTTTTAAGGGAGCAATGGATAATTGAGTGTGCCTCTCAACATGTGTAGGGCTTTCCCCATCTTACTAAGTCAGTCTGTCCTCATGCATCTGAGGTGCAAACTTTTCTGATCAGGTGAGATTGCTATCATGCAGAATTTGGTTCCAATGCATGGTATAGGAGGGATTCACTACTATGGAGTAGGAATGGAGGAGAAATTTAAAGGTGTCCAGATTTAAAGGGGAATCTATCAAATTCATGGGACGCGGGTGGCGCTGTGGGTTATTTTTTTTAAAAAAAAAATTATTCAAAGTTATAACAAAATATATTTCCCAAAAACATATCCTTATTCCCCCCCATTTTTCCTCCCCCCACAAAACCCATCCCCCACCCCACCCCCTGACTTCCCTCAGTTCCAGTCTTTGGTTTCTCCAATAATGCTATTTTCTGCATGTTACAGAGTTGTATAAATCCTCCAACTGTTTAGCTAAATATTATCAGTAAAAAATAAATTAAAAAAATTGTGGATGTTTATTCAAAACCTGCCAAGGAGTCCAGTTCGCTTTGTTGCGTCTTCAAATACTTCGTGAAAGGTTCCTATTCATCTTTCAAGTCACAGTTATCCTTGTCCCGTAGCTTATGTGTCAATTTTGCCAGTTCTGCAGAGTCCATCAATTTTTCTTGCCATGATTCTTTAGTTGGGAATTCTTCAGTCTTCCATCCTAGTGCTACCAGAATTCTTGCTGCCGTTGTCTCATACATGAAGATGTTTTTCAACTTTTTTGGCAGGTCTTTCCCTACAATCCGCAACAAAAATGCCTCGGGTTTTTTAACAAATGTTAAATGGAACATTTTCTTCAGTTCATTGTATATCATTTCCCAAATTTTTTTAATTACTTTACAATCCCACCACATATGTTAAAATGTTCCCTCCTTTTCCTTACACTTCCAACATATGTTTGAACTAGTTTTGTACATGTTCCCTAACTGCACTGGTATTGTGTAACATCTGTACATCATCTTCATGTAGTTCTCCTTCAATAGGGAACAATCTGTAAATTTTAAGTCAGTTTTCCATAATTTAACCCAATCCTCCATCATAATGTTGTGACCTACATCTTGTGCCCATTTAATCATAACTGATTTTACCTCTTCATCTTTCATCTCCCATTCTAATAGTATGCTATATGCGGCCTTCAGTAGTTTCACTTTCCCTTCAATCACTTCTGTTTGAAACCTAGATCTAGTATAACTAAATCCTTTCTTACAGTCTTCTTTATATGTTTCATGTAGTTGTCAGGTGGCGCTGTGGGTTAAATCACAGAGTCTAGGACTTGCTGATCAGAAGGTCAGCGGTTTGAATCCCTGTGACAGGGTGAGCTTCTGTTGCTCGGCCCCTGCTCCTGCCAACCTAGCAGTTCGAAAGCACATCAAAGTGCAAGTAGATAGATAGGTACCGCTCCGGCGGGAAGGTAAATGGCGTTTCCGTGTGCTGCTCTGGTTCTCCAGAAGCGGCTTAGTCATGCTGGCCACATGACCCAGAAGTTGTACTTGGCCAATAAAGCGAGATGAGTGCCGCAACCCCAGAGTCGACCACGACTGGACCTAATGGTCAGGGTCCCTTTTACCTTTTACTATCAAATTCATACTTTCTGAAACTGTGCAAGAACTGAAACAGCCATCTGTCGAAATTCACACTTACCTGAATTTTACAATTGTGGATCGAGGGCCCGACCCCCGATATGTGAAATAAACACACAAGGACACGCAATATGAGGTTAATGGGCAAGAAAAGGCCACAACTTTATTGATTACAGCAGTGAAAAGGTATTGGCTTAGGCATTGGATGACTATAGGAGGTGGGTTTATTCAACAGTAGGTGGAGCCTGTTGATGCTAATTCAACTATAGGCTCACCCCCTGATGTCACTGAGGGTCGTGCCATGGCCTCCCGCCAAGCAGGCATCGGACGGAATACACGACCACCAGATTCCTTTAACGGAATAACCCACGGTAGATAGCATAGGCGATGGCCACACCTAGCCCTTGACACACATGAATCCAATGCCTAACCTACCCACCAATACCACAAAAGTTGTGACGATTGCTACGAGGTAGGCGAAAAAACCAAAAAGCCTAATGCCAAATGGAAAAATTCCTACCAGGCCCCCCAGACAACTGGGGCAACCAACCTAAGGTCCATAGCAAGGCCAAAAACCTAGACCCTGAGCTAAATGGGAGTGGAGGGTGGGTGACTCGCTGCGGGATGACGACGACTGAGGAGGAGGTGGAGCTGGCCCCGCAGCATTAAGCTGCTAAACATGCCCCCCGGAGACACCTGGTTGGCTGCCTCCGGTGGGCGTGGGCACCAGCCAGGTAAGGAGGGGCGGGGGCTACGGCCCCTGGCCAGGAGGTGGAGCTCGGGCTCCCGCCCACAACCACTCCCCTCTCTTCCAGGGAGGAGAGTCTTTCCCAACCAAACAGTATTTTCAAGGTGTGCATTAACATGAATATATTAACAAAAATAGCATTAAAAGCATTCTATTAAGAGAAACTGCTTGCTAAAATGTGAACATTAGTCAAAACCACATGTAAAAATGTGCTTATCCAGAGAAATTCACACAAAACTGTGGAAGAATTTTCATGAGGGTTTTGTTTTGTTTTTGTTTTTTAAAAAAGGAAAATCACAAATTGCTGCAGAAATGTGGAGAACTAGAATTTCAGATTGGGAAAAGGAGAAACTGAAAGAACCACAACTGACAGATCCTCCCATCTATACTACAGGAGGACTGTCCAAGAAGGATTGTCCCATAGTTTCCTCCCTTTTCTACAATGTCTAGAGTACCTCATGGTCACATGTGCACTTCTTTCCTCACTGAACTGGCCACCCCTTAGGAAGAGTTTGTTTATGTCTCCCTTTGTTTTACATGAGCTTCACCGAGTTTTTTTCTGGAATCTCCCACAAGGAGAACATAGGCTGTGCAAAGCGTTGTAACATCAAATCTCATGTCACTACCCCCTCTCTCTCACACACCCCACCTGTCTTCCTCCACATACACTCGATTAGCTGAGCTTCAAAGATTAAGGCTGTATCCCCAAAGTTTCCAGCAAGAGAAAGAAGTTCTAAATTCAAAGGCTGCAGGGGATGGGCGAGTGGGTGAATATAACTCCATTTCTCTCCCACAGGCTGAGCTTTAAAGTGCTCATCCATGCTTCTTGCTGTCAGTTCTCTTTTCTGCCTTGCCATGCTGTGTTTCTCTGATCAGAGCTCTTCCCCCCACCCTTGTCCATCAGTAGAAGCAGCTCAAGGCAACCTGCTCCTGGCAAAAGAAATAAATATATACAATCCAACAGGAACTCAAATGCAAGTTCTTTCTACAACAGCTGGATACCTGATTGAAGGAGTGAGGGGTCTTTTGTAAGGGCAGATACTGTCATTCTATAGTTTAGTCATTAGGTGGCACTGGACTTAGCTGCATTTAGGTGGAGCCAGGGGTTTCCTGGGTCTTTCCTGTTCTTTTTCAAGTAAGGCAATAATGTTCTTGTGTGCCTTCAGCCTCCCATTCCTCTGTCCTTTGTGTCTTCACCTGTGGTTCTTTGTTTGATTTTAATTCTCCCTTTGCAGGAACTGTACAGCTTAATAGCTGCCACCTTTTCCTCATCAAATATAGATAAGAGCACCATCCCGGGATCTATAAAGGAAGGCAAAAACGTTAAAATTAAGACTTAAGAAAATTCTTACTCTCAGCTGCATGCTTGACAATAGGAGGTGGAAAGATTTGTGAGAAAAGCTGCTATCTGAACGGTACCGACAAACTTGGGCAACTGCATATATGGGGAAAATGGCACAGAATGTGAAAGACAAAAATGATTTAAGCACAAAAGAAAAGTTTCAAGTGACATGGTATCCCTTTCTTAAACATGTAGCACAAAAGGAATGTGCCCTTCTGTGGAATGACTGCATAAGATGGCAGTGTAAACAAACAAGGAGAATACCAGTCAAAAGCTAAGAAGAATGTTTTACAGTACAGCAGAGTTTTAACAAATGTCTATTGTGTTAACATTGCTTTGTTTTCATCAAATGCATACACACACACACACACACACACACACACACACACACACACTGTATATATACATCCCATTTCCTCCTTTACTGCTCCCTCCCTTCTCCCACCCCATATGCTCATGTGTTTTTTATGGTCTCCTGCTCAGACAAGCCATGAAATGAAAGCAAAACTCTCCTTGTTCAGATCATGACTTTCTTTGCTTGTTAGCTCAATACCAGCAGAGTATACAAGGAATTGCAACTTAGCCATGCCTGGGGCTTAGCATATATTGTTGGTGCAAATGAAGATGTATGTTGTTGTCCAGAGAGTGGGATGAATCTTGTAACAGCAGCTGATCTGTGAATGTTCTTTGCTTTTGCTTTTCTAAAAAATTAAACTGATGGCTGTTTAGTTTTTTCTGCATCTCTGTTTGGCATTCATGACTTTGCCTGAACAGAGCAAATGCTCAACAGGCTTTGTTGCTGATGTACACAAACGTACATGTCTCTTGGTAATTTTACCACTTAACAATTTGCAGGTGAATGTGTAAACTGCTCATGCTGAAAAGCATTGTGTCTGAAGCAAAATTATTGCTATGTCTGAGGCATTATTTTATAGCTTTGAGGGCTGTTTCACAAGGCACCAACTGATGCTGCTGTTGCTGAATGCTAAGCATACATGGGAGAACTTGTGAGCTACAGCTTGAGAAGCAACCCATGGTACAGTGCTTCCATGATAACTAAGGGTCTATCACAAAGGGAAAGTGGGGTGCTACCTCTGTGCTTCAAGCACAATTAGAAGAACCCAGCTCTCTAACATGCTAGATATCCACAGGCAAGGGTTGTTAACAGCAGGGAATAGGACACATAGGACTGGCCGAAGACCTTTTACTGCTTGTGGTGAAGGACATGATAGCATTCCCTATCCCAGTCCACCAGACAGTCTTCAGCACTGGTGTCCTCCATTGCACCTAAGAGCAGCAGGCTAGATTGGGGCATGCAAAGCTACTGTGTGACCAGAGGGTTAAGAAGGAATGGTTGTTGCCCTCCCTACACCCAACTAGGAGTTGGTGGGACAATCTGTCATTCAGTCCTCTAGCTATACTTTGAAATGGTCTTCCAGAGAGTCTGAAATGGTCTTCCAGAGAGTCTGAAATATCTCTCTCCTCCTCCTCCTCCTCCTCCTTTGGCAATCATTCATAGCCGAGTAAGATTGTCTTCCATAAACACGGGTTTAGGTTTGGGATGGGTTTTTGGAAGATGCCTATGCGTGAAATTGTTTTATGTTTGTAGATCAGTGCACAATGATAAATGTACAGTCTTCGCAGTAAGATTCCATTCTGATGGCATCAGTAATCACAATGACCGGTAGATTCTTATCTGCTTCAGCCTTCATCCGCCTTCACAGCCATTGTAACATACTGCTTGTTATCTTCCACCTGTTCTGCCATTGAAGACTTTTTTGGATCATTCTTTGTCTAGCTCCTCCCCTTTGACCTTACCGCATTGGGTGACCCCGCTGGGAGTACGAGACTCCCAATGGCTTCGCTCACAAGGGTTATAGGAACATGCAAGTCCACTCACCTCTTTCTCTCTCTCTCTCTCTCTCTCTCACACACACACACACAGTGATCTGTACTGGCCCATATCCCTGTCTACTTTACTCTGGGTTCGGGGTCTACAGTTTTAGTTCATTGGCACCCCCCTCCCCAAAAGAAATGGTACCACCTGCTCTGTCAGTTAAAAAAACCACCCCAAAACTCTTAGCCAGCAATAGTAAATCTTCTTCTTGTTGTTGTTTAGTCTTCAGTTGTTTAGTCATTTAGTCGTGTCCGACTCTTTGTGACCCCATGGACCAGAGCACACCAGGCACTCCTGTCTTTCACTGCCTCCCGCAGTTTGGTCAAACTCATGTTGGTAGCTTCGAGAACACTGTCCAACCATCTCATCCTCTGTCATCCCCTTCTCCTTGTGCCCTCAATCTTTCCCAACATCAGGGTCTTTTCCAGGGAGTCTTCTCTTCTCATGAGGTGGCCAAAGTATTGGAGCCTCAGCTTCACAATCTGTCCTTCCAGTGAGCACTCAGGGCTAATTTCCTTAAGAATGGATGCGTTTGATCTTCTTGCAGTCCATGGGACTCTCAAGAGTCTCCTCCAGCACCATAATTCAAAAGCATCAATTCTTCGGCGATCAGGCTTCTTTATGGTTCAGCTCTCACTTCCATACATCACTACTGGGAAAACCATGGCTTTAACTATACGGACCTTTGTTGGCAAGGTGATGTCTCTGCCTTTTAAGATGCTGTCGAGATAGTAAATCTGCCCATGCACAATTTCACTTTCTGGATTTCCCCATCCCTTCATTAGTACTGTTATTTTCTTCAAAATCTTCATCCCCAGCTGTTTTTTCCTCTCTTTTATAAAAGAGCACAGAATCGAACATGGAGCGCAGTGAACCCACAGAACAGTAAAGGAAGGAACAAGAGAAAGTGTTTCATCCCTTAATTATCAGGAGACAGATCACATTAGTCCAAGCAGTAGCAGCCTCACAAGCCGGCCTGGATGGAAAATCTCTAGTGCACTACCACAAGCTTATGCCGGTGATGGGACTCGGTTGTTTCATTCTCATGGACCCTGGTTCAGCACCTGCCTGTTCAGAACCATCTTGATACATCATTCTGTCACTCATCCTCCCTGCTGAGATGCCTGGCTTGCATTGGCCTTTTAACAGTGGTGACCCTCAGATCTGCTGTAACCTTGCTTCTTCCCCTGACTATTCTATCAAAGAGAAGCATTCAAATTGGTTACAAAAATCTCAGTGTTATGTCTGCTGCTGATAGTAAATTCTGGAAATTAGCTTGCCTCTCTCCGGGGAAATTGCAAACAAAGGGAGAAAAAGCACTCCATTAACGGGGAAAGAGGTGAATGCTGACAGCTCCTCAGAAGGCATCCTATATTGGCACATTTCTCAGTGTACTGATAATTCTTGATCAGGGTTTTGGAAGAGGGGTGGGGTTGGCTGCACAATGTTCATGCCTTTCTGTTGACATTCCTTCCAGAGCTTTACAGGGCAGACGAAAGGCTTTGGTGAAATGACAAATGCCAACACAAGCAGCTGGTAACACAGTGGAAGTCTTCACACATTATGAGATGTGCTTATAGCAGGATCGGTTCCATTGGCCATACACATGCTTAGCATATCCTGGAAAAGATCCTAAGTACATAATTTCTCTATGCACATTAGTGCTTGCTGTATCAAAATCTGTACTCCAGTTTCTCAAACATTTTCTTCCTCTGTCAAAGAGGCTTCCATTTTTCTGTTTCATTCTCGGGGCACTTTAGAATGTCTTCAGTATTTGGTGAGTGGTGGTATGCAGAGTTATTGAGAGTTACTGGTTGTGGGGTATGTGTTTTCCTTCCCAGTAAACATTTTCTCAGCATTCTGCAGCCTCCCCAGCTGCCCACACTTTCTGATCGGAAAAAGCCAATAGGAGGCTTTGATTGAATGTCATTGAGCTTTGAGTGAAGTGCAGGCACCCAGGGAGGCTGCATTGTGCAGAATGCTGGTGAGATGACTTGCAGGATGAAAGAAAGGACACTCACAGACATCCTTCAGAAGGGAAATGTCAAAAAACCACAAACTCAAACCCTGATGATAATTGCATCATAATTTTCTATCACTTTTCTTTTCTTTTTTCTTTTGGTTAACAGCACTAATGTTCATACCTTCCAGTCTGCAATCTGGACTTAGTTACCTTGGGAACTAGATATATCACATCCCTCTCACACACTTAGCACAGTACATCACAGTGAGAGCCCTTTTAATAACCAATTGAAGCAGAATTGAATGTATAAATTATGCATCTTTTGCCCTGCTATACCTCATTGTGTGAGTCATGGCATATATCTTTCTCATGAAGAGCTGTAGTCGTAATGTCAGCTTCAGCCTTCAAAGGAGATAGCCTTGGTTTGAGAGGACCAGCTTTTCTTTACAATACAAAAGGAATTCACACTAGTTTACACCAATTTACAAAAGGAATTCACACTAGTTTATGCCCATTGTAGAGATAGGCAAAATTAAAAGAGCAGTGAGTTATGGTATCTTTGAGAGTTGTCAGCATTCCAATTGTTCAGTTTGAGTCTAAGGTTCTTGTTAGCAACACATTTTGCTGGTGGTGCATTTTTGAGACCCAAGAGTGGGCTAGTGCTTCTCTCCTTAATGCAGATTTCAGCAGCTCCTTTTCCTTTTCTGCATATTACTTCATATCTCTTTTAGACTGGTAACTGGGAGGAGGGAGGCAGTCAGCATTCCACATTTGGTCAGGAGCTGCCTATTGCTGACCCCTTTTCTACAGTCTCTTCTCAATGGGAGTTTCAGATTGTCACATTTTATAACACTCCATTGACTTCTTTTAGGACACTATAAGTAGGCACTAGGCATTATAAGTAGGAAAGTTGGGAAATTCTAACAAAAACGGGAGCAGAAATTGCCAATGTTCACTTGTTCATCTCATATCCAGAACAGAAAACAGTCCCATGAATATGATCAGTATTCACTGATGCTGTTTCTTTCAGTCTGCAAACAATATGTAATTGATTATGTTGCCTCTCCCAATTTCCACTGTGTTTGCCTTGCACTGAAATGAATAGGGTGGAATAATGTAATGACAATGTAAATTACATAACTTACGTAATTTCACCACAACAGAAAGAAGAAGAAATGCAGTGAAATGGAAACAGTGTCTATAGAAAATAAATCATAATAGAATGGTGCTGAAAGGAAAGGAAATGAAAAACTGAATGCCATTTGGTGGCCATTTATTTTACTTCATTTACTAATAAAAGGGTTTACAAAAGTTATCAGCTGCATCACTACAAATCTGGATGTTGTGACTACATATACTTGTTGATACTTTAGTTGGAGAAGTTGGTCTTGCTGGGTACGGTTGTTTCCATACAACCCTGATAGAATGACCTGGGAAAAGCTAAATAGAGGAATAAATATTATAGAGATATGAATACTTACTTGGTTGGTGGTGAGAGTGGAAGGGAAAGGGATATTTTTGCTTATGTTCATATTTAGTTTGTCTAGTTATAGCTTGTTATATATCTATGAAAAGCAATTAAACTTAATTGCAAAAGAAAAATTCAGGGTTATTTTATGACTTGGGAACTGTCAGGACCCCCTAGTTCTGCAGTAATTATGACACAGAGTCAGAGGCTGCAGAGTCTCCAGCTAAGGTAGGGTTGCCATATGTCCATTTGTTCCTGGACATGTCCAGGATTCCAAGGGTGAAATTACCAACCAGCGGAAATGTTTAAAAATCAGTAAAATGTCCAGGATATTTGCAAATAAAACCAGGAAGTGTATGCCCAAAAAAGTTGCTCAACAACTTTTTGTGTCGGGATTTTTATTGGCAACTATAAAGGACCTGGAACAAGTTCTGAGCCTGATATTGGGGTTCAGGAGACCACTGAGGCTAACAGATGGAAGCCCACAGAACACCCTCCCAAAGAACCAGGGCTTATAAAGCCAGAGTCAGAACTCATACAGATGCCTTTGCCAGAGTCTGAGAGACCAAATCACTTCCATAGTTGCTCACCAATCTACAGTGGTACCTCGGTTTGCGAACAGCCCTATTAACGAATTATTTGGTTTAAGAACTCCACAAAACCAGAAGTAGTGTTCCAGTTTGTGAACTTTACCTCAGTCTATGAACGGAAGCCAAATGGTGGAAGGGCACCGGTGGAGGGAGGCCTCATTAGGGAACGCGTGCCTCAGTTTAGGAACGAATTTGGTTTAAGAATGGACTTCAGGAATGGATTAAGTTTGTAAACCGAGATACCACTGTAGTAGCACCAGGAGAACACAGGAGGAACAGCCCTATTAACGAATTATTTGGTTTAAGAACTCCACAAAACCAGAAGTAGTGTTCCAGTTTGTGAACTTTACCTCAGTCTATGAACGGAAGCCAAATGGTGGAAGGGCACCGGTGGAGGGAGGCCTCATTAGGGAACGCGTGCCTCAGTTTAGGAACGAATTTGGTTTAAGAATGGACTTCAGGAATGGATTAAGTTTGTAAACCGAGATACCACTGTAGTAGCACCAGGAGAACACAGGAGGAGTCTCTGCCTTCAGTCCAGGGGGCTGGGACTTTAAGAAACTAAGAACTCCACAACCAGGTAGAGTCTGGGAGATGCGGTTTCCTACGGACCTTTGTTGGAGCAAGTTGCTCACTTGAATCTTTATGTGGTTCTGTAACTTATGGTGTACCTTGTTCCATAGACTCCAGGACCAGAGGCTCAGCACTACCATATGTGTGAGCCGATGTCTGCTGCATTTCACCCCATTTTACCATTCACTGGTCCAAGCCATAATTTAGAGTTTCTAAAAAATTCATTCTGCTTAAATATTCATCTACTGTGTTATTAATAACACAGACAAGGGATCTGTCTTTCAAGAGATGATTTCCATCATCCTGGTTCCCCTTTAATTTGTGGTTTGTCCTTTTTCCAAAAGGAAACTGCTCTTTGAACTGAGTCGGAATCTTTCAAAATGCCTAGCCTGAAAATGCCACATGCTATTAAAAGGTTCTGTGGGGGTTTTTTTAAGGGGGAAAAAAGGAAAATCACACTTTGATAAACCATTATCTGATTTTCATATCACATCATATTAAAAAAAAAGGAAGGAAGGAAGGAAGGAAAAAAACACAGCATCAGTTGAAAGGGAATTGTAACAGATTGTCATGGAGGTCACATCCTTACAACCCCAGACATTGTTCAGATACAAATCTAATATAAAAGAGGTGTCTTCATATGCTAAATAAATACATTCTTATAAATGTTGCACTTGGCTGATTTGCCTGTGCTTATTCATGACTTAAGACCAAACCCGAAATGTGTAATGCAGCTATGGCTGGCGTTTTTTGTCCTTTATTTGATACAAGTGTATAAGTGGATGATTATCAATATTGTAGTGTGCAGCGAAGTGAGGTTTATTCCTCATGAGCTGTGGCATCCAACCCTTTGGAAACCTCTCCCATTCAATATTACAGGTGCCACCATCTCTGTTGTTGTTTGGGTGCATTTTAAATAGAGATCTTCCCCAGTCTGCGACTTTATTGGAAATGTTTTAAGTTCAAATGGTTTTGCCATTTGCATGTTTGTCACACTGGGCTCCTTGGGGAGGAAGTGGAGGAAACAAATTTCCATAACAATAATACTCCAGCCATCTTGAAGGGATAGCACCCAGCCTTGTCAGATTTAAAGTGTGGGTGCTGGAAAGGCCATTGTTATTCTTGAACAGTCCCATCTGTACTTAGATCTTTGCACAGGGTCTGGACAGCTTCCTCTCAAATTGATCTCATGGAAGGGGCAGGAGGGGGTGTTGTATTGTATTCCAATGGTTCTCAATCTGTCCCTGCTTCTCAGCCCAAATGTTCATGTTTCCCAGCCCAGTAACCACTTTTCCAATTCTTGAAGTGTGGAGTGCCACCATCTCACACCAACTATTTTCCATAAAATTTCATTAAAGCTTTTTCATAATACGATAATATTTTTTTTATTTAAAAAAACCCCCTAATCTAGATAAAAACAAAAACAAAGAAAGAAAGAGCAAAGAAAATGCAGAGTCCTCTCTCAAAAGTAGATCTTAATCTTTGTCACCCACAAAAGAGTCTGGACCCTCCCAGCTCTCACCTGCGAGCTTCCCTTTCTTCTCCCAGCCTGGAAGGTCTTCTCTGTCTCTCACACAGGGTCCTTCACCAGCTGATATCCACCTTCATCACCCCACCTATTTTCCAAGCTTACAGTTGGGCCACTGAGCAGAAAGCTCATTTCTCAACGCCACAATCAGCAGCTTTGTTAAATATTGAAATATCTTTTTTGCAAAGCCATGAAGCAACAAGGGTAAATGCAGTGGATATGGAAAGGGGCTTATATAATGTGTCAGTTCTTCAGTTTGTGAAATGACAGGATTACATTATATTGGATTTTATTTTAGGGAATTTGGGCTTTTGTTTTTATTTTGGTTTTGGGTCTTTTTACATCTTCCTCCTTCTGGTCCATAGTCAGTTTCTCTCTCTCTCTCTCTCTCTCTCTGTTTTTGTCAGCACAATTCCTTGAGTAGCTGCCGCAATGGGAGCCCACACACCAGCTGTCCTGGTGTTTATCGGGTTTAGTAGGGGAGGAGCTCACAGCTGGAAGATGAGAGAGCTCAAGTCTTGCTAGTGATTAGCTGCTGGTTACCAGGCCGACACACACCATATGTGGGACAGTCACCCAGACCATTGCAGGCTGCTAGGTGAATCTGTGCCAGCCCCTGTTTAGCTCTGGGGGAAGAGCTAGAGGACAATACTTCCCAGTATCTATTTCAAGGTTCTCTCAAGGTGCTTGGGTGTGCAGTGAGATGGGGTAGGATTTATTTATTGTGCATTTTTGCTGCTTGCCTTAAGCCAGCACTATGATATTGTAAAGCTGGAAAAGAGTTCAGAATTAAGCAAAGGGACTGAAGCAACTCCCCTGGGAGGAAAGAGATACAGTGGTACCTCAGGTTACATATGCTTCAGGTTACAGACGCTTCAGGTTACAGACTCCACTAACCCAGAAATAGTACCTCAGGTTAAGAACTTTGCTTCAGGATGAGAACAGAAATCGTGCTCCAGCAGCGCGGCAGCAGGAGGAGGCCCCATTAGCTAAAAGTGGTGCTTCAGGTTAAGAACAGTTTCAGGTTAAGAATGGACCTCCAGAAGTTCTTAACCCGAGGTACAGCCTTTGTGGCTTTTTCTAGGCCAAGTAAGGGAGGTATAAAAGTGTGAAGACAGTGGATGGGGGCATGTTTTTACATATCCAGTGTGACCCTCTAGGACTTTTTAACAGACCATCGGAACTCTCCCCAAACCTCACCCCTTCTCCCTAGGCCATGCCCTTCCCTGCTTCTGCTTTGCAGCGTCCTTGGGCGTTTCTGTCTAGCCAAAGCGGCATGTGAGTGTGTGTGGTTGTGTGAAGAAAACTCACATTCATTGCTCTGCCCATTTTTGCTCATGTCTGCACACACCATTAGCTTGTGGCACCTGGAGGGTTGCCCAGAAGGGAATGCAGTCCTTGAGCCAATAAAAGAAAAGAAGAAGTTCCCTATCCTTGGCTTTACAGAATGCCGAGCCGCTGCTTCAGGGGAAAGGAAGAAGCTCAGCCCATTGCCCTTGTTGCTGTAGCTCAGTGATAGATCATCTGCTTTGCACACAGAAGGTCCCAGGTTCAAATCCTGGCATCTCCAGGAAGGGGTGGCGAAGGCTCCTCTCCGAAACCTTGGAAAGCCACTGCCAGGCAGTGCAGACAGTATGTAGCTACATGAACCAATGGTCTGACTAGGTGTTATAGTCCCACTTTTCACCATCTAGGTCGCAAAGTGTCTTATAAGGTAAAGGGACCCCTGACCATTAGGTCGAGTCGTGGCCGACTCTGGGGTTGCGGGGCTCATCTCGCTTTATTGGCCAAGGGAGCCGGCATACAGCTTCCGGGTCATGTGGCCAGCATGACTAACCTGCTTCTGGTGAATCAGAGCAGCGCACGGAAATGCCGTTTACCTTCCCGCCGGAGCGGTACCTATTTATCTACTTGCACTTTGACGTGCTTTCGAACTGCTAGGTTGGCAGGAGCTGGAACTGAGCAACGGGAGCTCACCCCGTCGTGGGGATTCAAACCGCCAACCTTCTGATCGGCAGGTCCTAGACTCTGTGGTCTAACCCAAAGCGCCACCCGCATCCTTGTAACCAATGTACAAAAGTACACACACACAGAGAGAGAGGGGGGGGAGGGAGGGAGGGAGGGAGAGAGAGAGGCATCCTGTCCCTATACTGTTTTTAAAAAATCACCCATGGGCATCTTTCATACATTCACCTCCACACAGAGACTTAATGTGTGCAAGGAGAGTTGGATTGTGCTTGTGGGGCCATTCTTGCAAAAGATGTGTAACAACAACTACACATGTACTGGAAGGGGATGAGGGAAATGACAGACCACTCTGGAAAGGCGCCAAGTGAGTTTGTCACTCAGCACTCGCCCGCCATTCCCTTCCCGTCCCCTATTCACAATCATTCTTCACTTGTCAGCTATCAGCCAATCCTTCATAGACAGACTAACTAGGATGTGGCAGGTTTTAGCAGTTGCCTGTACTGCTCTGCCAGTCTGTCAATCCGAGGGGAAGCTCCTCGTACTCCGTAAACGTCCAACTGCAGGAGAGGGTAGATTCCAGACAGACACCTTCCTGATTGGCTGGAAGCTATGACAATGCGGGAGCAGGGCATATCCCTGTTTGGGGTATTGGGAGACAGCAGAGGTGTGATGGAGGGAAGATCCATTTTAATTGAATGCTGTGCTGCGCCAGGATGGTTTTCAGGCTTCTCTAGCTAGAAGGCAGGGAGCATTGGTAGCAGGTCAGGGCTAAATCTGAGCCAACAAAAATGCTTTTCTATTCACGTCTAGGCTTTGCTCTGAAAGAAGTGACTCTGATTATTGATTCAATCTACAATACAAAAAAAGAATGCCCCTGAGCATGTGCAAAGTGGTTTTCTTCTCTCCATTGAACAACCACACCTCCTTCCTCCACACATATGAGAAGATGATGAAATTCTTCCTGAGGGATGACTTCCAGGAAGAATTGTGTTCCAGAACTTCTCTTTCTTGGAGATCAGTCTCTTTTTTCATTTAAAGTTCAACCTTCTTTTTTAAATAATAATAATAAAAATCTACTGTTCATAGTGATGGGCTCAGCAGTTCATTCTGTTCCATTTCAGTCTTCTGGGACTCAGTCGTAGGTCCTTTCTGCCCTACGCTAGCCTTTTGGTGCTAGCGTGTCCCACGTCAATCCATTGTATATTATTCTCTCTCACTGTACACAGTTTGTGTGCCCTTTTATGTAAAATATACTCTTTTAACATGTGCATAAAATACACAATCTTTGATGCTTTCCAATGCATGCACCAGAGAATAGGCATCTTTTATATAAGCTACATATAATTGTTCTCCTCTTCAGGTCCTCTCTCTGTAGAAAACTCTCTCTCCAAATAAGTACTTAAGTGGGATGTATGAAACATCTTCCCTCATTTGGAAGCTTCAGATTTCTGTGTCCTAAGCCTGGTGCTTATCCAAGTTGTGTCCCACTCTGTAGGAACTTGGTGCTTGGGGAACAGGCTCAAGACACTGGTTTAAAGGCACAGCCTGATGGTTGAACAAACAGGATTCCATGCTGCTTGAGAGCCTGTTTTGCTTTGTCCTCCTTGTTTGCCCAGCAGAGAGTCTTGTCTACACTTCTGTATGTCTCAGAGTGACCTTTAGTGGCTGAATAATATATTGCAGATGCTACCACTCAGTGGATTTGTAACTGGCTGACTGACCGAACCCAAAGGGTGCTCATCAATGGTTCCTCTTCATCCTGGAGAAGAGTGACTAGTGGGGTGCCACAGGGTTCTGTCTTGGGCCCGGTCTTATTCAACATCTTTATCAACGACTTGGATGATGGACTCAAGGGCATCCTGATCAAATTTGCAGATGACACCAAACTGGGAGGGGTGGCTAACACCCCAGAGGACAGGATCACACTTCAAAACGACCTTGACAGATTAGAGAACTGGGCCAAAACAAACAAGATGAATTTTAATAGGGAGAAATGTAAAGTATTGCACTTGGGCAAAAAATATGAGAGGCACAAATACAAGATGGGTGACACCTGGCTTGAGAGCAGTACATGTGAAAAGGATCTAGGAGTCTTGGTTGACCACAAACTTGACATGAGCCAACAGTGTGACGCAGCAGCTAAAAAAGGCAATGCAATTCTGGGCTGCATCAATAGGAGTATTGCATCTAGATCAAGGGAAGTAATAGTGCCACTGTATTCTGCTCTGGTCAGACCTCACCTAGAGTACTGTGTCCAGTTCTGGGCACCACAGTTCAAGAAGGACACTGACAAACTGGAACGTGTCCAGAGGAGGGCAACCAAAATGGTCAAAGGCCTGGAAATGATGCCTTATGAAGAACGGCTAAGGGAGCTGGGCATGTTTAGCCTGGAGAAGAGGAGGTTAAGGGGTGATATGATAGCCATGTTCAAATATATAAAAGGATGTCACATAGAGGAGGGAGAAAGGTTGTTTTCTGCTGCTCCAGAGAAGCGGACACGGAGCAATGGTTCCAAACTACAAGAAAAAAGATTCCACCTAAACATTAGGAAGAACTTCCTGACAGTAAGAGCTGTTCGACAGTGGAATTTGCTGCCAAGGACTGTGGTGGAGTCTCCTTCTTTGGAGGTCTTTAAGCAGAGGCTTGACAACCATATGTCAGGAGTGCTCTGATGGTGTTTCCTGCTTGGCAGGGGTTGGACTCGATGGCCCTTGTGGTCTCTTCCAACTCTATGATTTTATGATTCTATGATTCCTGCATTCCTGGATTGGTGCATTTTCACCATCACATCTCAACTAATTACCACATCTCTGTCCTCTGCAGGGACAAGACTGAAGAGTTGGCAATGGAGAGATTCACTCTTTCTCTTCCTGCCACAATCCTGGGTGGATTCAAATGCAAATGTACTTGCTAGGGCCATAACACCAAGGGGGGGGGGGAGTTAAACTTCCACTCCTCACCATGCATGGCACTTAGTCTAGGTGAGGAACCATCTACAGCCCAGGGCAAGCATAGACAAACTCAGCCCTCCAAATGTTTTTGGACTACAATTCCCATCATCCCTGACTACTGGTCCTGTTAGCTAGGGATTGTGGGAGTTGTAGTCCCAAAACATCTGGAGGGCCGAGTTTGCCTATGCCTGGTCCAGGGGCTGCATTGCTTCATAAGTAACCTTGATGGAGGTAAAAGTGGGTTAAGCAGCAGGTGCGACTCTTACTTTTGTACAATAGACCACGATCCAGTCACTCAAAAGCCAGAGGTTCCAACATACTCATCTCTCCATGAAGGCAAGCAAGGGGCATTATTAGAACTTCAAGGACATTCCTGGGCAGACAAAAGTACTTAAAAAGAGCACAGAGCAGGGCTTGTGAGAGATGCAGCTTGGGAAGAAAGAGTGTGGCCTGAGAAGGGAATGTTGCCTAGGGCAAGTCCTGAGGGTTGCATTTCCCCTCCAGGCCTGTGGTTCCTACTGCACGCTACCCCACTGGCACCGCAGTCTTACCTGTGGCTGCTGGTTATATTGTCAATAAATAAAGCTGCACCTGCTTGTTAATTGTATGCACGCAATTTATCTTCGTTCACACCAGTTCCAGTACATCCCTCATGGTTTGCATTAAAAAAAAAAAAAAACAGGAGGAAAAATGTGGTATTAGATAATTTAGCACAATGACATTTATGGTTTTCCCACTGAAAGAGATAAATATAGGCCTGCATCTGAACAGCATTTGGCGACCTCCTCTCAGCTCTGCACACTTTTACAGTGATGGTGGGTATGAAGGGGGCTGTATATGGCAAACATCTCCCCCTCCCTTCCATCATCTGGCAAGCCAGCCTCTTAAAAGATGTACAAGATCACATACGCACAGCTTCTGCCTTTGGAGCTGGAATCGCAGCAGAAATAGAGGGTTCACTGATGAGTGGAGGAACAGAGGGATAATACAATACTAAATTGTACTATATCACTTCTTGTGCCTCTTCAAAAAGGGACAACAGCAAGTGAAAAACAGCCCAGAGGTTAGCAAGTCATCGAAGCATGCAGTGCCAGGCAAACAACAGAAGCTGAATGTGGAATCAAAAACAAATGGATTATACACATAGCAGTCAGTGCAAATGTCCCCTCAGTCCTAGTGCTCAGTAATCCCCATGAGCTCATGACCCAGAGCAGATCTACACCATGCACTTAAAGCATAGCTGATGCACATTTATAGCACATGGCTCCCCCCTAAAGAATCCTGGGTTCTGTAGTTTGTTAAGGAATATGGGAATCATAGCTCTGGGAGGGGGAAACTACAACTCCCAGGATTCTTTAGGGGGAAGTCATGTGCTCTGAATGTCCTTTAAATGCCTGGTGTGGATCTGCTCCTAGTGCGGATTGTAGGGAAGGAAAAGCTTATTGCATGGACAGCCCTGCCATAACAGACAGTCACCATATGAAAGTGTTGCTGGCTTCTTCACAAAAGCCCTGCTGAACTGAGATCTCCCTGTCAATCCTGGAACAGAAAAGCTCTCTGATTCTGAACCTGGTCGTTGGTCCATCAAGCTCAGCATTCTCTATACCAAGGGTAGCCAACATAGTGCCCTCCACGTATCTCGGTCTACAGCTTCCACCAGTCTGCAACCATCTTGGCTACACCTGGTGGTCTATTCTGAATGGCATCAAGTCTCTGGCATTTCAAACAGGCATTCATCCCTACCTGGGAATCCGAGGGACTGAATAGGGGGACCTTCACCATGCAAAGCATGGAGCTCCATCATTGAGCCATAGCTCTGCAAGCTTCTGTTTACCATTTTGAAAAGGCCACAAAGTGGGTGAGCGGGTTATGTGATTGCTGTACATGCAGCTACTCTGCAAGCAGTGCACTCCCACCGCTGGTTGGGGACGTGGTGTACACATGTTACCCACAATCCACCTCTGCCCTGTTGTTTCTGTTGTTTGATAAGTTTTCCAGCAGACCAGCTTCGATTCGCGTGGGGGTGGGTGGGAATGACCTAGCTGCATTTTAAGTCGGTCATGTGTCTTCAACCTACCTTTGAAGGTGACTCAGAAACTACAACTAATCCAGAATGCGGGACCTAGACTGGTGACTGGGAGAGGCTGCTGAGACCATATAACACCGGTCTGGAAAGACCTACATTGGCTCCCAGTACGTTTCCGAGCACAATTCAAAGTGTTGGTGCCCTAAACGGCCTCGGTCCAGTATACCTGAAGGAGCGTCTCCACCCCCATCATTCTGCCCGGACGCTGAGGTCCAGTGCCGAGGGCCTTCTGGCGGTTCCCTCATTGCGAGAAGCAAAGCTACAGGGAACCAGGCAGAGGGCCTTCTCGGTAGTGGCGCCCACCCTGTGGAACGCCCTTCCAGCAGATGTCAAAGCGATAAACAACTACCTGACATTCAGAAGACATCTTAAGGCAGCCCTGTTCAGGGAAGTTTTTAACATGTGATATTTTACTGTATTTTTGGTTTCTATGGAAGCCGCCCAGAGTGGCTGGGGAGGCCCAGCCAGATGGGCGGGGTATAAATAAATTATTATTATTATTATTATTATTATTATTATTATTATTATTATTATTACTAAGCGGCAGTGGTGACCATTATGTCCTTTTCCCTTTGTCCATTTCCTCTTCCAATTCTTTCCCCAGCTCTGCAGATTTCAGCTGCAGCCGCTTAAGAACAGCAAAACTCCTCTGTGCTAGGATGCAACATCTGTTAACATTTGAATGTCTACTGTTCTTTTAATCCTCCTGAGAAAGGGGGAGAGAGAGAGAGAGAGAGAGGGAACCCACCAGCCATCACCACCCTACAATCTTTCAGCACAGAACCTCTTTGACAATATGCCTTGAAATCGATTAGTTTACGTGAAAAGGTCGGGCCTGCTAGAATGACATTCTCTCTGCTGTGGCTTTGTTCTATTTTTAAAGGCCCTTGCTGACACTCATTTTACAACAGCCCATTCCCTTATGCTGTCCCCTGATTGCAGAGCGGCCATCCACAGCTTGAGTCCGGTTCCCTGGGCACAAGAGTGTGTAAAAGGCAGTCTGGCCAGTAATCACCATTCCGCGTTTTTCCCCTGTAAGGAAGCAGGAAGATGGAACAAGCTGCTGTTGGCATTTGACCTCAAGGATTAGATAAGGAAAATCTTGAACCACGGGGCATCTCCTCCCACAATGATAGAAAGCCAGTTCCGGCAGAAAACCTGTCCTAATGCTTTTGAATAAATGTCTATTTTAGTCTGTTTGGGGGCTACCGATTTGCAATTCTCTCCACAGCTGCTTCCCTTCTCTTGCCCTCTATTCATTATGTCTTCAAATAATACACACACCAATGGACTTATTCCTGAAGATCTATCGGAAATCCATTTCCCCTGATGAGGGGTGGGCTCCTTACATGCAACTGTAACAATAATTTTTAATTAAACTTTGCTGCAATAGGCTGTTTATCGCTGGCATCACACAATCTGCCCCTGGCTCTCTATCTTCCTTGCTCTCTCTCTGTCTCTGTCTGTCTCTATCTTTTAAATAAAAGATGACTTTTTGTCAATAAAAAATCTTTATCAGATGAACAGAACTGCAGCTGCTACTTTGGTGGCCGGTCCGTGAGAGCAGGGCAAAGGGGGACTGTGTGGTCCAAGCTTGACGAAAAGGGAATTTCTTACTGCGAGGCTGGAGAGCTATAGGAATCTAGCCCAGGTTTCAATTATCATTACCATGAAGTGTGTGTGTGAGAGAGAGTTCACATGGCTAATGTGTAGGTCATGTTTGAAGATATTTATGGAAACCTTTTTCTCTGAATTTGTGTACCTATCGTCCAGATCACGTGACATCAGCTTGGGGCTGGTCAAAAGCAGTGTTAAGAGTAGAAAAAGCAGCCTTCTAAACAGTGAGCTCTATCAAGAACTGACTGTCTCTCAGAGTTCCTTGTGCATACCCAGGAGTGAGGCTGGTTTTATGGACAAAGCACAATAATAATCAGGGCCATTGATCTCAGAGACAGTGGGAGGCTGCTGTCATGTTTTACATCCGGCACTCGTTTAAAAAACCTGAAGGTGTTCTAGCATTGGGCAAGGTTGGGTTCCCGTTATATATTGAGTGTGAACTATATAGTGAGTGTGAACTTGCAAAAGAAGTTGTCTTTGGGGTGATGAATCATGATTTTACAAGGCAAAAGGTGGAAAAAAATGAAGCTTTAATGGAAATCAATTTGTTTCAAACATGCTTACAGCTATGCTGATCAATAAATAAAATAAATCAAAACATTGACAGGATAACACCTTTATTTACACCAGAAAAAGTTACAAAACAAAACTTCTCAGGATTCTTCCTCAGGCTGAATGTTGTACTGTATTAAATAGTGTTGGGGTAGAAATTTATCCCTCCCCCCCCAACCATTTCCATCAATTAATGAGGAAAAATGCATTCAACAATTATAATTGTTGAATTGTAAGGGGGGGTGAGAGAACATTTTGGTGCCATTCTCATGGGTGGGTTGCCAGGCTCCTGTCATACTTACTTTACTTTGCAAGTTACTGGGGGGGGTGACCTTTAATTCTACAAATACCGTATTTTTCGCTCTATAACACGCACCTGACCATAACACGCACATCGTTTTTAGAGGAGGAAAACAAGGGAAAAAACATTCTGAATGAAACAGTGGATGTATCATTTTTGGGCTTCATGCTGTGGCCACAGACATGTGATCTGATGGTGAATTTGGGGTGACCCAATGCCAAAATCCTGAGAATCCCTGTGGATCCATGCTTTGTAACCACGTTTTTGCACCATTGCAGCCCCAGGCAACAGTGGGTGCGTGATTTTTTTGGTGCAGGCTGTAGCCATGGACATGCTATGTGATCTGATGGTGAATTTGGGGTGACCCAATGCAAAGATCCTGAGAATCCCTGTGGATCCATGCTTTTTAACCACATTTTTGCACCATTGCAGCCCCAGGCAACAGTGGGTGCATGATTTTGGGGGGGCAGGCTGTAGCCATGGACATGCTATGTGATCTGATGGTGAATTTGGGGTGACCCAATGCAAGGATCCTGAGGATCCATGTGGATCTATGCTTTGTAACCACATTTTAAGTGGGGAGCGAAGGGACATTAGAGGGGTGTGCAGAGAAGCAGCTGGCTAAGAATGCAGGAGAGGGATTTAACGGGTTGGAGGAAAGAAAGGCAAAAGTTTCCCCCCACCCAAGCCAGCCATCTCTCTCTCTCTCTCTCTCTCTCTCTCTCTCTCTCTCTCTCTCTCCCTCCCCCCTCTCTCTCCCTCTCCCCCAGCAGCACCGGAGCTTGCCTGGAGGGGAGGGGCTTTCCCTGCTCTTTGTTCCGTTTCAGCAAACACAGCAACGAAACAGAGGAGGGTGGGCAGTAAGACCCTGAGGCAGAATGCAGGAAAGCAGCCGCTTCCTCTTTTCAGTTTTCCCTTCTCCGTGAAGCGCCGCGATTTGATTTTTGTGTGATTTTTCGGCTCCAGGGACCACACATTCGCTCTATAACACGCACAGACATTTCCCCTTCCTTTTTAGGAGAAAAAATCTGCGTGTTATAGAGGGAAAAATACGGTAATTCTTCCAGTGTTCTGCCCTCTGCAGCCTCCCCAGGTGTTTGCACTCCATTTGAAACCCAAGAAATATCTCACGGGGTAATTTCTCCCACAGGCTTTCTTTAATATTATCAGCGTAGGCAACCAGGGAGGCTGCAATGTGCTGGAGAAATGCGTATAAGATACTAAAACGCACACATACCTCCCACATTGTAATGAAAAGTTAATCTTGAAAACCCTTGCCCCATGAATTCTCAAGAAATTTTAAAGCACCCTGAGCATGAAGAAGAAAAATGGAAGTTTCTTTTAGAGAAGAAAATGTTTGAGAAACTGGAGAGCAAATTCTGGCATCACCCTAATATCAAGGGAGGTGGGGGGACAGTGAAGATGTGTGTCTTTGTGTACTTGGGGGGGGGGTTAATGTCATAAATGTGGAAAGTGTCATTCCAAAATTTTAATAGAAACATTTATTGAATGAGATTGTGTGCCTGGGATGGGATTGTAGTATGTGTGTAGCAGAGGATTCATGCAGTAAACTTGTACTGGGACCAAAATATGGTGCCTGGGCCTTAATGGAGATACTCTATTGAGCCTTAGCCACATTGGAAAGTCTTGTTTCTTTAAGACTCCTTAAATGGCTGAGTACCACAATACTTCAAGGACTGCCTCTCCCCATATGAACCAACCCAGACCCTGACATCATCTTCTGAAGCCCCTTTTCATGTGCCCCCTCCACAAGACATCCAGAGGTTGGCAACATGAGAATGGGTCTTATCTGTGGTGGCTCCCCTTTTGTGGAATGTTCTCCTCTGGCTGGCTTGCCTGGTACATACATATGTAGCTTTAGGTGCCAAGCAAATATGTTTCTCTATAACCATGTTTCTGACTGATTAAACATTATATGGCCTTTTAAATGTGCTTGTGGGAAGGGGGGTTATTGGTTTGTTTTTGTTTTTTTATGTATCTTGTGTTCTCATTTTGAATTTTTATGTTGTGAGTCACCTGTGAGGTATACAAATTTAATAGGTAAAGGTAAAGGGACCCCTGACCATTAGGTCCTGTTGTGGCCGACTCTGGGGTTACGGCGCTCATCTTGCTTTATTGGCCAAGGGAGCCGGCGTACAGCTTCCGGGTTATGTGGCCAGCATGACTAAGCCGCTTCTGGTGAACCAGAGCAGCACATGGAAACGCCGTTTACCTTCCCACTGGAGCAGTACCTATTTATCTACTTGCACTTTAACGTGCTTTCGAACTGCTAGGTTGGCAGGAGCAGGGACCGAACAACGGGAGCTCACCCCGTCACAGGGATTCGAACCGCCGACCTTCTGATCAGCAAGTCCTAGGCTCTGTGGTTTAACCCACAACGCCACCCGCGTCCCTCACAAATTTAATAAATAATAATAAAAACAACAATAATAATTTTGAGATCTTATTCCAAGGGCTTGTTTCTGAAACAGCCCTGCTACAGCATGAATCATTGCAGAGCAGTCTTTCCCAACTTGGTCTGTCCAGGTGCTTTGTATTTAAATTATCATCATCCCTGACCATTGGCCATGCTGGCTGGGGCTGGTGGGAGTTGTTGTTCAAAACATCTGAAAGGCGCTAGGTTGTGGGAGGTTGTTGCTGTGTGACCTCCCACGAGTTTCAAATATTATTTACTGAATGTGCAAATTTAAGTTTTACATTTGAAATGATGGCATCTGATGCGTTTCAAATCAGACACCTCCTAATCAAGCGCTACCTGCGTTGACCTGAATGTCTGATGTTTTCTTCAAGCCATTTAGATAAAGGAAGTTGTGCTGCAGTTAAATGCTCATCCCGAATCCTGTTTCATATCTTCTGATAGGGAAATGAGGCACAGATTATGTTCATCAAGCAGAGCAAGTTGAAAATGGCCTCTGTATGATGGAGTCTCCATGCTGGCGCTGGAATGGAAATCATGGCATGCCCTTGTTTTCACCACTTGCCTCAGAGGGCATGTCCACTTACGACCTGTTCATCCATTGAGATAGCAGCACAGAGTACATAGTGAAGTCCTGAAGAAGTCGCAGACCTTGGGGTCACAGCAGTGCCCTGTGTGATGCCCAAAATTCAGTGCTCCATTCCTGCCTCTCGCCTTCCATTCTACATCATAGCTGTGCCACTGCCTACAGCACCCCTGAGCAGTAGTGGAGGATATGCCCATGCTGCCCAGGACGAGCATGCTCCCAAGGGGGGTGGGGCATGCTCCCGAGGGGGAGGGCATTCTCCCGACGGGGGCAGGGCACGGAGAGTGCCCTCCCAGGCACAGGATAGCTGCCATGTGCACGGAGCAGTGCACCCTATAGCCAGGGGCGGAGTGAGCCTTCCATGGGGGCAGAGCGAGCCGCCAATGGCGGACATTTGGCGTGCCACCTGCCCGTGACTCCCATGCCTCCCCCATCTGCCAAAACGAAGGGGAGGGGGGAATACCGCTGGCAAAGCGGCGCAGCTCCCCCCTTCCCCCTACAGCTGAGGGTAGGTTTGGGAATCGCGGGCAGGCAGCGCGCCAAATGTCCCCCCCTCAGGGAAGACACCCGGGTCAGTCCGCCCCCACCACCCCCTTCCTCCATCCCTGCCCCTGAGGCTCTGCTCCTAGTGCAACTGAACCAGTTGTGCTCCCTCAAATCCACCTCTGCTTGAAGGAGGGGGTTAGGCTTGTGCCTTCTAGTCCCACCTCACTGGCCTGTATGCATGCAGGCTGTACACATGTAGGGTTGTCTGCATGAAGAGGGGTCCTGCCTTCACGTATTCAGATCATGCATGGGTTTACAGTGTCCAGCTAAACCCTTTTGCCACCACAAGGACTTTCCCCTGTGCAACAGACCTTTCCCTACCTTCCTTCTCACCACCTGGCTCCTAAATCTGTCCTGGGGGTTCCAGCAACTCTCCAAAGCAGAATTAAAGTGCAGGCAGGGAGAGGAAACAGTGGGGAAGTTGCATGGCACAGGTAAAAGGTCTTTGCATCCGTGGACTTGTTTAGTTAGGAGACCCCTATTCCCCTCGCAGAGCTACAATTCAATAGAATCATAGAATTTATAGAATTGGAAGGGGCCACAAGGGTCATCTAGTCCAGCCCCCTGCAATGCAGGAATCTTAACTAAAGCATCCATGACAGATAGACATCCAGCCTCTCCTTAGAAACCTCCAATGAAGAGGAGTTCACCAGCTCCCGAGGGAATTTGTTCCACTATCAAATTCTCAGTGTAATTTAACAGTCAATCCCTCTTCACAAGGAAACTCCTGGAATTGTAGCTCTGGGAGGGGAACAAGTGCCTCATAACAATTCTCAGCACCCTTAAAAAACTATAGTTCCTGTAATCGAAACAAAATAAAAAAATTCCTTCCATTAGCACCTTAGAGACCAACTCAGATTGTTATTGGTATGAACTTTAATGTGCACGCAGACTTCTTAAGATACACTGAAACAGAAGTCACCAGACCCTTATATATAGTGAGAGGGTGGGGAGGGGTATTACTCAGAAGGGTGGTGGGAATGGGTGATTAGCTGAGAGCTGTGGTAAACCTGTTGAGGACTGTTAATGACTGCAATTGGTCTTACAGGAAAAAGGAAGGGGTGAGATGGCTCAAAATAGCTTTAGTTCCTGTAGTTCTTTGTGGGATGGACTCTAAACCAAGGTGGAGTTCCCTTAATTTCAGCCTGCACTGGGCAGTTAGAAGGTATCCAACTCTCAAACTGACTGATATAGTTGCAGTGGGGATGTTAGCAAGGCTAACAGTTTGTTACAGACCCCTTTCTGCCAGATGATGGGAAAGCTGGAAGCATGTTTCTGTAGCCAGGTGCTTTCTCTAAGAAAAGTGGAATGGGGGGCAGTGCTTGTCTGTGCAGCAGCAGAATCCCTTGCAACATCAGTTCCCCAGGGCAAATGTCCAGCTTTTCAGGGGGCTCTCAGCAGGACCTGAGACACCCCTATTCTTCCTCTTGCCAGTCCTTCTTCCCAGCCATGACTAAGCTCAGCAGATTAGTCTGTAATTACTTCCATAGTGTTCTGTCCCTCTCTGCTACAAAAGGGTAGTAGGACACTGCCAACTCGAACCCCCAACCTCCTCCAGGGATGCTTCCACGAACAAACAGGAAGACACCCAAAACGGTAATAGGAGTCATAGTTAGACAATTCCCATCCTTTCCTTGTGGCTTGTTGCTGTTGTTGTTTTTTTGCCCTGGTTTGCGTTTCTTTTGATTCTAGCAAAATCCAGAGAGTGGATCAATAAACCCGAGCTTTCAGCGTTATATTGATTGGTCGGTCCTTTCAGTCCTTCTTATTCTTCTTTTATAAGATTTGATGCCAAAGAATAAATTGGAAATAGGTCATTAGAGAGGAAAGGCTGGTTATTTTTGTCCGCACTTCTGGTTATCAAAGCAAGACGGAAGGGGGTTAACTGCATTGGAAGATGGTACTGCTGTGCCGGAGAGAATGGCTTTGAGGTCCTTGCAGTGCCCAAGACACAAACACACACACAGACACACACAGGAGCCTATGCACTTGAATCCCAGCAGCTCTAAATTCTGCCTCTGTTCCAAACTAAATAAGTTGTAAAGCTCTGTTGTTTATTTCATGCAAGAGATTTTTTAAAGCTATATATATATATGGTAGAGATAAGTATATCTGTCAATTTCAACTTCCCCAGTGTCTCATTCTTCCACTCTTAAAACTACAATGTATTACCTGCCTTTCACCATAAGGTCCTGGGGGAGGGTTACAACAATTAAAACAAAATATTAACATCAAAACACAATATTATACAATATTAAAAAGAGTTTGAAACAACTTAATATTACAGAAATAGAATGCAGTTTTGTATGTTATTGTCACTAATATATGCATTTTTTATACACACTTTGCCCTACTATTTTTTTTTTTATATACACATAACTTCACAGGAGAATTGCAATGTAAAATTTGGGAAAGTGCAAATTTTGAAGGATGGCTTTTTCAGTTTGCATATAGTTTCAGAAAGTGTGAATTAAGTAGACTCACCTTTAAATGTGAACTAATTTAAATTTCTCCCCTATTCCTTAGATATGACTTGTTGAAGCCACATGGCAACATTTCCATGTTTATTCTAACTGCTCCTTCCCCTGAGAACTGAGGGAGCCCTATTTTGAAAATAATCGAGTGGAACTTGCCCATTCTACATGTTCATTGCACCTCTTTAAATGGTCTTCTTAGCGAGTTGTTTTAGATGTTTATTTTGAATTCCCTTGTACTTTCCATCTACTCAGATGAAGGGCCACTCCTGCCATGGTGGTGCAGAAGGGATGTAGCTTAGTGGTAGAGCAATTGCTTTGCATGCAGAAGGTCTCAGGTTCAATCTCTGGCAACTCCAGGAAGGGCTGAGAAAGGCTCCTGCCTGGAACCCCAGAGATCCTCTGCCAGTTAGTTTTTGACAATATAGTGTTAGATAGACTAATTGTCTCAGTGTAAGTCAGCTCCCTAGGGACGCGGGTGGCGCTGTGGGTTAAACCACAGAGCATAGGACTTGCCAATCAGAAGGTCAGCGGTTCGAATCCCCGCAAAGGTATGAGCTCCCGTTGCTCAGTCCCTGCTCCTGCCAACCTAGCAATTCAAAAGCACGTCAAAGTGCAAGTAGATAAATAGGTACCACTCTGGCGGGAAGGTAAATGGTGTTTCCGTGTGCTGCTCTGGTTCGCCAGAAGTGGCTTAGTCATGCTGGCCACATGACCCGGAAGCTGTACACCGGCTCCCTCGGCCAATAAAGCGAGATGAGCGCCACAATCCCAGAGTCGGTCATGACTGGACATAATGGTCAGGGGTCCCTTTGCCTTTACCTTTAAGTCAGCTCCCTATATTCCAATGATACCTGCTGAAACTGAAAGGGGTGCCAACCCAGGATTTCAAAGATGACAATTTTAAAATGTTGCTTTCCTGGGTTTTTTTTCTTTAAAAAAAAATGGTACAAAATTGTGTTTCATCTCCAATTTGAGAGAAGCCAGTGAACTAACCCCAAAGTGAAATTCAAGGCAATTCTGCAGACAGTCCTACGAAGTGTCCTAAGAATCGGAAGCATCTGCAGGCACTTTGAAAGAAACCAAACTCAGTTTGATGATGCCAGCAGAATTTATTGATGGTGGTGTTGGGGCCTGCCCATGACAAGAGTTAGCCAGCAAAGTATGACTCAAACCTTCTTGGGTTAAAACGTCGTAGGACTCTTACTGGAATTACTCTCCTTCAAAACTGTCAATGAATTCTCTTGGGAGGTGGGTGATAGCATCCAAACAACTCCTATTGGTACTGCTGATGGGCACAGACCTTCCAGACCTCACAAGATGGTAAATCCTGGTCTCAGATGCATGTTCTCCATGTATTCCCCAACAAAACTTTCTGATTCAGAACTACCTCCAATACCAAAGGCACTGAGCCTTTGAGTGCCAGTTTCTGAGGAACATTAGTGGGCAAAGGGCTTCTGTGCTCATGGCCTGCTTGTGGTCTTCCCATATGTCTATGGTGTGCCATTCTGAGAACAGAATGCTGGATTGGGTCTGATGCAGCAAGACACTGCTTAGGTTCTTTTGAGGTTCTGAGTACACTATTTCCCCCTAAGCAAAACTGATTCTGTCCATCAACAGAAGCATTGGGAGAAACCCCGTCATTCCCACCCCATCCCCATCCCAGCCATCACACGTATTCATGGCTCCCTAAACCAGAGCAGAGTCGCCCTCATTTATACATTTATTTTTTGGCTTATCTTCAAGAGAGAAGCAGCAGGAACTGTGGGAAACTCTTAGAGCACCGAGTCAACTGCTGGCATGTTGCTGTAAAAAAGCAGCATGGGGCACTCATGAGGAGGAAAAGTGACAGTCAGAGCTGGCAGTTGCCTTGAATGGGGACTTGGAGACTTAAGCTTTTAATGAAGTAATTCATGAGTGAAATTGACAACGCGCTTCTCCATCCCATTCAATTTCCGCATGCTGTAGCCCCTGCTGGTTTCCACTTGCCTGTCCAGACTGGTGCAATGTCAAGAGGCGAAGAGGTGCAGGTGCCTCTTCCTTTCCTGCTAAAGGGCTTTCTCAGCAGGAAGCTGGGGAGTTGTTGGAGGGTGGCCATGGTGGGGGACAGGGATGGAATACCAAGTCTTTTGTGCTCTGGACCTCAGTTCTCCAATATCCCAGTGAGGCCCCATCCATTATCTTAATTTTCGGAAAAACCTACTGATAAATTACCATAGGCAGATTTGTGTCATGGGCTAGTCACATGAGCATCTCACAAAGCCATCTCCAGGAACTTAAGGGCGCATGCCTGGCAATGACGGGGTGTCTAGCAGAGACCCAAGTCCTTCCTTGCCCAATACACAGACTGTGCTTGAAGGCAGATCATCCCAGCAGTATCAGACAGATAAAGAAGACATTTTTATATCGCTCATGAGGCATCAACAAGCATAGACCCCAATCCAATGCACAGGCATGCACTGTTACACCTCCTTTTGATCAAAGAGTTTAAGGACACACAATCCTGTGATGTATTGCAGCTGTGTTGTGTCCAGTTAGTGAATTACCTAGCTGATGTACCCTTAAGTGTAACCTAGCTTCTAGATGCCGCCCACCTTCCCTTGACCTAAGAAGGAGCCTGGTAAATACTAGTATTGAAAGTCCCACCAGGGAGCAGAATAAATACTTGCTAATGTACCTGTTAAGTTACCAACTCCTGCGTGGAGCCTGAATTCAGTTGTCAAGTTCCAGTGGACAACATAACGGCCATTACAATTAAGTGGCAAATGATGACTGGTAGATTTTATATATTTACAGGGGGGAAACAACTCTATTAGCTATTTAAAAATAGTTGTGTTTTTAGTCCATGTATTCAAAATAATATTGGTTATTGAATTCCTTATTACTGCCTTTTATGTTTTTACTGATGTGGACTGGAGTAAATGGAAAACAATTTCTGCCTCTCTCTACTTTAAGAAAATGGAAAGGGGTGATTCAGACCTATAAAAAAAAAAATCACTTTAATTCCCCAGAACATGAGGAAATAGCCTTATAATAAGAATTTATAACAGGGATTGAAGTCTTAGCCAGCATTGCATCTTCAACTTCAAAATCCTCTCTTTGAGCTGAATGAAAAAGAGAGAGAACATTAAGACAAATCAGAAAAGTAAAGGAAAAAACAACAAAAACTAGAGTAAACAGCAGTAGGCATAAGATGTAGAATTTCAGCCAGGGATGGGGAACCTGTGGCCCTTCAGATGTTAAACAACTCCCATCACCTCTGATATTTGGCCATGCTGGGTAGAACCAATGGGAATTGGGATCCAACAACATCTGGATGGCTCCAGTTATGCATCCCAGTATGATCAATTGGACTTAATTGCTGATGTGTTGGGAACTGGAACAAGGCTGCAATCTTGTGCTCCTTTACCTAGGAATAAGTCTCAATGTACATAAAGGGGCTTATTCCTGAGTGAGACATGGATAAGATTGCACCGCTAGTCTCTTGTCCTTTTACTTGTGGAGTAAATTATTATTCTTCTTTGGCGATCACTCGTAGCCGAGTAAGATTGCCTTCCATAAACACGGTTTTAACGATGAGTCCGTATGTGACTGTGGAGGCCAATTCTGGATCCACACGTCCTTCCACAGTTGGGACATTGGTTTCTGGGCGGGAGTCGATCACGGTGTGGATTTGCCAAGCGTGCCTTCCTCCTAGCATGTTTCTCCCTTGCGTCTTAAGTTCGTGTGTCTTCAAAGCCCATGATACCTTTGGTAAAGGCTGGTCTCCAACTGGAGCGCTCGCAGGCCAGTGTTTCCCAGTTGTCAGTGTTTATACTACTTTTTAAAGATTTGCCTTGAGACAGTCTTTAAACCTCTTTTGTTGACCACCAGCATTACGCTTTCCATTTTTAAGTTCGGAATAGAGTAGTTGCTTTGGAAGACGATCATCAGGCATCCACACAACATGACCAGTCCAAAGAAGTTGATGTTGAAGAATCATTGCTTCAACACTAGTGATCTTTGCTTCTTTCAGTACACTGATATTAGTTCGCCTGTCTTCCCAAGTGATGTGTAAAATTTTTCAGAGACACCATTGATGGAATCTTTCGAGGAGTTGGAGATGGTGTTTATAAGTGGTCCATGTTTCATAAGCATATAGTAAGGTTGGTAGTACAATAGCTTTGTAAACTTTGTGGAGTAAATGGGGGTATGTTTGCATCATGGAATTACAATCTAACAGTTCAAGCCTATGCATGTTTACTCAGAAGTAAGCCCAACTGTGATCTGTGAGTCTTATTCCCTAGGAAGTGTGCTTACTTACTTACAAAGAAGTGAGCCCCATTCGATTCAATGGGGCTTAATTCTCAACTGATGTGCATCAGATCACACAACCAATGTTTTGCCCTTTTACTTGTGGAGAATTCTACCCATTTCTCACTAAGATGTTCATTTCATCTCCACCTTCCAGAGCTTTGGCCAATGAGGTCAAAGACATTAGGATAACCAGAGTATAATGGTTACAGGTAGGTAGCCGTATTGGTCTGCCGTAGTTGAAACAAAATAAAAAAATTCCCTCCAGTAGCACCTTAGAGACCAACTAAGTTTGTTGTTGGTATGAGCTTTCGTGTGCATGCATGGTATCTGAAGAAGTATGCATGCACACGAAAGCTCATACCAATAACAAACTTAGTTGGTCTCGTGCTACTGGAGGGAATTTTTTTTATTTTCTTCAGAATATACTGGGGTTGAAATACATTAAGCCCTTAAAAAAGATTGCATGTTATTTTCTTAATGTTTTTGTAGTCTCTGCATTTCATTTCCCTCTGCCTCACTGTTTATGATGCCCCCTGCACCACATGTATTTAACCAGCAATTCAGGAAAAAATTCTTCATTCATCTGATGAAGTGAACTTCAGTCTGTGAAAATGTATGTCTTAATAAAATCTGTTTAAGGTGCCTTGAGAGTTTGTTAAGAGTCTTTATGTTGCCGCAAGACTTTTTGCTGTTTTTGCCGCAACAAGCTAAAACGGCTATGCCTCTGGAACTTGTAAAATTCAGCACATTGGGGTGAATTTATTTATGCCCTATTTTGCAATGTGCCCCTCAACACTACCACCCCAAAATGTCTGGCTACAGGTTCTGCTCACTCCTGGTCCTCCTCAGATATGCCCCTGATGCAGGTTGCATTTGAATGCAAACCTACCTAATTTACAATTACCAAAACAATGCACAAATTGAAATGCAGCACTCTGAAACACACACACACACACACACACACACACACACACACACACACACACTTACTTCTCTGATTTTTTAAATGCAGTTTTCCAACCAACAAATGTAAATAACAGCAAGAACATTACAATTCCACCTTTTCTCCAAGTTTAAGGTAATTTACATGGTTTCCCCCCATCCCTAATTTTATCCACAGCAATCTTGTAAGGTAGATTAGGCTGAGAGACAGGGATGGGTCCAAGGTCACCCAGTGAACTTCACAGCTGAGTAGGGGGAAATGTGCATAAAAACTCATGAAAATAACATGCAGAATTGCATTATATTAGGGGGAAATGCACTGCAGAATTCTCTTTATCAGGCAAAAATATGTATATTAGAAGAAAATGACACTAAAATACTGATGAGGGGGGTAAGACTTTTTTTAAATGCTAATTTGATACAGAAATGGGGGGAGGGTGTTTCCAGAAACTGAGAGATACCCAAAATGAACTGACCTATCTATCCCCAACCCTTTGCATAATCAAAAATGTCAGTATGATGAAAATAAAAACTGGCACATCTGTTGAGAGCAAAAGAAGAGCCTGCTGGACCAGGCCAATGGTCCATCTAGCATAGGATCCTGTTCTCACAGCAGCCAGCCAGACACCTATGAAAAACCTGGAAGCAGAACTGGAATACAGAGCAATCCCCCCTGCCCACTCACATGGTTTCCAGCCACTGGTTTTCAGAAGCATGCTGCCTCAGGCAGTGGGGGCAGAGCATAGCCATTGCAACTGGTAGCTGTAGCCTCCATGAATTTGTCAAATCCTCTTTTCAAGCCTAGGGCTTGCCGATCGGCAAGTCGGCGGTTCGAATCCCCACGACAGGGTGAGCTCCCATTGCTCGGTCCCTGCTCCTGCCAACCTAGCAGTTTGAAAGCACATCAAAGTGCAAGTAGATAAATTGGCGGGAAGGTAAACGGCGTTTCTGTGCGCTGCTCTGGTTCACCAGAAGCAGCCTAGTCATGCTGGCCACATGACCTGGAAGCTGTACGCCGGCTCCCTCGGCCAATAAAGCGAGATGAGCGCCGCAACCCCAGAGTCGTCCGCGACTGGACCTAATGGTCAAGGGTCCCTTTACCTTTACCTTTAAGCTGATGGCCATCATTGCCTCTTCTGGGAGAGAGTTCCATGGTTTAAATAAGCACTGCATGAAAAAGCACTTTCTTTTATCTGTCCTGAATCTTCTAGGAAAGGGTCTACTGAGAAGCCATTTTTTCCCAGAGTTGACCCATCAATGGAGGCTAAACTCCCGGTGAACAGCTGCAGCGGGTGCTCCTTGTAAACTAATAAGAAGGGCGTTTCAAAATAATTCGGTCTTATTCAGTCTGATTTATTTCACAGGGCAGGAAGAAAGGGGAGAATCACTGTTTGTTTTTTCCCCGAGTAAATGGCTAGTGAGTTATGAAAGGATTAATTAGTTAATGTCTGCAAAACACCATACAGGCTGCCAAGTGTTATTAATATTATCCCATTCAAAAACAGAGAGAGAGAGAGAGAGGGTGCTTTGCTTGTGATTAATTATTATTATTACAACCACTTTGGCAACGACAGGGAGGGGGAGAAATCAAGGGTTTATTTAGAAATTAAATGCTTGCCCTCCCATTGGAGCGCTTTGGAGAAATGGATCGTACCATTTGCATAGCATGAGGACACAGCTAGGCAGAGATAAAGAGTGCCTTGGGAAACCAAGGAGAGAGGAGCGGAGGCCCCTACTGGTAGGGAAATGGGAAACAGTTTGGCATCTGGTAAATGCATTGCGCCCCATTTGCCTGTGGTCTCAAAATCTGTCAGTCAGAGATTCCTGCCATGTAGTCTGGCTCATTTAGTCTTCTTGTCCTTAGTCCCTTTCTGTGGCTCAGCCTTTTCCCCTCCCTCAATGATAGTATATATCACTGCAGTATTTTCATTGGAAAGATTCCTTCATTTACTCTCACACCAGCAGCAACAATTAGGCTCAGGACAGCCTACTGCAACCTGGTGGCCTCCAGGTGCTCTTCTAGACTTCTGTGGGTGGTGGGGCCCATGCATAGTGAAATTGCAATAAACACAAGACAACCACTTGGGATTTAAACAAGCCACAACTTTGTTGATTACTCATCTGCTGGTTGATTATTATGGCAGGTACAGATCACCCTATGGCATACACCAAATCAGGGTGACCCCATCCAAGATCACGGTGGTGGAGCTATAGTCCTTCAGCCCCCATCTGGACTTCTGGACAGAAGCACCTCCACCCTGGATCCCTTTAACAAAATACTCTGATTTCTTGGACTGGTAGGGGTTCCGACCCCGCCGTCCAACGAGACTAAGGATCCACCCCAATGCCTTATCCACTACTCATGTTGGCCCCTCCATGCCAACGCTTCACCAAACTGCAACTAATCCTTAATGTCATTATACATGTTGAGCAATCAATACTGGCTGGTGAAAACTGTACAGGGCACCATTGTAAAATCTAATGCTAGGGTGCCAGATCACCCAGCCCCCTAGTGACAGCACCAAGTGCTGCATCACCCTGTTCATTTTCTTTTGAGCATGTATGGCACATGCGGGCTCAAAAGCACCCCTCCAGTTCTGCTGCTCCAACAGTTCCAACCATAGAATGGTCATAACGGGGTGCACTGTGTGCAGTGCTCTGAGGTCTGCCACAGCTTGGAAGGTGAGGCTGATGCTGTTCCCATATCAATTTCCCCTAGCTGAATGATCAGGGCATCTGGAGGGCCAACCACTGCAATACATGACATCAACCCCATGCCATACTCCTCTAGCTGATCTAGCCATGTAATATGGGCTTATGCGCCCAGACCAAGGTGTTGTCCCCAAGGTGTTGAAGTTGCATGCACATGTGCCCAATGCACAATGCTGTGATTGCAGATCCACACTTCATTGCGTGCCGCACCTGGAAAAGACCATGAACAGGAAGCAATAAGATCTGAGGCTGTACCGGGGCGATCATAATTTTTGAAGGTGGAGGAGCGCCACCAACCAATAGACTTTATCTGAGCTGCGGAAAGACCTCACCCAGAAACCATGGCTGCCCCAATGCAATAAGAGTGGGAGGCATAATCCTTGGGATAATGTTTGCAGGTGAGGAGGCCGTTCCTCAGGATTCATGTGAATTGACTCTTCAACAGGCAGACTCTATTGATACAAATGAGGAGGGTCCTCTTTGCCCAACTGGTCAGTCTTTGAAACACACACTCTTGGGAAAGATTTCAACAGTGAGCAGGAGTCCCTTGATGGCAGGGGATGTTGAGAGCTGGCAATGCCCCCCCCCAACCAAAAATGCCAGGGAATAGGCCACTCTAAGAAGCCTGGTCTCGTATTTTGACCAACAGATGCTGCTCAAGATTTCCCATATGTCCCTGAGGAGGTCATATGTAATGGGCCTCCTGGTGTCTGGGGCCAGAGGATGGTGTCTATGCCAGCCCTCTAGCAGCCTGCACAAGTGGAAAGAATCACATGGATGTGGGCATAGAGAGTGAGATGTATCACACTCCTCCATGCATGCAATGTATACATGGAAGAGCCTGTAAAATAAGATATCTTATCCATGATGATGAAGGAACATCCAGCAATTATCCTCTGATTGCACTCCAGCCCAGCCCACCCAAAAAGAGAATGCATTATCAACACATTGCTTTGCAAATTCCCACTTGGCCATTCTTTGCTGTAAATGCAAAACAAGGCAAGTAAATAAACCAGTAAATAATTTAAAGAAAACAGCCATTTAGTCAGTTTTACCTGTTGGCTCATAAAATTAAACCCCTCTACACACTCCTGGGATTCTGAAGCACATTTTCACGGCTTATCTGGACAAATCCCTTCTCCGAGGAATAACCAATGCTTTCATGCTTGTATTTCATATCTTGGTATCTCACAGCATGTTAAATTATTCAGATAACTTTTAAAAGATGATGGGGATGTTAAGATAGGCAGTTAGGAAGACAGGCATGTTCTGAAATGAGCTGGAGGGAAGAGGCAAGAACTGCCACCAGTGACAATGGAGCCACCCACGCCCAATGCCAACAATATCTTCCACACCGCACTACTCTGATACCTGAGTCTATTTCAATATCCCCATCAATATCTCCTTTCCATGGAGGTGCAGGCTGCAGCCACAGCAAAGGTGGCATTTTTCCATCTCCACCGTATTAAGCAATTGGTCCCTTACCTTTCTCGCCCTGATCCAGCCACAGTGATCCATGCAGCGGTCACCTCCAGACTTGATTATTGTAACTTGCTCTACATGGGGCCACCCTTGAAGCTGACCCAGAAACTCCAGCGGGTACTGAATGCCACGGCGAGGCTCCTTACGGAATCCTTGCCACGGGACCACATTCATCCAGTGCTTTACCAGCTGCACTGGCTCCTAGTGGAGTACAGGGTCAGGTTTAAGGTGCTGGTTTTGACCTTTAAAGCCCTATGCGGTCTAGGACCCTCGTACCTATGGGACCATCTCTCCTGGTATGCCCCGTGGAGGACCTTAAGGTCCACAAATAACAATACTTTGGAGGTTCCAAGCAGCAAGGAGGTTAGATTGGTCTCAACTAGGGCCAGGGCCTTTTCAGTACTGGCCCCGACTTGGTGGAACGCTCTGTCACGAGAGACCAGGGCCCTGCAAGGTTTGACATCTTTCTGCAGGGCCTGCAAGATGGAGTTGTTCCGCCTGGCCTTTGGTTTGGACTCAGTCTGACCCTTATGTTTCCCTCCCCTTATGGTTTTGATTTATGGGCTACTATTAAAATGAGGCTGCATTTTAAATTGTATTTTAACCCGTATTTTAATTAACTGGGGTTTATTTGTTTTTCTATTACATTTTATTGTAATTTTATTGGTGCTAGCCGCCCTGAGCCCGGTTCTGGCTGGGGAGGGCGGGGTATAAATAAAAACTTTATCATTTATTATTATTATTATTATTATTATTATGGCCACAAGTGGGCAAGCAGGATTCACTGGAGCTCATTTCTTTCTTGGTTGGCAGAAACAGAGTTTCTGACGGTCCAAACCTATTCTTGGCAGCTTGTCTCAAGAAGATCTTCAGAATGCTGTCAAATGTAAGAAGTTGCAAACTTTCTGAAGGTCTGCTCCTAGGCAGGGGTGGGTAAATGTATCCTTTTCACTTTCTCTAAGGTTCTCTTACGGGTTGGGCAGAGGAGGAGAAATGGTGGAGTCTGCCTCCCCATCCTGACCCTTCCAGGGAGTAGGAAAAGGAAGACAGTATAGATTTACAGCAGTAGTTTATGGGAGGTCACAGCTCAGAGGCAGACGAGGGGAAAAGTTGAGAAATAATGGGAGAGAAGGAGCAGGCAGAGCTGGAGCAGCAGCTGGCTGGCACTTTGTCACTCGAAAGCGTTCCAGACCCACCATCTCCGAGAACCCGGCAAGTCTTAAAAGTAGGAGAGCAAAGAGCTTGAAGGGCACTTAGTGGCAGCCATAGAGGAGGTGAGGAGGAGGAGGAAGTGAAAAAGAAGGGGGTGGAGATTCACTTGGGACAATGCCATTATCCAAGAGGCTGGCTTCTGTGTAAAGTTTGAAATAAAAAAGGACTGTAAGAAACTTTTCCATGTCTTTATAATTTCCTGGGCAACCATCTGGGATCCGCTTACAGCACCCTAATAGGTTCCCTTTTTTCCATTGTTAAGTTCAGTTGCACATTCCCTACATAAGTTTATGACTGTGTATATATATGTTCTCAGTACTCTTTTTCTAGAAAAAGAGGTGCCAGAATTCACCATGAACACCTCCCTCGTTTTCTTAGAATGGCGATGACACCCACCTGCATATTCTCATGAAAAGTCATCCATATCTAAGTATACATTTCTCCCAATATAGACATGCTTACATGCATTTTTGGCTAATATACACATTCTTCTTAATCGCACATGTTAGCAAATTTTCAGCATTTTTTCTGAATACAATGTATTGTTTTCGCCCATATATGTATTTTTAATGCACGCGTTGCCCTAGTAAATGCATTTTTGTATGCATTGCTTGGCTGGAGAACTGAGCTGCAAAATTCAGAAGAGTTCAGATTTTCAGGAATGACAGTTTCTTCACCAGGTGTTTAAAAGATTCAGAAACTTACATGGAAATGTGGAATTGAACTTCTGACTATAAAAATGAGGGGGTGAAAACCCACAGATCTGCCCACCCCCAAATCTTATGCACTTCTACATGTGAGTGAGTTTGTAATTATATATGTATAAGATTATGTTGTAAACTAGCTGGCAGTGAGACATGCTGGAATTAGGCACAGAGTAGCAGCATGTACTTGCTATTCATTTGTTAAAAGATGGTTTGATATAAGTTAGTGTGACATGAGAGACAATGTTCCTCCCCCACCCCCACCCCATCCTTCTGGCACAATTGGGTGATTTAGGTAGCTAAGCAACACAGCACAAATTGCAAATTTGATAATCAAGTATACCTCTTGCACATCATTTTTTTGCTGAATATTTTAAAAGCCAAGCATAAAATGCACTTTTCATCAGTATTCACGATGCTGAGGCACTAGCGTTTGAATGTTCACAGGAAGCAAATACAAAGGGGTGTGAATGCAGTTGAGCCGACATTTGCTTTCAAATTACATAAATGACTTCCTGTTTGTGTTTTCTCTGCTTGCAGCTTACCGCTAATTAGTTAGTGATCCATATTGAAGTGAGAGTAACCAGAAAAGGAAGTGTACCAGTTGTCTCTTGGGCAGTGTTAGAAACTGAGATGTGAAGCTAGGAGCTAAATGGCACCTTAAACTTAGGTTATGGGCATGACAATTGAGTGTCGAAGCACCTTTTCTATAACAATAATACAACGCTGAAAATGAATGAACTGCAGCTTAAATCTTATGTTCATTTTACACATGGTCTTCTAGCCCTCATCTTAAGACTGCAAAAAACAAAGCCATGCTTCCCCTGCCCGCCCCCCTAATATTCTTATGAGGGTCCCTTCTCCAGCCTTCAGAGAGTGGCTGGAAGTGGAGCCAGAGTGGTGTAGTGGTTAAGAGCGGTGGACTCGTAATCTGGTGAACCGGGTTCGCTTCCCCGCTCCTCCACATGCAGCTGCTGGGTGACCTTGGGCTAGTCACACTTCTCTGAGGTCCCCCAGCCTCACTTACCTCACAAAGTGTTTGTTGTGGGGGAGGAAGGGAAAGGAGATTGTTAGCCGCTTTGGGACTCCTTGAGGGGAGTGAAAGATGGGATATCAAGTCCAAAGTCTTCTTCGTCTTCTGGAAGTGGAGAGGCAGAAAAAGATCCTCCTTTCCTTCCAGCAGTGGAAGTTTTAATCTGAAATCTTAGGCGCAGTACTGTGCTCAGAGCTCAGAAGCTGCTCATATTAATGAAATTCCCTGTCACAAAACGCGCCAAGAACAATGTGAGTTTCAAATGCTGCTCTTGGGCACACACACTTCAAATTCCTTGACTTCTTTAGATTTTATTTTGAAACCAAGTTCTCTTTCAACTTTGGGTTTATCTATTCTTACCTTTCCTCTGCTTTTCACAGGCACAGTCCATGCTTTCAAGCTCCTTGTCCGAGCACCCTGCCCCTGAGCTTCCCCTGCAAAAACCCACTCTTTAAAGCTCAATTGGAGCAAACAGCAATCCACAAGAAAACCCAAATTGACTATTGCTCCAATAAAGTGCTAAAGAGTGGGTTGCACAGGGAAGGCTCCAGGGCAAAACAAAACAAAACAAAACAAAAACCACAAAAACGCTCAGAGGACATGGAGCTTTTAAGCGTGGACCCATGCCTAGAAATAATGGGGCAGAATGTAAGTACAGCTAAGCCCTTTGGGGCTTCACAATCATCTCTTCTCTTTAGAAATTAGCTTTGGATTGTGTCTGGGTTATGACGAGCCACTTCATAGGTTTTCAAACCCTACTGGTGTGCTTTCCAGGGACACCTTATTGGCCACTGTGGGAAGGAGGAGCCTCTCTGTCTGGCCATCAAGACTCTTCCTAGGCCACATGTCTCACTGTTGGTGCATCAGTGTTTTCCTCAGTTCCTTTCACTTGGCTGGTATGTGTCTCCCAGCTGGTTGCCCATGAGGCAATCCAGTCCTTGTGTGAATCAGGTCTCCTAGCCTGAATCACAGAATTGTAAAGTTGGAAGGGACCCTGAGAGCCATCCAGTGCCTACAATCTCTAAAAGGAAGACTATTGGGATAGGAGGGGGAAAGTCTTTGAAGTTTTCTTAACTATCTTTGGGTCAATCAGTTTGGCAGCGTTTCCTATTAGCATGCAATCTACCAAGAGGCATCCCACTGGCATGACCGCCACTCATTTTGAAATGGGGTGATGGGAGATCATTTCAAAAGGAAGGACAGAGTGGACCTGTATCCTAAAGCCATGGGTTGCTGACAGTTTTTTTTTTTAGTAAGGCAAAGAATAAGAACGATATATAGGGAGACCACAGTGGGTTTTCATGTTCTGGCAAACTGTGTTCACCATCAATAGATTCCACCCTAATGTTTGCATAGCGAAGTACTTTGAGATCTTCTGATGCGTGCATTACTTAGGAAGACTCTTGTTACATCCTAGAGTGTTATTGACAGCAATCCATGGTGCTCTCTTTACCGCTTGGAAAGGATTTTCTTTTACAGTAGACAGCAGATGCAAGTTGAGTCAACACTTCCTGGAACTGCAGCTATGAATTTTTTATATAAACAAGGAAATCTGAGACCTAGCTTGGTTGTTTTATTAAACATACAAGCTGGGAACCTTCAGGGAAGACATTCCATGCAATTATGGAGCTGTGATTGGCACCAGGAATAACACGCCTGTACAGATGTTAATACCTAATTTGCTGCAACCATTTGATCTGGCCAAATCATACAACCATGGAAAGGCAAGTTTTGGGACTCAGTTGGGACTCCTCCCTGTTGGAAATGGACAAAGCAACCTTGACTAATTGATCAACTGCCATATTTGTTCTCCAAAGGGAGACTGTATCTCTGCGGAGATCAATGGGAATCTTATGAAAGATTTCTTAATAAGTAAAGCAATTTAACTCCAGCAAATGCTATTATTAGGAGTATTCCTTTTATTTCCCCTTGATTGATATCTGCTCATATATTTGAATTCAGAACTATAGTTAACTGCAGGGGGGTAGAGACAGAGAAATCCAATATTTGTGTGTATGAACATTCATTTATCCAAAGGGAAGGTCAAATTCATAACAATCACATGTATGCACCAAGTTTTCAATTTTATTTTCAGTATTTCCAATTTTACAATTGTTATAAGGTTCAATAGCTTCTGGCAAATTAGCTTGATTAGCTTCTGGTTAATTAATTTGGTGCCCGGTTATTATTGCATAAATAACTCACATATTTCATTTTTATGCTACAATGTAGTTTATTTTATTCATTATTTATCTTCCATTTTTATATTACAATATTAGCCAAGGTAGATTCCAGTAGTATATGCAACAAAAAATAAAGCAATATGTTGACAGAAGAGACCATCAATAATAAGGCACTATATTATACAATATTACAAGTGTAAATATATATCAACAGGTAGCAGTATTAAAACTTCACATGAAGATCTTTGAACACAGCAGGCTTAATCTTCATCACCTCCCATCCGATGGAGGGCTGAACATACCCTACTTTTAGAAAGCTTTGTGCACAAGTTAGAACACTGCTCATGCAGGATTCTAGATTGGGCAGGCTGCAATGGTGAACAGAACTGACTCCCCTTTGAAGATGAAACTGATAACAGTGAGCCATGCTCTGGAGCTCTCATCTTTCATTCATTGAACTGGTCTCTCCATTGGCTACTGTGGAAAGTGGTCCAGAACTTGCAACTGATGCAACCATTTTCTGGTACTGCCACCAAGTGTCACTCCAAGCAAGCATCACATACCACTTTTTAAAAAAAAAAAAAAAAAATAGCACTAGTCACCTATACAGGTATGCTTCCTAGATGATTTACGTCCCAGTAACTTGAAGGGGCACCTCTCCCCATGACAGCTCAGACCTTGAGGCTTGCAAAGAAGGCTCTGCGGTCTATGAGCATTGCTTATTCAGCAGTTGCCTGGGACAAGGTCTTCTCAGTTATGGCACCCCACCTATGAAACCCCTTGTCCCTTGAACAAGGCTGGCAGCTTCATGCTGAGTGCCCATCCCCAATGACAAAAAAGGTATCTATTCACCAAGGTCTTTGGGATACATGTTGATACGGTGGGCTGTAACTTAGACTGTTTCTATTGGATATTCTGTTGTTGTTTTTTGAGATGAATAACATTTCCTTTTAATATGGCTGTGCTGTATGTTTCAGTGTTTAGTTAGCCCCCCCCCAGTGGTTGGTGATCTATAAATAAAGAAATCCATCAATATGATTAATGCACGGAGAATAAGACGGGGCCAATTCATGTGCTTCTGATTCCCCTTTGCTATGCAGTTCTGTCTGTGTAATGCTCAACATACATATGTATATCCACCCCATTACATAGTGAGTGGCATGGGTGCAAAGAAATCACAGAGGCAGAGCAGCAGGTGGGAAGGTGATGGTGATGGTGGGAAGCCCTACCCAGCCTTGGCTTTTCTATTGTCAGCATGCTCCTGGATTGTAGGGATTTTGCTTTTCTGAAAAATGGGGAGGGCAAGAGTCAGATATTGAGACATGGTCCACAGCCCAGCAGAACAGAAAATCAACTAAAATGGGAAAACGGAATACTTGATGCTTTATTTTATTTATTTTTTTGCTTTTTGCCTACTGGGCATTACTTGTTGTGATGCTACACAAGATACCTGGTGGATGGAGATTCTGAATACTGCAAAGGTAAACAGTATAAATAAAGGATTAGTAAGGGGGTGAAAATCAAAGAGAAAAAGCAGAAGAAAGAAAGGGGGAAATTGTGTATGTGCTATTAGTAGTACATATGTGTGTGTATGCATGCATGCATGCATATCTTATCACCTTGGTTGGTTTTAGTGTTACTAAAACCCTCTCTAAAACCTGTTATTAAGGAAAGACGTTGACTTCATTTTGCTCCACTTGTTTTTATGCCAGAATGGAACACACACCAGTTGCCCTTATTTATCAAAAGTTCTCCTTGGTTTTTATTTCAGAGCCAGTGTGGTGTAGTGGTTAAGAGTGGTGGACTCATAATCTGGTGAACCAGGTTCGCATCCCCGCTCCTCCACATGCAGCTGCTGGGTGACCTTGGGCCAGTAACACTTCTCTGAAGTCTCTCAGCCCCACTCACCTCACAGAGTGTTTGTTGTGGGGGAGGAAGGGAAAGGAGATTGTTAGCTGCTTTGAGACTCCTTAGGGTAGTGATAAAGCTGGATATCAAATCCAAACTCTTCTTCTTTACCTGCCCCTGTAGATCTTTCCCCCCCATTTTCTCCATGGCTTTGGATTGGTGAGATTATACATGGCGGTTCATGTGAACCATTAGGGTTGTATCCAGTGATGTCGTTCTGTTCACACAAGGATTTTCACTTGTACAGTGATAATTTCTCTCCATTGCCCCCCTCCCCCTGCGCACCCGCATGTCTGTTTTGGATTCTTCTCCCCACAGCTCCAGAGCAGTTTCACAGGGCATAGGAACAACATGCGTGGAGAGGAGCGGAAGGGGAAGTTCTGTTGTGTATCTGGAAGTCCTTGAGCAAATATAACATTGGATCCAACCCTTACAGCTATCATTCTTCAAAGTCCAGCCCCGCCCTCCAGATTTCCTAGAAGTTCCATTTGTGAAGTGTGTGTATATGCATATACATTCATGCATATGCCTATTGCCCTGTGTGTGCATGTATATGCATCCTTTCCCTAGTGCACTGATCTATAGCCCATTGCTACAATGGGTGGCTTTAAGTCATGATGGGTATATTATATATATATATGACCTCCAATATCAGAGGCAGAATGCCTCTGAATACCAGCTGCTCTGGAATATGGTCTGCCTGTGGTCTTCCCATAGGCATCTAGCTGGTCACTATGAAAACAGAACATGGTACTAGATAGGCTTTCCATTTGATTTAGCAGTGATCTTCTTCTTCTGTTATTATGTGTAATGCAGGCCCGTGAACACCAAGGCACCATGCAGGACCAGTGTCAAACGGTCGGCATCAATATGCACCAGCTAAGGGCCCAAACCTCAGTATAGGGCCAACTGACAAGATCTTCCTCGACTCACTGAGGGAGGGGTACATGGAGAATGTTTTGCCCATTAGGGTCCTGCAAAACCTGATGCTACAACAGGCACCATCAACAGTCTCATTTTGTGCACTGCAGCTACTCAAGCATATTTTGAACAAGTAACATCCTTCAAGACAATTTCCCACCCTACCTCCAGTATATTGTTAGCGACAAACGCCACTGCACTTGGCTTTTTAAAGCATTGCAGGGCAAGCAATTGCAAAGGAAAGTAATACAGAATGCAGCACAGAGCCTTCAGAAACGCATAATGGGAAGGAGAGGAGGCTTGGGCACTGATCTTTGATTTGAGAATGGGGAGGAACAGGTTACAAGCATGCCCTTATCTTCAGCTGTGAGATTTTGGAGGGCCTAACAAGACATTTCACTGGGTTTTTATCATATATCTTAAAAAGTATTCTTCTTAAATCACTGTGAGATTCCTCAATATCTTTGGTGGAACCTGTGACCCTCCAGATGTTATTGGACTCCCCAACACTCATCATTCCAAGCCAGCATGGCCAATAGTCTGGGATGATAGGATTTGTAATCCAGCAGCATCTGGAGGGTCAAAGATTCCCCATCCACATGCTGGAATAATATAGAAAACTGGAGGGGGATTGTTATTTTTAATAATGGATTGGAGAACCCATCCACTGCAGGCACAGTTAAACTCTACTTTCCATCAGTTCTCTGCCAGTATGGTTGATAGTCAGGGAAGATAAGGAAGAGTGATGATTCATCAATATCAGGAAAGTAACATCACTGCAGGCAAGGTCTTCCCAATGGATCTCAACATCCAGGCAGGATGAAATGGAGGGTGCCCTCTTTGTGATATTTGGGGCTTGAGTCATTTAGGGCTTTGTTCATCAGCAAAAACATCTTGAACGAAGCCTTAATTACCATTCCTTCTTCCCAGGGAATCATGGGGTCTGTAGTTCTAAAAGGGTGGTGTTAGGGATCTCTAATGGTTAGAAAGCTCTTCATCTTACCAGAGCATAGCCACCCCCAGGATTCTTTAGTGGAATATAAAACCAATATACATTTGTGGCTTACATATTTCTTGTATATTACTTCAACTAGGGAAAAAAATAAAAAAAATAAAATGTGAACTGATAAAGTTATTCCCTAACCTAGTTTTCAACTTTAAAGAGTGAAAAGAAAGATAAAGTGAAAAGGCAGGAACAAAGAGCAGATTCAAACTCCCAGAATAAGGTTAACCCGTTTCGTGGAAACCTTTGCAACTTTTAGTTCTATTTAACGATTTTTGCATTTGTCAAAAGACCTAACAGGAGGGTTCACACTGAGCTTTTACCTGCCAGCTCTTTGTGCTGCATTTAGAACTGGAAAATGCCCGTGATCGTGGAGTTTGCATGAATTGAGTGTGTGCTTTGACTTGAAAAGCCCATATTATTCCTTTGGCTGGTAGTCACCAGGTAATAAAGATGGTAATGCTGCTGCTGTTGCAATGTGTATTCATACAGTCGGGTGGGCAAGAAAACTCCATGGCTGGAATAGGTGCAGTATTTTATGCTCATTTAAAATTGCCCAATGGATAGCGCTGATGCCAGCTAAGTTAAAAACAAAATGACATGTTTTAAGAAAACAAAGCCATCACCCAAATAAAGAAAGAGCGAGGGCCAAAGTTGATGTGATAACAGGATAGGCCCAAGACATTTTGCTGCCTGAGGCAAAGGAGAAGCTGCCTCTCCCTTTGTTTGTAGAAGCTGACTAGATTGACAGTTAAATCTTACTTCAACACTGGTGAGGAGACAGAGAAAGGAGAGAGAATGGCCATAGCTCATCTGCTTTGCATGTGGAAAGACCCAGGTTTAATGCCTAGCATTTCCACACAGGCCTGGGAGAGACCCCTGGCGAGCCATTACCAGTTTGTGTAGATAATACTGAGTTAGATGGAATAGTGGTCTGACATAAGAAGAGCCTGTCCCATTGCTTTCTAACAGTGCCTGAGAAAATGTTGCAGGTATTAAATATTGCACAACCTGAAGAAACTGGAAGTGTAAGAACAGACTCCTTTGGAAATGAAACATTGTCCAGTCCCATAGAAATATTATTCAAATTTTACTGGCAGAACTTCCTTTAAAACAAAATTAAAACATCAACAGTATCCATACAATATCTTGTGCTGTCCAGCACAGGCTCAGCATCTTACGAAATATGAAATAATCCAAACAGACCTATAAACAAAGGTCTCCAGCCTGCTTTCCAGCCTCCAGGCTGCTTGTCCTGCCTTCAGGAGAGCCATTTACATGCATTGTTCTTCCTGTAGCCTTCAGAGAGGCACTCCATTTGCATCTTCCCTCCACTGAGTTTGGGAGGAAAAACAAAAGACTCAAAGGCAGCTCTTTTCAAATTAGAGATTGTAACCCAATACCTCTCACATGATCCCAAGCTTCAACCCTCACATGTTAGCAACCAGAGAACAACAATCAGTTAGTTCATTAACTCAGCAAGAGCTCAGAAGCCTTTAGAAAAGTTCTTGTGGGGAAAACCCTAGTGTTAGCAATACCCATTTAGCCATTTTCCATTCAAAAACTTCAATTAATACATATGCAGTTTTCATTTCTGTGTGAATTAAACCATTATATTTAATAGAAAAGCCCTACTGGACCAGGCAAATGGTCCATCTAATCTAGCAACATGTTCCCAGAGTAAACAACCAAATGCCCATGTGGAAATCTACAAGCAGGACCTGAGCACAAGAGCACTTTCCCCTTCTGTGGTTTCAAGCAAACTGGCATTCAGAAGCATTACTGTCTCTGACTGTGGAGGCAGAGCACGGTCTGGGGTCTGGCTCAGTGTAAGGAAGCAACTTGGATTCCTACTCCTTAATGTATCTCGTGGCAGCAGGCTAGCTTAAGAAGGACGACTCTGTCCTGCAATGCCATGCTGTTTGCAGGCCCCAAACATCCTGATCCCTCAGTGCCCAAACAAATGCCTGTGGGGAGTCCACAAGCAAGACCTGAGCACAGCAGTGCTGTTCCCACTTGAATAGTGTTAAGGAAAAATTCTGGGCTGAGAGACTACTCAACAGCTCTGCTCGTTGGGGTGCAAATCCCCTGTGGGTCCATGCGGTCAGTAAAAGATGGAAGTTCTAGCCAAGTAATTTGGAGCAAAACAGCGGTCAGTAGACCATGATCTTTATTGTTGCGCAACAGGTCCCCACAGGAGTAAGAACCCCAAGCATGGGGTGACATCATCTTTTAAAACTTCCCTCTTTCCCCCAGAATACACTTCGAGCAGCATCATTGATACATCACCACTACATCACTAGCATGTCATAAATGGGGAGGGGCATACAGTGGTACCTCGGGCTAAGAACTTAATTTGTTCTGGAGGTCCGTTCTTAACCTGAAACTGTTCTTAACCTGAGGTACCACTTTAGCTAATGGGGCCTCCCGCTGCTGCCGCCGTGTGATTTCTGATCTCATCCTGAAGCAAAGTTCTTAACCCAAGGTATTTCTGGGTTAGCAGAGTCTGTAACCTGAAGCGTCTGTAACCTGAAGCGTCTGTAACCCAATGTACCACTGTACAAGGGTTACATAAGTTCAGCATTAGGTCACTTTATCAGACACATTTCCCAACCTCTCTTAAGTACCCATCACCGAAAGAACAATAAAACTCTTTACATATCCTTGCCATCAGGACTTGTCTGGAGATGGGCTTTCAGAACACCTGACTTTCTAAACTGCCTCTATGGGTGTCTATTGTTGCCCCCTCTGGTCATTCCCTGGGTGGGGTGCCATGCATGTGCTTTCACGCTTGGGGAATTATGGCAGGATGCCCTGTTCCTGCTTCTTAAGTGACTTCCTGCTTCTTGGTGGGTGGGAGGTGGAGCCAAATTCACCTTTCTTTAAGGGCTAAAATGGTGTTGGAATGAGGAGAGTTGGTTAAAGTATGGATTTTCTACGAATTTGTAAAGCTAGGTATCTTTCCTGAGCTGTCAAGTCGAAAGGATACATTCAGACATGATATTTGTAACATTGTAACAACTTTAAAGATATGCCCACCCTATTTCCGTAACAATAGGGTTGCCACATTTTGAAGAGCAAAAAAGAGGACACATTTGCTGACTTCTACTTTTAACTATGGATCACAATTAAGACTCTACCCATGAAAAAGAGGGTGTGTCCTGGAAAAAGAGGAGATATGCCAACCGTACACTTGAATTATCTAGCTGGGCCAAGAGCTACAAAGATAAGCATGATCTGCTCTGAAAAGACCCACCTGAATGAATGGAACTTGCACAAGAAAGGCCACAAGTATTTCCCAGTCACTTTAGTGGGGTGCATACAGAAGTTAGAAAACATCACTAAGCTCTTTCTAACATGCATTTAGAGATCTGGGTTGCAAATAATCAACAGCAAACACCTCTGTTCCCCACTTCTTCCTTCTAAGCTCTCCACATATCCTGCACCCAAAATATGAACAAGGAAGTTTGATTACAGTAACCTGCCTAATGGAATGAAATTTGTAAGGAGACGGGTCCAAGCTTCGGGGCAAGAAAGACCTTAATTTTATAAACTAAAGTGATGCAATAATGACAAGCAACTGGTCTTCTCATTGTGACACTTTTTTTGAGCTTGTGGACAAAGAAGTCTGAAACGGACGCTATAGTTACTATGAAACCCAGCACTGTACTGAATAGATAGCAAAGGGAGTTTTTAGAAATACCATTCCTGACATCAGTGGAATCTGGGAGAAGTCTGCTCTATTAGCTTAGCAACAAACAAAAGATTTGTTCACATATCCAAGAAGGTGAGGAAAACCTTGCGCATCTTTTATATTTATGCACAAAAGCATGACGTGTCTATTAAATTAGGTACATTGGGTGTCAACCACATGTAGGGGGAAGAGCAGATACATTTCTTTCTTTCCCGGGTTTCTGAAGTTTTGTGTTTAGGTAACGTTGCCCATCTGCTGACCTTTATTAACAAACAACATATTGCCCCTGCAGCGTAAAGTGGGGTGGGTAGGCACAGCAAAACCAATGCATTGGCTAATAGGCAATTGAAATGGTCTCAGTGTTTATTGATTATACCTCACAGAGTTTGGGGTGGCCAGCTTTTGTTTTGGGGCTGCTGGACCAATAACCGATACCATTCAGACCCACATACTGCAATAAGGCTGATGGGAATATGAAGAATTTCCATCACAGTAAGGCACAAACCAATACAGTCATACATTGGTTTTCGAACAGCTTAGTTCCTGAAAGCTGCAAACAGTGACTGTTCCGGTTTGCAAACTATTTTTGGAAGTCGAACGTCCAACAGGGCTTCCATGGCTTCCAATTGGCTGCAGGAGCTTCTTGCAGCCAATCAGAAGCTGGGCTTTGGTTTCCGAACGTTTTGGAAGTCAAACAGACTTCCGGAATGGATTCCGTTCAGCTTCTAAGGTACAACTGTACTGTGGACTGATCCTGCAACCTGGATGTATATTGGTATGCTAGCCCCGAGCTGGGATTGGTCCTTGAGTCTATACCTCCAGATCCCTTGAAGAGAAACCACCCCCACCCCCATCAGAGTAGAAATGGCTGCCACTCAGGGATGGAGCACATGCTAGCATCTCAAGGTAGGGATGGGAAGGGCTCCTGTATGAAACCCTTTAGAGCCACTGTGGGGCAATGTCAGCAATGCTGACATTAATGCACTCACTTGGTATAAGGAAGCTTCCTATGAAGAAAAATCTTCTGGCCTTCAATGATATTTACAATCCAGTGTTGATTGAGCAATGCATGCTGTAGAAATGAGAAATCCCATCTCTGCAAATTCTGTGTTGAAATTACCTGGTCACTCTTCCTTCTTATTAAATCTTAGATTGGAACTTGCTGCCCAGCTTCTGAATTCTGGTTTCTGGGAATCACAAGTGGGGAGAGTGTTGTTGTGCTCAGGGCCTGCTTTTGGGCTTCCCAGAGGTATCTGGTCAGCCACTGTAAGAAGAGCATAGTAGATGCACCTTTAGCCTGATCTCATGCAGGGCTGGAAAACAGTAGAAGAGGTTAATGAGGAAACAAATGCAAAATTTAAACTGAGCAAATTTAGACAAGATTCATATAACCCTCACAGACTGCTAGTATAGCTTATCATTTGCAACAGTTTCTGCACAGCAGTATGAAGACAGGAGATGGTGGAATTGCTTGGGAAGAAATTAGCAGTAAATCCAGAGCCCTTGAGCCTGGGATGAAAGGAAATTAGAGTTGTGTCCAGTTAGGAAATGATTTAAAATAGCCACAAATAGAAAAGAAAGTGTGGGGCAAGAGGAGTTAATAGCTTGCACCCTGCTTCCCCGCTGAGCTAATGAGACACATTCTAGGCCAGCCGAGGTGGACTTTCTTAACGAAATGATGATTAGAGCATATTTTGCACTAGCACTGAGAAGCATTTGCTGCTTTGAAAGAAGAATTCTGTCCAATAAATAGCACTGTTAATGTTCTGCAAATGGCTCTGCTTTTAATACACTGGCAACAGAAAACGATCGTGTACAATTGTCTTCTGAAAGGCAAGATTTTGTCTTGATGGCCAAGTGTTAATGCCAATGCTATTTCTGAGAGCCTTTTCTACCTGGATAAAGGTTAAGATATTATCCCACTTAGCAAAGGTAACAAGGAAAATGTTCAGTTCATGACTCCTGGTATGACTCTTTCCTTTCTTAGGCAATCATGTCTCCAGCACACCAACTGGGCTCAGCATGACAGCATGGGCTCATGCCTGCACTATGATCATTGGGTCTGGTGGGGTGAAATGCTGGGAGCCCAAACAGTAGAAGCAGCCTGAGCCAATGACAGGTATAGCCAACTCATTTCAGTTTTGCCCTCATCCTGCTCCCTGCTGAATTCTAGAAGGGCAACACAGAGACTAAGGATGAATAAGCTGAAGGCAGGTTCACCCCCTGGGCTTGACGTAAGCAAGAAGATAGGCAGTTAGGGAAAGCAGGATGGTGTTGATGGGGAAGTTCCCCATTTGCCCTAATGGGTGAGCCTTCACTGCTATGAGAGAGAGGAGATGCAGTAAATATGGTCAATTGGAATGGAGTCCAAACCACATCTTCTCAGAAGTAAGTTCTATTGTATTCAGTGGCACTAACTCTCAGGAAAGCGGGGTTAAGATTGCAGCTAGAGTCCTTCCTGTGGTCTTCTTCACCACTGCCACCAGGCGAACACAATCAGATTTCTTTGCTGCCTTCATTTAAACAGCTACTTGTGTATTTGTTCATTCATATTAACAACATAACTATGGATGATATCCAATGAATATTGACACTTTGAAACCAATGCATTTGGGCACAAAAGCTAGAGCCTCCCCACCGCCACCAAATAGAAGATAATTATCATTTAAAATAGAATAGAAAAGAAAAAGAAATAACACAGGCGCAAAAAAGAAGGGAGCAAAAAAAAGCAAAAGAAGGGGCCCTCATTTATTTGGAAACACTCAACCAATCCAAACTGAAATCCACCTCAATAAGGCAGCCTTCACAAAACACTGAAGAACTAAGAGGCAAAGGCTAATCAATTGGACTATGCATTGGAACTGGCCAAATCCCAGATCCTGAACCCAATTGGGCCATATTTGGACCAACCGGGGGTTTGCCTGGATCAAGCTGAGGCAGCCCTGGGTCACCCTGGGTCAGATTGCAACCACCCAAAGCTTTAAGGGGCTGTCAAAAGGAAGTAGGGCTCAAGTAGTGAGGTGCAGGCAGCCTGCATGTGTCTCCTGCTCTCCATCACCACCACCAAACACATGTGTAATCATGGTTTTAAACATGCATGCTTTAAACATAGTTTCCAGAGAGCAGTAGGGAATGTTTTATCCCATACTGATGGCTTTTCAGCTGACTCCCTGGTGGCCTGCTAGAATGCAGAGTTAACCAGGGCTATTGACTGCCTGGTTCCGAAGCGTCCTCTCTAATTGCCCGGATGGCCCTGTGGTCTTCCCCGGAGCTGAGGGCAATGAAACAATTGCTGAGGTGGCTAGAGGGCTGGTGGAGGAAAACTCATTCTAAATCGGACCAAACACAGGTTAGAGCTTAATGCCGAGCCAACCAAGTGGCAATAGTGACAGCGAAGAGGACCTTCTTCACTGCCTCTATTGCATCTGCAGAAAACAACAGAAGATGTTTTCAGGTGATTCACAATCTAACAGATTCATCTTCACCTTCAGGGCCTGGTGAGGACTCCAAGATATGCAGTGATTTAGCAAAGTTTTTTTGCAGATAAAGTCACTCAGATTCAGAAAGAGGTAGATTCCACCGTGGTACAGGCTGGGACAGGAGAGTGCTAGAATCCTGTCTGGTCAAGTTGCATGGGATCAATTCCAATCTGTTACCTCAAAGGATGTGTCTCATTGATCCTTGCCCATCCAGGCTCATAAAAGTGAGCCAGGAAGGGCTGGGTAATGGGCTCCATGGGGTGGTGAATGCAACCCTCTGTGAGGGAGCCTTCCCAGACCTGCTTAAAGAAGTGGTTATTAAACAACCACTTATTAAACAAGGCCCCTGACTCAGCTTGGGGCCCAGATACAGACTAGGTCAACCCCAAATCATTCCAAGTCAGACTGGTGTCATATTGGACCCTGAACTGGATAAGGACTCCATGCACAGCCCATCAGTTCCAAATTCTGGGCACCACCATCAAATAGGGGTGCCAACTTGAATAAAGTATGGGGGGCAGGTAAGCCCTGTCCCACAAAATCAATCACATGGTGAGGTGCACACACACCAATTGAATGCCATCAAATAATTCAGGCGATAGAGCAGAACCTCCTCAGCAGATCTCACAGGGCAAACAAGTTTGTGCAGAGCAAATTATCCCTCTCTTCCTGGAGACACATTAACAATTCTCTTCCTGCACACAGTTTGAATGTTAAAGCCCCAATTTCTGCCCCTCTGTCAATTCTCTGGGTGGCACACTGAAGCGAATAACTCATGCATAAGAACAATAAAGTATGGAATCAAAACAACCTCCTGCGGAGCAGCGGTCACTAAAAAGACATCCCGATTAGATTTAATAAGGCAAATATTGAACATTAAGGCAGTAAAGTGATTATTAAATTTCCATAAATAGGCAGGCGGTGGGATGCGCTCCAATCTCACAGTTGTGATAAATATATTTGGGGGTGTTTTATTTAATATCCATCTGCCCACATGCATTAAAGGAAGGCCTCAATGTAAAACAGAACCTAAGCTGCAAAGCCATCAATCAGATGCTAAGTTGTAGTTAATAGCCTTCCCTAAGGGAAAACTGCAGGCAAATAGTTATGAATTTGGCTGTATGGAGCCTCGATACACTCATATTGGAGAATTTGCTGGGGAGGAAAATAAGCAGTTATGACAGAAAGAAAGAGGAGGTATGAAAATCTGAAAGGATTAATTCCTCCGAAGTTCAGAACAAATACTCCACCCTCACTTCCTCTTTTAAGGTGTATTTTGGGTGGGATGCTATCCTAGGAATGGATGGAGCAATCAAGTTCAGCATTCATTTATAATTCCATTCATGTGTCCATTCATAAGTCCAGTCTGTCAGGCTTTAGTATCAATCTGTGATACGGAAATCTGCATCATTATTATAATCACCATTATTTCTTACATAGGGGCAACTCCATGAATCAGTTTTCAAACAAACTAAAGGAAGGAACTTTATTTTTATTTTCCCACCCCCAAGTTTTAAAATTGGCAGGCTTCATCCCCTCAGAACGGGCAACCATGCCTGCAATTTGCATTCAATTCTGACATAAAACAAAAAGGTTAAGAGACAGAAAATAAAGGTCCCCTGTATAGAAAGCCCTAGATAGATGTGCCTGAAATTTGCCATACTTAACCAGCTCTGGAGAGGCTCCTTTCCCTGAAAATTCCATCCACTGACATGAAAAGAAAAGACAGCTTGTAGCCATTTTTAGATCCCCCATAATAGTCAATAAGTTGAAACAGAGCTTTGGATTTTTAACAGATTAGATCTGGACCCAAACGATGAATTGAATCAAAATGCCCAAAGGAGACCCAAAGCAGATTGGGATGCTTCCAAATGCTACCAGAACAATTGCAATGTGATTGCTGCACATCCCCGATTAGATCTGATGAATATGAGAGTGTCTACTTTGTTTTGCGTATATGTCGGGGACAGCCAACATGGTGTTACCCAGGTGTTACTGCACTACAACTTCCCTCATCCCTGACCACTGGTGGAGCTGATGAGAGTTGGAGGGTCTCATGTTGGCTAACCTGATATATGTGGTGGGAAAGGACGATCGGCCATGGATGCCCACTCTCCATAAGTCCATATATATATTTCACTAGAGTGCCCACAATATCATACATTTTTAATTTAGTGATGAAGGACTTGAACAGTGCCATTTTCCTCACACTGACCACTGAATGGTGTGCAAATCATGTCTGTACTTTTTCCTGTAATGATGTCCCACTTGGAAGAGTGTGTGAAAGTGTCAATGGGTCCTTAGGTAAACAGTACTGATACTGTAGTGTATACGGCTAGGAAAGTGAAAAGAGGACCCATATTGGAACTCACATTTCTTCAGACATGTCATCTGTCTGACCATTGTACTACAGATCCACAGCAGAGGTGATAAATTCGGGTCTATCGATAGATCATTTAGTGATTTTCAGTAGATCCACAAGGCGTTTTGACTCCTAATTCTTTAATTAGTGTGAAATGACTGTGAGCTCAGTTCAGTTGTAGTTCTGAAAACAATGATATATTGTTGATATCTAACACCGAGTAAACTGGCAAAAATGTATAGGGTAAATCTAAATCAAACAAGTGTTGGAAATGTTGAGAAAGAAGGTTCTTTTTGTCATATGTGGTGGTCTTGTAGTAAGGTTAAAGCCTACTGGGAAATGATATGCAATGAATTGAAAAGGATGTTCAAAATAACTTTTGTTAAAAAAAAAAAACAAAACAAAAAAACCAGAAGCTTTTCTTTTGGGAATTATAGGGACCGAACGACCTAAATTGTATAGAAATTTACTAATGTATGCTACTTGCCCAAAAGTGGAAAGAAGCAGAAGTCCCAGCAAAGGAAGAATAGATACAAAAACTTGTGGAATATGCAGAAATGGTGAAACTTACCAGAAGTATAAGAAATCAAGATAACAAACTTTTTATAAAAGAATGGAAATGGTTTATTGAATATTTACAGATAAATTGTAAACAGATAAAAACATTGGCAGGATTATTGCAATAACCTGCCATTTCATAAGAATATATATTTAAAGTAGATAATTAAAGGAGCAAATTAAATGAATTTGGATATGCAGAAGATATTAAAAAATAAATCTAAGGAACCTCTCAGAAAGAGGTCAAAAATTTGAAATGTTAAATTGATTGTAAAAACTAATGAAATGTATAAACTTGAAAAGTATAAATAAAAAACTTTTGAAAAAGAAAACAAATTCTCCAAGGAGAACACGGCAGCTGTTCCTTCCATTGCAGCAGCAACAGTGGGCGATGCATTCTTCGGAGGCCAGAATTGTGACCTCTGTGTATCCTGTCACCCAAGATGGTGGCCTCACCTTGCCTCACAGGTGGGCCGGCCCTGGCCCTGGCAAGCAGAGATTGCCAGCATGATGCTCTCCAGACTGACATCATTAGACTCCAGCTCCCATCAGACCCAGCCTGCAGGTTGGATTCCACAACATCTGGAGGGCACCCCGTTGGCTACTGGATCTGTGTAGAACCAACTCCACTGGATTTTACAGAGTCTGTGAATCCGCAATACGTAAAGAAGAGCAATTCTACATGTAAATATCTGTGGGAGTAGAGTCAGCATGAAAGCATTCCCAAAGGGGGGAAAATACTGGCAAAGGGAATTCTATGTTTCAGCTTACCAAAAGCCAAGAGAAAACAATTACAGCACTTAATCCATAAGACATTTTAAACACACGGTGATTGCTTGATGTGCTTTCCTTCTTCTTTTTCTGCCTGAAGAGGGATCAATTGTAATCAATCGTAAACTCATTATTATCAGTTCCTCTCCAATAACCTGTCTGTGCAGATGGGATTCCCAGAAAACGGGGAGGGGTGGCGAGGGTGGAATGAGCCAGATATGGAACTTACTGTCTGTGGTGGAAGCTCCAAACCAGTTTGCAATGTGGAGGGGAAGACTACTAACTCCCTTTGTTTGCATGAAAGTCCTACTTAGGAATGCAAGAGGGCATTGTTTTGCATTCTGGCCTGTATTTGTCACAGCAGCGCCATTTCCTTTCCACTGCAGTTCATCTTCCACCAAAAACTGCATTATTCATCTTGCTGTGTTGTTGTTGTTGTTTAGACGTTTAGTCGTGTCTGACTCTTTGTGACCCCATGGACCAGAGCACGCCAGGCACTCCTGTCTTCCACTGCCTCCTGCAGTTTGGTCAAACTCATGCTGGTAGCTTTGAGAACACTGTCCAGCCATCTCGTCCTCTGTTGTCCCCTTCTCCTTGTGCCCTCCATCTTTCCCAACATCAGGGTCTTTTCCAGGGAGTCTTCTCTTCTCATGAGGTGGCCAAAGTATTGGAGCCTCAGCTTCAGGATCTGTCCTTCCAGTGAGCGCTCAGGGCTGATTTCCTTAAGAATGGATCGGTTTGATCTTCTTGCAGTCCATGGGACTCTCAAGAGTCTCCTCCAGCACCATTATTCAAAAGCATCAATTCTTTGGCGATCAGGCTTCTTTATGGTCCAGCTCTCACTTCCATACATCATGACTGGGAAAACCATAGCTTTAACCATGGGTAGGCAAACTAAGGCTCAGGGGTCGGATCCGGCCCAACCGCCTTCTAAATCCTGCCCACGGATGGTCCAGGAATCAGTGTGTTTTTACATGAGTAGAATGTGTCCTTTTATTTAAAATGCATCTCTGGGTTATTTGTGGGGCATAGGAATTCATTCTTTTTTCTCTCTCTTCAAAATATAGTCCACCCCTCCCCACAGTCTGAGGAACAGTAGACTGGCCCCCTGCTGAAAAAGTTTGCTTACTCCTGGCTTTAACTATACGGACCTTTATCTTTCTGTATGCAGTGATAAAATTATGTTACTTATATAATTTTCATAAATTACATTGTCATCATTCAGTTCAATGCAAAGGAAACAGTGCAAATTGAGGAAAATATAATCAAGTATGTGCTGTTTCCAGCAGTGCTTTCTTTCTTGGATAAAAAAAATAATGAGGTGGCAATACTCATAACTTGTTCAAATTGCCATGGGTACTATCAGGGCCCAGGAGGCCAGATGAGGCAGTTGCCTCAGGCAGCAGGATCCACAAGGGCAGCAAATTCAGATATAGATCTTTATTCCCCCCTTGTACACCTTCTTCATTCACCCCTTCTTCCCTGGTGGGGGAGCACCAGTAGATGGTTCAACTCATGTGCCAAAATGTCTTGAGCTGGTCCTAGGTGCCACAGGCAGCAAAAAGAGAGGTGACCATACTCCATACTGGAGAGTACTGTCAAACACACACACAAAACCAACAACACTGGTTTGCAGACTGAAAGCAATAGTGAATATTTATCATAATCATTGGATTAATTTTCTTTCTGGGCATGGAATGAATTTCAGCTCTTGTTTCCATTTTCATCTGAATTTTCCAGCATCCCTAGTCCTTGCACATGTATGATTTCCTGGGTTGTTATGTTTCTTTTGGTTCTGGGAGGCTACAGTTAAATGCTTTTGTCTGAGAATGAGTGGACATGGCTTAAGTCAGGAGTAACTAACGTGGGGCCCTCCAGATGTGGGGGGCTACAGCATGGGGCACGGAACTCATGAAAATATCATACCACATACCAAATATATATTGGCAGATACTTTACAACCTTTTAGATTGCAAGTTAAACCATTTCTATTTACACGGGAACTTTAAAAATGCATAGACTACCTCCCAGAATTGTCTTGTGATTTTATTGCTCTCTCTTCTGATGCTATTAATATTTCTGTTTTATTGCACTTTTGGTATCTGATTGGATGGATGCAATGTTTCAGATAAATAAATAATTGCCCCAACCATCCCTGTTTGCCAAGAACAGCTCCTGATTTTTAATTTGTTTTCCCTCAAAAATTCCTGATAAATTGGCATCCTTACTTTATTCTGTTCTTTTCCTCGTGGAGATACCATGCTAACAATGCTGTTAGGGTGAATTGCTAGAGTTGTCATCCTTCACATGCACACTTTAGGGTGAGCAGCTGGGTCTGGATTAATGCGCATTGTCTTCACTGCACACACAGTGCTCAGCTAGGGATGGATCCATCTGTCATTTTTGGTTTTTCTCCATTTCCCAATCTTAAAATAAGTTCTCCACATTTCTATAGCAATTTATTTACTTTTTTATAAATCTTAATTAAAAATGACAAGCATTTTAGTACAAATTACCGTATTTTTCCGTGTATAAGACTATATTTTTTCCTAAATTTTTGAAGTTTAAAATAAAGGGTCATCTCATACACGGATAGTGCATAGTGCATTTTCTTAATTTTGAGTCCCCCAAAATAGGGGGTTTCTTATACACGGGGACGTCTTATACACGAAAAAATATGGTAGTTCCTCCGATTATACAAAGTTTTGTATATAGTTTTGACTAACATGCACATTTTTATATCAATTTTCACTACCATGGTGCAATTTTTGGGTGTCAGTTTCACTAATTTTTAATGCACACTTTCCCCTAGCATATGCATATTTGTACATATTTGTTTGACTGGAGAAATGTGAGAATTTGTAGAAATTTAAAGAAAATGGGCCATTGCTCAGTGGGAGAACTTAGAATCACAGAACTTAGAATCACAGAAACATAGAGTTGGATGGGAAATGCAAGGGTCATCTAGTCCAGTCCCTGCAATGCAGGAATCTCAACAAGCAGTCCATCTTCCAATTTGAAACCATACCAGAACCTGGTTAGCTTTGCAACTGTGCTAGCAGTTTTATCGCTGCACCACTAGAAGATTCAAGCCATAAGGCCCCCAGGTACAATCCCAGACATCTCCGGGTGGAATTGGTAGCAACCCCTGCACATGACATCATGGGCTGCCCTCAGAGTTTGCCAGATGACATCACGGGAGACCGCTGCCTCAGGACAGGGAGGAAAATTCTTAGGGATGACTCACACCCTGGCCAGCACTTCTTTAATCTCCTACCTTCGGGCATGAAATACAGAAGTATAGTCAGCTACACCAACAGGTGGTGTAATTGACTTCTGACTAGCACAAAGAGCTCAAACAAGACTGAGTGTATAGGGGGGCCTCGTTTAATTTCACTGCACACAGGTGGTGTAGTGACAATAAAGGTTTATTAGTAGTAGTTGTTAATATTATTATTATTATTATTTTATTTATTATTATTATCATCATCATCATCATCATTATTACTATTATTATTAATCCTGAAGAGCCACTGCCAATAAATATAAAAACCATACTGAACTAGATAGTCTTCCTCAGTGTAAGGCATCTTCCTTTAAGAAGTGTGAACTTCAAAGGATAATTGTGCCTCGGTTCGCTTATTGATTTGAGAACTGCGAATTGGGTAGTTTCGCATTAAAATGCAGACAGAATAATATTTCTCTCCACCCTTCTTCTCAGCCTCTCATTTTGCACACAGCAGTTCCCAAAATTTCACACAGAGCTGCAATTTCACATCTAATTTATACCACCAGCTACAAATCACCGTTCTCACATGGTGGGTGAAGAACCTGCCACTCAAAATCTATGCCACCTGTCTTCTGCCCCAAATGATCTGCACTGACACAGCAACTGGATCCAACACATTTGCAAACCCCCCAGCCTTAATTTATTTATTTGGGCAAGCAGGATGGGGTATGGGGAAGATTGACATGAAAACCTTCAAATGAAGCGATCTCGCCCATCGCTTCTCAATCTGACTCTGCATTGGGCTTCACACCATTATCTCTCTCCTTTATGTGAGATAAAAAATTAACAAGGACAGGAGAAACTCCAAATGAGAAGATTTTCATGGATGTTTGAAGGTCCATAATGAGAACAGGAAATAATGCATAATTGAACAGAAAGTGAGTACAAGACAAGCCGTCAGGGTAACAAACTGAAACATGCCACCTGCGAAGCACCAAACCCAATTTATTTTGTATGAATTTGAGAGCGGTTACTTTGAACTGCTGCTGGAATTTATTTTTCATTATTATCAGGGCTGCTCCTCAGGGTTAACAGATCTGAGTAGTACCACTTAATGAAGCAAAAGGGATTAAAAGACGTACATGCATAAGCAGGGAGGATGGCCTAGCCGAGAAGGTGCTGAGAGGCGCCCCCAGATTTTCCAGAGAGGAAAGCTGGACTTCTGCCTACTTGCCCCCAAACTAGGACACCCACTTTGCCTCTTGATGATTATATTCAACTTTGTCTCGTGATTCAAATTTTATTACTATGATTTTACTGATTGATTTAGCACTTTTGTAACCCACCCTCCAAGGAACTGAAAGTGACATACATTGGTCTTCTCTTTCTCATTTTATCCTCACAACAAAACTGTGAGAGAGTCTGTGACAGGCCCAAGGTCACTGAGTGAGCTTCATGGCTGAGTGGGGATTTGAACTCTGGCCTGCCAGGTGCTAGTCCAGAACTCATAACGGCTACACCACATTGACTGTCTAGCCGCTTGTTACCTACAAAGTCTCCAGGCAAAGCCACTTCCAACCTCAGGAGGAGGTGGTGCTGCGGGCCTCATGCCCACAACATGTGCACGGAGACTGGCTCCCAGCCCCACGTGATCTGGGGAATCCTCAGCCGTGTCATCCCTGGGCCAGCCAATCAGCTGGCTCAGGGGGTGTGGCTTGCCTCACTTAAGGCAAGCGCGGCTGAGGATCTCCCTCTTTGGCTGCTTTGGTTTCCCACCCACCCGCCCTTCAAGGTTCCTCTTTTGACCTTGCTATGGACTTCGGTTGGTCGCCATTAAGGGGCCTGGTAGGAATTTTTTTCCACTTGGCAAATTGGCACCAGCCATTTGGTTTTTCGCCTACCTCGTAGCAAATCGTCACAACTTTCTCGGTTTGGCGGTTAGGCATTGGTATGGGTATTGTTATGTAGATGGAAGGGGGGGAGGAAGTGGCATCACCTCCCCCAAATATTGGAGGGTAGTCCGGAAAAGTATTCCGGGGGGCGTGACCCTGTCCGAAGCCTATGGAGGCCAGGGCCCAAGGCACGCCCCCGAGGGGTGACCCCGGGGGAGTGCCTAGTTGATGTGCATCAGCAGGGCTCCCCCTGCTGGTGTTAACCCTTCCCGGTCTTCAAGCAAGCAGGCTGAAGCCGGATAGTCGGATAGGACCAATGCCTAAGCCAATACTGCTCATCACCTGTAACCAATAAAGTTGTGGCCAATTTTAGCCCATTAACCTTAAAATAACGGTGTCGTGTGTCTTTATTCCTACTGGTGGGAGGCGGGAACTCGCCACGCAATGTATATTGTGGGGTGGGAGGGGGGAATACATTAGACCAGGCACCCCCAAACTCAGCCCTCCAGATGTTTTGGGACTACAATTCCCATCATCACTGAGCACTGATCCTGTTAGCTAGGGATGATGGGAGTTGTAGTCCCAAAACATCTGGAGGGCCCAGTTTGGGGGTGCCTGCATTAGACCATAAGAAGGGGAATCATAAAGCGTTAGTATTTCATACAACAAAGGGAAAAACCAGGACACACTACCATAACATTGATGGGAAACTTTAACAGCACACTAACAGTAAAACAAACTCAACAGAGGCTACATCCGCACTATCCATTTAAAGCACTATGATACCACTTTAAACAGTCATATCTTCCTCTAAAGAATTCTGGGAGCTGGAGTTTGTGCTTAGATTTGTTAAAAGGTACCTACAGTCGTACCTTGGAAATTGAATGGAATCCGTTCTGGAAGTCGACTTCCAAATTGTTCAGAAACCAAAGTGTGGCTTCTGATTGGCTGCAGGAATTTCCTGCAGCCAATTGGAAGCTGTGGAAGCCTCGTCGGACATTCGGCTTCCAAAAATAGTTCACAAACTGGAACAGTCACTTCTGGGTTTGCGGCATTTGGGAGCCAAAATGTTTGAGAACTAAGCTGTTCGAAAACCAAGGTACTCCCCTCCCAGAGTTAAATTTCCCAGAGTTGCCCTTAATAGGGATTGATTATTAAACCGTATTAAACCACTCTGAGAACTGTAGTTCTGGGAGGGAACTTTCAGCACCCTAAACAAACTATAAATCCCAGCATTCTTTGTGGGAAGTCATGACTGTTTTAAATATTGTTATAGTGCTTTAAATGTATAGCATGGATGTGGCCTTGGTCTATCAAAGGCGTTTGGTGAAAGATAGGTCTTTACCTGGCACCAAAAATATTTCAGCACAGCTACCAAGCGGACTTCATTGGAGAGTGTGTTCCACAGACAGGAAGCCAGCACTGAAAACACACAACTTTCCCTTGTCATCACCCTCTAAGCCTCCCTCAGAGGAAAAACCCAGAGAAGGACCAAATATGATGATCAAAGAGTCCAATGTGGGATCGTACTGCAAACAAACAAACCAGTGAGCTAATCTCAATGAAACATAGCCTATCACTGGCTACATCTGCAAATTCAAACTTCTGTAACATTTCCTAAGTTGCTCTCTTGAACTGCTAGTGGAGGGGGGGAGGGTTTGTTTCCATAGTGGGAAATCTACTGTGCCAGTACAATTATTGTGATAAATAGGTATAGTATAGATCACAGGTCGGGAATCTTTTTCAACTCAGAGGACCGAATTCCCTTCTGAGCAACTTTCCAAGGGTCATGTGCCAGTGTTGAGCAGGGCAGAGACAAAAGTGGGTGGAGAAACACATGCAAATTTTACCTTTGTTCGGTTGGCTAGTTTCTGCAAACACTTGTACGCTCTTCTCTCTATGCACCGTCCAGACAAGCAAGAGGCATTGCCAGAGTTCTAAGATACATTTTAGCCAGACAAAAATACTCATATGTCAGGAGTCCACAGCCTGATAATTGTGCTGGACCCGGGGGAAAGGTACCTTGAGCGTAGTCTGAGTCCACACGAAGAGGGGCGAGGTCCGAGGCGGAGAGCCGGGCGGGGAACAGGAACGCTGGAACAGGAGGCCGAGCAGGGTACAGGAACACCGGATGGTCAGGAACAGGAGGCCGAGCAGGGAACAGGAGCACCGGATGGTCAGGAACAGGAGGCCAAGCAGGGATCAAGAACACAGGAAGGTCCAAAGCCAACAACGACGTTGCTCCCGCAACCTGGGACCGGGCTGACTGGGCTTTTATCCTCTACTAAGGCCAGGGGCGGTCCCGGCCCCCAGGAGCCCCGCCTCCTCTGGCCTTAAGGCGAGCACTCCTCCTGGGAGCAACCAGTTCCCTTCGCCTCTCTGCCCTAAGCCTCTGCAGATCAGGAGAGGCCGAAGGGTTACTGGGCCCTGGAGGAGGCTCACCTGTAGCCACTGAGTCCTCAAGCCCCTCTGGGGCCTGAAGGGTTTCACCTGGGGCCAGCTCCTGGTGCTCTGCCACAGGTGCAGGCTCTTCAGCATCTAGGCCTTGCCCCAGTTCAGCCGGCCCTGGAGGCGGGGACTCCTGTGCAGGCTGGGATTCCTCTGGTTCATCCTCTGAATCGGAATCCCAGGCCATCACACCATCCCCCCTCCCAGGCCCCCCCCTCAACCGAGGGTCCGGACCCGGCTTGCCGGGGTACGTCGCATGGAACTCTCGGAGGCAGGCAGGTGCGTGGACGTTGGCCGCTGGTTCCCAGGAACGGTCCTCCGGTCCGTACCCCTTCCAGTCAATGAGATACTGCAGCTTTCCCCTGCGGTATCGGGAGTCCAGGATGCGTTCCACCTCGTACTCAGGCTCTCCCTGAACCAACACTGGCTGCGGTCGGGGACGGTTCGGGTGGAACTCGTCGGGTGGGGCCACTGGACTCAGAAGGGACCTGTGGAAGACCGGGTGAACCTTCAGGGTTGCGGGTAACCGGAGACGGAATGCCACAGGAGAGACTTGGTCCACGATAGGGAACGGGCCGGTGAATCGGGCGTCCAACTTCCGCGAAGGTCGAGAAGGGTGGAGGTGGCGAGTGGAGAGCCAAACCAGGTCACCGACGCGAAGTTCCGGCCCCACCTGGCGGTGGCGGTCGGCCTGGGCTTTGTACGCTTCCTTGGCCTGGTGCAGTTGCTCCACCAAAAGCTGTTGCTGGGACTGGAGCTCTTGAAGCCACTCCGTCACCGCCGGGACCGCGGATGCCGGCAGCACATCTGGAAACAGCCGTGGATGATGACCGTAACTGGCCTGGAACGGGGTCTGCTGGGTGGACGCATTCACCGCGTTGTTGTAGGCGAACTCCGCCAATGCCAGGTGGTCGACCCAGTCATCCTGCTGGTAGCTGCAGTAACACCGGAGGTACTGCTCCAGCACCGCGTTCGCCCGTTCCGTCTGGCCATCGGTCTGTGGGTGGTAGGCTGACGAGAGGCAGACCTCTGTCCCGAGGGTCTGGTGTAATGCTCACCAGAACCGGGATGTGAACTGAACGCCCCGGTCGGACACCACGCGCTCAGGTAGGCCATGCAGGCGGAAGACATGCTGAAGGTACAGCTGAGCGGTTTCCTTGGCTGTGGGTACAGATGGGCAGGGGGCGCAGTGCACCATCTTGGTGAAATGGTCGGAGAAAACTAGGAGGCAGGTACAACCACGAGACGGGGGTAAGTCCACTACAAAGTCCAACGAAACCGTGTGCCAAGGGCGCGGTGGAACTGGCAATGGCTGAAGTAGGCCGGGGGGTCGCCCGGTAGGGCCCTTGGCGCGCCGGCAGACATCACAACCAGCAACGTATCGAGCCACGTCAGCCTTCAGGCGGGGCCACCAAAACTCACGACTGACCAGATGGGTGGTCCGATACCGTCCAAAGTGCCCCACTGCTGGGGCATCATGGGCCATCCGGAGAACCTCCAGCCGCAGTGGCCCTGGCGGGATGTACAGACGACCGTGGTGCAGCAGAAGGCCCTGATGCAGGACCAGCCCCGGATACTGTGGGCTGGACCCTTCAGCCAGCTCCTGGAGTCGTTCCTGGGCCCAAGCGTCGACCCGCTGCTGTTTCCGCACCCGAGCCTGCAGTGGCTCCGCCTCCTGGGTGGCCAGGAATGCAGCTGGAGGTAGGATCGTGGTGGGTTCTGCTTGCTGTACCGTGTCTGAGTTGTCTTCAGGTTTCCGGGACAGGGCATCCGCCTTCTGGTTCTGAGAGCTAGGGATGTAGCGGATCCGGAACTGGAACCGGGAAAAGAACAACGCCCACCGGATCTGTCTTTGGTTCAGCTTGCGGGTGGTCTGGAGGTACTCCAGGTTCCGGTGGTCGGTTCTCACCTCCACCGGATGTCGTGCCCCCTCAAGATGGTGGCGCCAGACCTCAAAGGCCACCTTGATGGCCAGTAGTTCCCGCTCCCACACAGTATAGTTACGCTCCGCTGGTAGGAGCTGGCGGGAATAGAAGGCACAGGGTAAGAGTGGCGCTTCAGGTCCATTCTGTTGAGACAAGACGGCACCGAGAGCCGTACTGGAGGCGTCGGTCTCCACCACAAAGGGTCGAGAGGGGTCAGGATGTTGTAAGATTGGCGCCCTCTGGAAACAGGCCTTCAACCCCTGAAATGCCTCCTCTGCCTCCTTGTCCCAGGAAAACGGCGTCTTTGGGTGCAGTAGCCGGGTCAACGGGGTGGTGCGATGAGCATAATCTGCGATGAAGGTCCGGTAGTAGTTGGCGAACCCCAGGAAACGCTGTAGGTCCTTGCGGTTCCGGGGTGCCGCCCATTCTCGAACCGCTGCCACCTTCCCAGGGTCCATCTGCACCCCATCTGGAGAGAGCCGGTGTCCAAGGAAGTCCACAGTCCGCTGATGGAACTCGCACTTGCTGAGCTTTGCGTACAAACGGTGCTCACGCAAGCGCTGCAGCACGGTCCGGACATGTCCCTCATGGCGAGCCGGGTCACGGGAGTAAACCAGTATGTCATCCAAGTACACCACCACGTACTTGTCTAACAAGTCCTGGAACACGTGGTTGATGTAGCGTTGGAACACAGCAGGCGCGTTGCACAAACCGAAAGGCATAACCAAGTATTCGAACTGCCCGTACCGGGTCCCAAATGCTGTCTTCCACTCATCCCCGGCTCGGATCCGAATCAAGTTGTAGGCCCCCCGGAGGTCCAGCTTGGTGAACACCTGTGCCCCTTGCACCCGCTCCAGCAACTCCGAGATAAGGGGCAAGGGGTACCGGTCTGGGATGGTAATTTTGTTCAGGGCTCGGTAATCATGGCAAGGGCGAAGTTCCCCACATTTCTTCTTAACAAAGAGCACTGGTGCCGCGGTAGGCGAGGTGGAAGGCCTAATGAACCCACGCTCCAGGTTCTTGCGCAAGAAGTCCTGCAAAGCCTCGCGCTCTGGCTCTGTTAGAGAATATAAGCGACTCACTGGTAAGGGCGCTCCGGGCTGGAGGTCTATGCCGCAGTCAAAAGGCCGATGCAGCGGCAGCTGGTCTGCCCCCCGTTCCTCGAACACGTCCTGGTAGTCCTGGTACACGGCTGGGAGCGTGGGTGCTGCCTCCTCCGTGGGCGCGGCCGCCAGCGTCTCGGATTGAGCATGGGAACATGGGTCTGGGAAGTGCACAGTCCGTTTGACCCAGTCAATCTGAACGTTGTGAGCTTCCAGCCAGTCCATCCCGAGCACGAGGGGGAACCGGGGCATAGAGGCAATGTCCAAAGTTCGCAACTCCCGGTGCTGCTGGAGACACAGGACCAGGGGCTGGGTCTCCTGAGTAACGGCTCCTGAACGTAGAAGCCGTCCATCAATTGCTTCCACCTGGACCGGTTCTGGCTTGTTCCGAAGTGGCACCTGATGATGGGCAGCAAAAGCAGCGTCCATATAAGAACGGGTTGCTCCTGAATCCACCAAAGCATGGGTAAGAATCCAGGGCCCACCTGGAGGGTATAAACGTACCGGAACCATAAGATGTTGCAAGTCCATTGGTGCGGGCCCATTCTGCGCTGTTTGGGACCCCCGGTAGCTAGGGCCATCAGCTACTGGGGGTTGGCGGTTTCCCTGCGGCTGGCGTTTCTCAGGGCAGGACCGAGCGTAGTGTCCACTTCCGCCACAGTAGAGACATAGATTCCCCTCCCGACGCCGCACCTTCTCTGCGGGGGAAAGGCGTGGCCGCACTGTCCCGAGCTGCATAGGCTCCTCCGATAACTCAGTTGTGACCGTGGGGCTGCCGGAAGAAACTGGTGCCGAGAACTGGAGGTGTCGTCGGCCCCGGGCCTGGCGACGATCCTCCAGCCGGTCGTCTATCTGTAGACTCCGTTGAATGAGAGTGTCTAGCGTGGTGGGGCGTTCCATTGTGGCCAGCTGGTCCAGTATCTCGTCCGAAAGCCCTTCGAGATACTGGTCCCGCAATGCCGAGTCGTTCCAGGTCAAGTCCTGTGCCAACAGCCGAAACTCCGTGGTATATGCGGCCACCGTGGACTCGCCCTGTTTCAACTGCCGAATCGCCCGGTTGGCTTGACTCCCTTTCTGGGGGTTGCCGAACGCGGCCTCCAAAAGATTGCAAAACCCCGTATAGTCTGCCAGCAAGGGGGAGTCTTGCCTGAGTAGCGGCAACGCCCACTTGGCCGCCTGGTCCTTTAACAAACTAATCAAAAAGTGCACCTTGGTGCGGTCGTCAGGGAAGTTCCGGGCTCGCCCCTGAATATACAGCTTGGCTTGGGCGAGGAACATGGGAAAGCTGGCCGGGGCTCCATCAAATTTCTCGGGCAAAGCCACTGGGTACTTGCCAGGAGCCGGGGCGTCGGCCCCAGGAGCCGGTAGGGCTTCCAAGCGCTGCTGAAGTGCCGTAACCGCGTCGCTGAGCTGCTGCACGGTGTGAGTCAAGGCCTGGTTCTTCTGGGCCAAAGCCACCAGCGCAGCCACCTGGTCAGCCATGGCCTCTGGCTCTTCCCGAACGCACCCCAACGAAGGGGGATTGCGGGTGTGGCGGGAGCAAACTGTGCTGGACCCAGGGGAAAGGTACCTTGAGCGTAGTCTGAGTCCACACGAAGAGGGGCGAGGTCCGAGGCGGAGAGCCGGGCGGGGAACAGGAACGCTGGAACAGGAGGCCGAGCAGGGTACAGGAACACCGGATGGTCAGGAACAGGAGGCCGAGCAGGGAACAGGAGCACCGGATGGTCAGGAACAGGAGGCCAAGCAGGGATCAAGAACACAGGAAGGTCCAAAGCCAACAACGACGTTGCTCCCGCAACCTGGGACCGGGCTGACTGGGCTTTTATCCTCTACTAAGGCCAGGGGCGGTCCCGGCCCCCAGGAGCCCCGCCTCCTCTGGCCTTAAGGCGAGCACTCCTCCTGGGAGCAACCAGTTCCCTTCGCCTCTCTGCCCTAAGCCTCTGCAGATCAGGAGAGGCCGAAGGGTTACTGGGCCCTGGAGGAGGCTCACCTGTAGCCACTGAGTCCTCAAGCCCCTCTGGGGCCTGAAGGGTTTCACCTGGGGCCAGCTCCTGGTGCTCTGCCACAGGTGCAGGCTCTTCAGCATCTAGGCCTTGCCCCAGTTCAGCCGGCCCTGGAGGCGGGGACTCCTGTGCAGGCTGGGATTCCTCTGGTTCATCCTCTGAATCGGAATCCCAGGCCATCACAATAATACAGTAAGCGTAGTTAATTAAAAAGGATGATTTATTGTCAGAACCAGCAGATGGCTCTGGACGGCTCTAACACAGCCTCTGACATCATCAATCAAGATGACCCTTCTGAAGATTCCTTCCGGTTTCTACAAAAAATGGAGAACTTGCTTGCTTTGTATCTGGTCCAGCAGCCCACCCCTTAGCAGACTCTGAGGAGGGATTGGATCAGCTCCCCCCTCTTTCCTTTCTGACAAACTATTTCTGTCTCTTTTCGTGCCTGTCTGAACTTCCTGAGAGCTTTGGCTGCGTTCCCACTCGCTCTTAGCTGTTCCCTTATCACTCGTCATTCCGAGGGGTGGGGGATTTGGCACTAGTTGCTGTTCATCCTGCATGAAAGTTAATTCTCTCTGTTCCTGGCTGCTTTCTTCCGTTGGCTGCAAACCTTCACTGGGAGCTGGGACATCATATATGAAGCTGGGCTTCTGAGGGGTGTGGCCTGGGGACAGTTCTGTCTTGGGCCAGCCCTGCCAGTGAATGTAGACAGCCTTCCTCACCGGGGCACACTCCAGATGTTGCTGGACTCCAGCTCCTCTCAACCCTCACCATTGGCCATGCTGCCTGGGAATTGGAGTGTACAACATCCCTCAGCAGACCCCTGTGTGAGGCAGCTTCCCAGGTTCCAACTGCTCAGCTACGTCTGCCATGCCAAAGGAATATTGGTGCTTGCATTTCCCTCCCCTTCCCTGCAAAAAAAACAAACCCAGAGAAAAATGCTTTCAATACAGCAGAGGTTTTTCAACGCAGTTTGTGACAGCAAATGTGAGCAGGGATCTCTACCGTTCAATGGACAAAGAAATGGAAATGCACTGGATGGAGTTAGTTCTAAGGCATACCAGGCTAGCTCCATGCTCGCCTTTATATATATTAAAGGTACCAAACTGTATATAATACTAATAATAACAGAAAGGGATCTCATTGAATTAAATCAGCACAGGTCTCATGATTATCAAGCAGCCGGAGCCTTTATTGTTGCTGCTAATGATTATAAGGGCAACATTCATTTGAGGGAAATCTGCCTGGGGTGGGTGCATGCTGGTGGTAAGCTAGAGGACAAAGCAGGTAGGGTTAAAGCCCAAAGTTGAAGCTAAAGTTGGTGAATCCAGGGGCAAATGCAGGCAGAGTTTGCAGCATTATATTTCTCTCCATTCTCTCTCCTTTCTCCCTCGCATCTCTTCCTCCACATGCCCCCTTCATTCCCTTCCATTTTATCAATGCAGATCTGATGCACAGGGCCTCCCCCTAATACACACACACACGGATACTTTCCATAAAGCCACTCCCGACATCAGGAGGGGGGGTTGCGGGCTCACGCCCCACCATCATCCGCGTGGGGCTGGCTGCAGCCCCACGCGATCAGGGGAATCCTCGGGCCGCGTCATACCCTGGGCCAGCCAATTGGCTGTCTGCAGGGGTGGGGCTAGGGTCATTTAAGGACGGCACGGGCCGAGAACGCCCCTTTCCTTCTTTGATTCAGCTGCAGATTCCCACCCGCCCGCCCTATAGGTTCCCTCTGACTTTGCTATGGACCTCGGTTGGTCGCCGCAAGGGGCCTGGTAGGAGTTTTTCCACTTGGCTAATTGGCATTGTTTTTAAAGCCTTTTGGTTTTTTCGCCTACCTCGTAGCAAAACGTCACAACACCTTTGGTTTTGGCGGTTAGGCATTGGTAGGGGTATTATTATGCTGATGAGTTGGGGGGGGAGGATTCCGGGGGGTGTTGCCTCGTCCAAAACCTATGGAGGCTAGGGCCTAAAGCTATCCTGTGGCTCCCTGCAAGCCCTTCTCACCACCCCGCTGTCAGTTCATTGTGTACCAGTTGCATCCTCTTCTCCACCTCTCTATCCCCCCCCCCACACACACAAAGTGATTGCCAGGGCATGGTCTTGAGTGAGACCACACCATCCAGAGGCCTTTGGGTTCCCCAACATTGATACAGTTCCATTTCATGCAGTGCTCTGGTTTGCTTGTACAGTATGTTGTACAGCCCTGTGCTGGAATAAGCCAGGCCTCCTCCCCATACCTCATCTAGGGTATATTATAATCAGTGCCTGATTTATGTATAAGCTAAACAAGCTATAGCTTAGGGCCCCACTCTCTTGGGGGCCCCCCCAAAAAATTAAAGGGGAAAAAAACCTGGATGTAAATTTCCAAAAAATAAGATAAAAAACAAATAAAATAAAACCTACATACAGCTACAGTGTTTTGTGTCATGTATGGTCCTATTAGGTCCATAAATTACCATATAACATATATTCAATGCACACACACAAAAACCAGTGACAATTTGTTGTTGACAAAGGTCAGCTGGACATATAAAGGGCCTTATCAAACCTAAATCCGGCCCTGATTATAATAGAGACCCTAGATAAGAATATGCAAAATTACCAGAATTCTACATCTCTGCAAGATGTTCATTCTGCTAGTGGGTGTGATGAGTGCCAAAATAAGGAGAGATTCATCACCCTCTTTTATCTTCTTCGAAGTGCATCTCTTGCTCGGGATCAACAAACATTATTCATAAAAAATTGCCAGTGTCCCATCGTTTTGGAGCAATGCTGCCCAAATTGTGATGGTGCTCTTAAAGAAGAGGTTATACAGTTTTGATAAAAGATATTTTTCAGGATTATCTCTTCTGGCAATCTGTCTCGCTCCTTGTCTTGAGTGCAAGGAATAGGCAAGCGGTGGCTGGGTGGGGAGAGGGAAGGTTTAGTAAATCATAGCTTGGGTGTCACTTTCTGAAAGGATAATAGTTTTCATTCAAAGATATTTATTTCCTCACACTATGATCTGACAGACAAATCGCATCATTCCAGTATTTCCCCGGAGACCTTTGGAGCTGATAACAGAATGGATTTATTTATGGACCATAGCATTTTTTGGTGATGTACAGAGACTTTAAGCACAAACCTATGACTGTTTACTCAGAAGTAGGAATGGAGGAGAAATTTGATTCAGTTTGCTTTTAAAGAGGAACTGGGTTAATTTGCACTTTCTGAAATGCTGTGCCAACTAAAAATAGACACACACCCCTTTAAACATTTCGCACCCTTTAAATCCAAATTTTGCAACACAGTTCTCCAGCCAAGTAATGTATACAAAAATGCATATGCCAGGGGGAAATGTGCAGATAAATGTATATTGTAATTAGAATAACATACAAAGATCCATTATATTTGAGGAAATGGTTTTGCAAAGATGTGCAATTAAGAAATATAAATCAACTATGATTTAGAATAGAGTGTGAGAGGCTCCTTGGAGGAACAGTGGGTTACAAAAGTGCTAAATCAATAAATAAAAATTTAGTTATAAAATTTGAATCACGAGACAAAGTTGAATCTAATCATCAAGAGGCAAAGTGGGTGTCCAGGCATGGGGGCAAGTAGACATAAGTTCAGCTTTCCTCTCTGGAAACTCTGGGAACGCCTCTCAGCACCCCCACACTATGATTCTTATTGTATCCCCCCCGCCAAATGGTAATGACTATCATAGCAATTTTTAAACAATGTGTAGGTACAATGTGACTTTTAGGGGCCCATGTACACCCCTAGTAGTTGTAGTGCACCCCTAGTAGCTGATATTCTAGCTCAGGGTCTCCAGCACCAGTGACTTGAACTAGAAGCTAAATTGAAGCTCGCAAAAGATGCTGTTCCATAGCATTGACCTGGCAATGACTAGGTTTCTAAGGGAGAAGCTAATAAAAAAAGGTGTGCACTCTAGAGAGCAGAGGCAAGCTACGATGGTAAGGAAAGAGGATCTGTGGTTTTGGATATTCGTGGACTATTAAATTAGACCTTTAAAGAGGATGGAGGAGAAAAAAGGAGGCCAGGTGGAGGAGATGCTTAACACTGAGCTGCAAGAAGGAAAAGCAGTCACAAGACAACTGGCCGGAGCAAAGCACCTTGGGGAAAGGTATGATCTCAGTGGCGAAGCATCCGTTTTGCATGCAGAAGATCTCCAGCTTGTTTATTTAAAAAATTGTTTATAATATACCACCATCTCATAAAATATCAGTGTACAACAATATAGGTCTTCAGTAAAACACAAAATGCTATTACAGTGGTACCTCTGGTAATTCATTCTGGAGGTCCGTTCTTAACCTGAAACCGTTCATAACCTGAGGTACCACTTTAGCTAATGGGGCCTCCCACTGCCGCCGCTGTGCAATTTCTATTCTCATCCTGAAGCAAAGTTCTTAACCCAAGGTGCTATTTCTGGGTTAGCTGAGTCTGTAACCTGAAGCGTCTATAACCTGAAGCGTCTGCAACGTGAAGCATCTGCAACCCGAGGTACCACTGTAAAAGCAGTACAAAATAATCATTTAAAAGACCAGTCAATCAACACTTTTAAGCAGCTGCAAAGGCCTGTCAGCATAAAAAGGCTCAATTCCTGGCATCTCCAAGTAGAACTAAAAAAAAAAATACATGAAAATTTCCATTTAAATACCTATTGTTAAATATCTTTTCTTTCAAAATATATATTTATAAATGCATTATTTCTCAAAATGCACTTTAAAAAAAAATGCATTCTGACAGATTTTTCTGAGCCAAGAATTGTACTGAAACATTCAGGAAACGTGAAGACCAGTTTGCATCAGAATTCAGAAAAAGAAAAATCAAATTCTTCAAGCATCTCTAACTGATGTCAGATTTGGCCTGTAGCAACATTCTGAGAGAAATGTGAAGATTTCTGCAGTGTGCCCAAAAGATGTTTCAATAAGACTAGCCCAATCTCTCAGAAGTGAGTGGGTGGGTGGGGGGAGGTTCTTGCAAATCCTCAATTAATTCGTGTGTATTAAGATTTTTATTCCAAACACTCCTGCTAATGAAGCAAAGATCAAGGCCGTGATGGCATTTCTACCACTTGTTCAGCTACACTTAATGCTTGCTTGCTTCTTAAATAAGACTAGGAAGTTCATCAGGGAGGACAAAAGGAGAGGCAGTCCATGTGACTGGGAGAAGAAGGGGAGGGGGGATGTGTCTGGTCATATAAAAAGCAATTAGGTCTAAAGCTTTGATCTCCCTCCTTTGGCTTCTTGCATGGCAAAGTACAGAACCGCCATCAAGGAGCTGATAGATGGCTTGTATGCAAGGGCGCTACTGACACGTCGGTCCCCCTGTGTTTCATTTATCTGTCACCTTTGTTTACTCCCATTTGTGTACATAACTAATTTGACTTGACACAATAAGGGCACGGCCACAAGAAGCAAAAAGACATTGTTTAAATATTTTATACAGTGCTTGGGAAAAGAAAGAGAAGAAGAAGAAGAAGAGACGTTTACCAAGGCTTACGTCCTTTTCATTTCTATTAGGGCAAGGAAAGATAAAGAGTTTAGGCAAAAGTGAGCATCATTATACGTAGACTATGCATGAATTCATAATAAAACTCCTAAAGATATGTGGAATGCCAGTGCATTTGCTAATGGGAATTGATTTTGAATTTTATTCATTTTTAACTAGGTTTAATGAACTTTCCTTGTAAGTTGCTCCCAGTTGCTCATTATTCCATTAAGTGCCTTTAATCGAGGAGATGAGTGTAGAGGATAACAGCTTGAGATGGGTTTTGTTTAACAAATTCTGCACCAGCTCGTCTCACCCCGCTTGACAGGAAGTGACAGGTCCCGTTTCAGGCATGGCGGCCATCACTGCCATATCCCCTCCACCGCCTCATGAAAGATGGATGGGATCAGCTGAGAGTCAACCGGTTTCATTGGACGTGCTTGTCGGAGATTTGTGTGTCCGCGATTAAAAATGGATAAGGTATGCGCCGTCATATTTATGAACTCGTGATAACTGGCAAGGTCTTAAGTTCTTCAAATAGCAGCTTTAGAAAATGTAGCTGGATCACCCCAATTTAGATAAGTCACATCTGCATTAATTCAGAGTTTATCTCCCGTAAAATGCCTTTGTTTTGCTGTTCTGGTTACACTGCAGTATTCTTTTTTATGGGGATTCAGTGCCATGTGTGTGTGGGGGGGGGTTATTCCCTCTGATCGTCATGGTTGAATGTAGCATGCTTCCACTCCACAGCTGTATGGTTACACTGAATCAGTCACTTTGATTTTCAACCAAATGGTGATCACTGAAAAGTTCATTGGACCTGGCAGGTGCTGCTGATGGCCACTTCCAAAGTGAAATCCCTATGTCTGCTGGTATGTATCCTTAATTAAGTCAGTTTGGGTACAGTCAGGTGCCTATCTTCACTCAGCAATATTAGGAAGCAAGCTAACAGGGGCATCTTAGCAAGAGTGGCATTTCATCAGTACATTACCTTCTAGAACAGACTGTTAAAGATGCTACAACTGAATGACAAGATGTTCCCAGGCTGAGCTTTGGGATGAGCGAATCAGTCTATTTCTGTTCCGTGTCATTTTTACATGCTGCTCGCCCAAAAATCCATTCTGTCCTCTTTTTGCATTAATCTGTAAAATGCACAAAAATACATTCAAATACACATTTTTAAAAAATGTATTTTTCTCTCAGAGAAAAATGCACATTTTAAAATGCATTTTTATATTCCCCTGCCCCCAAGACAAGGACTGTGCAGTAGCAGTTGTGAACTGTGGAAGTCAGTGGATACATACATTCCAAAGTGCACAAAATTTAAGAACTATGAGCCTGATCAATTTGAATCTGCAAAGTTAGAATACCTCTACAATTCTTAGATAATATTCTACCTCCTAATTCATGGGTAGGCAAAATAAGGCCCGGGGGCCAGATCCAGCCCAATCGCCTTCTAAATCCAGCCCGTGGACAGCCCAGGAATCAGTGTGTTTTTACTTGAGTAGAATGTGTTCTTTTATTTAAAATGCATCTCTGGGTTATTTGTGGGGCATAGGAATTCGTTCATTTCCCCCCCAAAAAATATAGTCTGGCCCCCCCACCCACAAGGTCTGAGAGGCAGTGGACCTGCCCCCTGCTGAAAAAGTTTGCTGATCCCTGTCCTAATTCATCCAGGCTCCTGTACTTTTAAGATGTCCAACTGCAGGTGATCCCATTAAGATGTTATGACAGCCCATGTTTGATATCTAATCAGAAAGGCTTTGTATCACCTCCCTAATTTCAAAGCTGGACTACAACAATACTGTAAAAATGTTAGAACCGGGATAGCTGGAGGAATTGGGGAAGGGTCGTAGCTCACTGGCATAGCTTCTGTTTCTCATACAGAAGGTCCCAGGTTGAAATTCTGGATTCTCAATTCCTGGGAGAGAACCTGCCCGAAATCTTAGACAAAACAAAACAAATTCCTTCCAGTAGCACCTTAAAGACCAACTAAGTCAGTTCTTGGTCTTTAAGGTGCTACTGGAAGGAATTTGTTTTGTTTTGACTATGGCAGACCAACACGGCTACCTATCTGTAACTGAAATCTTAGAGTCAGTGTAGACAATAACAGATCCTTCAAATGTCTCTATTTTCCAGGAGCAGTTCTGGATTTACAGAAGCCATTCCAGTTCCTGATTTGATCCTGGAATGTCCCGCTTTTCCTTAGGAAGTCCCTATTTTCACTGGAGAAATGTTGTAGGGTATGGAGTTATGCAATCCCCGAGCCAGGGAAATACAGTAAGTAAATTTATAGGACATCTGAAGGCAGCCCTGTAGAAGGAAGTTTTTTAAAAAATGTTTAATGTTTTATTATGTTTTTATATATGTTGGAAGCTGCCCAGAGTGGCTGGGTCAACTGAGTCAGATGGGTGGAGTTTATCATCATCATCACCATCATGAATAGGACATCCCTATTTTCATCAGAGAAATGTTGGAGGGGATGCAGTACTGTGCTGGTTGGACTAATGGTCTGACTCAGTATAAAGCCGCTTCCTATGTTCCTGTGACCATCCCTGTTCCCATGAGCCTGCTCAAATGCTCTGATCAGAAGGGGAGGCTCTGCTTGTTGCCCCTCTACTGGCTGAAATCTGGTGGAATGAAACAAGGCCTTCTTTGTGGTGGCTGCAGCATTTGCTGCCATTGTGATTATTCTTCCCTTGCCATTTGCTATCAATGCAAAGCAATGTTATTGTTTTTTAGGGATGAACATGGACAGCCCTGCCATTAAACTGTGTGAGGCAGTTGCTTCAGGTGGCAAGTACTGGGGAGGCGGGGCAGTGAAGTGCTGGAGAAGTGGGGAAAAGATGTTAGAGGATACAGTTGTGAATGTCATGCTCTTCATCCCTTAGCCTTGAATGCTATCCTTAATTACAATGGAAATGCTGTCCTATAAAGTGTGTTCTCCTTCATGGAGAGCACGTGTTGCGGTGGGGGCCGCCAGGACACTCCAAAGTTGTGGGGCGGGCTAATTGATCATTGGCCACTGATGCGATTGGGCTTCCCTTGTTGTTGGGAAGAAGTTAATGTTGCCATTTGTTGATTAACAGCCAGAAATGCTATAACTCTTTGCACAAGGCTAGGGCTTCCTCTTTTCACCCGTGCATCGGATTGCCCGTCCCCCCTCCCTATAATTAGGGTTGTTCGCTTTGACCTTGCTATGCCTCTCATGGGGTTGTCTGCTCTTGGGGCAGGGGCCCGTTAGGAATTTTGTCCATCTGGCTGATTGGCTGGGACCATTTGGTTTTTGCCTACTGTGCAGCAAATCGTCACAACTTGTAAGGTTGCGGTTAGGCATTGGTTTATGGTTTGGTTGGTTGAGGGGCATGGATTGGCTGTGCCTGCCCCTCTAATGCTGCTGCTGCAAGGGATTCCGTTAAAGGAATCAGGGGCTAACTATTGCTTGTCCACCCTGTCAAGGGAGCTCGGGCCATTCCAAGAGCTCCTGGCTGCATTTTGGGAGGGCTGAGGGCAGGTTCCCTGCTCCATTCGCTACCCCCAAGTGTATTCCCCTTTTCTGACTTTTACAGGCGTGCGGAATGTCAGTCTGTCCCCCATGGTGGGGGCAGATAGTTGCAACCAATGCCTAAGCAACCACTCGCATTTGTGTATTTTAATAAAGTTGTGGCCAAAATTATGCCAAAAACCTTAAACAAAAATTTTGTGTGATGTGTGAGCTATTGGGGTGGCCCTGGGGACCTCGAGACACAACCGCTGTGAAAGTTGGGTCCAGCTGCCAGTCCAGTTGGCTTCCGTATTCTTGTGGAAATGCAAACAAAATAAAAATTTCTCCCCCATCCCTACTGATCCCATTTCCTGCTCTGGCCGGCTGCTATTTAGAGACTTCCTGTTGGTCTTTTTGCAAGACCTTTCTGTGGCCAGAGCTTGTGGATGTCAAATAAGGTGACAGAGAATGGATTTGAATTGCATAAAATGAGGACTGTAATGCATGTCCTTATTCGCCCAGTAATGAGTGATATCTAATACCAACATCCATTACTGTGAAGGTTTGCCAATGTTTCCTGACTAGCAGATTGGCATAATAGCAGATAGGGAGAGCTGAAAGTTTCTGAAATGAAATTTAAAACAATCAACAGAACCTGATATTCTCCACTGAATGATACTCATGTTGGAAGCATTAACTCAAAGCATTGTCATTGTAGCATTTTCTTTCAACCTTTATTGGTTTATTTATTGGAGGTTTTCTAATAACCGTCAGGGACAGGAGCAGTATACCTGAATAGCAGTTTCTGAGAGGCTATGGCCTTCAACCTTGTTTTGGGTTCCCCAGAAGCAACTGCCTGCCTGTTGTGGGAATTAGATGGACTCTTACTCTGATCCAGCAGGGATGCTTTTATGATCTCATTAGTTATCATAGCTCAGCGGCACAGCATCTGCTTTGCATGCATAAGGCCACAGGTTCAATCCTTGTCATCTCCAAGTAAGACTGGGAGAGACCCCTGCATGAAACCCAGGAGAACTACAGCCAGTCAATGTAGACAATACTTAGCCTGAGTTGTTTGGGTTTCTTTGAATAAAAAGTTAACTTCTCAGACACCGGGTGCTTTATTGCTTTATTGCTAACCTGACTCTGGCCACACACACACAGAGAGAGAGAGAGTTTTCTGGCAGATCTTCCACTACAGCTACAGCTTTAAAGCAAACAAAACTTCAGGGAAGATATTGTAACCCTCTGAAGACATTCTCCTTTCCCAGAACAGGCCAGAAGGCAATGTGGTATGAGAGTGCCCCCTTTCCAGACTGTTATCTCAATTATGTAGCATTTGCAGCATTATGCCCCCTCCTAAAGCAGCCCTGCATCTCTCACAACAAATTAACCGCTGAAAACCACAAAGCGATGCAGCCACGCCCCCGGCAGGCTGCTGCCTTTGTACATTGCCGACCTGTTGGAATCAAGTCAAAGGGACGTAATGCAAAATAAAGGCCTTTAGAAAGGCAAATAGTGATTCGCTCTCATCTAAAAGCTTTGCACAGACACATCCCTTCTTAACCCACTAGCATAAGAATGTTATAGCATGGGTAGGCAAACTAAGGCCCGGGGGCCGGATCTGGCCCAATCGCCTTCTAAATCCAGCCCGTGGATGGTCTGGGAATCAGCCTGTTTTTACATGAGTAGAATGTGCCCTTTTATTTAAAATGCATCTCTGTGTTATTTGTGGGGCATAAGAATTTGTTCATTTGTTTCCTCCAAAATATAGTCTTTCCCCCCACAAGGTCTGAGAGACAGTGGACCGGCCCCCTGCTGAAAAAGTTTGCCTACCCATGTGTTATAGAAACTCACTGGCATCTGGCTGGTAATTACACAATCAGAAAGACCAAACAGTCCCCACCATCACCAAAATAAAGAGAGAGAGAAAGAGAGAGATTTGTGTTCCTTATGGAGGAGTTTCATAATGGGTTGATATGATTGTTGCCTCTGCCTTTAACTTACCTGGCAGTTCATTTTCAAAATGCGCAAGCCCTGTACATGCGATTTGCATTTCAGCAGGCAATCTGGTTACATTAGGCATCTCTACAGACCATGGATGGGCAGCTGAACCAGATGCTAACATGCCTGAATGACTAGGAATTATCCTTAACACAACAGGCAATATGCATTGCCTCCTCTGCCTGATTCACTGAGAATGTGCAATAGTAACTTCGGAATTTGAACCAGGGACTGAGGCTGGAGCTTAGTCTAGTGAGCTGTTGTGAATTGTGCCTAGTCAACAGACAAATACTGAGCTAGAAGGTAGAAGAAGAGTAGCAGACAGCTTGATGGACCAATAGGATCTTTAAAAAGTGGTTGCAATGTATAAAAGAAAAAAAGCCAGTGTGCTTCTGCAAACCTCAAGGTTCTCTCAAGCAGGCTGATACCTTCTTATTTCTCAGTGTCAATGGAGTTTGCGCCATTTCTGCTTATGTCTAGACCCTGAGTTTGTTACTAGTGATTTGAAACACTGCCCCCTATTTGTAAGCCATTCTAGTTTCCTAATGTATGGGATGTCAAGGAATTCTCACAGAAATGGGAGCCGAAATGGCCAATGTTCTCTTATTCATCTCATGTCCAAAACTGAAATCAATCCAGCAACTATGGGTCAGGATCCACAGCAGTGGTTGACTTCTGTCTGCAAACAGTATGCAATTGATGACATCCCCCCCCCCACTCTGTTTGCATTGTGTTTCCTTTGCATGAAATGAACGGAGTGGAACAACATAATTGACATTATTGATATTACATCATTTTGCCACAACCAACAGTGAGACAAATGACAGGTTTCGGTGGAAAACAAACTGCAGCAGAATGAAAACAGGGCTGCATGCAATGAATACAGGGCAGGGCAGAAAATGGTACCTTTTACATCCTTAGTCACGGACGAAATTAATATCTATGAAGGTTTCAAGACACTGGGATGAGGGAGAGGTAAGCTATATTGCATGCATGAAACATCATGATTTCTCAGCTAGCCTCATGAATTTTCAGGAAACAGTGTTGACAATCCCGCAATATAGGATTGCCCTCACCTGCACACATTTGATGGATTACTAGGCCCATCCAATGATTAAACATTGCGAAAAGAATGAGCACATCTCCGACTGATGCAAATCATTGGCTCTTATGAGACAGAACTGGCACGCATGGATTTTTTTTTTTGCCTTCTTATTGATACAGCCTTGGCTCTTTTTTTAAAGTTATTTAGAGGAGAAAAGCATTAAAAAGAATCACTTCTGCTTCTTAAGTAACGAAGACAGTGTGAATCCAGCTCATCACTTCAAACTGCTGACTCATTTACCACTTGGAATGAATTGAGGGCTGTTAAAGGTTTTATAGAAGATTTCATTAAATATGTATTGAGCCGGCTTAAGATGGAAATTGTTATAAAAACTGGCAACGGTTCAAGCAGCCAAACGTTTTCGGGTTTATTACGGAGATATTTTACTCCTGCCTGCAATCGGCCTTCCATTAGACCATTGAAATGTGCAAGGCCAAAATAATCTGTATTGTGGGGCTGTAATTGCTGTCGCTACATGTGCGGCTGCCTCCGGAGCTGAGTAAAACATCACCTGGCCCCTTCTCTTGAGCACCATTTGCACACGGCAGCCACCATACATTTCAACCTGAAACCTGGCAGCCTGTTTGGAACCAGCTCAGCTTGTTTCTGGCCAAGGGGAATGGTCAGACACAGAGCTCGATGCAAGGATGTGATTGCAACATGGGGAGGCAGGTGGTGCAATGTCCCCCTGAGCTGGGGGGTCACAGTTTTCCATTTTTCATATATATAACAAATGCAAACGTCCTGGTACCAAGTCTGATTTAAAGATGCAGAAGTCAAAGAAAGTAGAGCAGGGTATTTGAAGTTGCCCAACAAGAGCTAGCACCATGACAGCAAACTGAGCAGGGACACTGGTCATCTGTTCACAATTTTCTCCACAACAGTTAGGTGTATTTCTACTTAAAACATTTGTTTTCTCTAAACTCATATCCATACATACAACTAAGCACACGGGTGGCGCTGTGGGTTAAATCACAGAGCCTAGGACTTGCCGATCAGAAGGTCGGCGGTTTGAATCCCCACAATGGGGTGAGCTCCCGTTGTTTGGTCCCAGCTCCTGCCAACCTAGCAGTTCGAAAGCATGTCAAAGTGCAAGTAGATAAATAGGTACTGCTCCAGCGGGAAGGTAAATGGCGTTTCCGTGTGCTGCTCTGGTTCGCCAGAAGTGGCTTAGTCATGCTGGCCACATGACCCAAAAGCTGTACGCCGGCTCCCTCGGCCAATAAAGCGAGATGAGCGCCGCAACCCCAGAGTCGGTCATGACTGAACCTAATGGTCAGGGGCCCCTTTACCTTTATGACCTCTTCTGCATAAGTTGCCACCCTACCCAGGAGTCAAGCTCTGATGCCTTACCTCTAATGCCACCAGTTCCCTGCATCGACTGCCAACCTTGCAGAGTGAGTTCTGTGCTTTGACAGTACCATCTAAGCTGTAATAATAATAATAATAATAATAATAATAATAATAATAATAATTTATTTATATCCCGCCCATCTGGCTGGGCTTCCCCAGCCACTCTGGGCAGCTTCCAAAAAAATATTTAAATACTGTAATACATCAAACATTAAAAGCTTCCCTAATACCAACTTGTCTGTGCACTGAGTCAACTGACGCCCATAGAGCAATCTCTGTCCACCAAGTCTTACAATGGCCTAGCATAGGAGCTAGATCCTCATTGTATGTGGCTTGTATATGCTGTGAGTTTATTTCCGAAATCCCTGCTTCATTGCCTTATTTGTTCTTCTGAAAATCCACAGCAACGTGTTTGGCAGCATGCATCTGTTTCTGGCTAACTTGGCAACTTGGACAGTCAGCTCAGCTGTGTCCCAGAACCTTACTACCTGTACCCTCATTGCAGAGCACCACCATAGGTGGGCAACCCCTCTGCAACCCACCCCCTGCCTGCGCAAAAACTCTCTCTCTCAAACTCCTCCTCCCAGCTCAACCCTACCCTCTGCCTGTATCTCACGATGACTCTCACTCTCAGCTCTTCTCCTCATGGACCACCCTCTACCCATGCAGTTTTGTTGACGAGGAGGAGAAGAAGGGTGAGTTCAAATACATGAGAAAACGTTTCCCGTTTGAAGTTCCAACAGAATGGGGGGCACTTTTCTCCAAAAAAAAGGCAGGGATCATGTTTTTTAAGGGTTGGGTGGTAAACCTAATCTCCAACCTCTTTATGTAGGTCTAGGAAAGACTCCTGCTTGAATCCCTGGAGGTCTGTTTCCTGTCGACGTAGACAATGCTGATCTAGATGGACTAGTGGTTTGGCTCAGTATAAGGGAGCTGCTTATGTTCCTGTCTTCATTCACACTGTCCCTCTGGGTTTAATGCTCTCTTTGTGGGAGGTACAGTAGGAAGAAAGAAACTCCATGCAGTGTCCCATGCAGCAACTCGCAAAACAAGGCATCCAGGCAGTGCTCCAGCAACCCTCATTTGCAAGCATTGACTACATTGCTTAAGTGATGCTGCTGACTTTTACATGGACAAAATCATTTCTGGCAATCCAGCCAGATGTCTGATTTTGAGGGAAATGAAAGAAAATAGAAAACTGGCAACAAGCCCAGTGAGAAACAAAAGCAAATGCAAAACTTAGTGTAGGTCAGGATTCAGATCGCAGCATACCTTGCTTGGGCTGCACATTGACTTTAAATGAGTTAACCTGTTTCTACATCAGTGTTAGGAAATCATTGGTCCATGGTGCCTCCCTGTTTGGCCCATGTGGTCATTTTAGCCCAAGCCAGGTCTATGTGGTGTGTGGGTGGGTTGTGTAATATGATATCAGGTGTTGGGAAGATAAAGGTCTGGCTCAGCTGAAACAGGCTTTGTGGGCACTGCCCATCAGCTGGTAGGTATCACCTTCAAAGCCCTGTACAGAACATTGTGCCCAACACTTGGCATGCTCCACCAGAGCTGATCAGTGGGCCTTGTCAAACACTATGCCAGGACTTCACAAGACCTGATTCTGAGGTCTTGCAGAGCATTATTATTATTATTATTATTATTATTATTATTATATTATTATTATTATTATTATTATTATTATTATTATTATTATTTACAATTCTAAACCACCCTTCATTCGAAGATCACAGGGTGGTTTACAATATAAAAACACAGAAATGCATGACCTACTAACAAACAAAGCAATAACCCCCACATAGTTTGAAAGGTCACCGATTGTTTAATTAATAAGATGCTATACATCTGAGCCTGCCCCAACTTTGGTTTCCTCACAATGAAATTCCCTCCCACCTCCTGCAATGTGCCCACCTCCCTTCAGTGCATGGTTCTCCCACCCCCACCTCCTCCAATGTTCTCTCTAGACCAGGGGGTTGGGAGAAGAGCCCATTGGACTTCAGCTCCCACAATCCCCAGCTATGGGTCATGCAGGCTGCATCTGCTGGGAGCTGGAGCCCCCAAAGAACCACTGCAGGATGACGGGCTCTCAGTGCCTCCTCTAGACTCGGCCCAAAGCAGCCACCCAGGGTCAGGTGTCCCACTATGCATGGGACTTCACAAAATCCAACAATCAGCTGATCCTCAGGCTGTGCAAAGCAAACCTGCAAAAACCTTGCCTCAAGTGTTGGTGATCAGCTGATTGTTGGTGCTTTGCAAGCTTGGCCCACCCAGTTTGGTGTCAAGCCAAGTGAGCAAAAAAATGGGTCACCTGACCTCATTGTGATATCAGGTGATTAATAAGGGGTAACCCCTCCCATCTGTCAAATGTGGCCCGAGGGAAGGTGGAGAAGATAACGATCTGTCCCACTGGCCAGATCCAGTTCCACCCCCACCCCCTATTCTATGTCTTTATGGGCTTTTCCTTGCATAAATAACCCCAAAGATTGGACTGCAGCCTACACTACTTTTGCTATCAAAAATGATATTGTCCCCAGCCTCCCGCAATGTTATTTGAGCCAAAGGTTCCAATTTGTTGGAGTCAGTTAAGTTAGCATTGTAAGTACAGAAGCAGCAAAGGCAATGTAGGAAACATTTCCAAGGATACACGGAGAAAGTCAATAAACAAGGAAGAGGTTTACATTTCCTGGTCCTGGGTTCAAGCTTCCAAAGTGAACATTTCCCCTCCTTCTTTGACCCAGTGTTGGTGTTGGTGTGAAACTTGCCAGCAGGGATTGTTTTTCACCTAATCAAGTGTCTTCTCTAATTTGCCTCCCAAATGAAATTTAGCAAAGTGTCCTTTTCCCCCCTAAGAAGTGGGTGGGTGAGAAAAAGAAAAACCTAGGATTTCATTTTATTCTTCTTCTTTTTAAAAGAAAAAAAAATGACACTGGGAAATTTCAGCTCTGCTCCACGACTCACCCATCTCCAGCCTAATAACGCCAGAGACTGGACAGTGGCTTGCACGTGGGAACAAACATCCACGTGTGCTCACAGCTTTAACTAAGAGCTGGGTTCCATTTATAAATCACTGAGCCGGGCTTTCAGGCTCTGTGCCTTCAGCAGAGCTGCAAAGGTGAATTATAGCCGAGACGTCACGTGGCCACCGTCTATTTTTACTTCGTACAGTATGATCTCTGCTCAAGGACAACAGCATTGTTCATAAACTATGCATGGGTCATGATAGCACTTAATGGAGAAATAACCACTGGTTAACAGAACATTAAATGTGCAGTAGGCTATTAGTGTAAACTCCATACAGATAGTTAAAAAAAAAAAGCCATCTCCCCGTGTGTCAGAAATGTTTTCCTATCAGAGACTTTGTGCATGCCCCCTTCCCTTTCAAACACTTGCAGTAATAAAATATTTTGACTGTAGAATACATCTTGGCCTGAACTAGATAACGTAGAGAACATGTGACTGGTAGCGCTGAATCCCCTTCTCCCCTCTTTCTCAGTAATTAGAATCATAGAATTGTAGAATTGGAAGGGGACTACAAGGGAGGCAGGTGGCGCTGTGGGTTAAACCACAGAGCCTATGACTTGCTGATAAGAAGGTTGGTGGTTCGAATCCCCAAGACGGGGTGAGCTCCCGTTGTTTGGTCCCTGCCAACCTAGCAGTTCGAAAGCATGTCAAAGTGCAAGTAGATAAATAAGTACCACTCCGGCGGGAAGGTAAACGGCGTTTCCGTGTGTTTCTCTGGTTCGCCAGAAGCGGCTTAGTCATGCTGGCCACATGACCCGGAAGCTGTACGCCGGCTCCCTCGGCCAATAAAGCAAGATGAGCACCACAACCCCAGAGTCGTACACGACTGGACCTAATGGTCAGGGGTCCCTTTACCTTTACCTTTACCTTTTATAAGGGTGATCTAGTTCAACCCACTGCAATGCAGGAATCTTCTACCCAACGTGGGGCTCAAACCCACGACCCTGAGATTATGAGTCTTGTGCTCTACCAACTGTGCTATTCCAGGTCTTCTTTGGCTATTAAAAGAAAAAGATGTGATATGAAATCATCTTGAACATAAGAAGGGCCTGCTGGATAAGAGTGAACACCCACCTAGTCTAGCTTCTTCTTCTTTTGGCGATCGTGCATTGTCTTCTATGAACACGGTCTTAACAGTGAGTCCATAAGTGACTGTGGGGGCCAATTCTGGATCCACACGTCCTTCCAAAGTGGGGATTTCGGGGGGGAGTTGATCACGGTGAGGGTTTGCCAAACATGCCTTCCTCTTAACTTGTTTCTTCTGTTCACCCTGAGTTTGTGCTTCTTCAAAGTCCATGACACCTTTGGCAAAGGCTGTTTTCCAGTTGGAGCACCCTCTTTCTCACAGTGGCCAGTCAGATGCCTCTGGGAGACCCCCAAGCATGGTTTAAAAGCAATCTCCATTCGCCCTGCCCTTTCTAAGTGCCTGTAAGCATTCAGGTGTATTGTCAGGCTTTCGGGAATTGGCTCAAATGAAAGAGAATTCTTACCAGTTAGTTTCTTTAATAAACACAGTGAAGAACTAAAGAAAGTGTCTACCCAGAATGGCGGTGCTCCCAATTATGGTTCACACACATCTGTCCCTTTCAATCTACGTCACTCCTATGTCTTGTAATCTGACCCTCTGCACTTTCTGTTCTGAGACTTTCTCGACCCTGGGCTGGGCAGAGGAATGCTGTCCAGTGACTGTGAATCTGTTAACCCTCTCTCTTCCAGTGTTTCTTATCCTTGCTGTTCCCCATCCAGTATTTCCCAGCTTCTGCCTTCTGAACTATGCCCCTCGGCAAACCACTGTTCCAAATCTATACTGTCCTCCTGCTCCTGGGAAGATTCAGGAGTAGGGGGAGGGGGTGGCTCCCACCATTCCTCCTCAGTGCAGTCCTCCTCAGCACAGTCCTTGACATATATCCTCTGTAGTTGGAGGTTCTACCATCACCACCATCATTTATTAAACTTTTGTATTATCCTTCATCTGAGAATCCATGTAGCTGTCATGCCTACTAGTCATTGTTGACAAGTGGGACCTGCAACAAAATGTTGCAGTATGGTGTGCAACTTCAGGGTTCCAGCATACCAGCTTGTTACCACCAACCCTCCCGCCCCCATACCAATCCACCTGGTTCAACATCACATACAAATCTGGTAGCATCCCATGTTCAGCATGAACTGCTTTGGAAGTGCCCTCCAAGTTCAAACCTAAGGTGGGGGGCTTTTAAAACAGCCCAATGAAGGTTAGCGTGGCCAGTGGGTGTGGAATACTGCCTAATTTTCATACATATTTGTACTTCTGCAAAGCTTGGGGGTTCTCCCTTTTCTCCATGGGTGATGGTGTTGTTTTGGCTACATCAGGATTAGTACTTGGCAAATGAATTCAGAGTTAGTATGTGGGACAAAACACTCCACTTCTGAATTTGGAGGAGAGCTTGTTACCCCAACCTTTCACATACACATAAAGACCCATCCTGTTTATATATATATATATAAATTGTTTTAACTGATTTTATTATTGTATTTTATAGGACATCCTGATGAAAGCTGGGTAGATAAATAAACAAGTAGACAAATAAGTAGAGCCTCCAGGTGCAGAGGCAGTATACATAAAATTTAGCATTTTGCCACCCCTGCAGGCAGCAGCCAAGGAAGTGGTGCAAGAATGAGGAAACTCCCACTATGAGAATGCAGCTTCATACATTTTCATTTACTATATGTTTACATGGGAGTGGGGAGAAGGAGACAGGGAGTGGCTGATTTCAGAATTGGCTGCCTGCACTCCACATCACCTAGTTTCACACTCCAACAAATTGCAGCAATCCTTTTTAATAAAATAAATACTTGATATTTGCTACTTGATAAAGCCACATTCAGTTTGGCTATCCAAGAATTTTAAATAACTCATTGTGTTGTTTGGGTGAATATTCCCTAAGACTTTTCTGAGGCATTTACATACATACATACATACATACATACATACATACAGAGAGAGAGAACTGACATGTCTTTAAAAGTGTGTGTGTGTGTGTGTGTGTGTGTGTGGAAGGATGTTCATTAGTGATCTAAGTTTAGCTGTGGCTCCTTGTTGAGTAAACTCTAAATTCAGAGGCAAACCTCATTTTGTTGTTGGACAATGTGTGAAACGGCTATCGTTATCTAAAGGACTGAACACTCAAATATATTAGCACCAGGGCTGATTGAAAATGTAATTGATCCTGGGTACTGAGTCAAAACATGAGCTTCAAAGGGCCATTAGTTCTGTAAAAGAAACATATCTTAGATTCTCCAGAGCCTAGCAAAGTTCTTTTGGCCATTATTGCTGCTGCTGCTGCTGCTGCTGCTGCTGCTGCTGCTGCTGCTGCTGCTGCTACAGAAGACCACCCAGTGATAGTGCCTTCCACTTCCTTTCACAGCTGCTTGCACAGAAGAACATCAAGTGATAGCTGCAGCACAAGGGCTCCAAACCAGATGTTGGCTTCTTTTTCCACTGCTTCATATGGATTTTCTGTAATGAATTGCACAAAGTCACCTTGAGCATCCCAGAGGGGTGGAGAGTCAGGATACTTACTTTCTTACTTAAAGGTAAAGGACCCCCTGGCAGTTAAGTCCAATCATGAATGACTCTGGGGTTGCGGCGCTCATCTTGCTTTACTGGCCAAGGGAGCCGATGTTTGTCTGCAGACAGTTTTTCTGAGTCATGTGGCCAGCATGACTAAGCCACTTCTGGCGAAACCAGAGCAGCCCACAGAAATGCCATTTACCTTCCCACTGGAGTGGTACCTATTTATCTACTTGCACTTTGACGTACTTTCGAACTGCTAGGTTGGCAGGAGCTAGGACCAAGCAACGGGAGCTCATCCCGTTGCGGGGATTCAAAGTGCTGACCTTCCGATCGGCAAGCCCTAGGCTCTGTGGTTTACACTAGAAAGAAAGAAAGAAAGAAAGAAAGAAAGAAAGAAAGAAAGAAAGAAGGAAAGTAAGTGCATTGATGGCACATATCAGAAACTTTTTCAGCCCCAGGGTCACATTGCCAAATGGGCAACCTTGGAGGCTTGGGGGGGCGGGGTTTACAATCCAGTAGGTGGGTGGGGCAGAGATAAAAATGGGTGGAGCAACAGGTGTTCCTTGTACAGTAGGATACATTACAGCTACAAAGATGTCCTATAAGTACCTCTCTTCAACCAGGCAAGAGAGAAGTGTTACCATACTTCAAGGACACTTGTTGCCAAGCAAAAGCACTCAAGGATGACATGGAGCATGGTCACTAAAGGGTGTATCCTAAGGAGAGACCTGAAGTCTGGACAGAGAATTCAAGAGGGCCACATTTGGTTCACCACCCCTGGTGTTTCTGTAACTGTTAAATTTGTTATTTCCACCAAATTCTAAGATTTAGGTTAGTCAATGTTCACATGCATTATCCCCCTTTACACACACACACCCCACTACACTCTGTCCCCTCCTCCCAGCCTCTACCTGGCAATGGATGTCATCACACATTTTACTTATATAGGCAGAAAATGTATTATTAGCACCAAGGTGTCACATTCTGGGCATGCAGGGAGAGAAAACACACACACACACACAAGCTGTGAGACAGGCAATTTTGTATACGCCTCCAAACCTTCTCCTGCATATGTAAGAACCATTTCCAAAGCAATATGAAAATATTTCGGCGATGTACTAAGGGGCATGAATAATGCACCGGGCAAAACGCCTTGGCGCATTAGAGCATGTTTCATCCTATCAATATGATAAATGCAGGTACAGTTGTTTTAATTGTACCGATCGCGTCGTAATGGAAACACATCTGTGCTTTGCCCAGGGGAACATTAAATGTTTTCCCATTCTTGACAAATGGGTGCATCCTGATAGCGATGCTACGGCACCATTCAGCTTACCTGCACAATGTGGCTTTTCTTTCTGGTGAATTTCGCCTTCTTCTTTTTGAAAACGCAGAATGCACCTACCGCATTAATACATAATGAGCTGAAAACACTGGGCCAGATACTACGTATCCATCACTGTAACTACACTGAAGCTGGTTGACCTGCATTTGACTTATCAGAGCTGAAAACCAGGCTCAGTGGAACCCTACAGAAGAGGATTTTTCCTTTAGCATTAGCTTTGTATGTTTGCCTAAGGGATCATAGAAACATAAAATTGTAGAGTTGGAAGGGACCTCGAGGATCATCTAGCCCAACCCTCTGCAATGCAGGAATCTTTTTGCCCAGTGTGGGGCTTGAACTCACGGCTTTGAGATTAAGAGTCTCATGCTCTGCTGACTGAGCTATGTCACCGGACCAAAAGAAGTGAGATACTGTGCGCAAGGACCCCTGACCATTAGATCCAGTCTGGGGTTGCGGTGCTCATCTCGCTTTATTGACTGAGGGAGCCGGCGTTTGTCCACAGACAGTTTCCGGGTCATGTGGCCAGCATGACTAAGCTGCTTCTGGTGAACCAGAGCAGCGCACAGAAACGCCGTTTACCTTCCCGCCGGAGCGGTACCTATTTATCTACTTGCACTTTGACATGCTTTCAAACTGCTAGGTTGGCAGGAGCAGGGACCGAGCAACGGGAGCTCACCCCGTCACAGGGATTCAAACCACCGACCTTCTGATTGGCAAGTCCTAGGCTCTGTGGTTTAACCGACAGCACCACCCGCGTCCCCTTACTGTGTGCAAATCTTAGAGCAAATCTGGAGGAGGAGTTGGACAAGGATGCCCTGCAATAAGATGTTGCAGTGTGGAGTTCTCATGGTCCCAACCAGCAGGCCAACCAGGCATGCCTTCTTTCAGGATACTCTAGGATAAGGTTACCAGACATCCCCCTTTCCCAGGGACAGTCCCCGGATTTACAAATCAGCCCCCATACAAAATTCATTGAAGTTGAAACGTTGCCCCGGATTCAGAGACAAAAGTGGACAGAGGAACAAATGTAAATTTTATCTTTTGTACAGCAGGCTAGCTTCTGCACACACTCCTCTCTATCCAAGGAAGCATTATGCATTATCAGAGTTCAAGGGGAATGTTCCTATCAGGCAAAAGAGGAGGTTGCAAAACAGGACCAGAGAAGGAAGGAGGCTGTGTAGAGTCCTGAGGGTTGAGTAGAGAATCATGGAAGTCTGTGTATGGCCCCGAGACCTGAGGCTGCCCATCAGTGGAATCTAATCCTTTTTGCAGCATGATTTTTCCACACCCATCCCAGTAGTCGGGCATCGTTCTGTGACCACTGAGTATTCTCCATCTATTTAGGCCCTGTCCCCCTTAGGATTTTTAAAAGAATAATAAACAGATCCCTCCCCACAAAGAAACACCTTCTGAAACTTGGCTCTTGTTTGTTGATGATGTTGTTTTGGTTATAAAGTGAAAACTTGGTTCTCGAATGGCTTAGTTGACGAACAAATTGTCTCCCGAACGCTGAAAACCCGGAAGTAAGTGGGAGCCAATTGGAAGCCTCACCTTGGTTTTTGAACATTTTGGGCATCGAACGGACTTCCCGAATGGATTAGGTTTGAGAACCAAGGTTCCACTGTATTAGTATATACAGTGGTACCTCGGGTTACAGACGCTTCAGGTTACAGAGGCTTCAGGTAACAGACTCCACTAACCCAGAAATAGTACCTCGGGTTAAGAACTTTGCTTCAGGATGAGATCAGAAATCGTGCTCCGGTGGCATGGCGGCAGCGGGAGGCCCCATTAGCTAAAGTGGTATCTCAGGTTAGGAACAGTTTCAGGTTAAGAACGGACCTCCAGAACTAATTAAGTTCTTAACCCGAGGTACCACTGTAGTGGGGATGGGGACCATGTGGCTCTCTAGATGCTGCTGAACTTCAGCTCTCATAAGTCCCAGCCAACATGATCAATGGTTGAGCAACATATGGAGGACCACAAGTTCTCAGTCACTGGTATATGGTGGAGTCTTCCTTCACATGCACTTTCTAGTGTCAAAGTGTAATTTCCATAAATAACCCATTTCTAAACTCTAAACTCTGGATACACTTTTTCATTTTTGAGATGCAGATATATTATTTCAGTTTCCACAATATGTTTAACATGCCTATTCTGGTTGCAGTGTTTGGCTTTTAGCAGAAGTAGGGATGGTCCATTAAGCCATGCACATTATTGCCTGACGTTACTGTCATCAAGTGATAAATGTGCCTGTGTGAGCCAGCCTGAAGATATCAAGGAAGATAAGCATTAAGCATTAAGCAAGGTGCATGAGGATCAAAGCAAATGGAACTGACTCGACACCCAAACTATAACAGCCATATCCCTCATTATTGGTCCATTTAGCTCTGTGTTGTCTCCATTGACTGGCAGAAGCTCTCTGGGCTTTTAGACAGGGTTTTCTCTCAGCCCTATCTAGAGGTGCTGTAGATTGAACCTGAGACCTTTTGCATACAAAGTACTATAGCTCACATGCTTCAAAAACCCTTTCTGAGATCATGAGGGCTAACAACTTCAAATAAAATATTAGTGGTATGTATATTTATTTAGCATTTTAAGATGTTTAGTGTCCAGTAGGGTTGCCACCTTTGGTCAGGCAAAATATAGGTTGGGGAGAATTGGGGGGCAACTCCCCCTTTCTCACTCTCTGACTTTGTCTCCATCTCCGACCCACCCACCTCTGCCTGTGCAAAAACTTTCCCCTCCACCCTCTACCAGGGCAATGCAAATCCCCTCTCTCGCTCTGCAAGTTCAACCCACCCCCATCCCCTCTGCCTGCAAAAAAGAGCACCTCTATTTCTTACACCAGACCAGGCTCCTGCAAACCTCCTCTCTCACTCTCTGACTCTCATGCCACTGCCCCCCCCCCAAAAAACCCCAACTCTACCGTAGCAGGACAGACTCATGCACTGCAAACCCCATCTCTCACTCTCCATAACTCACCCCCTGCCTGTGCAAAAACTCTCTCTCTCAAACTCCTCCTCCTGGCTCCACCCCACCCTCTGCCCACACCCTGTGATAACTCTTGCTCTTCCAGATATTACAAAGCTTTGAAGGAATGGTTAGTACAACCACTGAAGGAGACCTGTAACGAAATTCTAGAGGGGGAAAAGGCACCTGAATCGTGGAAAGAAGCATTTATTACGCTTATACCAAAAACAGAGACTGAAAAGAACCAGATTAAGAACTACCGCCCTATATCATTACTTAATGTGGATTACAAAATATTTGCTGATATTTTAGCAAAAAGACTGAAGAAGCTGTTGGTGAAAGAGATTCATAAGGACCAGGCGGGCTTTCTCCCAGGGAGACATTTGTCAGATAATGTGAGAAATATAATAGACATTATGGAATTGCTAGAAGTTAACATCAATACGAAGGCAGTATTAATATTTGTGGACGCGGAGAAAGCCTTTGACAATATTTCTTGGAGTTTTATGAAGAAGAATCTCCATGGGATGGGGGTAGGTCAAGGTTTTGAAAATGGTATAGGTGCAATATATTCTGAACAAAAAGCAAAGTTAATTGTAAACAATGTGGTTACGGAAGAACTTTCCATAGAAAAAGGGACACAACAGGGGTGCCCAATATCCCCACTACTTTTTATATCTGTCTTGGAGGTTTTGTTAAATATGATCAGGGGGGACCAGCTGGTTAAAGGAATTCAGGTCGGAGCTAAACAATACAAATTGAGGGCTTTTGCAGATGATTTAGTATTGACCTTACAAGAGCCAGACACTAGTACGAAAAGAGTTTTAGAACTAATTCAAATTTTTGGTCAGGTAGCAGGATTCAAGCTGAATAAGCAAAAAACTAAAGTCTTGGAGAAAAATCTAACAATTGCAGAAAAAGAGAGGTTCCAAAGTGAGACAGGATTAATGGTGGCTAAGAAAGTGAAATATTTAGGGATCAACATGACATCTAAGAATGTGAATCTGTTTAAAGACAACTATGATAAATGTTGGACAGAAGTAAAGAAAGATCTAGAAATATGGTCAAATTTGAAACTTTCCTTGTTAGGCCGAATTGCTGTTATTAAGATGAATGTATTGCCTAGAATGCTATTTTTGTTTCAGACTTTACAGGTTGTGGACAGAATGGACTGTTTCAAGAAGTGGCAGAAAGATATATCTAAATTTGTCTGGCAGGGCAAAAAGCCCAGAATAAAATTTAAGATATTAACTGATGCAAAAGATAGAGGGGGGTTTGCCCTGCCAGACTTAAGACTTTACTATGAATCGGCAGCTTTCTGCTGGTTGAAAGATTGGCTACTTCTTGAGAATACGGACATTTTGGACTTGGAAGGGTTTGATAATAGATTCGGTTGGCATGCATATATATGGTATGACAAGGTTAAAATTCATAAAGGATTTAAAAACCATATCATTAGGAAAGCATTGTATAATGTTTGGATTCGGTATAAGGATTTGCTGGAAAATAAAACTCCTAGGTGGCTGTCACCAATGGAAGCTAAGGAGGTGAAAAAACTTAATATGGAATCTAAATGGCCAAGATATGGCGAAATTTTAGAGCAAGATAGTGGGAAAATTAAATTACAGAGTTTCGAGAAATTGAAGTCTAAAGTAAGAGATTGGCTTCACTATTATCAAATAATGGAGGTGTTTAAACAAGACAGGAAAATTGGCTTCCAGTTGGAGAGATCAAAACTAGAAACAGAACTGTTAGAACCCAATACTAAGAATTTATCAAGAATGTATAACTTGCTGTTGAAGTGGAATACATTAGATGAGACAGTTAAATCAGCTATGATTAAGTGGGCACAAGACTTTGGTTATGACATTATGTTTGCTGACTGGGAACAGTTATGGACCACCGGTATAAAATTCACGGCATGCAATGCCTTAAGAGAAAATATTATGAAAATGATTTACAGGTGGTACATGACCCCGGTCAAGCTTGCAAAAATTTATCATTTGCCCAACAACAAATGCTGGAAATGTAATGTGACTGAAGGTACCTTCTATCACCTTTGGTGGACTTGCCCGAGGATTAAGGCCTTCTGGGAAATGATTTATAATGAAATTAAGAAGGTACTTAAATATACTTTTCATAAGAAACCAGAGGCATTTCTCCTGGGCATGGTCGGCCAACTGGTGTCAAGGAAGGATAAAACATTTTTTATGTACGCTACTACAGCAGCAAGGATTCTCTTAGCAAAGTATTGGAAGACACAAGAACTACCTACGCTGGAAGAATGGCAGGCGAAGGTGATTGACTATATGGGATTGGCGGAGATGACCAGCAGAATCCGTGATCAAGAAAAAGAGACGGTGGAAGAAGACTGGAAGAAATTTAAAGTATATCTTAAGAACTACTGCAAAATTAATGAGGACTAAAATGTCAAGGGAAAGGAAAATATAGAATTACAGCTGTAACTGATTAAGTATGAGAATGAAATTAAAATAAGAAAATGTTATTATTTGATTGACGTGAGGAGTTGTTGGAAAAAAGTTTAAAACAGGATGCAGAAAAGGGGAGGTAAGGGGAAGTCCGGGAAGTAAGGTTAATGAAAAAGAGGTTTTGAAATTATACATGTTTATATGTTTTTGTATGTTTCTCTGTGTGTGTTGTTTTGTTCATAATCTGTGTTGGAAAATTAATAAAAAATTGTTTTATAAAAAAAGATAACTCTTGCTCTCACTCTTGGCCAAGCATAGGCAAACTCTGGCCCTCCAGATGTTTGGGACTACAGTTCCCATCACCCCTAGCTTAACAGGACCAGTGATCAGGGATGATGGGAACTGTAGTCCCAAACATCTGGAGGGCCAGAGTTTGCCTATGCCTGCTCTCGGCTGTCCTCTTCATGGACCCACCCTCTGCCCTCAAAAACTCACGCTCAGGCTCAGGCTCTCCACCTCCCACTGGACCCACCCTCTGCCTGTATAGGAGGAGGAAGATGAGCTCAAATATATTAAAAAGGTGTTTGAAGTCCATACAGGACAGGGGACACTTTTCTCCCCCAAAAAGGGGCGATTACATTTTTCTAGGGACAGGTGGCAACTTTAGTCTCCAGGTTTTTCACAAACACTTAAGCCCAGCCCCATTCATTTGAAAACTGCAACAATTATCAAAAATATCTGGCTTTATGCACCTGAAAGGCTGATTTCTTGATGACTGCAAGACACCAAGGCCTGAGTCCTGTTCCAGTTACATCTAGGGAACTACAAGTATTTCACTCCAGTTTCAGTGGAGATGAGGATTTCTCTTTTTTAAAACTATTGGCATCCAAGCCAAGACCATTATTTCTCATCCTGCTAGGAAATATGCGATGCTTCCGAGCCTAGGGCACTGGGAAGCAGATGCCATGATTAAATTCAGCCTGCAGTTTACACATTTAGTACTTAAACGGCCTATTCATACGCATGGTGTGATGGGTTATGGGATAACATGGAGACTTCCTGGTTATGCTCCACTGCAGCTTTGCTGGATCTTGCAAGCTTAGTGGTTCTGTTTTCTATCTCCTCTCAAGGCAGAGAGTCCTACTGCTCCCTTGTAAAGATGAGGCAAATCCTGGCCTTTAACTGTCCTTATTTTACATGTAACCTGAGAGCTGCATGGAGACCTTCCTGCCAGCAGCAAAAGACTCCAGATGCAAAGTAACCTTAATCATAAGGATTATGTGGGTGTCTTGAGAGTTGATTCATAAGCAAAGTTAGTTATGTTTGTTTCAAGTGCTGTTTTCACAGATGAGATGCACCTTTGCTATCTGGGAATGAAAAGGTCATAGTGGGGGAGGAACTGCCAAATGAGAAGAACTATGAATTCTTCCGCCTTCCATCTTACCAAGGTATATCCACCTTGATGAGCATGGATCATCCAGGTGGGGGAGGAAGAGTGGAGGTGACCTCCATCAAGCACATGCCCTTTCTGCTCAAGCACATGAGGAAAGTGGAAACTATTGCTAATTGTCTTATTGTTCCTCGGAAGGCCATGGTTCTGATTGATTAGCTATAGCACGAGAGATCCTTTGAGCTATTACTTATTTTAAAGCAGTAATGGCTCTTCTGTTGATTGCTTCCAACTCAAAGATTTCTATAATTAACACCAACCAGAACATCTTTGTACATCCACACCATGAATTCAGTGAAACTGCCAAAAGTGGGGAAGGGCCATAGCTCATGGCTGGAGCATCAGCGTTACGTGCAGAAGGTCCTTGCTTCAATCCTCAGCATCTCTAAGTAGGCCTGGGGAAAGCCCCTGTCTGTAATCCTAGAGACTCACTACCATTCAGTGCAGGCAGTACTGAACAAGATGGACCTATGAGAGATGAGGCGGTCCATCGATGTCAACGACTGGGCAGAGGAGAAATGGTGGAGACCCCCTCCCCAGCCTGACCCTTCCAGAGAAGAAGAAGATAGTTCAGAATTACAACAGGGGTTTGAGGGAGATCACAGCTCAGAGGCAGATGAGGGGGAAAGTTGGGAAATAATGGGAGAGGAGGAAGAAGAAACAACAGAGGGGGGGGCATCTGATGGACACAGTGTCTTTAGAAAGCATTCCAGATCCCCCCTCTCCCAGAACACAACAAGCATTGAAAGTAGGAGAGCAAAGAGCTCAGAGGCAAAGGGCACTTTTCAGCACCCATAGTGATGACGCATGAAGGGAGAGAGGGAGGCGGTGGAGACTCACTCGGGGCAACGCCATTATTCCAAGAGGCTGCATTTCCAAGCCTCTCTCTGTGAATATTGAATAAAAAGCAGTTGGTAAGAACTTTCCTTGTCTTATTCATTCCTGGCAACCTGCCATGGGGGGTTGGATCTTCTGCTGCCTGACAATCATATTGTTTGGATTGGATTTTGAATATTGGATTGGATAGGCAAAGTGCCTAATATTTTGATGCATTAAGGGGCAGACAGAGGGATCATATTTTCATACCCTCCAAGCGTCCCTATTTTCCAGGGACACCTCCTGGAATTACGAAAGCCACCCCGGCTTTTGATTTGATCCCAGAATGTCCCTATTTCCCCCATTAGTGCCACAGCTACCGAGCTTGGGGAGACGGGTGGTAGCAGTGATGGCTGTGAGGGAGCATTCTGTCAGAGGTCTGTAAGGCCTATCAGGATACTCAGGCAGGGTGGAGCGGCATGGGGGCGGGGCTAGCTGGCCCACAGGGGCGTGGTTAGCCTCCTGTGCAGCCAGCATCTCTAGCTGCCTGCTGCCTGCATGGTGAGCGTGGGGGGAACTAGCCACCTGCTGCCCCTGTGGCAAACATTGGGAGGGGCGCTACTAGCCACCCACGCAGCAAGCATCCAGGGGTGCCACCCACACTGCGAGTGTCCGTGGGCACTGCCCACACAGCAAGTGTGGGGTGGGGTTAGAGTGGCGCGGCGATGTCACCCACCCTCACGGCTGACACTCGCCTTCCTCTGCCAGTGAACTCAAGCACTGGAAAGAAAAGGCTGGTGTGAAGCTGCAGAGATTTTAGAAAAGTGCAAGCAACAATATGTTCCCCTTGGCTACCTTTTGCATAAATAAAGAGCAAGAGACAACCCCTCCCACCCTCTTAAGGAACAAATATGGTTTATGGAGGAGAGTGAATCCCTTTTACTTTCCCCAGAAAAAATATAATCACCTGGATCTATTGGTCTGCAATTTGCTTGGCTTAATCACACAAATCACATGAATGAAGTGTACAAAACATGCATTTTATGGATGAATGCACTGAAAAGCATTAGAAAGTGTGTATTCTCCATGAAAAAAATGATCACAAACGTTCTATTTAAATGTGGATTTTTTAAAAAAAAATCCACACAAAACAGGATGAAACAGATGGTGGAGCTCCAGATACTTCATTGGGAAGCTGGGGTTAGTCACAGGAAGTAGTAGGAAACAATTTCTCAAGCCATTTGTGGATGCTCTGAGCATTTTCAGAGTCGTTTAACCATCAATCCCTCTTCCCATAGAACTCTGGGAATTGTAAGTGTGCAGCAAACAGAGGTCCTCCTAACTACTCTCAGCAACCTGAGCAAACGGTGGTTTCCAGGATTGTTTGGGGGAAGCCATGGCTGTCCAGAGTGGTATGACACTACTGCAACTATATAATGCAACTATATAGTGCAGATGGGGTCATAAAGGTGAATTGAAGAATAGGGACATACTGTAAATGTATCCTTTGAGCACAGACTGGATGTTCCAATGGCCCATGTGGTTGAATGGCATTCAGTTTGAGCTCCACTTGGAGCTGTCCATGGTGCTGTTTGTGTCTAAGCTTCTGGTTGAGTCTATGACACTGGAAGTTGCCTTATACTGAAGCAGGTGACCATTGGTCCTTCTAGCTCAATATTATTCATACTGACTGGCTCTCTCACAGTTCCAGCCAAGGGTCTCTCCGAACCCTCTGTGGAGATGCCAGGGGTTGAATCTGGACCTTCTGATGCAAAGCATAGAACACTGAGCTATAGCCCTCCCTTCCGGTGCCTGTCTCCTACTTGAGTCAAATCTTCTGCTTGGGCTTGGGCTCCTACAATTGCCCAAATTCCTGCCAGAAATCCTACTTGGGTTTTTACCCAATCTGGACATGCTCAAGATACTTCGACTTCTGTCCTTGCTTTTCTGCCTGAGAAAATTAAAAAAATGCAGGAACCAAGTTCTATTCATTTGCTTCAGCGTATGGATTTCATAATAAATTAAAAAATGGAAGACTTCCTGAAACCTGGAGCCCTCCAACAACCTGAAGCCAAACCTGGTGCCACTGCTTTGATTTATCAGAGTCCTCCAGGAATGGGAGCTGTGTGTAACATGATCTCGCCTCCCCATGCACCATGGTCCCAATCCTTAGTGCATCCCTCAACTTCATCTACTATTCATTTCAAGATGCACAAAAGGTTATCTTCCACTTCTCATATCATCTAGCTTGGTTTTGCTTCCCAGAGGGAGAGCATTCACCCTCAGGATATTTCCCAGTTGTTCATTTACAGCTTCATCTTCTCACCACAACAGAGTGTCTATCACATTTGCCCAACTCCCTGAATCCAGTCAGAGAATGCTCAGCTGGCAAGTTTTCAAACTCTTTTTCACTTTCAAGTGTACTTGGATATTGCTGCAGTTCTGGAAATAAAACTCGTTTGGCAGGTGTAGCAAAAGAATGCAATAGCAGGAAAACAACTGGTGTCCATCTGCTCCTCTGCTCAGGCTTGTATTTTTAATTGTATCTTCAGGACAAAGAGATGGCTCCAAGTCCCATAGAAAAGAATCGTTTTAATAAAAAAAGAAGTTGCTTTCTTCACAGCATCTCTCCCCAGGCAAAGGGATGGAGGTAGAGGCCCTGATTGTCTTTTAAAAATAAGGTAATAAATGCTTATTTTTGTGAGTCTTCACAATATGGTAGCACAGGAGACTCATATAGGATGGTTAGCAAATGTGTGATAGATTCAAATCCTGATAACACTATTTGTTTGTTTTTGTTCCTTAGCCAAGAAAACGAGTAAAATGAAGTAAACAAGATGCTGAGAGTTTGATTTTTCCCCAGTGCCAACTACAGATGGATATAGCCTTCCCAGAGGAGAAGACAAATCCTAGAAATCTGCTTCATTTATTGATGCAAATGTAAAATAAAATGGCAAGGGAAAGTTTGCATATTGCAGGAGAGTCAGTGGCCTTCTAGAGATTGTTAGACTATAGCTACCATCTTTGGCCATGCTGGCTAGGGCTGATGGGCACTGTTGTCCAACTGCATCTGAGAGCCCCAGGTTCCCCATCTCTGGTCTGCTGCAAGCTTCTCCAACCTGCTGCCCTCCAGATGTTTTGGATCACAGCTCCACCAACTCTAGCCAGCATGGCCTCACCCAGCTAAAGATGAGATAGGAGGATCTGTTGGTTTTATTTTCTCATTTTCCCATTCTTAAGTTCAGTTCTTCACCTCTGTTTGCATTTTCTTTGGGGAGGGGGAAGTCCTCGTGAAAATCCATTAGCATTTTTGTATGACTTTCTCCTGATATGCAAATTTTTGTATGCAATTTTGCCGTACACAAATCTTTGCAAAAGAGATCCTCTAAAACTGTCCAATATTGTATGATTTTCACTAATACGTGCATTTTTATAGTCACTTTACCTTTGTAAATGTATTTTTTATACACATGTCTTGGCTGGAGAACTCTTGCAGAATACATAACAATGTGACATTCAAAGGAAGGCTGTGTTTCCGTTCACATATCATTTCAGAAAGTGGAAATTAGGTAGGCTTGCCTTTAAATGCGAACTGAAACAAATTTCTCCTCCATCCCGACACCCAGCCTGGTTAAAAAAAAAAGTTATTCTGTAGTCATCTTTACTGAATCAGTCAGTAGAGAGACGGAGAGAACTTAATAGAAAAAGATGAAGCGTCTTACGCTATCTGAAGGGTGCCACTTTTCTTCCAAATTCAAAGAATCAGCTGCACGCCAAAATGTAAAAAGAACCAGAAAAGGGGGCATTTTAGATAAGCTTGGTTCAAAGGAGAAGCATGAAATTTGGATGAATGCGGATCCAGAGAGTCCAGTTCTGAGTGACAATAGAAAATGAATTTAATAGAGATTTAATTTAGATTTAAGGGAACACTTATTGGGTATACTCATTGTGTGTTTCATAAATATCATTTTATTGTTAATTCTGTCCCACTTTTTTGGTGTTGTTTTTGCTGGCAGGTCTTTAAATAAAGCTAATTTAGGAGAAACCAAAGCTGTAAGATTCATAACCCTGGGGATAGCACACCACAGCCCATAGGGGCCGGGGCCGAATAATAATCCCCTGCTCTCTGTTACACCATTGACATCGGGCCCAGAGAATAATATTTAACCTCTATTAAATCCTTGGCCCCATTTTGAGCTGCACTTCTCACAGTGCCCTCTGGGAATGGGACAAATTAGAAACTGGGTCAAACTCATGTGCCAAAGAGCCAGAAAATGATGAGTCATGTCATGGTGATAGAATGGTATTCTACCACTGCTTCAGCACAAGCAGTGCTGAGTCAAAATTGTAGCTAAGCAGAACAATATTTCTTTGGCTGTCCCCCGAAGAAGAGGTGATCAGAGGACAATAATTTGCAGCTGGACTCCAATACCCATCATCCCTGTCCATTGGCTATTCTGGTCAGGGCTAATAGAAGACAGTCAACCATTCCTTATCCCTGCTAGAAGGTTTGCATTGGCCTTGGTAAATTCTTTCATCTGTGCCATGCTGACCAGCAAGTGTGGCATGAGGTTTGTAGGACAGTAATAAATGGGTAGAGGCATGTTCAATGCCAGTTAAGGGGAAATCAGCCCTGAGTGCTCACTGGAAGGACAGATCCTGAAGCTGAGGCTCCAATACTTTGGCCACCTCATGAGAAGAGAAGACTCCCTGGAAAAGACCCTGATGTTGGGAAAGATGGAGGGCACAAGAAGAAGGGGACGACAGAGGACGAGATGGGTGGACAGTGTTCTCCAAGATACCAGCATGAGTTTGACCAAACTGCAGGAGGCAGTAGAAGACAGGAGTACCTGGCGTGCTCTGGTCCATGGGGTCACAAAGAGTCGGACACAACTAAACGACTAAACAACAAGAATGACAAAGGGGAAAATAAAGAGGTGAGCACTTGAAAGCATTTTTACAAGATGGAGGAGGCACCCTCAGATGCCCTCACAATGCTTGGGGATAGGGATAGGGACTTCACTCGAGACCTGTTTGCACTCACCCACACACAGCCAAGGGCCTGATTTCGGGGTATTGCAGATGGACTTTGGACAACATAATCAAATGCCATGTAGGAAAGGTAAGCAGTAGGAGACAATGACTCGGGGCTCCAGAGTGAGAGCCATGATAGCTCATCCAGAAGATCTGAAGGGCAAGGAATGAATACACCAGCACTTCAGATCAATAGGAACCTTGCTAGTGAGAGTGAGTTTTAGCAATTAGTATTTCTACCCATTACAAATCATTTGAAACAATGATTGATCAAAGTAGTTTTCCTTTGAAATCCCAAACTCAGGGCATCATCTCCTTGCAGGAATCTGGGTGCATTGCTGTGTTGTTGAGCTTGGATTCAAAACAGAAGAATTGCATTTGAATCAGGCTATACTGGACCCCCACCTCCATTTCACAACCCTTCCCGCCCTCCACTGAGAAAGCACTGTACATTTTTCTGCTGCTTTCTTGGACGAAGAGAGAGAAATACTGTGAACTTTGCGGGTTCCTTTTATAAGAAACACAAGGCAGTCTTTGCCAACCCTCGTGCCCTCCTGATGCTTTGCACTACAACTACTATCGACACCAGCACCCAATTTTGAAAATGGTCACAAAATTTCAGCAAAGCCTTACTTTTGACTAGCTAAATGCTTACTCCTATTTAAGGCTAGTGTTTTAAAACTTGCAGCACTCCAGGGAACTCTTCCTCCAATGGTAACTTTGCCTAGAAATATTGCAAGGGATTTAGGGTTTTGGGCAGCCTACACAGTTCACTTGGAGGATGATCAGGCCTCACTTTTGCTGTGTGAATTGGGAAGGCATCTAAGAGCATGCTCAGTATTCCATTGCAGCTGCACATTTTAGGACAGTTGTGGGGGATCTGCCTTTCAGATAAGCTTATCTACCATTACCATCTTCTCACTGGAGGAGCCCTTGATCAGCTTCAAAGAAAGACCAGGCTCATTGATCTGGGGGCAGGGGACAGATACAAAGAAGATAAAGGGCACACCTTTGTTGTTGTTGTGTGCTCTAAATGTATGACTTCGCCTTACTTTAAAAGATGGTAAGCTAGGCCTCCTGTAATTGGGGGTCCTGCTGCTCATTCTGCTGGGCTCATTTCCTGGACTGCTGTCCTGAAGTCCTGCACTGAGCACATCACTGGGATAGGCATCTAATCGACATCATTGCTAATCAGGCAGGACGATTAGGACTGAGATCCCAAAGAAATAAGAAGTGCAGGAATCTGGTCTTCTCAGGTCCCATCTTATATTTACTACATTATATCCCACCTTTCCTCCATGGAATTAAAGGTATCATATAGGGTTCCCTCACACACAACCCTCATTTTATCATCACAACAACCCTGTGAGATGGGTTAAGCTGGGAAACAGACTAAGCTTCATGACTAAGTGTTGATTTGAAGTAAGGCCTTTGTGGTCCTTGTCAAAAACTCCAAGCAATGCACCCTACTGGCTCCAGCTCTTAAGTGCAACAAAATGTCTTATTCCCCTCCCCAATTAATAAAACCTAATTTGTAAAAGCCCTTCTGCTAGTGCGTGCTCACCTTGACTGAATTAAGGACACCACTCCGCATTGTTATTCCATCATTGTATTCCACCATTGAACTCAAAAGCTCTAACATGGCCAAGAAAAATGTAGGGGGGGAGTTTGCTTCTCCCATCTCCATTCCTTCTGCCCTCCACAGGTTAGTCTTGGCAGACGGTAGTAGATATAAATAAATGCAAATCCCCAGGAGTGTACATCGCCAGTGGTTTCAATACTGCCAAGCTCCAGAGGTTCAAAGTTTAATGCAAAAGTATGAAGCGAACACAATTTATTCTAAATTGCTTCACTTGATCTTGTGACCCGGGAGAATTATCGCTCATGAAGACCCTGGATCAGTAACAGTCAAAGGCAAATGGGCAAAACTTAGCAATGGCAGAAAGAGGTAATGTCTTTTTCGTCTCCCCTTTGTTTATGTAGCTCCTCTCAGAAAGATTGCCCTGGATTTCAGTGAACCTGATGCTCAGCTAGCAAATAACAGAAGAGCTCTCAACAATCCACATGTTGAACTTCAAAGAGGTATTTCACCACTGGGAAGGAAATTACAGAACTGTGAGGAGGGATGAATGAAACAACTTTCATCTGGCCCAAGTCCCTTGCACACAAGTATACCATTTCATCCTGCAAGGACATTGTACACAGGGGAAAAAATGGCTGACCCCATTAGGACATGAGAGCAGCCATCTTTTTCTTTGTACAATTACCCAGGGAAGGGGTGACATGTCATAACGTTCCACTTACTTTTTAATCAAAAGTTTTGAACAAGTGTGGCAAGCACCATGCTTTTTAGCTGCTGCAAGCAAATAGAAATGTTTTTTAAAGCAAGAGAAAATAAAGATCCAAAGGAGCCCTTGTACTGCCTCATGAAAAACAAGCAAACGTAAGTTGGAGTGAACTGCGTTTGGAAAGGTTTGTACGCATGTTATTTAAATGCAGACTGAGGAAACTCATTCCAGATTATGGAGCACACCAAAATCTTCCCCCATCCCTAGCTGTGATCAGGGCCAACCCTACCATTACTCAGAGTGAGATGACTGCCTCAGGTAGCAAATCCTCTGGGACCTGGAGCGGGCGGAGCTGTGTTTTTCACACCATCTGACCTGCTCCCAGTAAGCGAGTCTGCTAGTCTGCTCTGGTGCAAAGATAGTGCTACGTGTGTACAGACTAGCCTTGTGTAAAACAATTTCCTGTGTTCAGGTTGTAGCACATGTTAATTTGGTATGTTTAGGATTTTGAGTGCTCTCTGTAAATGTGCATTTTGTAAGTAATGCTGGGAATCATTTTGTTTTTGACAACTAGGAAGCCATTTCCACTAGACATAATCATATTTATTTATTACGGACCCAGAATGCATTAGAGAATACAGGGCTCTCATCCTAATGATATGGAAATTTACTGTCCCCAAACTAGAGAAAATAGCCTTGTTTCTATTCTTTACAGTAGCACTTATCCTGAGATGAGCATGGGAGAGAGAGTTGAGGTAAAGCCCACAAATGTGAGGAATGGGGAAAGTTGACATGGAACATTTTTTAACAGACTGGCTTTCAAAAACTGTTGTCGGGATCTGTTCCAGGGATATCTTCTTCTTCTTTTCCATGTGTAGCAAAACTAGACAAGGTGTGTTTGAGGCTGATTAATTGTCAGCAATGGTTACCTGTCAGAGGCTGACAAAGAACTTGTATAAAAATAAACCCAACCTGCCACAATGCTAGACTGAGAAAAAAAAGGAAAAAAAGGAACAGTAGACGTAATTGTATGGCATATGAACTGGTAGTTGTCTAATGCTTCTGCCATTTTTATTTACTTTTTAAAAAGTGGGTTTTTTGTTTGTATATAGCTTTTACAGAAAGGAAAACTGCTATTTCAGTAAGAACTGAGAGCCATAGAGGATTCATATTATCAATTCATTTTGCATTGACGGTTAGCCTTTGTAACAATAACACTCATCCAGAACGGACATATTCTGAAGCACCAGATATGATATATACTCTACCTGCGCCAAGGATGGGAAACCTGGACTGCAACCCCCAATATCCCTAGCCAGTTTAGCCACTGGCCAGGGATGGTGCAGGTTGTATCCCAGCAATATCTGAGGAGTCAAAGAGCTTCCTCATCTATGCTCTGCTAGGTTTCCCCACTCCCAAGGCCTCTGAGTGCCTCACCTGCAGCAAAGCAGCATATGATGGTTTCCAGCTTGGTTGATGTGTAGAAGGATAAAACAGGAATTTGCTGCATTTAGGTATCCCACCATATGATGATGTGATGTAGATTTGCATGCTGAGGTCCCCAAAACACCCCTACCCCAATAACTCACACATCACACATAATTTTTGTTTAAGGTTTTTGGCATCATTTTGGCCACAACTTTATTAAAATACAAATTGTGAGTGGTTGCTTAGGAATTGGTTATGACTAGCTGTCCCCCCCCCCCCCGCCTTGGGGGACAGCACTGACTCTCGGATTCCAGCGAGAGCCAGTGTGGAGGAACAAGATCAGGGATAACTGGAGCTGCGACACAGACCCTCAGCTTCTCCCCGCATGCTCCCAGGAGCTTACGCGGCCCAAACCCGATTCCAGGGGTTTGGACGAGAGGATGGTAAGCCCCTGAATTCCTTTAACGGAATTCCCATGCAGCAGTAGCATTGGAGGGGCAGGCACAGCCCATCCATACCCCTCCACCAACCAATTTAAACCAATGCCTAACCGCCAACCTTACAAGTTGTGACGATTTGCTACGCAGTAGGCAAAAATCAATTGGCACACACTAATCAGCCAAAAGGAAAAATTCCTACCAGGGACTTCCGGGTTAGCGCCATCGGCGAATGACGGAGTTCCTCCAAGTGGAGGAACTGGCTCCGTGGAAACTGGGTCTTCCCGCCGCGGCGAAGGTGGGGACCCGCTAGAAATCCCAGGTGGAGGAAGCCTGGGAACGTGGGGTTCAGCAGAGCACCAGGAGTGCCTCCCCTACTCACGGGGAACCCCATTTTGGGGCTCCGGAGCGAAGTAGGGTGAGCGGCGCGATGCTGCGAACTGATTGCTACTTTCACGGAGGGAAGCCGCATAGCCATTGCCGGAGAGCGCTGACTTTTTCCTGTCGACAATTGGACTCTAAACAAGTACCCGTGAGTAGAAACGGAAAATTGGATCAAGAAACATCCTAATTTGGCACCGAAGTGGGAAGGTTCAAAACAGGAAGTCTGCCTTCCACTTTTTGTAAAACAGACTGAAGCAAAAACCTTGTAAGCTAATAGCCTGGAAAGTTGTTTTGTAAAGGTCGAAATTTCCTTCATTTATAACCACTAAAACCCCCTTAGAAGCAGGAGAAAAGGGGGGGGGAATTTGACTGTTTAAGCCTGCAGGAGAGGGAGTAAAGAAAAATAAGTTTCCACCGTCTCAAACCTGGTAACAGGGGTCAGAGACAGAAATTGTTGGAGGCGTCCATTGACTGTGAATGGAACATTTTGACAGATAGCTAAAAAAGAGAAACAAACTGATTCCAATGTTGCCTTTTGCATTCTAAAGAAACAAAATATTTGAAAATTGAAAGTAACTTTCTTTTGTTGGATATGCTTTAAAAAGACGGACACAAATAGAAATTGTCTCCTCTAGAGGGAGCTTGTCAAATTGTTGCTGCAGTTTACTTGGGGACTTCACAGCTGCGAGATTAAGATCGTGGAAACAGACTGCGACCTTGAATAAAAATGTGTTTGGAAGAAGTCTTGGTGCTTGCTTTTTGCAAGACAAGTGCTTTGTTGGAGCAGCTGCATGAGGAGATGGATTTGATGAATGAGAAGTTGGATTTGATGACTGTTGTAGTCAGGGAATGTGGACAAACAGGGAATATTGACACAGAAATCATACAGGGACCAACTGAGGAAACTGGTTCGACTGGGCAAATGCAAGGGCAGATGATAATGGAGGAGGTTGCGATTGTACCTCAAGCAATACAAATGGAGAGATACGAGGCCCTGCAGGAGCATAAGCCGCTGTTTTGGAAGATTGAATTTGGAATGGGCCAGAGGGAGTCTGGAGCTGAGGAGGATCTTAACTTTGGAGGGACTTGGAAATATGCTGTTAAATATTTTTTGGATTATATTGATGACTGTGGGGAGTGGGACTGTGGGGAATGGGCTGGTCTGATGAGGGGAGATGGAGATAATTATGGGCTGAAATCCCCCAGAGACCTACTCCTCAATGAGTATAAACAACAAGAAGAAGATCTGCAGAAGGGGCATGGAAGATGTTTAAGAGCCTCAGACATAAGACTACCAGGTTGATGGACTAGATGGAATGGACAGTAAGGACTGACATAACCCGAGACCAGGAAGAAGGGACGTTGGATGAAAATTGGAAGAGTTTATAAAGAATTTTTTTTATTTTGGGAACTAGTGTAAAATTAATGAATATTAAGGAAAATGTTGGAATGAAACTGTCTGGCTTTAGTAGAAATAATATAAGGACTTATGTATAAATAAGCATTAAGTTTTAAGGTATTTTACGGTAAGATAAGGTAAAAATTGAAAAAGATGGAAAGAAATAATGGAAAGGATTTGCTGAAATTGCTAATTGAATAAGAATACAAAAAAGGAGGTGTGAGGAGGTCAGGGAAACAAGTAAATGAAAGACAAGACATGGAAAGATTGAAATGTTTTTAATTGTTTTTATTTTTCTGTACTTTGTATTTATTTATTTATTTTTATTTTTCACTTCTGTAACGTTTTTGAAACTTTAATAAATATATATATTTTTTAAAAGGAAAAATTCCTACCAGGCCCCCGCACCAATGCGGACGACCCCATGACAGGCATAGCAAGGTCAAAGCACAAGCCCAATCAAGGGAGGGAGGGCGGGTGATCCAGTGCCCAAAGCGAAAGAGAAAGGAACATGCTGTGAGCCTTGTTTAAATAACCTCTGTTCCCACCCCTAAATTGGCAACATCAAATTTACCCCAGTAACACCAACCACCAATCCGATCCAAGCCCCTTCAATCTATCCTGCCTGGCAACCATGGGGTGCTTTGCTCGGCCCCATCCGCAACACGTGCTCTCCTTTAATGAGAACACGCTTTCTCCAACTTAATGCCTTCCAGCTGGGCTCCAACTTCTATCATCCCCAGCCAGCCTGAGGGATGATGGGAACTATAGTAATTATTATTATTATTATTATTATTATTATTATTATTATTATTATTATACCCCACCCATCTGGCTGGGTTTCCCCAGCCACTCTAGGGGGCTTCCAGCACATATAAAAATAATAATCTAACATCAAAAACGTCCTGATGCAGAGGTGCCTTGAGATGTCTTCTAAAATTGTGTAGTTCTGTATCTCCTTGACATCTGATGGGAGGATGTTTCACCCTCTATCTGGTTCCCTGTAACTTTACTTCTCACAGTGAGGGAACCGCCAGAACACCCTTGGAGGTGGACCTCAGTATCCCAGCTGAAAGATGGGGTGGAGATGCTCCTTCAGGTATACATTTTGAATTGTCCTTAGAAACATACTGGGAGCCAGTGAAGAACCTTTAGAACCAGTGTTATATGGTCCCAGCAGCCACTCCCAGTCATCAGTCTAGCTGCGACATTCTGGATTACAGTAGTTGTAGTTTCTGAGTCACCTTCAAAGGTAGCCCCACATAGAACACATTTGGGCATATTTGGGGAGGGTGCACACAGGGAGAGAAGGCAAAAATACCACTGCACAAATAGAAATCCTTGTGCTGACATAACAGGTTAGCTGGTTCTCCTCAGAGTAGATTTGCTGGAGCTAATTGACAAGGCTAACAGGTTCATTGATTTCAATGGGTCTACTCTGAGCAGGTTAGCCAGATGCAAGTGCTAATCACCATAAAAACAACACAACCACTTTAAATAAAGCCTTTAAACTACACCCTTCCTATAGCATCCTAAAAAACAGACCTAGAGGTGGGTCAGATTTATTGCCTTTTAATTTATTAAAAGCCAGATGATGCATCATCCAAAAAGCCCATTTTCAAGCCCAAGTTGCTTTTGTCTCCATCAGAGGTTTGGCTCTCAGCATCTTTGACAGACGCCACCTTGGCTCCCTTTTCCAGCCTAGCATCTGCAAGCTTTATGTTTGCTGCTTATGTCCCATGCCACATAAAAGTCATTAACAATTCCATTTCAGAGGAGTAAAGAATGCAAATGAGTTAATTATGAGCTCCACTTACCTTTCTTACCCATGTACATTACATCTGCATTAATACCTTGCGCTGTTATCTGAATTGGAAACATTGGATATATCGATGAGGGAGAAAATCTATGTATAATGACAATCTTGGCTTATGTGAGCTGTGGGAAGGTGATTTGGAGATGGAGAGGGGGAAGAACATTGACTTTCATTTACCGCTGCTAATCACGTGCCAAGGCCTTGGCCATTAGGCAGGCAAAGTACTCCTCAGAGCCACTAGATATTTTGCTTATATACAAGCTAGGGGATTTGGGTTAATAATAACGCTGCATCCACATATATCCCAAAGTGTTCTCATTTCTGCATAATGACTTGGAGAGATTGCACCACATGTGCAAACTATCGAGACAAAGCCAGCAGGTGGGTTAATTTATCAGCAGTGGTTTGGTGCTAGTGGATCATTTGCCTGTATAAAAGGTTAAAGTCAGGCCATCCAAGACATTTCCTGTGCGTTTGACCAGTAGGCAAAAATGGCTAAGGACAAAACCAAAAATATTATTATTATAAAATCTCCCTGAGTGAAGGGATCATTTTATTGCCTCCATGCTGGTATATTGAAGGCCAGCTTAAACACACAGCAACATGCAGTCCATGGCATATAGCAGCATGGCTCAGGAAGATCTTTAGTCTGAAAACTTGGAGAACCACTGCAATCAGCTTAGACTTTACCAGACTTGATGGAGCAGGGTTGGGGAACTTGTGGCTGTCCAGTTGTTGTTGGACCTCAACTCCCATCAATCCCAGCCAACATGGCCAATGCTGAAGAATGGCGTGAGCTGGAGTCCGGGAACATCTGAAGGACCACAGTTTATGCCTCTCCAGTGGCCTGACTCTGTGCAATGCAGCATCATTTGTGCATAGGCTGTCAAGGCAGAAGCAACTGGGTGGCTTTCTGATATTGTTGGACTACATCTCCCATCATCCTTGACTATTGGCCATGTTGGCTAGGCCTGATGGGAGCTAGAGAAGTACATGTAGGGAAAACCAGGTTGCCTACCTCTGCCACAGGAAATGAGCGCAAGTCAGCAGCACAAACGCTCTTGTGGGACCCTCATCGCTCCTATATCTTTGTGGGCATCATTGTTTTGGGCTGTACTTTTTCTCAAGCATAAGCAGAGCACAGGTGCATCTAGATGACAATGTATGCATATAACATGAAACGTCCACATCCTGCTGCCATTTCACCCTCTCTCTCATTTACATCTTATCCAGTCGTTTGTCCAAACATCACCTTGAACACAGGTACGAGCTGTATATACAGCCAACGCACCAATTCTAGGAGTGGAAGTGTCGTCAGAGGAGGCTCAACTGCTGAGTGCAGTGCAGCAGCCAGGCAAGCTCCTCCTGAGCACAAGAGAGAAGGAGCCATGGCCATTGAAGCCGTGTGGCGCTGGGCAAGACACCTGTGACAATGCGTCTGTGATGCAACACTGGCCCACCCAATCTTCTGCTCAAGTCAGTGCCTCTGATCTACAGGGTTTAGGGTTTGTAGGGTTGTTTGTGTGTTACGATGGATAAATGTAGCAGCGTCTAGCACCGCTTGTAAGAAAGTTTGTACCTGTGCTGTTCCCTTAAAAGGGTGAAAGTGTGTCCCTGTCCACTTGTTGATTTACATTTGTGTACCCAGATTCTATGCTCATTGAATGCAACATGTGAACACTCCTTAAATGAGAAATGCTGCTGACCACAGTGGCACAGCAGCTGTTTTGTATTTTTTTAAAAAATACAATCAGTCTATTGTGGGGTTTAAAAATGTTGTTGTTGTAGAAGGAAGCTGTTATGGTCAGTTAACCAATAGACTCTTCCTCTTGAAAAAGCCTGAGCAATATACACCTGTAAGAACAGACAATTAAGATAAATACTTTCTGTAATAGTTGGTGATCTGTTGGGGTTTTTTTAGTATGGTTTTTTAGTATGGTTTTTATTGTATATATCTGTTATAAATGGCTTCAATGTTTTGTTTGTTTTGTTTTGTTTTGTTTTGTTTTGTTTTGTTTTGTTTTGTTTTGTTTTGTTTTGTTTTGTTTTGTTTTGTTTTAAATGAAATTGCAATATACAAGTATTTTTACTAAATAAATAAGTAAGTTTCCAATGGGAGCAGCTTCATTGGTGAAGTAACTTCTCTTGTCCCAGCTCTGCGCTCCAGTCTTCCTAACCTGGGAAATAAATGGATATCTACACAGAACTGCCATTTCTATCAGGGGCAAGAAGCCACAAGTGGCAGACTATCATATATAATATATCTATATATCTCCATCTTCCAAATAGCTTCAGCAGGTCATGCAAATCACCACATATGCTTGAGGCAACCTTGGAGCAACTCAATGCTAAAAATAGGCAGCCTAGGTTCGGCCCCTGTCAATTTTGCATGTGTTCATTCTTAAGTAAATTCTGCCCCATCTTTGCATCAATTTGTGATGTGGCTTTCTTTAAAAAAAAAAGAAAGCTGTACGAAAATAATCACAAAATACACATTTTTTAAAAAATGATATTTATTAAAAGTTTAAAAAGTTTAAAAATTACAGAAAAAAAGAAGAAAAGAAAACAACAAAAAATTTAACAAACCATACATTACAATACTATATATATATATATACACACACACACACACACACACACACACACAATACAATACAACAATAACAATAAAAAAACCAGAGAAAAAACACACAACCAATATTCCATATCTTAATCTTCCAATTACTTGTTTCATCGACCTCCTCACACCTCCCTTTTTGTATTCTAGTTTAATTATTTGTTTCAGCAAATTCTTTCCATCTTTCTCAATTTTTATTGGGTAATTTATCTTAACAGTCTAACCTATTAATTAACTCAACAAATCCTTTCCATCTTTCACTATATTCTGTCATTCAGTTTGCCTTAATTTATTTTAACCTTATCTTACCATAAGGTAAAGGTAAAGGTACCCCTGCCCGTGCGGGCCAGTCTTGACAGACTCTGGGGTTGGTGCGCCCATCTCACTCAAGAGGCCAGGGGCCAGCGCTGTCCGGAGACACTTCCGGGTCACGTGGCCAGCGTGACAAGCTGCATCTGGCGAGCCAGCGCAGCACACGGAAATGCCGTTTACCTTCCCGCTAGTAAGCGGTCCCTATTTATCTACTTGCACCCGGAGGTGGTTTCGAACTGCTAGGTTGGCAGGCGCTGGGACCGAGCAGCGGGAGCGCACCCCGCCGCGGGGATTCGAACCGCCGACCTTTCGATCGGCAAGCCCTAGGCGCTGAGGCTTTTACCCACAGCGCCACCCGCGTCCCTATCTTACCATAAAATACCTTAAAGCTTAAAACTTAATACTTATTTATACATAACTCCTTATATCATTTCTACTAAAGTCAAATAGTTTCATTCCAACATTTTTTTTCCTGATACTCATTAATTTTACACCAATTGCCAAAGTAAATCTTTAAAAACTTTCTTCCAATCTTCATCCAGCGTCTCTTTTTCCTGGTCTCGGGTTATGTCAGTCCTTACTGTCCATTCCTTCTAGTCCATCAACCTGGTAATCTTGTGTCCAATGCTCTTAAGTCTCTTCCATTTCCCTTCTGCAGATCTTCCTCTTGTTTATACCCACACTTGACCTTGTCTTTTGTTGATCTTTTTCTTAATTTCTTTCCTTTCTCATTGAGGAGTAGGTCTCGGGGAAACTCCAACCCAAAAAAAACTCCATCTCCCCTCAGCAGATCAGCCCATTCCCCACAGTCCCATTCCCCACATTCAGCAATGTGACCCAGAAAGTATTTAAACACATGTTTCAAAGTCCCTCCAAAATTAAGAGCCCCCACAACTCCAGACCCCCCCTGGCCCGCTCCAGATTCAATGTTCAAGAACAGCGGCTTATGCTCCTGCAGGGCCTTGGGTATCTCCATTTGTGTTACTTGAGGTTCAGCAACAACCTCCTCCATTGTCTTCTGCATTTGCGCTTGCCCTATCAAAACAGGTTCCTGGGTTGGTTCCTGAATAGTTTCTATAAGAGTATTCGCTGTTTGTCCAAGGTTTATGACTGCAACAGTCATCAAATCCATCTTCTCATGCAACTGCTCCAACAAAGCATTTGTCTTGCAAAGAGCAAGCACCAAAGCTTCTTCTAAACACATTTTATTCAAGGTCAAAGTCTGGTCCCACGATCCTAATCTTCACAGCTGTGAAATCCCCAGATCAACTCCAGCAACAATTTAACAGGCTCCCTCTAGAGGAGATAATTTCTATTTGTATCCATCTTTTAAAAGCAAGTCCAACAAAAGAAAGTTACTTTCATTTTTCAAATTTTTTGTTTCTTTTAAATGCAAAGGGCAACATTGGAATCAATTTGTTTCTCTTCTTTAACTATCTGTCAAAAGACGTTCTATTCACAGTCAATGAACTCCCCCAGAAATTTTTGTCTCTGACACCCCGTTGCCAGGTTTGAGACAGTGGAAATTTATCTTTCTTTACTCTCTCTCCTGCAGGCTTAAACAGTCAAAACTCCCCCCCCCTTTTCTCCTGCTTCCAAGAGGGGTTTTGGTGGTTAAAACTGAAGGAAATTTAGACCTTTATATACGACTTTCCAGACTTTAGCTTGCACAATTTTTGCTTCAATCTATTTACAAAAGTGGAAGGCGGACTTCCTGTTTAGAACCTTCCCGCTTTGATGCCAAATTAAGATGTTTCTTAGTCCAATTTTCCGTTCTACTCACGGGTACTTGTTTAGAGTCCAATTGTCCACAGGAAAAAGTCAGCGCTCTACGGCAACGGCTGTGCAGCTTCACTCCATAAAAATAGCGGTCGATTCAAAACACCGCGCCGCTCACCCCACGTCGCTTCGGATCCCCGAAAAGGGGTTTCCTTGCGTGTAGGGGGGCGCTCCTGGTGTCAGCCGAATCCCACGTTCCCAGGCTTCCTCCGCCTGGGATTTTTAGAGGGTCTCCGCCTTCGCCGCGGTGGCCAGACCAGATTTTCGCTGAGCGGGTTCCTCTGGATCAGAGGAATTCCGCCATTGCCGATGGCGCTAACCCGAAAGTCCCACAAAATACACATTTAAACATGCATTTTATCTCAAGGCACACATTTCTAAGTGTACTTAATCCTCCGCTTTTAAAACATTTTGGTCCTGTTTTGAGCTAACAAGTATATCACAAAATTCAGGAAAATGAGAATTACGAAGGATCATTTTCTGATTCACATATTATCCCCTGGGACAAGGATTGGGAATCTTTTTCGGGGCAAGAGCAGCATTTTCTCATAAGTAAGCGTGGAGCCAGGGTCATAGGCAGTCAGAACAATTTATGTACATTCCAGTCAGACAAAAATCCATGGGGTTCTGCAAACTACTGATCCAGACACCCATTTCTCAATTAAGCCAATCAAGAGGCATTATCCCAGTTAAAGAGCACTTGAACAGGGGCATAGCCTAGGGAGAGTCCTGAGGGCAGGAGAAAGATGCCAAGGGTGCAATTTCAGACCCTAGGCCTGGGATCCCCCTCCCTGGATCTAGAGTGTGTGAATTAAGTTGGTTCACTTAAAAATGAAGTCTGCATTTTCCCTCTATCACTAATCAGAAATAGGCCTAGGCACTGGATTCTATATTTCATTGACGTATCCCCCGCCCATGCTTTCTGTATCTCCCTGCCTGAGATTTACTCCAGCAAGTGCAGTTCTTCTGGTAGGCTTGGTACTCATCAAGCCAAGGTGGAACTTATATTTTGATGGAAAAATACAGAAGTGGAGCCTGAACATCTGCTGGATAGGAAGCCTGAGAAGTCAATTGAGTTTTACACTCCTGAACGCCCAAATTGCTCTTTTCAGTCTCTGTGTCCCCGGAGGAGTCAGCAGAAGCAGCTACTTGGGTGTGATCAGCAGGGGCAAAAATTGTACAGGCAGTCATAATGGTAGGCTTTATGAAGGAGTGAAGAGAGAGAGAGAGAGGAGCTTCTTATTCATAATAATGGAGTAGGCGAGGGTTACTTCGTTAGGGTGCATGGCATGTTCCTTCTGAAGCATGTGAAATTTCACGCACAGCAAGCTGAAAATAATCCCAGATTCATGGAGCGGTTTATGAGACATGAGCTCGTGAAATTTTGCAGCCTTGCTAATGTTAAATACGCGGGATGGGATGCACAGTGCTTAGGATTTAATTGAATAGCAACTGAGTTTTAATTAAAGCCTCTCCAAAGCTGTTTGGGAAATCTCAACTTCACTGTCAATATAAAGACAACAAATGTTCTTTAAGATCTATGTCGGCCATCATCAGTTTCTTTTACAGAGCCCGATCTTGTTCTCAGATGGACTTAGGTGGTCTAAATGAGAGAGAAATTAGACTCATAGTGTTGACATAGCAAAACTATCGCTGTAGGCAGGAGACAGATGAACCCAACACAAGTTTGCAGATGCAGATAAAGCCATACATGTACTTATAGACAATTAAATGGCTTTTGCTCTGAAGCAGATTATTATGACCCCTATAAAGCTACTTGGAATTAAGCAGGCAAAGCCATTCAAAGCTGAAAGATGTGTTCAGTGGCATTATAGTTTTAAATTAATAAAATGACACAAATTAAAATTCTCCAGCAACAGATTCTCTCCCACTTGCCAAACCGTTCCCAACCTTTTTGGGCATGGAGAAAATGTTTGGAAATGTAATAAGCAATACAGTGGTGGTGGTTGTTGTCGTTTAGTCGTTTAGTCGTGTCCAACTCTTCGTGACCCCATGGACCAGAGCACACCAGGCACTTCTGTCTTCCACTGCCTCCCGCAGTTTAGTCAAACTCATGCTGGTAGCTTCGAGAACACTATCCAGCCATCTCGTCCTCTGCCGTCCCCTTCTCCTTGTGCCCTCCATCTTTCCCAACATCAGGGTCTTTTCCAGGGAGTCTTCTCTTCTCATGAGGTAGCCAAAGTATTGGAGCCTCAGCTTCAGGATCTCTCCTTCCAGTGAGCACTCAGGGCTGATTTCCTTCAGAATGGATAGGTTTGATCTTCTTGCAGTCCATGGGACTCTCAAGAGTCTCCTCCAGCACCATAATTCAAAAGCATCAATTCTTTGGCGATCGGCCTTCTTTATGGTCCAGCTCTCACTTCCATACATCACTACTGGGAAAACCATAGCTTTAACTATATGGACCTTTGTTGGCAAGATGATGTCTCTGCCTTTTAAGATGCTGTCTAGATAGTAAATCTGCCCATGCACAATTTCACTTTCTGGATTTCCCCATCCCTTCATTAGTACTGTTATTTTCAAAATCTTCATCCCCAGCTGTTTTTCCCCTCTCTTTTATAAAAGAGCACAGAATCGTTGAACATGGAGCGCAGTGAACCCACAGTACAGTAAAGGAAGGAACAAGAAAAAGTGTTTCATCCCTTAATTATCAGGAGACAGATCACATTAGTCCAAGCAGTAGCAGCCTCACAAGACAGCCTGGATGGAAAATCTCTAGTGCACTACCACAAGCTTATGCCGGTGATGGGACTCGGTTGTTTCATTCTCATGGACCCTGGTTCAGCACCTGCCTGTTCAGAACCATCTTGATACATCATCCTGTCACTCATTCTCCCTGCTGAGATGCCTGGCTTGCATTGGCCTTTTAACTGTGGTGACCCTCAGATCTGCCGTAACCTTGCTGTAACCCTTGATTATCATCTGAGTAGCCAAAGTAGTCTTCCCTAAGCTTTTTAAGGGTACAGGAGTACACTACGGCCACAACCAATGTTTGGCATTTTAACCCATGACTAGAGATGGGGGAATCTGTCAACAATGGTGGAGGAAGAGGAGTGTGTGGGGAGCGGACTGCCCCTGGCAGCTCAATCCCGGTGGGGTGCCATTGTGACTGCCCCCCGCCCGCACTGGGTGCCCCACCCCCGCATGCAGTGTGCCACGCCCCCAAGACGCATGCCAGCCCCACCCCCACCTGCTCTCCACCCTCCAGTGCTGGAGCATGAAGCTCCGCCACTGTCTGTCAATTTTGTTTTTTCACAGTTTCTCATTCTGCCACGTCAGTTTGCAGTTGTTGTTTTTAAGTTCTCCTGAAAATCCAGCAGCATTTTAGTGTGAATTTCTCCTACTGTATAATATACACATTCCCCCCCACTGAAACAATCTTCCAAATGTAGTGCCTTTTTGTATATTATTTTCACTAAAATCATATTTTTATGCCCACAATTCTAGTATTTGCATTTCTGTACACATTGCTTGGCTGGAGAACCATTCGCAAAAATTACAGAAGTGCAAACTTTTAAGGATGGCTGGGTTTTGGTTCTCTTATTATTTCGGAAAGTGTGGGTTAGGAAGATTCACTTTTAAATGCAAACTGAATATAATTTATTCCATCTCCCTACTCCTAACATAATTACTTGTAAAAGTTTGATGGGTTATTAATACACATTGCAAGCGTTTTATAGACAAGCTCTTATCTCTGGGGCTGAGGGGAGGGAAAGAACTATGTAGTGTTGATGTTTTTAAACCACCCTGTTGAGATGCTGTAAAAATTGATTCCCTCTTTACAGGGGCTTGGGATCCAGAACAGAATCTGACATCTTTAACTTAATACATGGGAGGGATGAATGTTCAAAGTTTGTGCACTCACTCCTACCCTGTACATATATTTCTATCCTCTGTTTCCATGCTCCATTCGAAATGCTGCCTAATTTACCCGTTACTTCTTTTCATTGCATCCAAGTTTATAAATTGTAAGCTTAAGTGAACAAAATTATTTTAATTTTAGAACATAACTGGCAGCAATACACACACAGTAACGTTATGTATGCAATTAACAGATTACCACAGGTTTGCCTAGTATATCTTCCTTGCAGACATTTTCATTGTTGCGTTTTCTTGCTCTAAAGTGCTGCTGTCGTACTGAGGTGTTCTGCCAGATGAATTTTACTGTTTTTAAATGGCACTGCATTCACTCTACAGCTCTCAACTCCCAGCAGTGTAAAATGGCTTTGTGGTATCTACAAATGCCTTCTGTACAGTGATAAGCAACTGGCAGGCCGTGTGCCAAACCTACCCTGCAGAATATGTCAGTTGGCCCACTCTTACCAATGAAAGAAGCTTTCTAGATCCATGCAAGTATGATTTTGTAACAGGGATGGGTAATCTGTGGCCTTCCAGGTGTCATTGCACTCCAACTCTCATCCAGCCCCAGCCATAATGGCCAATGGTGGGAGTTGTGGTCCAGCAAGAACTGGAGAGCCTTAGTTTCTCCATCCCTGTTCAATGGTTCTGTATTACATATTTCTTGTTGACCGACCCCTTCTCTACCACCAGATGTGTTCTGGGTTTTCGAAACCTCCCCCACCTTTTGTGTCAGGGTGATCTTCGCAAATCCTCTCCAGTGAGCTGGAGAACAACATTTGCCTGCAAAAAGTATATGTATTAGTCAAATTTTCATACCTAAAAAATTGTATATTGAGGGATCGTGTAGCAAAATGCTGACAAATTTTCTTAAGGGTTTAAAAAGAAAATCACAAGCTGGTGCAGAAGTGTGGAAAACTGGATTTCAGAGTGTAAAAACAAGAAAGTGATAGAAAATTGAAATGGATAAATTCGTTTATGTATTGCATTTGCATCTTCAGCCACAACAGGCACTTTGATCACCAGCACTTTGACTTTACCCCCAGAAACACCCTCTATTGTCTTCTTGAGACAGACAAATGTCAACAACTGTATTTTTATTCCACCTTTTTCTCCAAGGAGGTCAAGGTTATCCTCCTCCTCATTTAATCCCCTCAACATGTGAGGTGAGTTAGGCTGAGAGGCAGTGACTGGCCCAGTGTGTTTCATGGCCAAGTGGGGATTTCAGTCCGTCTCCCAAGGTCTGAGCCTGACACTCTGACCACTTCCATTTCTCACCCTCTCTTCCTGCATCTGTCTGTCCATCTGTCTGTCTCTGTGTCTCTCTCGATCCTTGCTCCCTCTCCCTTTTCCTTTCTGCCTAGCAAACTGCCAGTGAAGGGTCTGATCAATCTTGTTGAATGGTTGAACTGATGATTCACTGAGGGTTTTCTTTCATCTGTTCCAATTCCTTATATTTTGCCCTCCTGTCTCATTTCCCACTGGGCTGCCCTTGCTCCCCAGTGAATTTAGGCTGAGGACTGCACAGGCTACAGATTGCCCACCCCTCTGCTAAAATCTCTTTCTTCCCCCTCTCCCCCCTCAAATCTGAATTGTTCCTCCTGTCCATCACAGGCTAAGTGTGAAGGAAAATGGCGTCCTGAATCATACACCTAATGTGTCTCACAGTCCTTTTGTATTAACTGTGGAGGGTTGAGCTCCATACCTCCACTGAAATTCATCTTGTGTAGCATCATCTCATATTTTATCATTCCCTTTAATGCCACTTCCAGGATTATGGAAATCAGCCCTGAGTCCATTTTCCATAATACCTCCTACAGGTGTTGAATATCATCACTGTGTCCACTCCCAACCCCTCAGGGATGTTCAAGCTTTGCATTTAATGAGTGTACAATTTGCGAATCTGTGTACACAACAGTGGAACTGTACACTCATACAGTTATTCACATGTAACGTTCAACGAGTGTACAGTCTGTGTACACAACAGGTGAGCTGTACAAATCAATAAATGCACACACTTTCATACAAACACTTGTACATGTATAAAGGCCGCTTGTACCCAGGTTCAGAGTGATATGTGAACAAGCCTTAGAAGTGAGACTGGTGATTCTTAAAAACTGCTTAAGTAGCTGTAGCAGCAATTGCACACATCCCGTTCCCCAGCTATCTATGACTTCCTCCATTCTTTCTCCGTCCTCTATTTTACATCTACCTGTAAAGCATACAACAATAAATAAACACATTCTGGGTCAAAGCATGGGGCTCTTTTACTGTTTCTCTGCCCCTGGCTGGGCTTATAATAATTGGGATTTTAAAAATAGGCTCTGAAGTCAACGCTAAGACAAATCAGTAGCAAACTTTAATTATTAGGTTGGCTTTCTGTCTGCGGAAAAAGTGATTTGGGAAAGCAGCTGCTGTCCCAGAATGTTTAAGGTGAAGTTGATGGAGGGAGAGATATTACACCAGTGCTCTTTGGAGCCTTTATCTAATTAGATTTCGACAAGACTCTCTGATAAAGAAACATATTTCTGCTACCTCAGAAATAAGGTGCAATGGAGAATTCAAGAACATGCGCTGTTTATAGACCATTACGGACCGATAGAGATTAGTGCTAATGGCTAAATTATATCCTGGCCCAATCGTAAGGTTACTTCTATTCCCGATACAGCATTTAAACGGCTTAGATGATGAAATCAACAGCAGGATTGGTATCTTAATTTGCTAATAACAAGAAAAGGGGGAACAGAGGACCAACCTGCCTAAGTGACATTGCTAGGATTCAGCAGGATTTAAGCAGATTAGAAATCACAGCCATCATGTAGCAGATGGCGTTTTCGACGTGCAGCATCAAAATGCAAAGTTAGTTAATGAATTTCTGACATGGAATGTCTCTGAAATGCTATTCCCAGTAAGGCTAGGGTGAAGCAGAGCAGAAAAACACAAATATAGCAAAGCAGGGATGGATCAAGATCTACTAATCCTCACACCCCCTTGCAAATTTATTTCTTGAGAGAAAGAAACAGCTGCTAGATTCAACCAGAGATAGAGCAGAATCATATGGTTCACAAACAAGATGCCCAACATTATGGTAGGTAAGTGGTAGGTGGAAAATGTGCTTGCATATCGCAGTCAGTTCAGTTGGGGAGGGGGCTTTAAACAACACACCCTCAGTGATTGCCCTTAACAGGGACCAGATGGGACTTGCAAACTTGCAATTCTTCCACAATGTCCTTGATCTTCTTGGGTGACCATGGTTGAATATGCACCATGCATTTAAAGCAATGCTATACCATTTTAAGAGTCATGGTTTTCCCCAAAGTCTCCAGTAAGCTGTAATTTGTTATGGTGCTGAGACCCCCTGTTCTCCTCCCAGAGCTACAATTCCCAGAATAGTTCCCCCACTTCCAGGGAATTCTGGGAACTGTAGCTCGGTAGGGGGAACAGGGGCCTCCTAACGACTCTCAGCACCCATAACAAACTGCAGTTCCCAGGATTCTTTGGCGGAAGCCACTACCACTGAAGTGGGATCAGAGTGTTTTAAATATATGGTACAGATGGAGCCCATTAGGTAGGTTCATACCTACCTGATGCTGATTGAAACTGCCAAGTATGATCTGCTCTGACTGCCAATAGCTCCCTAGGGTCCCTTCCATCCCTTGCTACCTAATTGCTTAACTGGCAGTGGCAGGGGTTGAGCCTGAGATCTTCTGCATTCAAAACATGTGCTCTGCCACTGTTTAATGCCCAACCCCTGCCATGGAAACTCTGTGCAAAGTGAGAAGGGTGTTACTATTTGTTCCTAGCAAAGTCTCTATACTACTACCTCCTGGGGGTGGCAGCCCCGACAGAAAACACATATGCTGATGGTAGAGATGGGTGGAATGTGTTACTGTGCACCTTGCATACAGATAACCTTTGCCCACAGCCACACATCCCATAGATTCACTGCCAACAATTCATTATTTTACCATAAGAGTCAATGATAGTCACCCACTTCAATGGGCGAACTTGGAAGAATGCACTCGGAGATAATATTTGGATTGGAAGTATCCATTCTGCTTTCCCATGCTGGCCACATTTCTGGGGTGAAAATTGGGGACCAAAGGCACAAAAGGCCTCCACTTTGCCCAAAGTAAATAGGTCAGGCCAACGCCTAGATGGGTGATGGCCTGGGAACCATGTGTATGATGCCCAGACAGAAGAAAGATTGATTATGAATGTATTAAAATAAAACAAAGTACTTTGTCCTAGAGGGACATGGGTGGTGCTGTGGGTTAAACCACAGAGCCTAGGACTTGCTGATCAGAAGGTCTGCGGTTCGAATCCCCGCGACAGGCTGAGCTCCCGTTGCCTGGTCCCTGCTCCTGACAACCTAGCAGTTCGAAAGCACATCAAAGTGCAAGTAGATAAATAGGTACCACTCCAGCAGGAAGGTAAACGGCATTTTTGTGCGCTGCTCTGGTTCGCCAGAAGCAACTTAGTCATGCTGGCCACATGACCCGGAAGCTGTACACCAGCTCCCTCGGCCAATAAAGCGAGATGAGCGCCGCAACCCCAGAGTCGGCCACGACTGGACCTAATGGTCAGAGGTCCCTTTACCTTTATCTTTACTTTGTCCTATAAAACTTAGTGGTCATATAAAACTTAATGAAAGCCAGTGAGAACTGAGAATATTGGTGTTGGGAGTTCGGTAAATATTTTGCAGTGGTGTGCAGAAAGGAATAGTCTGGTAAGATGGCTGGTTGAAATGACAAAGAAAACTTAAGGTTTATTATTCACAGCAAACAAAGTGTTCTTGTTGTTGATGATACTGATGATGCATTTATACCCTGTTTATGCAAAATCTATTAAATACATACACTCATAACAAAAACAGCATGGTACCAGTATCCACATTCTAAGTAAATGTTTTACATGTGGCCAAGATGGAGCAAAGAACTTAACACTGGCACATGCTAACTTACACTGACTAAACTTAAGAGAAGTAGCAGAGAGGAAGTAAAACCTCTTTACCAACTATGAGAGAAAGAATCAGTGAGAAGGGAGAACAGGCAGCCTTTTTGTCAATCGCCCCCCGATTGGTTCAGGTAGCATATTGCAGGCATTGTTGCTTTACTCCCAATAATCAGAACAAAGGATTCTTGCTGGATCAGATCAACGGTCCATCTATCTCTGCAACCTGCTTAACACAGTGACCTCAGGGAATAACACAAGAAGGAAATTAAGGCAAGCAGCACCAGGAGCTAATATCCAGCAACTTACTGCCCCAGAACCTAGGGATCCCATAAAGCCCTTGTGATTCATAACCGCTGGAAAAAAAACCCTATCTTCTGCCAAGATGTATCGTCCTCTTTTAAAGCCATCTAAGTTAGAAGCCACCCCCACACCTTGCAGCAGATAATATCATAAAGTCATGGTATGCTGTGAGAAAAAGCATTTCCTTTTATCAGTCCAAAATCTGCTGTCAATCTGCTTTCATGGAATGAACCCCGCAATCACCATGCATGATTTTTTTTAGCCTTCACCCTGTCCTCCTCACTTTGTTATCACTTTATAATCAATACCACAAAACTATAAAAAAGCCCCCAAAATATGCTTTAGTCCAGCAAAGGGAAAGGCTTTTAGCCCAGAGGTAGCATTTCCCCAAAGGGCAAAGTTCCACTGGCTGCAGGCCCATGGTGGAGAGTGCCAGAGCCTAAAGGAGGCAGGCCCAGAAGCAAATATTGGTTGAGCAATGGGTGCTATTTCAGCCAGCAGTTTCTACACCCCTGTACACACCTTTCTCCATCCTCCAGCCAGGCAAGCAAGAGGCATTATCTCAGTTAAAGCACATGTTCCAGCAGTGCTATTTTTCTATTTAAAAAAGAGGTGCCGGAACTCACCATTAATGCATTCCTTCTTCTCTTATAATGGCAATGGTGCCCACCTGTAAGGTGCTGGAAATGAGTTCCAGCAAGTTCCGGCTGAAAAAAAGCCCTGTGTTCCAGCCGGGCAAAAGCACTCAAGGCAGGTGCAAGGCTCACGAGAGGTGTGGCCTGGAGAGAGCCCCAGAGGTGCCAGGTTGCCCCCTAGATGGAGAGGGCCTGGTGTGAATCTAGTGGAGCCTGAGCACTCTGGTGGAGCCGGGTACTGAAGCTGTGGTGTGCATTGTGCATCATGCAAGACCATGCAATGCGCGCCAGGCCCCCTCAGAATTGAGGGGCCCCCTTCAAACAAATATTGAGGGGGCCGAAGACTCCCTGGCCCTTAGAATTGGTGTAGCACATTCAGTCCATGTTCTATATGTTTTCCATCCCTGCTGTAGCCTTTCCTCATACACAATGTGTTCCAGCTTCCATTCACGGAAGAAAGGAGTGCTAAAAGTACCAAAATGACATGAATATTTGGAGAGACAAGTATTGTAATCAGGCTGCGTCAAACATCCTGTTTTCAAAGCAAGCAGTGAAATGAGAGAATTTCCAGTGTTGCCCTAATTAATAGCATGCTTCCTATTTTGCCAGAGCTGAAGCTTATCAGGCAATTTTTATTTTGTTTTATTTTTCTGGCTATATGCCACCCCTTGTAACAAGCCCTCAGCAAATGTAGACAGTAGTTAATGTGAATTAAGGGAAATGATTGTCACACCATCCAGATTGCTTAGTCAGAACAGTTTGATATTTCACAACTGTCAATACATTCTTGAACATCTTTATTATTCAGAACTCCCACACTCTGTTTAGAATCAAATATACACACTCTCCTCTGTTGTTGGCAGAAGGTATCATAATAGGATGCTTAATTAATAATATCTCCCCCTTCTTCCTAATGATTTCTTGTGGTTTGAATTGACGAAGACAAGGATGAAAACTGAGGAGGTTCCCCTCCCTGTTAATTGGGATGAAGGAGAATTTAGTTTGGTCTACATTCTAAGGCGAAGCAATCTAATTTGCACCGCCAAGTCCAGGAGGTGTGATCCAAAGGATAATTAGCCCAAACCAGGGATTGGAACTTAATTATCCTTCAGATCTTACACTTCTCCAAATTTTGCAATAAAAGCTCTTGGCTCAAAAAATATACCAAATGCATATTTTAGGATAAAGTAGTTTAAAAAAGCATACATTGAGATATAATAGGTATTTAAATATGTATGAAATATGTATTTAAATGCTACTTAAAATATGAATATTTGAATAAATGTTTAAGAACAAGAACACAGATGCCAAAATGGGAGACAATGGACTTATGAATTAACACAGGCAACATTGACAAGGACTGGGAACAGACTGATCTCTCTATCCCTGAATGGTAAATGCGAAGCAACAAACTAACAGCAGCATCACAAAGGTTTTTGTAGAAGGAAAGGAAGCTTTTGGTGTTCCTCCTGGATTTGCCATCAAAACGGAGAAAGCTAAGAATGAGACAGATATGATTGCAGCCAAGTCCTACACAGCTGAGCAATTGAAAGTAGTGGACCTAAGTTAGTCATGTGCATTAATAACATTTTTGTGTGTCCATTGGGACTGGTATGGCCCAACAGGAGGTGGAGTCAGAACCAAGGACAGGCAGAGTCAACTAAGTCGATTTTTGCCCTCCTCCCTGCTGTATTCTACAAGGGCAACACTGAGACTAGGGAGGAGTAGGTTGACAGGGAGTGCCGCCTCCTGGACCGCTTGTAAGTAAGAAGATTGGCAAGTGGGGCTGGCAGATGAATGTCTCAGGTTGATGGGGCAGCGCTAGTGGTGGCTGGTGCCCATTGCAGCTAGTAGGGCAGAAGGCTGAGGGGCCAAGAGTAGGTGGAGCCAGTCACACCCTGGTCAATTGTAAGAAGGAAGGCAGGCAGTTGGAGGCTGGCTGAGAACAGGCTGAAGTTGGTGGTACAGTGCCTCATTTGCCCTAGCAGAGCAGCCTCTAGTGGCCCTAATTGTCATAAATTAATTGCACTATTAAATGATGTTGGGAGGGACAATCAAGTCAAAAGCAAAGACAGAGGCCCTTCCTCTGGTTGTGCCACTGAATCCAGGTAGCTATGAAAAGGAAACTCCATGGTATCAAAAACATCTTAGAGATGTGGGTGAGTGGGGAATAAAATAAAATAAAATCTCCAAAAATCTAGCAACATGAGCTACGGTCACATGGTTTCTACAAGTAATAAGACTAGTGGGAAGTCTTCCGGAGCTGTGATTCCAGAGTTTAATGAAAGGCTGGAGGAGAGAAGGTTAGGAAGGAGACTGATCAATAAACTTGGCACAACGTATATTAAAGGGGAAAACAAATACATAAACAAGACTCTTGAACTTTTATGACACGTTCAGCTGTGCAGCACACAGGAATTATTTGCAAGACGGGCAAACAGTGCTTCATAACACTTACTCTAAGCTAAAGAATATAAAAGGAAAGGGAAAAAGAAAGTGAACTTGCCCCAACTTATGTAGAGTTGCGATCAATGGCTCCATCTACCCTTGTACCAACGGACAATCAGGGATAAGGTTGGGTGGGCAGAGGAGAGAAGGTGAACATAGGGGAGGAAAGTTGCAATTAAGGATGTGTCTGTAATGTTAAAGCCTCAGAAAGGCACATACAGCTGGCTAGGGAAAATAAAATACATAAAATGAACGAACAGAGTGACCTTCTGCATGTTTACACAGATGTAAGCTGTGGGCTTGCCGATCAGAAGGTCACTGGTTCAAAGCCCCACGTTGGGGTGAACTCCCATTGTTCTGTCCCTAGCAATTCAAAAGCACGCCAGTGATAAATAGGTACCACTATGGCGGGAAGGTAAACAGTGTTTCCATGCACTCTGGTTTCTGTCATGGTGTTTGATTGTGCCAGAAGCAGTTTAGTCATGCTGGCCACATGACTCAGAAAGCTGTCTGTGGACAATCACTGCCTCCCTCTGCCTGAAAATGAGATGAACACGGCAACCCCATAGTCGCCTTTGTCTGGACTTAACCGTCCAGGGGTCCTTTACCTTTACCTTTACCAAGTTGGGATGAATGGGACTATTAATTTTGGTTCCCTCTGTTTCTCATTTTTCCAATCTTAAATTTAGTTTTCCACATTTCTGCAGCAATTTGCAATTAAAATAAATCCTCAGGAAAATTTATCAGCATTTTAGTGCAGTTCCACCCCCAATAAACAGAATTTTGTGTGCATTTTTGACTCATAAAGACATTTTTGCAAGTGGTTTCCCCTGATATAATGCATTGTTGTATCTTATTTTTACTAATACATGCATTTTCATGCACATTGACCACAATATATGAAATTCGTATACAGATTGGAGAACTACGTTGGAGAACTACATTGCAAAATACAGGGAAATGAAATTTTTTAAGGATAACTGAATTTCAGTTTGCGAAGTGCTGCAAAAAGTTCAAACTAGATAGCTTCTTACTAAAATGGAGACAACTGAATGCCTGTTTGTCCCGCCCCCGCCCCCAACATCCCTAGATGTGTTTGGTGAGCCTTACTCCCAAATGCGCGTCTGCATAGGTTTGCAGCTGAGCTGTGTAATCTGAGCAGTGAACACATATCTGTATCTCTCTTAAAGAAATGGTTACCAAAAGGGTTTAATTATGGGTTGGTTGATTCACACATCAATCTACGGCTCTTACCTTTGTAAAGTAGGCTGCATCCCAGCCATACAAAAGTCTGAGGATTATGTGCAACCACCACCATGCCATCCGCCATCCCCCATCCCTCCATCCTCTGTCCAGGCAAGCAAGAGGCCTTTTCACAGCTCAAGGACACATTCCAGTCAGTCAAAAGTGCTAGATAGGGATGCAGAGCATAACTCATGAGGAGCGTCATCGGTGGAATGCCTGGATGGCTACATTTGCCCCACTACCACTGACCAAGGCTCTGGTTTCCTCTCCTTTTCTAAGCGCTGGCAGGTTTGCTGTTGCTTATTATTATTCTCCACCTAAAAGCTTCCTATACGATACGATATCCTTATTGTCACTGTCCCTTGCGGAACAATGAAACTGAAAAACTACATAAAACTACATTAAAACTACATAAAACTACCACAAAACTACATAAAAACTACATAAAACATTCAAAAAAACCCTAAAAACTATTGCTCCCAGCGCCAGGCTGTTGCCCAAAGGCTACATTATTTTGCTTCAAATTGTAGACCATCTTTTGTTTTTGTTGTTTCATTGCAGATCCTAGATAACTGTTTAGAAATCTGTTGCTTTGTTCAGGACACTTATCCATACCTGGACATTTTGTAAACTCCCATATATTGAAATAATAAGTCTGCATTGCATCCTTACAGTGGCCTACAGACTGTAAACCTAAAATTCCTCAGCACACCTTAATGCACACCATGTTTTGCTCCTCTATTTATCTACATTGCAAGTGCAAGTATCCAAAGATAAATGGTGAGGGCACGATCCATACACTGACAGAACAGCAGCCTGTGCAGAGTCATCCCCTCCTCCTACATATACTGCTTCCAGCAAATCAGGGTGATTGCTAACAGTTTGCTCTGAGAGCATGGGAAATAGACACCCTATATCAGTGTTTCCCAACCTTTGCCTCCAGCTGTTTTTGAACTACAACTCCCATCATCCCTGACTAGCAAGACCAGTGGCAAGGGATGATGGGAATTGTAGTCCAAAAACAGCTGGAGGCACAAGGTTGGGAAACACTGCCCTATATTATGACGTTCATACAGGATGTTTTAGAATTCACTTTGAACTGCTATTCGATCGGTATTGTTGTTCAGATCTTGGTCCTCCCATGACCTAACTCAGGTGGAACACCTCTGAGTAAGAATTATTCAATTGCATCAAATATTTATTTCTTATGTTAACTCGAAACCCAGGAAGGGAGTTTCCATTTTGATGCTCTGCCTCCTGCATCAAAATAACTTTGGTCACCTCTGTGTTCAAAGGGTCTTGCAAGTTATCACTGTGTACTTCTCAAACAATCGCAGGCTTCAGAGCTCTAAGGCTGTCTTACTCTAGAGCTCTAGCTCACTCCCAGCACTTATGTTTGTTTTTCTTCCTGGACCTCTGTCCCACCTTTCCCCCCAATGTGGCACATATGGTTCTCACTGAATCCCCATAGTGACTGGCCCAAAGTCACCCAGCGAGCTTCATGGCCACGTGGAATTTCAAACCCTGGTCTCCCAGGTTCTCGTCTGACAGTCTAACCACACCATCCTACTGATTTGAAGCCAAAGTCCACACAACATGAGCCACAATCCATAGGCATCATGTAGCTTCCTGAGAAATCCTCCTGTTTGATGAGCTTTCCCTCAAAGCAACTTCCATCTGATTAGAAAACAGAAGCAGTAGCTAAGCTGAGGTGTGTATTTTGCAGGCAGCCTTTACACATTTCTGCATTGCAGGGGGTTGGACTAGGTGAGCCTCGGGTTCTTTCCAGCTCTACAGTTCTATGATTCTATGACAGCCTTGTGAACTGGGGGAACAAAGCAGGGAATGGGCATCAGTGGAAGACATCCCTACCCCGCCCCCCTCCGGTCTGTACAGCAATGTAAGGCTGCGACTTGAAAGGAAGCAGGGAGGGAGAATTACCTTGCTGCATTTCAAGCCACTAACATGTACCTAACTTGATAGTTGGGGAAACGTATACATTCGGCATTGCTGAGTCAGGCAGTCAATGGTTTTCTTGTTCTTTCATAGCCTCCTCTGCACCCCTGCAAAATGATGAATTTAGAACGATAAGTAGCCAGCTTTTGCCATAAGCCACCGAGTGGGTCCTGCGCAAAACAAACCCATTACATGGAGATAAGTACAAAATGCAAACAAATTAACTCTGGCTAATCACCAAGATGTGGACTCCATGCCAGACTCCGCAGCATGCCAACTGCCTTTTTCCAAGGGTATTTGATCTGTGCTTACAAACAACAGGCTTCTTTAAGCATCATTGTCTGCTACTCAGCTGAATTGTCTCCCTTGATGCTCTTCTGCCCTGTGTCAGCCAGATTAGTGGTGTTTGCTTATAAAGTGATAACAAAGTTTGCCATGCAGTGGTTAAAAGCATAAGATGCCAGCTAGACTCTCACCTTGCTCCCTAAGCACATTTAGACAAGCATCCATTTTAAGAGACAAAAGGTTGCATCCAATATACAGTGATACACCCACTGAATTGAACAGACTTTACAAACTTGGGTCCATTGATTTTAATAGGTCTACTCTGAGCAGATCTTGATTGGCTGCAACCCAAACCTCTCACAACTCAGGAGCATGCTGGAAGCCAAACTGGGTGTGACAGCACAATCATTGTTTTTAATACTGATTGGGAGCCGCCCAGAGTGGCTGGGGAAACTCAGCCAGATGGGCGGGGTATAAATAATAAATTATTATTATTATTATTATTATCATTCATGTGTTCACATAACAGAGGGGTCTGGTCTTCCTTTAAGAATAAAAGGCATGTGGTACTGGGATGCTGGCCATTTCTATGCAGTCTTACTGCAGATGATTGCTTCAGGCTGCACATTTATATCCTACTGAACTCAATGTAATTGTTGACAGCTTGCAAGCTTTTGAGAGAAGAGCACCATGCTATTTCATAAGGAGAGCCTGACACACCCACAGCCTCTGGATGATCTCCTGCTCTGTATGAAAGAGAGTGAAATCTTTTGCAAAAGTGTGGCTGGACAGGGTTTGGTAGTGCACAAATTTAAGCAAAGGCTAGAGGTTGTATTTTTCTTTAGTGGGGGGGGGGAGGGGAATGTTGGAAGGAACTTAGAAGGTCTAGCAGCCTGTATTTCCACACTTTGGTTCTTTTTTTTGTGACTTTAAATCTCTGCTGGGAGAATTCACCTTTTTTATGCCTATTTTTTCCTTGCTACCAGCAAAAGTACCTTTAAAGCATTCAAAACAGTCACATATCATCACAGGTAATCCTTTCAAGGTTGACAGCAACAGTTTTGATGACCTTCCAATGTATAATTCTGTAGTTCTAAGATTTAACTTACAGTGATCTATGAGATGCATGGAAGAAGAAGAAGAAGAAGAAGAAGAAGAAGAAGAAGAAGAAGAAGAAGAAGAAGAAGAGGAGGAGAAGAAGAAGAGTTTGGATTTGATATCCCGCTTTATCACTACCCTAAGGAGTCTCAAAGCGGCTAACATTCTCCTTTCCCTTCCTCCCCCACAACAAACACTCTGTGAGTTGAGTGGGGCTGAGAGACTTCAGAGAAGCGTGACTGGCCCAAGGTCACCCAGCAGCTGCATGTGGAGGAGCGGGGAATCACACCCGGTTCCCCAGATTACGAGTCCACTGCTCTTAACCGTTACAAGAAGAAGAAGAAGAAGAAGAATCTAATAGAGACACCAATTAGCAGGGACAAACAAGTGGGAATGTTCTTGGGAACAGTTGGGGTGCATGAGGGCATTAACCAACTGCATGGCATTCCTTTATTAAAGCAGCTCCCTTAGAAGACTGGATGTTAACCAGTTCCCTAAATACATTCCAACATCAAGGAGAAATTAAAATCTGCCCAGGATCCTTTCTTGCATCCCATCTCCTGCATTAACAATAACGTCCAGGCCCTTGGGGAATAAAACACAGTGGAAGTGACAGCAACATGAAAATCTTTAAAAGGGGGGTGGGAAGAAAAGAAAGAATACAGTGATGGCTCATCTATTGTCTGAATTTAGGAGTCTTTTCCTGGTGCTCAAATTACATTATTTAGTATCAATTATCGTTCCACTGAAGCCTCAGAGAGGTGGAGAGGCAAAGTGTTTTTATCTCATTAGCATGTCTTTCCTGTTAACCATTTGCTATATTAGCTCACTTTGATCCTGCCTTTGATTCTATTGTGTGACACGGAGGCCATGTAATCTGCTATTATGTCCATTAATACCAAGGCAGCCCTTTCTCTTTGACAAGCCAATTTGTTACCGTCACATCGGTCTTTGTGGATTGAACCCAGGGGGCTGACACCCTTCTGACTGCCCTGCCTGGTCAAAAATGACAGGCGCTGATTTGACTCAGAACCAGATTGAAGAAACTTCACAGCCGCGTCTGAATAAATGTCACACCAGGAATGATGTAATCACAAGAATGGGTAGCGTGGAAGAGAGGGTCAAAAAGGTATTTTCATTGTAATGATGCCATGGCTAAAAACAAAACAAGAAACAGCACACGCACACACTCCGATGATCTCAATATCCTTTCAAAAGTCCTCAAGTTCCATAGCTAGGGCTGGAGCACTGTGTGAGAGCCTCTACTCTGCATGCAGAGTGCCGCAGGTTCAATCCCCATTGTCTTCAGAGAAGTCTTGGAAAAGCTGCTACCCAAAATTCTGCAGAACTAAGCTTGGCAGGCCAATGGTCTGACTCGGTTTAAGTTAGCTTCCTATGTTGCTAGGTGGGTAATGAACTGGAAAAACTACAGCTGAGTTAAAATGGCCTTCCCCAATTGTCCATGCTGTTTGTGGGATGGCAAAATTAGGGGAGGTGGGATTTTTCTGAATATTCTTGGGGAGATGAAATTCTCTAATAGCTTTTCTAAGAAAATTCTCTTCTAAGAAAATCTGGCTCATTTAGGGCACAATCCCAAAGTGGTGGTGGAGGAATGATATATGAAGTATACATGAAAGAGCTTCTCCACCCCCCACCCCCCATCATTCAGCCCGGACACTGAGGTCCAGCTCCGAGGGCCTTCTGGTGGTTCCCTTACTGCGAGAAGTGAGGTTACAAGGAACCAGGCAGAGGGCCTTCTTGGTAGTGGCCCCCACCCTGTGGAATGCCCTCCCATCAGATGTCAAGGAAATAAACAACTATCTGACTTTTTAGAAGACATCTGAAGGCAGCCCTGTTTAGAGAAGTTTTTAATGTTTGTTGTTTTATCGTGTTTTTAATATTCTGTTGGGAGCCACCGAGCAGGGTATAAATAAATGATGATGATGATGATGATGATGATGATGATGATGATGATGAAGCCAGTACAGCTGCCTCATCCCATGCTCTGCCAGGATTGAGGTGGCAGGGTAGAAGCAAGGACCATGAAATAATCTGGCACTCTTCCATCCATTTCCTGCCTTATTATTTTTTTAAAAAAGAAACAGGGACACAGAGATTTAGCTTAGGAACTTGATAATATTTCTTGCCAGTTGGTGCCATGTCAGGGGACCTGGAGTCAAATACTGTAGTGGCACCAAAGGGCTGTTTTTGGTTGAACCAAGGCTTTAGATGATCCAGCAGTGGTAGGATCTGACATGATCTCCCTATCTGATATTGGCACTCTGTCTCCACTGTTGAAGGAATGGATATGATCTGTCCTATAGCCCTTGGGAACCCTCCCAGGGACTGCAGAATTATAACCTTAATGTTGAATGAAACCCTATTATAAGAGGGCTGAGACGTCCAAGACCTTTGCTTTCTTCAACAATATTTTAAAAGTTATACAATATCAAACCCAGATCCACACACAATTGTTTCCAAAATTCACAGGTGGCTAACTGGTGATGCCACTTTGCCAAATATTCTTTAGGAGAGGACTGAAGTTTTCCAATAGTTTCCAATAGTTCAAGAAGTGCGCAAAATTATCCCACCCGCCTCCCACAAAAAAACTGTGGGAACCCTATATATTATCCACCAGCTCCAACCCATGAGCCCATTGCCTGTGATCCAAAGCAGAATAGGAAAGATGCAGTGTATTAGCAGACTGCTGTGGGAAACCTTTCTCCATATTTTAACAGATTTTTCAAGCCACCTGGACTCTCACCTTACATATTTCGGATATTTAGCTACAAATGCAATTACGTGATTTCCACAGGGTAGGCGCAAACAATTGTTACACATTGAACCTGCCATTATGCTTCAGGGTCCTCATTCGAAAGCACAAACAGCAGTACTGACTGGTGATATTAAGGTAAAGGTAAAGGGACCCCTGACTATTAGGTCCAGTCGTGGCCAACTCTGGGGTTGCGGCGCTCATCTCGCTTTATTGGCCGAGGGAGCCGGCATACAGCTTCCGGGTCATGTGGCCAGCATGACTAAGCCACTTCTGGCGAACCAGAGCAGCGCACGGAAACGCCATTTACCTTCCCGCCAGAGCAGTACCTATTTATCTACTTGCACTTTGACATGCTTTCAAACTGCTAGGTTGGCAGGAGCAGGGACTGAAGAACGGGAGCTCGCCCTGTCCCAGGGATTCGAACCGCCGACCTTCTGATCAGCAAGTCCTAGGCTCTGTGGTTTAACCCACAGTGCCACCCGCGTCCCTAACTGGTGATATTACTGGTCACTAAATTCCATCATTTGTTGGCTTGGAATGTCAACCCCAGTGACTCATAATATTTGCTTTCAATATGAGGTGAGCATTATGGTACCTAAGTTCTTATTTGGCTCAGGTTTCAGTATAAACCAAGGAACTACCCCTTCCTTCCACCCACTTATTCACTCACCCTTTCAATTACCTGGCTGCTGGAGCAACACCAGTGGTTAGGGAAGGATAAGTTTCTGACTTCCCATCCTGCTCTTGGTGCCTGGTCTGCTGCCACGATACCTAACATTAGTATGGTCACTGGGTGTCCCAGGAAAATTCCATTTCAAGTAGTCTATGCTGCCTGGGGTGCCTTCATAAGAGCATTCATTTTAGGCAACCAGGAGTAAATGAGAAAGAAAGACCCTGTAATCTGAAAATGATCTCCAAAAAATGAGCGAAGCCATAGTCCTCAGAGTGTGCAACTCCCATACCACTAAAGCCAAGGTCATTTTAATAATAGTTCAGGGCTGGGGTGTGTGGAATAAGACCTGCAAAGTGAAAAACAATACTCTCCACCCAACAACTTCTGCAGCTGTATTTGCAGGACTGGTAAAAATGAAAGAGTTTTCTATTAAAACAGGGAGTACCAAAACTGAAAAGGGCAAAGAAAATATCAACCCATGGTGGCATTTCCACAAACTGAAGTGAACAAAAATCAGCAACTGACTTTAACTTTTATGAAAGCTGAAGTGGGGAATTCTATTAGGCTGCAGCTTATTGTTCTCCGGTGCTGAAAAGCAGTGGGGTGGGCTATAAAACCTAGAGTTCTCTTTGAATCGTGAAAAAGGTGCCCAGTGCTAAACAATTATCTGCTCTGCACCATGTGGCAGCTGCAGGGGTAAAATTATTCCTTGCCCATTAAGTAGTGAGCTGCCCATGTTGCTTAATGGAGATTTTCTTGAATTCTTCTTTTTAGGCCAGTCTTGAAATCTGGAGGGCAGCAATGCAGTACCAGAGTTCAGAATGGCCTGTAATAGTAAATGCAGTGCTTCCAAAAATATTCTTGCTAAGAGGTTCCACGTATCATACAGCACAGACAAAGCATGAAAAGTAAGGATAACACTCTCTTCTGTTGTTACCAGAGCACAATATCCAGTTCTGAGCATCTCAGTTTCTGAAGGCTACCCAGAAACTGAAACACTTCCAAAGGAGGCTGATGAAGATGGTGAAAAGGACCCGAGGACTAAGTCCTATGAAGAAAGGTTGAAGAAGAGGAGTGTATTTACCCCAGAGTGCCTAGCAGACAGAGCTCCTTACCACCATGCAAGTTAATACATATGGAACAAGTCATCAAGAAGTGACAGGACTTGATAACATTCAATTGCTTCCAGGGGGGATTATATGGGAATAAACATGGCTGCCTCGTGTAAATACTGCACATCCAAGTGCATGGCAGCAAGGAGCCTCCTGCCCAAGCCACTCAAGCTGTGGGCAAGTGGATACACTATTTCAAACATTTTAAAGAAATACAATGGGGGCAGGGGAAGCAGCAAGCATTTTAAACTGCTTTTAAACATTTGGACCACCACCTAATGGAATCTGCTTAAATGCAGATTCTGAACTAATGTGGGAGAGTGTTGGGAGTATCATCATGCTTGATGTAGTAAAGAGCTCTTCAAATTTCCTCTAGTTTAGGGTTACCTCGGGGTTTGCATTAGGGATGGAGGGATGCTCCTATTTGCTTCCTGTGAGCTTTCTTTCAACGCAAATTGCAGCTGTGGGGGCCCTGATTTTGATCAGGACCACAGTGGAGAGCAAAGAGTTAAATCCCCTTGACTCCCCACCACATCAGGGTCCCAGTCCATGTCACACACACCCATCTAGTTTGGAGCCTAAGTTTGTCTGCCCACAGTAGGCCAAGTTATGACAGGGGCAGCAGAACCTCCTCAGAAACTAACCTCCAGCTTCTCAGGGCTTAACTTTTAAGTCATACTTTCACGTTGTAATACAGAGGAATGTTTGCATGGCTCCTGTCCGATAACAGAACGATTAGCATTCATTAAGCACAGCCATAAATCTTCTCTCTCTGAAACTGCACTAACAAAGTCTTCCAGCCATCGGAACAAATGCCACACTTAATCTTCCTCCTCTGCTACCTCATCTACGGCTCATGTTCCAGGGAAAGGTGTTCGGTATGCAAGGAGGAGGAAGGAGGGCTTGTTTTGCTTCAGATAAAAGTTAGCAAAACAAAAGACTGTGACTTTGCTAAGGAAGCCACTTATTTCCAAAGCAGAGATGGAGTTGTTATTTTTTAGCAACATTTATGAGGGACATATGCCCAAGGCAACATTGGGCAGAGCAATGTATGTGACTCTTATATTTGTCCAGTAGGCTACACCCCACCCATGCAAAAGTCAGAGGTTTCTATCTAACCCCCTGCAGACATGTACGGCTCTATCCACCATTCAAGCAACTAAGAATAGACACAGTCCAAGGACATATTCCAGACAAAAGCACTTGAGGAAAGCTCAGAGCAGGGCCAGTGAGGGGTGTGGCCTACCAAGAGGGGTTGTGGCTTAGGGAGAGTTCCAAGGGCCAGTTAGAGAAGTTTAGAGGGCCACATTTGGGCTCTGGTCTCGAGGTTACCCACCCTTGCTATAAAGTCAACTCCTACCAAAATACCAAATAGTTGCTAGGCAGGAACCAAATAGTTGCTGGGCAGGAGACAGCTTAGGAGCATCTCAGCTTTGCTGGCATCTGTCTGTCTCAAGAGACAATGGAGTGCACCTCCAGGGGTAAAGTCAAACCACTTGGTTGGCAGCCACAATGTGACCTCACTGGAGTGCAAGCCTGAGGTTCTGAGCTGCCTCGCTGATGTGGTCCAAAGGAAAGGAAAGCATTTGGCTACAGGAGTTGCCAGAAGGAGGCATGCAAGGTGCCTATCCAGCTGTCTTAGGGACTTGTGTGGGGTTTCCTCCTTAGCCTTTTCTTCTCCCAAAGATATCCCACAAGTCAGAGGAGGTTAAGGATCTGAGTTTTCCTTCTGCTGAGTGGGCAACATTCCCAGGTTGACGAGCCTCATTTACCCCCCACTTCACCCCAACAGCACATGCATAAAACTCCTTCATGACCATTGGACCCACTATTGGTCTCATCCGCTCAATCCTCCGGAGCCTGTCTTCACATGCAGGGGAAGTCCCTAACTCACTGAGGGTTAGAGACCCATCAGCTACCCTCACCTGGTTTAGTTTGCCAGTCAAAGCCGTTCCTGGGGTGTGGCTACTGTCACATACTGCCAGCTTCTAGGAACCACAGATGAGAGCAGAGTAGGGACCAAAGGTGGACAAAGTACCTCAGAAGGATCTCGACATGTTCCCCACCAGAGATGATACCACTCCCCTAACACCCCATACAACCCGGCGTCTAATGTGCAATTTAAAAAAATCCTGAAACCAACCAATTATTTTATGCTGTGAATGAAGGTGTCTAAACCCTTTTGCATTCTTTACATGCCTGAGTGATGTAGCAAGAGCCACTGTTTGGACACGCCAGATGGACCCCGCTCTATCTTCTCTTTCTTTAATGACTGGTGCAGGGCCATCTTTAGCAAATGTGCCGCCGGGGTGCAAAGATCTGCCCAGCGCCCCCAAATTTAGTTGAGCCCCTAAATTAACTTTTATTATGCTTATGTCACTATTATCATTTGATAAATAGCGCTCACGTCTGCGTGGCTCCAAAAGGAGTTTTTTGTGTGTGTGTTGTTTAAAACCAGCTTTTCTAAAGAAGACAAAGAACACATTGGGAGCCGGTGTAAAGACTCCATGCATGCACTTACGGTCGTAGGGAGGTGTCTGAAAGATGGGACAGGTGCGCATTGTGTGCATGCGTGGGAGAGCCATCTCATGCAGCCTTTCATTGTGGAAGCAACCTTATTTCTAGAGGAGCTGGCAGGGCCCTTGCGAGCGCGCATATACGAGTTCTTCTTAGGAAGGTTCCGGAGCCTGTGTGTACTCCCGTTGCTAGATAGGCACGTTCTCTTTCTGCCTGTCTCTCCCTCTTTCCTGTCACTCCCCCTCCTCCCAGCAGGCAGGCGGCGTAAGATCAGTCGTGTCAAAGGTGCTGCTGACCCTGCTGCCGCATAGCAGCTCAATACAATGCGCTTAGCGGCTTCAGCAGCGGGTGCCTGGCATCCCCCAGAATTCGACGCCCAGGTGCCCTGCACCCCTTGCACCCCCAGGTAAAGACGGCCCTGGACTGGTGAGCCAGACAGAGTCACAGAAATTTGTTTCACATTCCAGCTGCATGGATATACAGTGGTACCTCGGGTTAAGTACTTAATTCATTCTGGAGGTCTGTTCTTAACCTGAAACTGTTCTTAACCTGAAGCACCACTTTAGCTGATGGGGCCTCCCGCTGCTGCCACGCTGCTGGAGCACGATTTCTGTTCTCATCCTGAAGCAAAGTTCTTAACCCGAGGTACTATTTCTGGGTTAGTGGAGTCTGTAACCTGAAGCGTATGTAACCTGAGGTACCACTGTATCCCATTTCAGTCCAAATCCAGCGCTCTGCAACATTCAGATGCCTTTATGCTCCATCCATAAACTTGCTTACAGACATTTTGTGCTCCTAAATGCTGAAAAACAACAAAAGGGGACATTTCCCGACAGAATATTATATTATAATTCACATAATTTGAAAGCATTTTTGGCTGCTCAGATCTGGCAACCAAGAATATGGCAACTCTTTAGCACACCAGGTGTATAACCTTTGACCCTTTAGCACACATGTCTTCCCAGGTAGAACTACAGATCATAATAGTACTGAATTGCTGAGATTATGCATATGAACTGCTTTTCTGAACACCCTACAGAGGCATGTCAATGCCAAGCCTTAGGAAGGCTGTAATCCTCGGCACTCTTCCTTGGAGGTGCATTTCAATGAAGACAGTGGGGATTGCTTCTGAGCAAACATGTTCAGGGTTGCACTGTGGACTGAGCATTTTTCAGCCACATTGATCTCAGTGGCAGAGTAAAAACACCTTCTCTTCTAGAAATCAATAGGACTTAAAAATGCAGCTAGATCTTGCCCATTGTTTGTGAACCTGAAAATGCCTTTGCAACACAGCATTCAATGTTGAATATTCCACAGTAAGGAAACAGATTGAAATCTTCCATCTGATGCCTGGTCACCTGCAAGTGATTTCAACTCACCCAACCTGGCCTGAATGTGAAATGTATCAAATTTCTCCCCCATCTCTATTTTTCAATAGACATATATGGAATCACACCATAAAAACCCCAGATATATAGCATTTTGTATTCCAGCAGTCATTGTAGGAACACTTAGTTTCATCTTTTATTTTCTATGGGAACCTATTTATATACTCTAGTAAGAGATGGAAGCTTCAAAAAAAAAGTCTAAGTAATACCACTTCACTGGTTTTATATATTTTTTTTCAGGGTTTAACACATGCCTGTTCAATGCTGTAAAAGATAAAAAGGTAAATGGGGGGAAAGCCGTTTTGTCTTCACCAAGGAAGCACTTCATAATTATTTCATTATCTACGCGTTATTTTTATCACTAACTTATAAGCCTTAGTTTTATTATCCAAAACCCTTATGAGTATACATAATAGGTATATTGGCAAGCAGGGAGAGGGAAGAAAGCTTAAAACCTCTTCCAGAATGAATTAAAAAGAAATCCAAGTGAATATATCAAGCAATATTATATCCAGCAATGCAGTTCTGCTGGGAAAATCAACTCTCAATGCCCAGGATACAGTGGAAGGGCTGGTTGGTTTGGTTTGGTTGTTGTTGTTCTTGTTGTTTGTTTGTTGTTGTTGTTGTTGTTAAAAAACCCTCTAATACTGAGTGCACGCTGACATGATTTGCAAGACTGTAGATGCAAACTTCTAGCAGCTCATGTTTAGCAAAATCTAACCAATGTGCAGAAGAGAAAGGAGCTAGTCTAGAACATGACTGGGGAACCTGAGACCTTTTTGTGGTTGCTGGACTCCAGTTCCCATACACCTCAGCCAGCATGACCAATGGTTAAGTGTGATAGGTCCAGCAACCTCCAGAGGGGCACAGGCTCCCACTTCGTTTATAGAAACATATTTCGTAATGAGTGTTTTGATGATTTTGGAGAACGAAGAGCTGTCTTGCAACGTGCTTTGATCTGAGCTAGTAAATTGATATCCCAGGAAGCTACTCTTAATTTAGCTTAATCCAAAATCACCGCTTGCATTAAGGAAATAACAGACATTTTTGCAAAAGCTGAAGGTTGGATTATAACATGGTAATATGGAAGAATGGCAGTCTTAATGCACATAATTTCCTAATCGCCTTTATGATCCCAAATATGGACAAAATTCAAAGAGCCCTGAGTGAATTACTTAAAACACATTTGAATAGGAATTTTCCCTACTTAACTGCGTATAAATTAACAAAATTTATATATCACTTGATTGTAGCAAAACCTCAAAAGAATTTTAAAAAGTTAAAATTATGAATAAAGAAAAAGTTAGAATATGTATTAAAAATAAATTCAAAAATAAATTAAAATAAACTAAAAACAGATTAAAACACCTGTAACTTCATTATGTCTGAATTGCCTGGCCGGGAGAAAAAATGCTTTACACAGGTACTGGAAAGAGCACAGAGAGTACAGTGGTACCTCGGGTTAAGAACTTAATTTGTTCTGGAGGTCCGTTCTTAACCTGAAACTGTTCTTAACCTGAAGCATCATTTTAGCTAATGGGGCCTCCCGCTACCGCCGCAAGATTTCTGTTCTCATCCTGAAGCAAAGTTCTTAACCTGAGATACTATTTCTGCTTTAGCGGAGTCTGTAACCTGAAGCGTCTGGAACCCGAGGTACCACTGTACAAAGTACATTACAGAGGGTTGGACCAGATGACCTTTGGGGTCCCTTCCAACTCTCCAATTCTGTGATTCTGTCAAGGCTCTGGAAAAGCTATTCCTCCCCCGGTTGCAGCAAGAGCAGATGAAACAAAGTAGAGTCCTTTTTCAATGAGTTTTATTCAATCCTAATAGCAAAAGACAAAAGGGACGCAGGTGGTGCTGTGGTCTAAACCACAGAGCCTAGGGCCTGCTGATCGAAAGGTTGGCAGTTCGAATCCCTGCGACAGGGTGAGATCCCGTTGCTCGGTCCCTGCTCCTGCCCACCTAGCAGTTCGAAAGCACATCAAAGTGCAAGTAGATAAATAGGTACCGCTCCGGTGGGAAGGTAAACAGCGTTTCCGTGTGCTGCTCTGGTTCGCCAGAAGCGGCTTAGCCATGCTGGCCACATGACCCGGAAGCTGTCTGCGGACAAACGCCGGCTCCCTCGGCCTGTAGAGCAAGATGAGTGCGCAACCCCAGAGTCATCTGCGACTGGACCTAACGGTCAAGGGTACCTTTACCTTTAATAGTGAGAGACAAACAAACACAATAAGCCTTAACAATGGCATTGCTCCACACTGGGCTCCTCCTCCCTCCTCCCTCCTCCCTAGCAACAGCAACTTCCCTTATGATGGCCACTCATTGTCAAATGTCTTTGAGTCCTTTGTTCCTGTACTCTTAACAAATGCCACATTCTGGGAGAAGGGGGATCAGAAATACTTTCCAGTGACAACGTGTCATCTAGCTGCCCTGCCGCAGTCTGCTCCCCCCCCCAACACGTCTCAACTTTTCTGTTTTTCTCTCTCTGAGCTGTGACTTACCTTGAAGCCCTGCTGTAAATCAAGGCTTTCTCCCTCTTCTTCTGCAGCGTCAGGCTGGGAGTTTCTAGGTGCAGGTGCTGTCACCCTAAAAGATCAGTTTAGTGCCTGTACAATAGACTCTAACCCACTTTGGGACCTGCTACTGAGTGGCAGGAATAATAACAACAACAACAACAACAACAACAACAACAACAACAACAACAATAACAACAACAACAGCCAGATATTTCTGCATCACATAGGAGCCAACTCCTAGGGGGGCCCAATCAAATATTTGATGGGCATTGTCATTCAAATGGTATGTGTGCACTGTATCATGTAATTGATTATATAGGGCGGGGCTTACCTGCCCCCACCCCTATATTTTATTCAAATTGGCACGGCTGCTGCACCTCCACACACTTTGCTCTCAATCCATAGAAGCAAGAGGCTTCAGCACAGTTCAAGCAAAGACTCCAGCCAGGTAACTGATCGAAGGGGAGTACAGTGCCAAGCTAGTGAGGGAGCTTGGGTGGCCTGCATGGCTTGGTCCTAGGCATGGCCTGGAAAAAGTCCAGAGGTTTGAAAAGAATGACCACATTTTGTTCCCTGGCCTGAGGTTTCCCACCCCTGATCTATTCCATTTTGCAGCCGTTCTCCACTATATTAGAGGAGGGGAGCGTGTCTTTCTTAGCCCTATGAGAGCCTTCTAAACTATAGATTCCAATGATGGAACGTCATCCAGCACGCAATTCCTGTGCTTTACCCTTGAACCATTCCCCACTATGAATCCATTAAAATCCTTAACAATAAATCTGAACCAGAAGAGAAAACTGTATTTGCACCAGTATTCAGAACTCCTTGTTCCTCCTGATGTTCACAATACCTGTGCTTTTTAACATACATCTCTCTCTCTCTCTCTTTAAACAAGAGCCAAAAAGACATTACCCAGAAACCCTCGGAGCCATTAATCTTTCATGGCAGCATCTTTCACCATTTGGAGGAACAGAGCCCTGCATTGTCATTTGGAGGAACAGAGCCCTGCATTGTCGAACCCTTAAGGAGGAGGAAGCGGGGATGGAAGACAAAAGCTAAACAAAAAGAGAAATGTTGTACGGATGAAGTACAAAAGGAGCCTGTTTCTCTAGCCATGCTTCCAATACAAGGTCCTCGAGACCGTATTGACAGCTAAAGGGATTCATGTCCAGGCCTCTATCCATTGCTTTGGAAACATTTGTCAAGCCAACACATTTGCGATGATCAATGCAAGAAGTTTTTAGAACACCCTTGTCCCCCATTTACCGCTGGCTTGAATGCTTTATGGTTCCCCTTCTCTTGCCTTATGGCTTTTTCTATGCACTCTGTGAGCTGCTGATACTGAACGCCTGCTATTCAGAAGCACATGGTGCTGATTTGTTTGGGGCTCTGGGAGGCCTGAGGATCATACTGGGACTACCTACCCATCACTGAGACTCTTTGCGCAAAGCATTCTCAGCGCTTGCTTGATTTTCTCCAAACCAGAAATGTGTGTAGGAGATAATAGAAGTTTGAAAGCTTGCATGGAATGGTAAATTCACCACCGTATTGGGTGGTATTCAAGGAACTTATACTCAGTGTAGACTCATTGAAATAAATGCACCTAAATTAGCCATGTCTATTAATTTCAGCGACTCTACCCTGAGCGGGATTAGCATTGAATGCAACCTGTTGGACTTGGATCTTGAAAGACAGGGTCTGAACCCCTGGTTTCTCTAAAGCTGGATAACTATAAACTATATTCTGTGTTTATTCTGTGTTTCAGAATTTCTTCTTCACACCTCCACACATGGACAGATCTGATATTTACTCATCGTAGAGAACAAGTGAGGGGAAGCTGAAGTACTCTAAGAGATGGTAGAATCTGCCTTTTGGGAAATGTATTAAGAAGATCAACTGATAGGTAAATTGCTTCTTCAGATAATAAAGGCAATACCCCAGTTCAATAATACCAAGAATATAATAAGAACACTGCTGGATTAGCCTAAAGGACCTTCTAATCTAGCAGCCTTTCTGACAGTGGCCAATCAGATGCGTATGAGAAGTCAATAAACACGGCATGAAAGCATAAACATTATTCCCCATAAAAAATTTAAGAGCTGTTACACCTCTGAGACCGGAAATCGTACATGGCCATAATGACTAGCAGCCATTGATAGCCTTGATTAAACACAAAGGACCCCCTTTTCAGACTTTCTAGCATTCAGAACGCTCTCCAGGTCACATTTCCTTCCCAGGTCACACCCTTCACTCCTTCCTCAGGTAGTACTGCCTACCTAGAATGTGTCCCTTAACTGTGTTTAATGCCTCATACATACCCAGATGGAGGATGGAGAGTCATGTGAGACACAGTCAGGGGCATAGGAAGGGGGGCGGGGGGGTGGTTTGCTCTGGGTGCCATCCCTGAGGAGGGTGACAGAAAGGCACACCGTGGGGGGCTCGACCCGCCGCCCCAGGGTGTGGCGGCTAGAGCCGCTGCCATGTGCTGCGGCTCGACCCACCGCTGATGCCGCAGCATGCAGTGGATTGCCCGCCCCACCGCCAATGCTGCAGTTCGTGGGGGATCACTCGCCTTGCCCCCGATGCCACAGCGTGCGATGGGTCACCCCACCGCCAACACATGTGGTGGATCACACCTGCTTCACACAGCTCCCCCCCCCCATGCACAGCATGGCTGTCACTCCCAGCTTTCGTTTCCCTCCCTTCCTCTCTCCTCCTCGCCAGTCGTTTAAAAAGATGGTGAGTATAAAAAAAATAATTAAAAAGGAGCCTTGGGTTCCCCTATTATTTCTACCTTGTTGGATCTATAAATTACACAGACACACAGAGACATATACAAACCACTATAGCTATTTAAATCTAATGGAATAGGGGCAGGGGTATGACTTGTCTTTCTCAGTCCCTGAAACCTTCCGGTAGCTGCAAATGTGTCCTTTCAGCACAATGCTAAATGCAAGTAAGAATGAGGTGGCTTCACTTATTCTCTGGAAATGACATGTTAGGGATCGCCCGCCCTGCTGGCGCCACCGTAGGTAGCGGCCGGTCACCCCGCCGCTGCCGCACGTGCCGGATGGCACTGCCCCCTGAGCAGCTCGCCCTGGGCCCCCCTGCACAGCAGAGCTGCCGCTCCAGGTGCCCATGCAGCTAACTCCATCCCTGGCACTATGTTGCCTTGACATGTGTACTTTGGGGTGCCCTTTATGCTTGGCAGGAACACCAGAGTGAATGCCAATCCAGCAGTACCCCAAGCCATCAATGGGGGGGGATGTGACAAAAAAGTTCCGCACTGGGTACCACCAGACCTTGCTATGCTTCTGGACACAATCATGCTGATTGGTGCTAATGGGAGCTGGAATCCAGAAACAGTGGAAAGGTCAAAGATTCCATACCCCTGCCCTGCACCATGCTATCCTCACATCAATACTGAGGTTGATTAAGCTAAGAGAGTGTGATTGGCACAAGGTCTCACAGTTAGCTTCATAACAATAGAGATTTGACTCCAGTTCTCCCTGGTTCAATACTCTAAGCCCTCCACCAAAACCATAAAATATTGTTGATGTTCTTTCTGGTTGCCACATTTTTTGATGAATAGAGATGACTGTGTTTAGAGGAGGGCAACAAAGACAGAGGCATGGAAAATAAGTCCTATAAGGAACTGCTGGAAGGAGCAGGGTGGGTTGTAGTCAGAGTAGATTCTTTGAAATTAATGGACCTAATCCATCTATCCCATTAACTTCAATGCAAATACAGTGGTACCTTGGTTCTCAAACTTAATCCATTCCAGAAGTCTATTCCATAACCAAAGCGTTCCAAAACCAAGGCGTGCTTTCCCATAGAAAGTAATGCAAAATGGATTAATCCATTCCAGACTTTTAAAAACAACCCCTAAAACAGCAATTTAACATGAATTTTACTATCTAACAAGACCATTGATCCATAAAATGAAAGCAATAATCATTTACTGTACTATAAAATAAATAAGAAAGTATTGTAGATGAAAAAAAATAAAATTGGGTTTTTTTCTTACCTGCACTAATGATAGTCATTGTTTGGATGGGGGGCTTTTATCCATTTCCACAGTCACACAATCAATCAATCAGTAGCTGAACTGGGTTCCACAAAAACACAAAAACAAATTAACTGAAAAGCCTCAAAAACGAAAACGGAAAATAAATAGCAAAAACAAAAGCGCCAAACTTAATCCATTCTGGAAGTCCGTTTGACTTCCGAAATGTTCAAAAACCAAGGCACAGCTTCTGATTGGTGCAGGAGCCCTGGAAACAATAGCTGACAGCCGCATTGGACATTCGGCTTCCAAAAAATGTTTGAAAACTGGAATACTTACTTCCAGGTTTTCGGCATTTGAGAACCAAGGCATTTAGAACCAAGGTGTTTGAGAACCAAGGTACCACTGTAGGACTAGTATTAGATACAGCCTGGTATGTTTCACTTGGAGAAGAGAAGACTAGGTGGTAGTGAAATGATAGCACTCTTTAAATACTTGAAGTGCTGCCACACAGAAGAGGACAAAATCTTCTCTGCTGCCCAAAATGGCAGACATAGATCTAATGAGTTTAAGCTGCATGAGAGAAGATTCTGATTGAGAATTATTCTAATGATAGGAGAAGTTGAAAAATGGAACCAACAACCTAGAGGGTTGGTGGACTCTTCCTCACTTGAGGTCTCCAGGCAGAGGCAAGGCAGCCATCTATTAGAGATGCTTAAGCTCTCTGTTTCTTGCATCATTTGGACTAAACGACTTCAAAAGAATTCTATGGGTTGTATTCAACTCAGCTTCACTCAAAGCAGACCCACTGAAATTAGTGGACCTAAGCTAGTCCTGTGCATTCAATTCAATGAGTCTAGGACATAAGATGAGTCTAATGGATCAGGCCAGTTGCACATGGTTCTATCCATTATTCTATTCTCATAGTGGCCAAATAGATACCTGTTGGGAAGCCTGCAAGCTGAAAGGAGCACAACAACAGTTTGCCTCTCTGCAGTTCCCAGGTCTACTCTGAATAGGACTAGCACTGGATACAACCCTACTGTTTCTGTTTCCCCTGCAGTAGGAGAAGGCTGAATTAAACTGTGCCTCATTGCAAAGGCTGAATATCTAATTCGCCTGGGGAAAATGCTTATTATTTTTGCATTAAAAGCTATGATTCCCTGAAGCTGCTTTCATGCATGTTAAGCCCTGCCGACTTTCACAGGGTTTACTTACACATCTATTAAGACTAAGGCACAAGTTTACACATTTCACAGTGGCCAAAAATAAATTCAACGATGTAACGTAAAACACTTCATAATATGGGGAGCAAAATTTCTGTTCAAACTTTCAGTTTAGTACACAAACATTGGCTCAATGTCATGAATAATACTACACTTGAGGGGGGGGATTCTTTTTTACAACGCATGCACACAAATGAACTTACTAAGTTGTATTAACTGAAGACACAGATAGCTTTTAAAAGATGCATGTAGTAATAATAATCAAGCCTTCTGTAAATAGGCCACAAGTTTTAACTTGCATCTGTATCTGTAGCTTTGAAAAAAAAAAGTCCAACCTGTTTCAGAACCAAATGTTTCCTTCCAGTTTGACTCATTTGTTGGGACTGAATTAGATCTGTTACAAACCTATTCACTTTAATGGAGAATCTAAAAATGTCTGTAAATCTTCTTCTCCTTCTCCTTCTTCTTTTGCAGAAGTGGATGGAATTTGATGGTGTAGCAGGCTACTCCAAAGTGAATTAGCCTACCAGATTGTACACAGATACATCCAGGGGCTCTCATGCAGAGTAGGTACCTTTAAATGCTGGTTTTAAATGAAAGGGAAGTCTGTAATCCCCTCCCTTTTCTGCCAGAATTGGATGTAATTGCAGGCATGGTTGCCCCATCTGAGGACATGAACCCTGCCAAATATTAGAATGATAGCTCCAGTGGTTCTCCTGCAAAGAAGAAAGACTGGTCTGGGAAAAATGTTGTCACCAGCAGGAAGGACTCTATTAGCCCCAATGGTTGCTGTATGTGGAGCTTCTTTCCTCACCATGAAATTTTGAGGATGCAGCCGTTTCTCCCTGAGAGAGATTTCTCCATTGATTTGCATAGGGGAAGGAAATTTTGGGTGGGAAATAGCATAAATACCCAGGACAGACTGGGGCAGGGGATATGTCACTTACACACACACCAGCAAAGACCTTGTTACTTCACCCCATAGATTTGGGGGGATACAATGGAGATGTTTCCATATACATCCCCATTGAATAAAATGTCTTGTAAATCACAGTTCAAATATTCAGCTCAGCCCAGATCAAAATTTAATATCTCCCTTTTATATTAAATCATGTTCCTTAAATGAAATCACACTTTTTTGTGAGCACTGCTGCCCCCTCTTGATCGCTGTGTGCTAGATTTTCTTCTGTGCAGCTGGTCCTCCCAGGTCCATAAATTGAGTGCAAAGTGTTACAGCCAAACTCATTGGGTATATTAGTCAACAAGGTTTGGGGTGTTCTATGTATTGAATGCTGCTTCTAAATCTCCCTGCCCAGTGTCTGGTTGAGTGAAGCCAGCACTGTTGTAATAACTCATCCTTTTCAAATAAATAATAAACAGCATAGCACCAGGGCCCCTTGTGTACCATTGAGCCCATCCAGTAATTTATTATTATTTCTAGCTGCCAATTTATCCATCATTGGCCTCCCTTGTGTGTCTTTAGAGATGGGTTCCTCCCAGGCTTTGGTCTTCAGCCAATTAATTTATCTTAACTTCAACTCCTCCATTACCCAAAGGGATAATATAAGCCATTTCAAAAAACCATTAATATATATAAATAAATTGGGCTTTCTATCTTCTCTCTATTTAGTCATCTCCTTCCCAAGCAGATTTTTTTTAAAAAAAACCTGTCCTCATGGTGAACTGACAACATACCTTAGCATTTTCCCCACTTCCTAGAGGAATGAAAACTGAATACAAATCACAGTGTAGACTAGCCTCTTGTTTTTCCTTTGATGATATATTTCCCCAGAAAAATCAAAGAACTGCTTTACACATACAGCGGAATCACATGGCGCAGCTTCTCCCAGATTGTACTAACTCAGACTTCAGATGGGAGAATCTCAGGTGTTAATTCGTGCAGCAGTAACGGCAACAAAAAAATCATGGACGTGAAAAACTAGCATGTCAGGAAGAGCACTTATATGTTAGCCTTGTCTTTGCTATGCTAGGTTTTAATGTGTGATGAGGCTGGTTCTTTTTTTTAAGTGAAGCATCCAGAAATGACCACCACTCTCTACAGCGTAATGTGGTACAGTCTAAGGCAGACTGTGTCATGAGATTCCATTGCATGTATAGGTCAGCTGTTAGTCATTTGTGCATAACAGTACAGGAAACCCTCAACTTATCCAAGGGTTACATTCCAGGGATGACTCCTAAAGCAAAAATTGCATATAGTCAAAACACATTGGGTGCAATAGTGGGTGAGATTGCCCGCCCCCTTTCCATCCTTGATTGATTGATTGATTGATTGTTAAATGGACATAAGTTATTGTACATTAAATAACTGTGGCACATTGCGTTTCAGTCTTAGGCTGCTTATCTACTCCATAAAACACTTTGCTGGCTTGTTACCCTTTCCACACACGCACCCTCAGGTAAGCACTTTTATATTGTCGTGTGGTTTAGATAACTTAGGGATGCCTCATCTTCATTTGATTGGGAGTGCCTGTAATAGAGGAAAATAAAAAAATAAATGGAGAAAATGGCAGATGTGATTAGCTATCTATCATTGCATGGACAAATCTTTTCACCAATCTATTGAAGTATTAAGGTAAAATTAGCAGACACGATAGATAGATGATAGATAGATAGATAGACAGATAGATAGATAGATGATAGATAGATAGATAGATGATAGATGATAGATAGATGATAGATAGATGATAGCTAGATAGATGATAGCTAGATAGATAGATAGATAGATAGATAGATAGATAGATAGATGATAGATAGATAATAGATAGATGATAGAGATAGATGATAGATAGATAGATAGATAGATAGATAGATAGATAGATGATAGATAGATAGATAGATAGATAGATAGATAGATAGATAGATGATAGATAGATAGATAGATAGATGATAGATGATAGATAGATAGATAGATAGATAGATAGATAGATAGATAGATATAGATGATAGATAATAGATAGATATAGAGATCAACATAGATATAGATATACAGAGAATAGCTAGATAGATGATAGTGTGTGGAATGTTTGGATCCTTACTCATTAAGTTCTTTGTGGGAGAAATTGCAATACTCATTTCCTAAGCACTAGGATGCACCTGCATGCTTATTTAGACAGTAATTTCTTCACTCCATTAGGTTACAAAATTAGACATCCAGGGGACACAACTGAGGAAAACTACTTATCTCATAGTATAGAGGACTTGGCTCTTCAACCATTGTTTCACAGACGACAACTCCCATCATCCTCGAACAGCTTAATCAGTGGTAAGGGATGAGAGTTGTGGTTATTTAAACAAACAAACAAAAACATAATAGTAATTCAACAACATCTAGGGACCCAATGGTGCACAGAGTAACTACTAACATTGTACCTTATATTTTGAACACTCCAAAAGACTTGGGGTGCAAAGAACCATGCATGGAAGGCAAAAAGTAAATGTGTTTGTGCTCTTCCATGTGCTTCCATGCAAGAACTAGCAGAAGACCCACAGGACCAAGGTAAAAAAAACTGGCTTGCTCAGGCAGCTGCTGGAACTCAAGCAATATGGCAGAGCCATATTCTTTGTCCCCACCAGCATTGGTGTCTGTTTTAGTCCTCCTCAACCATATGGCTTTATTTAGTGGACATCGTTAGATCTGGGAAGTCACTCACTATTTACAATTTCCTGCAATGCACCAGAGTGCCTGAGGTAGAATCCATGGCATTGCAGGCAATTAAAATGGTCACTGTCAATTCATAAACCAGGAGAGGGCACCCGAATCTTCTTATATTGAGCCTCCTGAAACTTGGAGTTGGCTCTGAGCACCACAATGTATTAAGGTGTTTGTTACAGTGTGAGATGCGCCTTCTTTTCATATGTGATGTGAATTACCAGAATCAGCACCACACTCCAATTCCTAAAGATTTATTATTATTATTATTATTATTATTATTATTATTATTATTATTATTACCTAATCAGGTATTTAATGTATGGTAGTGAAGACGTATAGGCAACCAAGAGATTCACCAGTGGTCTCAAACCAAGCCAATAGCCATAGTAAGGCAGATCCAGGGCAGACCATCATTGCCCGGGCAACATCCCACCTTAAAAAAGGAAGCCTTTATAAGCCTTCCAGGTGAGGAGAGCCATTGGTCAACCTGGATGCTTGGTGTCAACTCCAATAACTGGAAATTCTCCACTGATTTACCTGTAGCTCTGACTGCTCAACCTGAGGGGCACTTGTACACAGATCGGTGGGTTTCTTGCAATAGCCCTGGGGGCTCCTGAGAGACTGTTTACATCAGGGAAGTCCCAGCCACAACAGCAGGATTGATATTCACATTCCATCCCTTTATGCTCGGTTTCAAACAGGCTTGCAATTCACGTTCAGGACACTAGCATGAAACAAGCAAATATATAAATTTTGCAATGCAGATCTGAGTCATTTCATATTTGGCCTAACTGTACATCATGCACCCCACTTAAAATACTAGGGGGAAATGTTGCAAAGCACTGAATAGGTGTTGTGCATCACACACAGAATTGGATTAATTGTAAAATAATTTGCATCTCTAGTGCCCACTGGGTAGGGGGTGGGGGTTGGCAGTAATAATATTCTCAAATGTCTAGTTTAGGGCATGTATCCACAATGACAATGCTGGAATTTTGCATTAGGATTTTTTTTAAAAAAAGGGGGAGATATTATTTCACCATCGCTGCACCCAAGAGAAGAGCATTCAAAGCCTGGAGAATTTACTTTGAATTATGCCCACGAGCAAAGGGAATGGTCAGGCCATTCATTTTTTAAATTGTGAGATGACTCACTCCGAGGGATGCTTGAGGAATTCATTAGGTCCACATTGTTTGTTTAATTCAGGATTTATAAACTATTCTACACTCAGAGAATACGGAATATGTGAACTAGATTATAAAACATATTAAAAATCATAAAACAGTATTAAAACATAATAAACAAGAAATAAAAACTGCAGAAATTGTTATTATTGCTATTCCTATTACTAGGGAGGAAGGATGATATCATCACCATCATCTTGCCCTTCCTCTCAGAGGAGTCCAGGGTAGAAAACAACAAATTAGCAGAAGAATACGATTAAAACAATTAAAAGATTTAAAAATATTTAAAACATTTATAAGCAGCCACATACCACCCTAGGTAACAATTTCAAGGTTGCCAAGAACCACATATGTCATCAAATGTCTAGCTGAATATTTTTCCATTCCTCCTGGTTATTAATAACGAGGGAGGCAAACATCACTAGGGAGGGTGTTCCGTAAACAGAGAACCAATACCAAGAAGGCCCTGTCACATGTCAGGAGCAGCCAGGGCCTTCTGTTGAATATAATTCTTGAGGCGGGGGAGACAATATTACAGATGACAGGGAATGAACAAGCAAGTAGTAGGTTCTCTGTTTGGAGAAGATGGAGAAATGCTATTGGGTGACAGAGAGAAGGTGGAACTGCTCAACATCTACTTTGCCTGTTTCTTCACCCAGAAAAAAAGCAGTGCCTAACCTGGGCTGGATCTACACTGACCTGTTTAATGTTATTAGAACAATCTTGATTACAGTGGTACCTCAGGTTAAGTACTTAATTTGTTCCGGAGGTCTGTACTTAAGCTGAAACTGTTCTTAACCTGAAGCACCACTTTAGCTAATGGGGCCTCCCACTGCTGCTGTTCTCATCCTGAAGCAAAGTTCTTAACCCGAGGTACTATTTCTGGGTTAGCGGAGTCTGTAACCTGAAGCGTATGTAACCCGAGGTACCACCGTATATATATTGTGGTTCTATGTTGTTGTTGTTTAGTCATTTAGTCGTGTCCGACTCTCCGTGACCCCATGAACCAGAGCACGCCAGGCACTCCTGTCTTAGATACATCGTTCTAAAACATCACAGGGCACACTTGAAATTTAAATCATTTTTCTTACCACACCTAGAGTACTGTGTCCAGTTCTGGGCACACAATTTAAGAAGGATATTGACAAGCTGGAATATGTGTGGAGGAGGGTGACTGAGTTTATCAAGGATCTGGAAACCAAGCCTTATGAGGAACGGTTGAAGGAGTTGGGTAGGTTCAGTCTGAATAAGAGAAGACATAGTGGAATGATGGTAGTCATATACAGAGATCACCTACTCTTTCTTTTCTTTTCTACAGCTACTTGCTGCTCTAAATGCCAAGAAAGCCTGGCTGCTGTTCTGACGGGTCCTCAAAGGCCTGTGAGATCAAAAAGACATAAGGACCATCCATACCAGGCGCAGTGTACAAAATATAGTGTGTGTGTATGTGTGTTGCTCTTTGACCACTTTGTAATGTTGTGAAGCACCTTTCTTTCTAAATTAAAATTTCATGCATTTTTTTTAAAAAAAATTAAAATCACATTAATGTGGAAATGGGAACATAATGGTCTAAATAATGAGCACATGTGAAAATGACACAGACTAGAAAAATGACACTAGTAAAATGACACGGACTAGAAAATGACACTAGTATGATCTGTCTACCTCTCCTCTCTCCCCAGTGCTCTGCTGAATATCTTTGTACCCATTTCCCTACCTTGTGTATTCTATCGCCGTTGACATTTTCATCCTGGGAGTGTATTGTCTCTAGAAATGATCACCAGCCACGAGGCAAAATAACTGAGGGCTCCAGAAATGTGCATTCAGATGTCCTGGAGTCACTATATTAAGAGTTATCAGAATACATTCCTGGCAAGGAAGCAGGAAAAAAATTAATCACAGCATCCTATTTTAGCATTGCTGGCAGCAATGGGGTCATGGCAGCTTCACAGAATTGATTAACTACTTATTAAACAAGAGCAGCAGTGACAGAGCTTTAAGATATCAAATTAAGGCTGGAGGAGCTCCCAGCAAACAAAGACTACAAAAGACAAATGCACGTTAATGTCTGCTTCAGTCATAATGTGACAAAAAATCCACAGGAGGTTATCAGAGTAGCGGCATTCAATTTATCTGCTCTATCAAGTTGCACCCCAAGCCAAACCTGAAGACCTTTCAGAGTTGCCAGCAGCAGATTGAAACAACAAAAATTAAGCTGGAATAACAACAACAACAGTAATAATAGTAATAATAGATGAGATAGACAAGTGAGAATGTTGAGTACAGAAAGAGAGAGAGAGAGAGAGAGAGAGAGAGAGAGAGAGAGAGAGAGAGAGATGCCCTATCCAAGTATTTGAATTGTGTGTAAACACCACACGGGGGGAGGAATGGGACAAACATGCTAGCTCTGCCCCCCATTCCCCTCCATGAGTAGTTGGTTAACTATCTGTAGTGGAGAGCTTGCTGTACTTGCGGAACACTGACTGTGTGATCTCGAACCTTGTAAAATCAGGCTTTTGCATTGAGCATTCCACAAGTAAAAGCAGGCTTCCTACTGCAGACAGTCATGCGTCAACCCATGATGATAGGGCAGAGCTAGCATTTGTCCCCACTCTACACCCACCCATGCAGACACAAGTAGAGTTACCATACAACATGATGGATAGATGGATGGATGGATGGATGGATGGATGGATGGATGGATGGACGGATACGGATACGGATACGGATACGGATACGGATACGGATACGGATACGGATACGGATACGGATACGGATACGGATACGCATACAGATAGGAGAACCCCTGGAGATGGTATGAAATTCAGGCATTTAACGGACTATTCAATTCCCCTGGCAGCTCATGCCTTACATTATCTTCCACTCCAGCCTTCTGCTACTAATTGGTGCGACCTTGGGTGCATCTTTCTGTTCCTATCCCTGACGTTCATCTGCTATGAAGATGAATTAGTTATTTAGGTAGCAATCAGCTCGCCTGGTTTAGCCAAAGTGCAACCATTTCTCTTCAGGCCTATTAAGCCCTGGCTAAACTTTCCGTCTAATGCACATTGCAAATACACGGCCACTCTGGGAATGTCAGGCTCCTAAATATTTCGTTATTTGTTAATGAAAACATTCTTCTCAGAGAAGGGAAGAAGAAAGGGAGGGAAACGCAAGAAGGGAGGGAGAAAGGGGGGAAATCAATAAGGCACCCGAGTTCCAATTAAAAGTGTTTAGGGAGCTGTCTGTTTTTATCACATTCCAGCTTTGACTTACGCCACCGAGGTCAGCGAGCAGCCACAGGTAGGTGTTGGGAATTGCGTTGCGGGCTCAAACAAAGTCAGCATCAAGCTCCTGTGGAAGGAGGGGGCCTTTAATAGATGCTAAAGGCATGGGAGATAACAAGCCATTAGCTTTGCCAGACGATGCTTCGTTTCCCTATCTGTGTTCGTGCTTTCAAGCACCAGTGGAATAAATGTAGCACGGTGCTCACCTGAGGCTCTTCCTGCCCACCCCCACTCCTCCCTGCCCACATGATAGATCAGAATAACTATGGAAATTGGAGTTGAGGGGTGACTATCATATTTTCCCCCTTCCTCTGCATTGCTTTGAACAAAACTAGCAGAGGCTGGGCCTCGCCAGTGCAGCCAACAGTAATAATAATAATAATAATAATAATAATAATAATAATAATATCTTTATTGTCATCAAAAGGCAGTGGACAGGGGCCCCACGGCTGCCACACTGTTGGAGAAATTAAAGCCAGTTAATCACTGTGTTCATGAAATCTACATAAATGTGCACATGTACAAAGCATGGTTCTGAACAGGAGTCATTTGTATATTCTAGAGCAGTGTTTTCTTTCCCCCTTGGTACCCCAGAGGCTGATGGACTACAATTCCAATAATCTCCAATCAACTCAAGCAATGGCCAGGGAAGATGGCTGTTGGAGTCCAGAGAAGTCTGAGGACCCAAGCTGAAAGATTATAATTCTAGAAGATGTTGCAACTGACATTGTCTTCAAAAAGACATCTCCTTACTGTGTGCCAGGATCTGCTGGGTTCTCCAGTGTGGTGAATCACTGAACTTCAACTGACAGTCTTCTCATGTCGGTGAAAGACCTTCAGGCCCTAGATCAGTGTTTCCCAAACTTGGGTCTCCAGCTTTTTTTGGACTATAACTCTCATCATCCCTAGCTAGCAGGACCTGGCCTTCCTCAACTCGTTGGTAGTTAGAAAGAGAAAGGCCAGAATTGAGAGGTGAATTATGTGAGCTAGAAGGTAGAAGAATCTGGAAGCAGGGTGCAAAGCTAGAGAGACAGAGCCGTGCCTGAGCTCTGCTTGAATCCAAGACTACGGCTAAGGGAGAAGCAAGACACTCTTGGGGTGTTAATGCTGTGAACGCCTCCATTGTAGGCTCAAGTTGTATATATGTGTAAATAAACCATATATTACAAAGACACCACAGTCTCTGCTGTCTATCATTCCAAAGGAAACACAAACTCTGGGTAAGCATTTGGAACCCCTGAAATCCCACACCGCTTGGAAAATGGGGTGGCATGCAACACAAGCATTGCATTCTGGGAAATTGTTGTGGAAGAGATTATTCACTAATAACATGATATTCTCCTGCCCTTATCCTATGATGAAACTTTTCCACACCTATCTATGCCCTTGTGTTTTAGACTTCTTATTTAAACATGCTCTGTTTTAGTGTATTCAGATCTTAGCTTTTTATTTCATTTTAGAAATTAAAGGGGGGGTGATTGAAAACATCTGCACCACAATAAATCCGGCCACACAAATCTGGTAGTCACACACACACACAAGCTCCAAAGTGGAAGAACGACAAGGAAAACACACCTCAAGGTGACTTCTTCATGCCATAAACGTTGGGATGAAATTGCTTCGTTGCTCTGCCATAGCTCATTCTCTCCCCCACTGGGAACACTGCGAAAAGACCTGAGCTCTGTGACCTGGAGGCTGGGCAAGATGAGGAGCCTGGAGTTGACATCTGGCCTCCAGGCAGGAGGGTCCAGCCAAGCCCGATAAACAGCATCTCCTCTTTGCCATTCAGTAACATGACAGGGCTCCAGATGGCTGGATTAGGCCTTCTGGCTGAAATTTGTCTTTCCCGTAGCAGCTGATTAAAAAGGGAGAAAGTGCAGGGTTAAAGAGCATATAAGAGGAAGACATATGGAATCAAAAGCACAACTGAAGGCCTGAAATATTGATTCAAGGAGAGCCCTGGAGAGCCATTTCTCAACAAAGACGCCTGTTGCTCACCAAAATAACTGCAGGGTGGGCAAAAATCAGATCTGAATGTACAATTTGAAGATGTATTTGCACTCTGAGAGTCGTTCCATTTTTGGACATGTTGATACAGGGGGAGGAGACAAATGAATGTGTGTACTATGCCCATCAATGATTCTAATATGCTGATTTCAAGTCTCTCAAAATTGGCCTAGATATAATCTGCTTCATAAGAGGAGTCCTGCAGTTTGCTCCCTGACCTTGATTGTCTTTCAGTTCTTTTCCAGGTGCATGTTGCTGCTAACCTATAGATCTCTCAGTGAACTGACGATTCAGTTCCACAGGTGTGCATTCATTTTTCAAAAAAGGAAAAGAATGAAAGATCAAATGAATTAGATCAATTAGTTTTTGATCTTTTATAGTAAAAACAATTTGGCATTTAAATGAATGGCAATTTTTTTTCATTTGCTTGTTTGTTTCGTTCAATTCCATTGCTTTGCACGGAAGGCATTGCTTTGAATTGAAGATAGAAGCTAGAGATCTGTGTAAAGTTCATAGAAAGATCATGGGGAAGAGAGAGAAAGAGAGCGGTAAAATTGACAGAGTAGGCATCAGGTTTAGTTTAGGTTACCAGGTAGGCTATGTCTGTGCTCCTGTTTTATTGTTCTGAAAATGAGGACCATTTGTCTTATGAGAGCAAGGCTTTTAGTGTGGCTGTCCTGTTCTATGGAATGACATTCATGTCCAGATAGAACAGGGGACCAGTATCTAGAAACAAATTAAGACATTTTTGTTCTAACCGGTCTGGCGCTCTGGCATGACTTGCGCTCAAGTGTAAGACCAAATAACAGGACATTCCAGGATCCAATCCAAAGCGAGGAATGGCTTCTGTAATTCTGGGATGTCCCACTTAAATTGGGACAGTTGAGCGGTATGCACTATCACCCAGCAGCAGCCAGCATGGAGGGGCAGTAGCATAACATGGATTTCGAATATCGGTATTGCTGAAACTTACCAGGAGGGAGGAAGAAAAGAGAAGGCAGGGTGATCAGCACTGTGGGGACATCCCAGTGGAGCAAATCTGGTGCTTCCACCAGTGTGTTGGGACAGCATGGAGTAGGGTTGGCATCTTTGTTCTGGCAAAATACAGGACAGGTTGGGGCAGGTTGGGATGATTTCCACCCCAATCTGGTGCTGAAATGACTTCAAAGCAATCCATTACAATCTATTGCAACCTAACAGGATGGCCCCTCTGGAAGTTGTCACATACACATGAATTTGTACATCTGTCTGTGCTTTGCTACCCAGAGCTTAAATACATGACCTTTCAGACACATGCATTTGGAGAGGATCTCTCAGTCAAGAGAGAGGGGGGAAGCAGAAATACAAGACAAACTGCTTTAATACAGGATGTAGCATTGTAGATTGAAATAAGTGGCAATCCTGTTTTATACGAGATAGCCATGGATCTCCCTGCTGTATCATCACTCAGCCCAGATCTGCTTCCTGGTAGCCACAGCAACGCCAGAGCTGGGAGACCAGGTTTGTGTCACCGCTTGGCTGCTCCTTCTTGTAAGATGCCTAGTCTTTATTTTTGAAGATTTTGCTTCTTGGTTTGCAAATCACCAGCAGAATTGGGATCAGAGGTAGAATTTAGTTTTTACTTGGGTATTATTATCATTTTACTCTTCCCAGAAGGCTGAGCCAAGCAGGCCATGACTTGTACCTGGGCAGTGTAATTGTGACGGATCACAATGTCCCTTGTTAAATTTCACCTGGGAGCTGTGCAGAGCTCTTGATAGCCCTGTGTGCCCCTGGGGTCACCAAAGCAAAAGCAGGAGAGTATTGCAGTCTTTAAAACAAAGGCTCTGAGGAAGTACTTAATATATATATTGTGCTTCTTTCTGGGCCATAAACCGGGGTAGATGTTTTCAGAGAGGCTCCCAAGGTGAAGAACCTGATCTCTCACACATTTATCCGTCTGAGATGAGTAAGTCTGTTGGATTCAATGGAATTAAGCTCAACTTGCTGCGTTTGGATCCTGGATATTGTTACTTAATGAAATCTGTATGAGTGGTGAATAGAACAGTGAATAGGGAAGCTGAGGTCCACAGGCCTGATGGCATATGACATTAGCCACAGGACAGATTAAAAAATAACTCAAGCCAAGTTTGTAAAGGAGGTGTGGAGAACCTTTGGTCCTCCGGAGGTTGCCAAACGACAACTCCCATCTGGCCAATTGTCAGAGGTGATGAAAGTTGTGGTCCAGTGGCACTTGAAGGGTCAAAGATTCCCCATACCTATTGTAAAGGAGGGCTCTTCTTTTGCAGCTGTGTCTTGAATCATCTGATGACAGGTGACTGATGTTAAGTATAATTAATTTAATTCACACAAAATGGAAAGTGTATTTGTATTAATGAATGCTTAAAACAGAAAATGGCTAAATGTGTATTGCTAACAATAGTTTTCTAAGTGGACTCTGAGTTCTTGCTGATTTGATGATTAACTAATTATTGTTTTCAGCTAGCTAACATGTGAGTGTTGTAATCTTAGATCAGGCGACAAAGGTCTTGAATTACAAATTTGCCATCTTGAAAGGGTGGTGGCTGTTAGACTTTCTCTGAACAGAAGGATATAAATGGCTCTAGGCTAAGGCATCTTATTTCTAAGATGCTGAGCCTGTGCTATACTCCATAAGACATTGTATGGATGTTTTGGGTGTATATTGAATGTTTCAATTCCGTTATGAAGAAAGTTCTGTGATAAAAGCTTGAACAATATTTTTATGGGTCTGGACAATGTTTTCTTCCAACAGGAGTCAGTTTTTATGCTTACAGTCACTTCAAACTGTGCAGCATTAATATCTGCAATAATTGATAGGTGGGCAGGGGCACCCACCTGTCAAAGAAGATAGCAGAGGATCAGCCCTTTCTGGATCTGACTTTCTGACCAGAAGGGGTTCCCTGCCCTGGCATATAATTGAAGAATGATAGAGTTGGAAGAGTTCTTGTGGGTCACCTAACCCACCCTCCTATTCGATGCAAGATCTACAAAGCAGGATGCAGCTACAGTATCCCTCGCAATGGCCATCCAACCACTGAATGAGACCCCACTACCTTTCAAAGCAGGTTGTTCTGCTGGGGAACAGCTTTTGCTATTAAGAAGCTTTCCCTAAAATTCAGCTGAAATCTGCTTCTCTGCAGTTTCCACTGGCTGGTTCTAGCCCTGTCCCTCGGAGCTAGAAATAAACCTGCTCAATCCTTCTGCATAACAGATATTTGAAGACCACTATCACATCTCCCTTCTTTTCTCTGGGCTAAACCTTCTTTTCTCTAGCTGTTCCAGGCATTCCTTATAGGAACAGTTTCCAGGCTCCTGGGGTGGGGGTAAGAGAGAGAGAGTCCTTATTTAGTGTACAAACAGCCGAAATAAAATAACAAAATGTTGACATGGGAGAAAAAGTGCACTCTCCAGGCTCCATTATCAGATTAGCTATGGCCTTTAAATGAACAGCAATGCCTATGGCATTTATCAGTGGATTCACAGCAGTGTCACAAAGAAGAGCGTGCTTGTTTTTAAGAGTCAATTTTCTATTAACAGAATCTGAAATTGTGTGTTGCAGGGGACCACTTTCAGGTTGTAGCCTGATCCTCATGTTCTGGCCATCTGCAGTTTCCAAACCAGAAAGCAGCCATGCCATTATATAACGTTGGACTTGTGATAATGATCTTATGGGTGGGAGTGTGGAGTGGGGGGGGGGATATCTGTAGATGGTAATGTGACAGTGCTATTAGTTCACTTACTGCAAAATATGGTAAGGCAACTATGCCGCACTGGGATAGCTGCCTGCTCATACTGCTGAGTTTCCATCAGAGTTGGGGAACTTCATGTGCGAATGTGGCCCTCCAGGGCTTCGGTATCAGGCCCTTGAAACTCTTCCCCAGACCACATCCGTTCTCTCCAGGCCACATCCCTCACTGCCCTGCTTCACACTCAAAATGCATTCCCCTGGCTAGAGAGTGTGTTTGAACTCTGGTAGTGATAGGGAGGCTCAGAGGGCTGCATTTGGCCCCTGGGTCTGAAGTGTTGCATCCCCGCTGTAAATAATGGGACAGCGTCCACCAATGCATGTGAGGTCAGCAGCTTAGGATAGATTGCACAGCTCGCATAGCTTTGTCTTCCAACACTTTTCCATTGCTACCTACCAGTCATGGATTGAAGCCCACCCAAGGAGGGGCAGCAGACCTCTTTCCATGTGGTTTCAGAGCACTTTGGTGCACCATGGAGCCAGTAAGTCAGTGGGGTAGCGTAGGTTGCCAGTGCCTGGGGCCTTGTAAGTGGGGGAGGTCAGATGGAGTACATATGTCACACACACATTCAACTTCCTAATGGCATTCACATCATCCAGGAGATTGCAGCCATAGAAATAAGAGTTGTTCCATTGTCTGGAGAGGTCACTTCCTGATTTGCAGGGAGAAGCTGTTTTCAGTGGAGTCCAGCGATGGAAGTGCACAGCTGTACTGAGACAGCACTGGCTATTGAAATTTTGCACCCTCTATCAATTTTGCGTCTGGGCCAACTGCCCCTGTGGGCCCCCCTGCCATGCTACACCACTGCAGTCAGCAGCTGTACTGGGTGAGACGGACCCAGAAGTGGACTTGACTGAAGACACCCTCAGTCTGGTCCACTTCCAAGGTACAAAGAGTGTCTCTGCCTGCTTTCCTTACCTCAAGCCTTTGAAGACATTCACACCCACCCACCCACCCTTTGCTTTAGATAGTTTTAGCTCATCTGGTTTTCTTTATAAAGGGGGCTTCCATGTACAGCATTGCTACAGACATCTGTTGGTCACTGGTTCTCAGGACAAGGCAGGACTTTTTACCTGCAGGTAGATTGGACTTGGTCTTGTGGGATCTTCACCTACCTCATACCAGTGTCACAAAAAAATTTCTTTCCTGTTCCTCATCTCAAGTTGTAATAGAAGAGAGGGACAGGGAAGTGGCACCCTGCTTCATCCCATCTGCCAATCCCCTTAAGGCAGCGGTTCTCAACCTGTGGGTCCCCAGATGTTTTTGGACTACAACTCCCATCATCCCTGAGCTCTGGCCTTGCTAGCTAGGGGTGATGGGAGTTGTAGTTCAACAACATCTGGGGACCCACAGGTTGAGAAAGGCTGCCTTAAGTGACTGTGGAGGGTGTTGCTTTCTGTCCAGAAGCTCAGTTCAGGGGCTGATGTTGCATAGTACCCCCTACTAGGTTGCCTAAAGGAGCCTGTTGGAAACAGGCCATAGCATGGTGGACCCCGATATTAGGCACTCCCCACTGCTGACTGGACTGCATATCACATGGGCTGCTCAGTTAATATATCTGTGGTCCATGCCTATGCCAAACCTATACTCCTGTAATCAATAAAGTTGCGACCTTATTTTGACAATGGACTCTTGGTTCTTATTTGCTGCTCATCTTCTGTTTCGCTGCTCATGGGTCTGCAGGGCAGCAAGCAGACAAAGGCATCCACCCCAGGGGAGAATGGTAAGTATGAAACAAAAATCATGCAAATCGATGAAAATTTACAACTTCAAAACTTTTTTGACCATCCAATTGCTGCTTGCAATTAAAATCTATATCTCAACAACGCGTAACTGAAGCTCAGAGTCAAGACCTTTTTATCCAACCAGGCATTTTAAATATCAACACAGATAGTTCTGTGAAAGGTTAGTGGCTATAGATTGCTCTGCTCCTACCAGCAAGGTGAAGTAAATTGTCTTCCAGTGCATAAAGGTGGGGAGGTGTGGGGTTGAAATCGAGAGAGAGCCAGAGGATGGCTCCTTGTTTCAGAAGCTGATTCCTGGTTAGATTTATTGCTTATGTGGGCCTTGAACTCATTGCTTTATTATATTTTATCTTGAGGGCAGGGAAAATATTGCTGTGTTCCAGCTTGCCTAGAAACACTGTGCTTGACCAGTCTGTCAGCTTTAGCCTTGATAATATCCTGTTCTAAGCTTCCCCCAGCCAGTCCATGTGACTACTGTATTGGGATATGGTTGTTACCAATGACATGGTCTGGTGAGAAGGCTTTCATGGAATACACAGTATGACAGACTGCTTTATGAGCTTTGTCTCAGTGGCATTGGGGGGCCTTTCTTGAAGTTGAGCCTTAAGCTGTGCACAAGCTCTTCCTCCACATATATGTTGAGAGTGGGATGGGACCAAGTCTGCGAGTCTCTTGCCCTCTAGATGACAGGTTGTGTACGCTGTACAGCTCAACACATGGACTAGGGTTTAAGGCAGGCATGTCCAAAGTCCAGCCCGGGGGCCACTTGCGACCCCCAGGCTTGTTTCAAACAGCCCCCCAGGCAATTTTGAAAAAGCAATCTCTTGCAGCCCCCGAGCGCCTGCCCACCTAAGCCATTTCCTTTTTGCAGGCTCGTCATGAGCTTTCCCCTCTGTGTGGGGGCAGTGGCTAGCCCCCGTGCCATTAGGGAGTCCCTGACCAATCTGGTCAGCTGGGGGGACATGGCTAAATAAATACTAGAGCAGATGTTTGGGACATTGATGCTGCAGCAATGGCGGTGGCAGAGGGGCTGCCACCACCTTGACCCAGTGCCAGATTTATGTACAGGCTAAGTAGGCTGAAGCCTAGGGCCTCTAAATCTTGGGGGCCTCGCCAGCCTGCCCGCTTCCCAGTGCCGCAGTCTCCCCTCTCCCAAAATTGTAAACCCAAGACTTCATGCAAGGGCAGAGCAACTCTGGCCCAGCAACTATGAGATTCAGGGCTAGCCAGTGGGGCCCAATTTGAAGCAGTGGGGCGCAATTTGATTTTTATTTTTTTTTGTAGGGCCCCAGTTCACAGCCAAAGTCTGCAAAATCTTATAGAATTAAATAAAATCCATCTAGATTGCCCTGGTGGGGGGGGGGCTTAGGAGCAGCACTCGGGGCCCAATTTGGCCAAATTACTCCAATTGCCTGAAGGCCAGCCCTGATGAGACTGCGCCGGGGTTGGGCTGACAAGCCCTACACCTTCTAGGTCCCTGGTGTCACTATTCAGAGTACAGACTCAAGGACTTGTTATGGAAATAAGAGAGGGCACTTATTGGAAATCAGTTTTGTCACCTCTTTCCCCCCAAACCCCAGGACAATGAGCCCAGCCACCTTTTATTCACAGTCACATAAGCACTACACTACAGCATGGCCATAAACCTGTACGTTCAACTGCTGAAACATACACCCAATATGTAGCAATGGAGATTTGTTACTGCTTTATGAATGAACACTGTGTTTTATGAATGGACTCTGTGTTTTGTGAATTACCTAAGAGCCACCAATAGGGAGCTCTAGAATCTGACAGCTAACCAAATGTGTACTACCAGACTGCGACCCTATTGCTGAAAGCAGGTAACCAGCAGGGAATGCTTCAGCTCAGCCTTTGCTCTGTTGACTGAACACCCCCTGCTGTGCAGATAATGGAGAAAGCTCATAAACTGTATCCATTCTGCCATCCTGGCCAACTCTATTGCACTGGTGTAAACCCTGGTGCCCCAGAAGCCCAGAGCAGCAGCAAATAAAATCCGCTCATACATCAGTGACTGTTAAGACTTGTCAACCAGTTCTAAAGTCTTCCTAAATTATAAAGCTCCAAAATACAGGCCAAAAAGAGCAGGTCTGGGAGGAGCAAGGCATACAATGGGCACCACCAGTGAAAAGGCCCTGTTCCTGCCCTGCCATTTGATAGAGTGTCCACTTGCCCTCCTTCTTGACATGGAATGCTCTTTATTGGAGTCTCCAGGTCCAGTACAAAGACCAAAAGAAGGGAGAGCATGGGCCTTGAAGTTCCCAACAGCTGTTAATCAAGCAAGCAAGCACACAGGTCACCTTTGTCACAGTCAGGGTGCCTATGTCCTGGCCAGACCTGCACCCAATCTTGTTTTTGTACAATCTTGTTTGTCCTCAGTAATCAAAATTATATTATCAACATATACAAGCAGAAAAGTTATTTTCCTTCATTTGCAAAGAATCATACAAAACAAAGTGGCACTAATAAAGAAGCGTTCAAGGGTGGCAACAGAAAGCAAACTAAAAATGCTTTTGCAGTTCATCAGAACTATCCAGCAATATCAAGTTATAGGAAAACTGGTGCCATTAACAGTAATCCTTCTAGTTGGTTAATTGGTTCGGCAACTTCCATGCACATGACGTGTGATGCTAATTTAAATTTTAGATTACACTGGGGCCTAATGTGAATAGTAGAGTATCTGGTGGGCAAACCAAAGCACTCATCAGGAAAGCTATGAGATTCAGGTGAGGGTCAGATGCCTTGTCAATCCCAGCAGGTATATAAGAGGCCTGACCTAAACGTGTACTGTATAATGAAGGCGCCGGGTGAACTTCCCTGGGGAGAGCATTCCACAGATGGGGAGCCACTGCAGAGAAGGCCCGTTCTTGTGTTGCCACCCTCCAGACCTCTCGAGGAGGAGGCACACACAAAGAAGATGATCTCAGGGTCTGGGTAGGTTCATCTGGAAAGAGGCCATCCTTGCAGTATTGCGATCCTGAGCTGTTTCTGAACAGTCTTCAGAGGCAGCCCTACATATAACGCATTGCAGTAATCTAACCTTGAGGCTACAAGAACATAGACAACAGTAGTTAGGAGTTAACATAGTGTCCTGAAGATGTTATGGACTCAGATTCCCATTAATGCTGCCGATTGACCATGCCAATTGATGGTCATTTTGATCCAAAACATCTAGAGAACACCACATTGTAAACACCCTTCTCTATGAACCTATGATCTGACTTTGTATACGACAGCTCAGTATTTGTGGAGGGTGTGTGGCAAACAAGCCATCTTGTTTCCAGGAAGGGGGGGGGAGAAAATCATTGCACAATGGGCATCCCTGTTCAGCAGAGATCCCCCCAATCAAATATGTAGACTTCAGTATGAAAATTTAGTAAGTATAATAATTATCTTTTGACTCCACTACATAGCTGGATAGGACCAGGAGCTTCCTCTTTGCTAAGCTGAATCTCGTTTATGGTTGAAACCAGCTTTTGCATCATCCTCACTGTTTCCAAACCCAGCTTCTTTGTGATCAGGTGTGTGGCGGAGTCTGGGTCAAAGGGAGCCCTGTGCCAAGGAGAGACGCAAGCCTCAGCTGTAGCCAGCGGCATTAGCGTATGGCACCAAGATCAGGGGTGGGGGTGGGATTGAACAATTGGCAGAGGTGGCATGGAGTGAGAGAGAGAGAAATTAATCGTCATTTAGGAAAGAGTCGAAAAAGGCTGCCAGGCTCCGTCAGCGCTGGCCAGTTTCCCTGCTCTCCAGAGTGCTGTCTGTGCCAGACCCATCCGTGCAAAGCTGCCTTGGGCTGGGTCCGCCGGGGCTCTCTATCCTCCTCTCAGCAGTCTGTTGTCACTTGGCATATTTTCACCCTATTACGGAGGCACGTGAGCAGCCTAACAATGATGCTCGAGGGTCTTCTCAAAAACAATAATTCCCAACTTGGTGGATCGATGTTATTTATTTTACAAAAAGTTGTTCCTCTGCAGCCATTAAGTTGTCAAGATTCTTCTCTCCTCGTCGTATTCATCTGCAGATGTGCCTACTGCTTCAATAAGACTACAGCTCTCCCCTCTCTTTTTTTATTCCATTTGAAAGTAATGAGATATAATCTGTTTAATTCTAGTCTTTGAGCTCATTTAGCGGCCCACTTTTTACTCCTCTCCTTCGATTTATTTTTTCATTTGAAAAGGAAAACTTCATGGCCGTGTTAAAAAAGATTCACTAATCACTGGCTCTAATTACAAAGTTGAGCAAATTGCTATTTTCCCCCTTCTTTTTCCTTTTCTTTTCCTTTCTCTCTTTCTTTCCTCTCTCTCTCTCTCTCTCTCACACACACACACATAAAACTTGTTCTATAATTAAAGATCAAATGGGCAGCTGTGGATTTGTCTGTGCTCCATGTAGGTCAGGCCACAGGAGACTGGATGGTGTTGGAGATTAGCAACTGGCTACAGACACTTTTCTTTGGGAGAGAAGGAGGTGACAGAAGAATCTATATTATGCCAAATAGCAGAAAAGTTGGGCTGGAGGTGATATGAAAGCCACAAACCTTGATCCACTAATGTGGGCTGTTCACGTGTCCAGCTGTTTGTGTGAATAACTGTACATGTAAGGAATTTAAAAGTAAAAAGATGGAGTAAACTAAAACATGTGGAGACTAGACATACAGCTGCACATGTGTTAAGTGCACTCATGCATGATTGTGTGCCTTGTTCTACAGAGATGGGGGAAATGTGTTTTCGATTTTGCTCTACTGGATGTTGAAGATCATAATTTGGTCAGGTCCATTAATTTCAGTGGGTCTACCTTGAGTAAGACTAGCACTGGATACAACCCTATTTTATGTATTGCATTTCTTTGGGTGACCTTCCCTATGACCATTGTTGATGAAGGGCAGGATATAAATCTTACAATTAATTAATAATAGAGAGGATTGGTCATTGTGTGCCCAGACTGCATGTGAGATCACATATGGCTGCACAGCGATGTACATCAGTTATGATGCGGATCTGCGTAAAAATAGACAGGCTTATAACACAGTCCTGAACATGTCTGCCCAGAAGTAAAGCCTACTGAGGCTTATGACCAAGTAAGTGGGCGTAGGTTTACAGCAATTCAGCTTAAAGCATAAATCTCCCTAGAGGCTTTACATTGCACACTGTATTCACAGCATTCTCCTCATTCCTCCAAGCCGGAACTAAATCACACTGTTCCAAGCTGGAGTTATTTATTAGCAAAAACACAAGCCTCCACAGACTTGGTTGGGTGTCTGGTCTAATGAGCAGAGCAGCTCATTCCCAGTGGTCTTACTCCATGAAAATCAGTTGCTGAGACCGAAAGTCCCCACCTCCTCACACAGCCATCAGTAAGCTCTCCACTATCCAGGGTTGTCCCCCCCCCCCCAAGCAATCAGACACTGCATCTGTATGAAGCCAACCTCTCTTCCAACCTTTTCATGACCCTTCTGCTTCTGGGAGACAAGTGGGGAGAGAACCTTGTCACAGAAGGAGAGGGGAGGCAACCACAACTCTTTACCAGCCTGGCTCATCTTTAGCTCTTGGCCTTCCTCCTCCCATGCTCCTTCTTCAGCTTCTGCCTCCGATTCTGGATTTCTCTCTGCTGCAGACTCTCCCAGCTCACTAAGCCCTGTTACCTCTTCAGCTTCCGACACCACTCCTTCCCAACCTTCTCCCTCTTCTCCCTGTGACCACTCAACATTGTCCCACCACTACTGGCTTCTTCTTTTAGTGGTTCCCCAGCTGGTTTCTCCCACCATTCCTTTGTGTCCTACCTATCCATGGCAACTGGGCTTTGCAAGCTCCTACAATGTATGTTTTGCAGCCTCCAGTCCTGCTTCTTACAATGCCACCAAATGTGCTAGCTGGAGCTGCTCTAAGAGGCTAGCCCATCCCATCCCAAGCAAAAGGGCCTTATGTTAAAGGGCCCACTATCTGTAAGCGAAGTAATTTAATGCACTACATTCTGCCGAATGTCAGCGAGGTTCTAAAATACAGCCAAATAAATTTAGAGACAGGGTTGTATAGGTTTATTACATGCATTGATAGTTTCATAAGGTTCATAAATCAATCCATTTCACAGGTGTCAAGGCCCTCTTTGGAACAGGTAAGTGATAGTGATTGTGTCCTTGCAAAGGATCAGGTGACCCAATTAAATTTCATATCCCCCTTTTCACTGGTGATATGATTCTGCAATTTCATTTGCTTAGTAAAGTCTGAAAGGGAGTTCGGCTATAATCCTGTCCTCCACTCCTCTCATATAACTCATATTCCAGAAGTATAAAGTTCCTCAAAAAAAAAAAAAAATTCTAAGCGAAAATAATGTAAGGGAACATGGCTGGATTGTGATACAATATGCAATTGATAATGTTAGTTGTGGCTAGTTGTTAAAGTGTCACAGGTGTGTTTGCTATTTTTCCACAACAGACCAACATGGATACCGCTAGGGCAAAGGTTTTCAACATTTGGGGGTCCATGGCGCCCTTGACTGACTACATTCTTCCTGTGGCACTCCTGTGGGGCCCAGAAGCCCAGTTATGTCACCCCTTGCCTGCAGAGCTGACAGCCCCTCACCCCTCCCTTGTGGAGTGTTCCCTCAGCCTCATGTCTTCTCCCCTTTTCTTGGGAGTCCTCTGGGCAGCTGCAGCTGCTGCCCCTGATCTGAGCTGCCCCCCTCCACAAAGAGAGGTGCCTCCTCTCAATGCCCCCACAGGGGCCTGAGAAGCACCCCCTGGCCAGCCCCAGGGGCACCATTCACCTGGGGAGCTTGTATCCAGGCAGTGGCGTAGTGTGGGGGTGCAGGGGGGCCGGCCGCACCAGGCGCAACATCTGGGGGGGCGCGCTCACCGCCTCCGGAGTCGCCGAAGGGCCTTGGGCGCAGGCTGTAGCAGAGCCCCATGTCTCGCGGAACCGACGAGCTGTGCGTGCGTCCGGGCTGAAGGTGTCCGGCAGGCAGCGGCTCTCAGCGCTCGCCGTGGTCCCCGTGCGTCAGGGCCGCGGAGGGCGCGCCAGGCAGCCCCTCCTCACAGCCCCGCCGCCGCTGCTGCTGCTGCAACTGCTGGGCCATGTTGCATTTTCCTCGCCTCTCTGCCCTCCTCCTCCGGGCAAGCGGTGTTGTTTGGGCGGCAGCGCCAGCGGCAACTCGCCTCAGATCACCTGACACAGACCCGCCGCCACCGCCGTGGCTACCTTACCGTAAATACCGCAGCCCAGGCAGCAGCAAGAAGAAGCTGGCAGCGGCGGCAGGTCAGGGGTTAGGGGCGCAAATTACTTGCCTTGCCCGGGTTAGGGGGCGCAAATTACTTGCCTTGCCCCGGGTGCTGACAACCCACGCTACGCCGCTGTAGCCAGGGTTGCTGCAGCAAACAGCTGTGCCTTTGGGAGGCAGAGATGCGAGAGGGCGTCAGAGGATGGAGGGAAGGAAAGAGGGACAGATGTCAGGGTTGCCCATGGCACCCTGACCATCATTCAAGGCACCCCAGGGTGCCACAGCACACTGGTTGAAACCCACTGCCCTAGGGGATTCCTTAGTGTGGCAGCTCTTCCCCCATCATCAGAATTCTGAGACTCAGCTTGTTACAGAGGAGAAAGCATGGAAGAAAGAAACTTAGCTGTTTCTGTGATGTGTCTTGCTTTCGTCCATAAAAGCCTTCTGTTCGAGGCACATATTAACAGACCCTGGGTTTATTTGGAAAGTTTGATATCTGTGGATGCCAGTTTAATACCACGTGGTTTCATGTAATTTAAAGGCATGCTTGCAATTTCTTTTTTCTTTTCTTTTCTTTTCTTTTCTTTTCTTTTCTTTTCTTTTCTTTTCTTTTCTTTTCTTTTCTTCTTTTAAGGAACAACAGCAGCTTCTAAGGCCCCCTCTGCATAATACATTTAAAACCATATCATACTATTTCAAGACATCATGGTTTCCCCCATATATTCCTGGGAGCTGTACTTTATGAAGGGTGTTAAGAAGAGACCCCCAATCCTCATCACAGAGATACAATTCACAGAGCAGTTTAACAATCAATCCTTTGTCAAAGGACATTTTGGGAACTGTAGCTTTGTGAGGGGAAAGGGGGCCTCCTAACTTCTCTCATCACCCTTAACAAGCTGCAGTTTCCAGGATTCTTTGGAGGGAAACCAGCAAAGTGTTATGATACTGCGTCAAATAGTGCTAGGGATTCTCCTTTGTAGTGTATAACTATTGACCTGGATTAGGGATGCCTCCAAATTTAGGACCACCTGAATTTGGTGCTCAGTTTTGACAAAAGCCAGCAAAAAATGGAATCAAGGCTTTCCAGAATCTATCAGCAGCTTGTGCGGTGAATCACTCAGGACCACGTTACTTGAAAGGCTGCCTGCCACTGTTTATGCCTATAATCATCTCTCCCTATATGAATGGACCCAAACCCTATGATCATCAGCTGAGGACCTTCTTCAGGTGGCTTCTCCATGGCAACACAAGAATGGGCCTGTTCTGTGGTGGCTCCCCATTTGTGGAATGCCTTCCCCAAAGCGGCTTGCCTGGCACTATATATATACAGTGGTACCTCAGGTTATGTACTTAATTCGTTCTGGAGGTCCTTTCTTAACCTGAAACTGTTCTTAACCTGAAGCACCACTTTAGTTAATGGGGCCTCCTGCTGCCGCCGCGCCACCGGAGCACGATTTCTGTTCTCATCCTGAAGCAAAGTTCTTAACCTGAAACACTATTTCTGGGTTAGCGGAGTCTGTAACCTGAAGCGTATGTAACCTGAAGCGTATGTAACCCAAGGTACCAATATATATATATAATCACCAGGCAAAAACATTTCTCTTCAACCAGGTAACATTATTTGGTTTTTTAAAATGTGTGTGTGCAGGGGGGTGGGGTTATTGTTTTGTTTTTGTTTTATTACATATTTTGCATTTTCCTGTTGTGATCTTCAGATGATCTGGGATCTTCGGATGAAGAGAGGTATACAAATTCAATCAATAATTATGATGGTGATGTCACTTAGAGCATACTCTCCAACATGTTGAGACTCAAAAGCAGGACACACATCTTCCCTTCCATGTTTACACGCAAATCACATGACCTGCACAAAATCACAGAGCTCAAAAGACATGCTTTTTCAGGGCCATGCTCTCACAGCTCCCAGAAATGTGTGTTGGGGGGCACCACGTCAGATGCTGAATTGGGAAGGGGGGGGATGATGTAGAATTTGACAGCAGGAGAAAAGAAAATCTGGTATCCTTAATGCATGGATTTTTCCTTTTTCCTTCTTGAAGGGATAGCTTCCTTCTTATGTGTATTCCTTCCCTGGGGGGGGGGGGTGGTTGGGGAGATAACAAAATCTCTGGTGGAGGATGTCAAAAGTTACTTTATAATCCGAGGATAATCAAGAAGGCCCTTCTATTCCAGCTTAGTGGTTCCGCCACCCTCAGACCTTGTAATTGCAGGCAAAAATGCTTTCCATTTTCAGGTCAGTTTTTGATAGAAATTAAATGTAACAATTAAAGAGGCCTGAGTCAGGGTTGCCATGGAAACAGGGTTTGTTTTTAGCCGTCATCTGGGTGTTCGGCAGTCTTAGCAGACCCCTTCTGGCTTTCTTTGCTGCCACTTCCAGCTCCAGCTAGACTTTTGGATGGGTGGGAGGGCTGGAAGAAGCAAGTTATTTTTCCCCCCCATATCTAAGAGGAAGGTTGATGCAAGGGCATGCAAGGGTAGGGAACTGTGCTGAGGATGGGGCAGAAATTCACTTCAGTTTGCATTTAAAGGGAAACCTCTTTAATTCTCACTTCCCATAACAACATGCAAACCGAGACACAGCCAGCCTTCAAAACCACATTTCGCCTAATTTTGCAAAGTAGTTTGCCCAGCCAAGTAGTGTGTACAAAAGTACATATACTTTGATAGCTGTGCATTTTAAAAAGCCTACATCAGTGAAAATTAGAGAGAGAGAGAGAGAGAGAGAGAGAGAGAGAGAGAGAGAGAGAGATAACATAATAAAAATATTTATTATATTAGGGGAAATTGCTTAGCAAAAGTGTGTGTATTAGGCGAAACTGCATTTAAAAATGTGATTGTTGGGAGAAATTTGCACTAAAAGACTGGTGAATTTTCATAAGGACCTGTTTAAAAAGAAGAATTGAAGATTGATGTGGAAATATGGGAGAATGGAATTGAAGACTGAAAATGCAAAATGCAGACCCTCCAAGTGCCTCTGTTTTCCAGGGATAGTCCCAGATTTACAGAAGCCATCCCAGTTTCTGATTTGATCCCTGAATATCACATTTCTCCTTAGGAAGTCCCCATTTTCATTTGAGAAATGTTGGAGGGTATGGAGTTATGTGACCATCAAGCCAAGGAGATAAATAACTATACAGTAGTACCTCTGTTGCGGATGGGATCTGTTCTGGAACTCCGGTCATATCCTGAGGTTTCCGCAACCAGAGGGACCGCTTCTATGCATGCGTGGAACGCGGTAGACCGCTGATGCACATGTGCGCGGTGTGGTAGAGTGCTTCTATGCATGCACGCGTGGTGAAACCCAGAAAAATACTTCCGGGTTTGCCACATTCGCATCCTAAAGGATACACAACCAGTGGTGTGCATATCCGGGGGTACCACTGTACAACCTTTAGAAGACATGTGAAGGCAGCCCTGTATAGGGAATGGGTTTTTTGTTTAATGTTTAATGTTTTATTATGTTTTTATATATGTTGGAAGCTGCCCAGAGTGGCTGAGGCAACCCAGTCAGATGGGCAGGGTATAAATAATAAAATTATTATTATTGTTATTGAATAGGACGTCCCTATTTTCATCAGAGAAATGTTGGGTGGTTTGGAAATGGAGAGAAACCAAAACTGACAGCTTTCAGTTTGGTTTCTAACTTGGCTTTGGAACAGAATGAACCTTGGTCTGCTTGGTAAATGATTTACAGGGAGATTAGACAGGGAGAGTGTGACCTCCTTTCAATACCATTGACCATGGCATCCTTGTGTCACACCTGCCTTCTCCAGGGATGCGATAGACCATGTGATAGGCCAGAAACACATCAATCTGCAGATCTGGGACTCCTCTTCCCAAGCAAGTCCCACCTCCGTAGTTTGTTCCTATTGGCCAGCTTATACAAGAAATGACATAAGAAGCCCAAAGAAACCTGGGGACAGTGTTGGGTCAATGGCAACTCTCCTGTTGCTCCTGAATAAGCAGATTACTTCCTCCCATCATGTATCAACTTTGATCTATGTTCCTGCTTAGTAGTTCTACTCAATCCCAGGTTCTGAGGCCTTTGAAAGGTGCTCTGTCTTATGCTTTCCGCCAGTTCTCATATGCGAGCTGCTCTGCCATGTCTGGAAAAGATGGGTAATGAAAGCACTGTAAGGTGTTAGGATGCTTCTGGTCATTCTTGAAGGGTAGGTCTTATGCAGGATTCTACTTTAAGGACTAATCTGATTTAAGAACTAAAGTTGAGGGTTTTCATCCAATCTACCGGTATAATTTTTCCTGCAAAAAGTTCCCTCAACTTCACTGCATTGGCCTCGTTTCTCCTCAGACACGAGAAATAGATTGTAAAAAGTATTTCCATAATGAAGAATTATCCCTGATACAGAAGTACAGAAATACAGTGGGTGGCGCTGTGGTCTAAACCACTGAGTCTCTTGAGGTTGCCGATCAGAAGGTCTGCAGTTCAAATCCATGCAACGGTGGTGAGCTCCCGTTGCTCTGTCCCAGCTTCTGCCAACCTAGCAGTTCGAAAGCATGCCAGGAAGCGCTGCAGCGGGAAAGTAAACAGTGTTTCCATGCACTCTGGTTTCCGTCACAGTGTTCCATTGCGCCATAAGCGGTTTAGTCATGCTGGCCTCATGACTCAGAAAGCTGTCTGTGGACAAACGCTGGCTCCCTCAGCCTGAAAGCGAGATGAGCGCCGCAACCCCATAGTCATCTTTGACTGGACTTAACTGTCTAGGGGTCAAAACAAAATAAAAAAATTCCTTCCAGTAGCACCTTAAAGACCAACTGAGTTAGTTCTAGGTATGAGCTTTCGTGTGCATGCACACTTCTTCAGATACACTGAAACAGAAGTCACCGGACCTTTCTATATAGTGAGAAGGTGGGGAGGGGTATTACTCAGAAGGGTGGTGGGAATGGGTGATTGGCAGATAGCTGCGATGAGCCTGTTGACGACTCTTAACGACTGCAATAGGTCTAACAGGAAAAAGCAAGGGGTGAGAAGGTGAAAAATGGCTTTGTCATGTATAATGAGATAAGAATCCAATGTCTTTATTCAAACCAGGTCTCTCCATAGTTTTAAGTTAACTTAAAACTATGGAGAGACCTGGTTTGAATAAAGACATTGGATTCTTATCTCATTATACATGACAAAGCCATTTTTCACCTTCTCACCCCTTGCTTTTTCCTGTTAGACCTATTGCAGTCGTTAAGAGTCGTCAACAGGCTCATCGCAGCTATCTGCCAATCACCCATTCCCACCACCCTTCTGAGTAATACCCCTCCCCACCTTCTCACTATATAGAAAGGTCCGGTGACTTCTGTTTCAGTGTATCTGAAGAAGTGTGCATGCACACGAAAGCTCATGCCTAGAACTAACTCAGTTGGTCTTTAAGGTGCTACTGGAAGGAATTTTTTTATTTTGTTTTGACCATGGCAGACCAACACGGCTACCTATCTGTAACTGTCTAGGGGTCCTTTATCTTTACCTTTTTTACCTGTATTCTATCAAATCAAATGCATTATAGTTACAACCAACAACAAAGCAACGTAGCATCTATGGGTGATGGGAATCCAGTCCCAGAATAGGGAGCTCTGAAAACCACCTCTCGTTCCTACCCCTGTTCCTTTAATCCCCTGCAAATCTATCAGCCTCACCCTTTCTAAGGTATGCAAGTCATTACACTAGCTTCCAGCATCTCATTGGTCAAACAATGCTAATCTAACAACAATTTAAGGTAATAACTTAGGCTCATTAATTTCCACATGTCTACTCTGAGTAGAACTTAGTGGGTTTTGAGAACTATTTGCATCCTTGAAAATGTGCAGAAATCTGGCAATACTTTGGGTGGTGATCTGGGGCCAATACTCATAAATTGCACTGGAAAGAGCAACTGAAGCAATGAGGCATGGAAACCTCCTCCTCGAAAAGAAATTAACTAAAAGTGGCACCAATCATTTTATTTACTTCGGCCATTTTTCTGCCCTACTCCGCAGACTTGGAGTGGGTCACAAATAAAAAATATTAATGTCAGCACCAGAAGCAGACATAAACATTGAGATTTAAAAAGGTCCTGTTGCACTCTCAGCCCTCTTGCCACATCAGTTGAACTCCATCCATTAAAAGCTGGCCAACATACACATGGCTAACATAGCTAGAGGAAGATGTTCAGATTCAGGGTTTGACAGATCTCCAAACATATTAATCTCACATGGCTTTACAGTAGTTACTGAGTATTCCAAGGAAGGGCCATAGCTCAGGGGATGAGCATCTGTTATGCAGGCAAAAGGTCCCTGGCTATTGAACTCTGGCGTCTCTTAGCAGGACCGGGAGAGAAGCCTGCTTCAATCCTGCTTTCAGGAGTGAAGCCTTGTCAGCAGATAACACCTATGCTCAGAGATCTGCGCTGGTTGCCGATCTGCTGTTGGGCCAAGTTCAAGGTGTTGCTATTAGTATACAGTAACTTGGGACCATTTTACCTGCAAAATCCCCTTACCCCACATGTGCCCACTCAACCACTTCAACTGGTGGAATTGAAATTGCTGCAGGTGCCACCTAATACCTAATACCTGATCCACATTTGTAAGAACTCAGTCATTGGTGTGGCAGCACCTGCACTTTGGAACTCCCTGCCTGTTGATCTCAAACTGGCGCCTTCACTGTATTTTCCTGCTAAAAATGCTCTTGTCTAGATGACCCTACCCAGATGCTTAGAAATGCTGCAAGTAGATAAATAGGTACCACTCTGGTGGTAAGGTAAATGGTGTTTCCGTGCACTGCTTTGGTTCGCCAGAAGCAGCTTAGTCATGCTGGCCACATGACCCGGAAGCTGTATGCCAGCTCCCTCGGCCAATAAAGCGAGATGAGCGCCGCAACCCCAGAGTTGGTCACGACTGGACCTAATGGTCAGGGGTCCCTTTACCTTTACTATGTTTTACTTATTGTCAAATTTTCCTGCTTTTATGATTTTATATTTTTGTAAACCGCTTTGAGGTGGGGTTTGCTTTTTTTACAATCAAGTGGTGCATAAATTTTATGAAATAATACAAACAAACAAACAAACAAACCCTGGGAGCCACTGCCAATAGATGGACCAATGGTCTGGTAAGGCAGTTTCCTGTGTTCCTGTTTATACACAATGATTTGGAGATAATTACTCAATAACTACCCCTTCCCTCCTTTTCATTGCTTGCTTGAGAAATGAAGTGCAGAATTTAGTGAGCGGTGGGCAACATCAGGTAGCCTGTTAGGTGATTGACCATTACAGTTTGCCAAAAAACAAAAAAAAACAAAAAAAACTGGAGAGGGTTTTTGTACTCCCTACTTCTCCTGTTCAGGTTTTTGTTACATTAAAAAATAAAATCTGCTGTGCATGTTTGCATACGGATAACCAATGAACTAAGATGTTGGGTGGATGGAATTCATGGGTTAGTCTACCAATAACCAAGAGAATCTATTGTCACCAGAACTTTCTGGATCAAAGACCCATCTAACTTTGAAGAGTGTCCTGTCGCTGATACACAAGAAGCTCACAATGCATAATGCAGGTAGCCCTTCTCACTTGATTTTTGTCTCCAGCATCTGACGTTTGAAGGTATACCACCTTTCAGCATTGTGGTTCCATTCTTCTGAAGCAGCCTTCTCCAATCTGATGATGTTCTAGATGTTCTTGGACTTCAGCTCCCATCATCCTTGACTATCGACCATGCTGGCTGAGGCTGATGGGAGTTGTGGTATAAAACATCCAGAGGACACCAGGTTGGGGAAGGCTGGTCTGGAGTCATGTGAGGCCTTCACTTAGCTCAAGCTGAGCTGGTCTGGATCTGGTTGACGCCTCAATCACCTGGAAACCACATGCATGCTAGCTTGGGTTCCATGATGGAAGAAAGGTGGAATAGAGTGTTAATGCATTCCTCACTAGTAATGTGGACCTGTAGAATGCTGGTCACCCCAAAAAAGATGTCCAACACCTGGGAGGAGAAGTGGGAAGCTGAAAACAGTATAATTATAAATTTCATAAGTGGTTTGGGCATAATAATGCATAATCAGTTTCATTGGGATTCTCCCAAGTTCTCATGTTTTGAAATTATCATGATGATTAGCTCTAGTACTCAAAAAACAAAAAAACAAAAAAGCTCTAGTAAAGTTGATGATATTTCTGGGGCAGATCCAGGAACATAAGTTAATGTTAAAGCATTCGTTTTAAATGTATGTATATTAGTTGGTTTATTTATTTATTTCTTTATTTAAAATAATAATAATAATAATAATTTATTATTTGTACCCCGCCCATCTGGCTGGGTTTCCCCAGCCACTCTGGGCGGCTTCCAACAGAGATAAAAAATACACTAAAATGTCACATATTAAAAACTTCCCTGAACAGGGCTGCCTTCAGATGTCTTCTGAATGTCAGGTAGTTGTCCATCGCCTTGACATCCGATGGGAGGGCATTCCACAGGGCGGGCGCCACCACCGAGAAGGCCCTCTGCCTGGTTCCCTGCAACTTGGCCTCTCGCAGTGAGGGAACCGCCAGAAGGCCCTCGGAGCTGGACCTCAGTGTCCGGGCAGAACGATGGGGGAGGAGACGCTCCTTCAGATATACTGGACCGAGGCCATTTAGGGCTTTAAAGGTCAACACCAACACTTTGAATTGTGCTCGGAAACGTACTGGGAGCCAATGTAGGTCTTTCAAGACCGGTGTTATATGGTCTCGGCGGCCGCTCCCAGTCACCAGTCTAGCTGCCGCATTCTGGATTAGTTGTAGTTTCTGGGTCACCTTCAAAGGTAGCCCCACGTAGAGCGCATTGCAGTAGTCCAAGCGGGAGATAACCAGAGCATGTACCACTCTGGCGAGACAGTCCGCAGGCAGATAGGGTCTCAGCCTACGTACCAGATGGAGCTGGTAAACAGCTGCCCTGGATACAGATTTGACCTGTGCCTCCATGGACAGCTGTGAGTCCAAAATGACTCCCAGGCTGCGCACCTGGTCCTTCAGGGGCACAGTTACCCCATTCAGGACCAGGGAATCCTCCACACCTGCCCACCTCCTGTCCCCCAAAAACAGTACTTCTGTCTTGTCAGGATTCAACCTCAATCTGTTAGCCGCCATCCATCCTCCAACCGCTTCCAGACACTCACACAGGACCTTTACCGCCTTCACTGGTTCTGATTTAAAAGAGAGGTAGAGCTGGGTATCATCTGCATACTGATGAACACCCAGCCCAAACCTCCTGATGATCCCTCCCAGCGGCTGCATGTAGATGTTGAAAAGCATGGGGGAGAGGACAGAACCCTGAGGCACCCCACAAGTGAGCGGCCAGGGGTCTGAACACTCATCCCCCACCACCACTTTCTGAACACGGCCCAGGAGGAAGGAGCGGAACCACTGTATGACAGTGCCCCCAATTCCCAGCCCCTCAAGACGGTCCAGCAGGATGTCATGGTCGATGGTATCAAACGCCGCTGAGAGATCCAGCAGAACTAGGAAACAGCTCTCACCTTTGTCCCTAGCCCGCCGGAGATCATCAACCAGTGCGACCAAGGCAGTTTCAGTCCCATGATGAGGCCTGAATCCCGACTGGAAGGGATCCAAATGGTCCGCTTCTTCCAGGCGTGCCTGGAGTTGTTCAGCAACCACTCGCTCAATCACCTTGCCCAAGAATGGGAGGTTTGAGACTGGGCGATAATTGGCCATCGTGGCCGCATCTAAAAAAAAGTAGACTGGCGATACATCTAAAAGAAGTAGACTGGGGGGGAGAGATTGAGAAACCCATATTTGTGACTGGTGGTGGAGATATCCTATTGGTGATGCGATGTTATATGCAGCAAACAAAAAGGTAACCGAAGCTGATAGCTTTTAAGGCTTTTGACAATTGGAGAAGTGATCCCCCCCTTTTTTTTTCCTTCAGCAATTTTTCTGTGAAAATTAGAAGCAGGAGGGGGTAGCATGTTAAGCAAACTGAGAGTGTGTTCCTTTGTTTTATGCACATTGGTTGTAGAGTCCATATCATAAAAAATAGATAAAAAGGAAAACAGCTTTGTTATCACTTCTAAATTGAACTTTGAATATATTTGCATAGAAATACTCCAAACAGAGACCTGATTTATACATTACGGATGCCAGCATGCAAGCAACATTGGGGGGGCACGTCCTACATGTTAGCACAACTGTAGTGACAAAGACAGGAACCATGCGGTGAGTGAAGTTTCCTTGTCAGCGTAAAGCTTCTCTGAGGGCCAACTGCGTTTGGCATGGGAAACAATGGTTGATAATTCCACAGAGGCAAGAGGAAATTGAAGTGCCACTCGGCTTGACCTATTGCCCTTGCTAAGCCCCTGAGCAAGCTGTTATTGAGTGTTTTATTGCCTTGAAAGCATACTCTGTTATACTTACAAGAAAGCACTACGTAATTATTTTCACAGCTAATATATGACATGATATCTGATGCCTCTTTTATAATCCCTGTTGAAATGATGGGGGAAATTCTCCCAAGCAGATGCAAATCTGATTAGGGGAACAGATCTGTCTTCCTCAAACTTCAGAAAGTGGTTCAGCTTATTCCACGCCCAAATCAGGTTCTGCTGTGTGCCCCAAATGATGTCATCAGGAGTTCCACATTGTTGCACGCCCAACAAAACCTGCTCCCAGTTAACCTCCAAGTACCGTGCCTCCTACCTACATAGCCACACTGCTGCTTGGGTGATATGCTTAGCTAAAGGGTGAAGCAGGTTCTGTGGTCAGGTGAGTAGAAACAAAGCTCAGTGTTTGAACAGACAGTTTTATCTCAGGCTAAAGAAAGCATTTGAACCAGAATCACTTATGCAATATGTAAATATGAATTTCCTCCAGTTTGCATGAATTATTTTGAACACAGAATCAAATTAATCTTGGTGCCTAATTCAGATTTCCCACCCCCCTCTTCCATACAAAAGTCTCACTGGCATAAACAAGTAGAAACATTAGGCTGAGCAGACCAGAAAGCTTGTTGTTTGGCTCTGATAAATATGGATGGCGTGTATCGCCAGGAAACACAAAGCCCACATCAATACAACTTGCCATATTAAGGAAAGTCATTTTGCAAATAAGATTTTAAAGTGGTATAATACACATCAAGATTTTTCAATACCTAATCAGCAATGTAGTCATTTGAAGTAACAGCAAAGGTAATTCTGCAATGGAAAGATGGGGCTGGGGCTTTAAACAAATGGCCTTTGAGTGGCAATATATCATTACATTAATCAATTGTTGGCACCTTGTTGCTTTCCCCTGTCTTCTCTCATCCAAATCTCATGCATTTGCTCTTTGCTTGTAACCACATGTGAGGGGGAAACCCTGAGCAAACCAAAGAAGAAATTTTACTGAATGCACGCTGGATAATTGAATGCACAGTGGATATCTGCAAGCAATTGAGTATACAAGGCTGCTATCTAGCATGTACAGTAATAAAAGCCATCAAGTCCAGGTCATGACCTGGTGAGTGATGGTCATGGACCTCCATGGTTCGTGGAGAAAAACCCTATCAATTGTAAAGCAGCTAAATTGCTGCAATGTACTCTGTGTTGAGCTTCTCTTAAGCCTGGCCCTGAAGCTTCAGCTAGTGCAGAATATATAGTGGCTGGACTGCTAATGGGGTAGATCGTTGGGTAGCACAGTGTTTCCCAACCTTGTGCCTACAGCTGTTTTTGGACTACAATTCCCATCATCCCTTGCCGCTGGTCTTGCTAGTCAGGGATGATGGGAGTTGTAGTTCAAAAACAGCTGGAGGCACAAGGTTGGGAAACACTGGGGTAGCATATGATACCTCTGTTGAAACATCTGCACTGGCTGCCCATATGCTACCAAGCCAAGGATCCTTGGGTCCAGGATACCTTAAGGCAGGCATCCCCAACCTTTGCCCCTCCAGATGTTTTGGCCTACAACTCCCATTATCCCCAGCTAACAGGACCAGTGGTCAGGGATGATGGGAATTGTAGTCCAAAACATCTGGAGGGCCGAAGGTTGGGGATGCCTGCCTTAAGGTGAGCCTTTATACCCCACCTCAATCACTGATATCATCCCAGTATCATCTTTTGTTACAGAGACCTCCTTGTCCTCACCCAAAAGAGAGCCATTTAGTGTTGCTGGTTCAATGCCATGGAAGCATTCTTCCAGCAGAAATTCAAAAAACATTCTTGCTTCTGACTTTCAGTGATGTCTTTTAGATTTTTTTTTTATGCCAACAAGCCCATGCAGCTGTTTAAAATTCTCTTGAGAAGCCTTCCATTTTAATGATTGTTTTGCACAATTTTTAATGGTTCTTTAATGCTTTTCTGTCACTGCACACAGCCCTGATATTTTATGAGAGGGAGGTATGTGTGTAAATAAATAGGACCACAGAGCTCCTTAAACTGAGTCAGACCATTGGTCCATCTAGCCGTGTGTTGTTTGTTTTAACTGGCAGCAGCTCTCCATCCTTTCTACTCAAGATGTTTCTGAACAGTGAAATCATGGATTAAGGCAGGCACCATGGACAAGCAGCCAAAGCCTGGGCTCTGTCACTGAACAATGTTCCCTTCCCCGAAAGCAGCAGACCTTTCATTATCAGAATATGTGGGCACACAAGAATGAGTGGCTCCAGCCAGCATTATCCTACGCTTTTCAGAGCTTCGTGGTATTGTGTGCTCACATGACCGTTCCCAGAATAGCTCCCCAGCTAGAAGCTGGATGCAAAGAGCTCTGCAGCCTTTGTGAGCAAACACAGAGCTTTCCTACATCTACTTTGAGGATGGAGAAAGGCCCCCTAGTGGGGATGGACAAATATGTCAATTCAAGTTCTCTCTGTTTATCGTAAAATAAAATAAAAATTTAGTTAAGTTCTCCACATTCCCACATCAATTTCCAATTTTTAAACCCTCGTGAAAATTCATCAGTATATTAGCATGAATTTTTCCTAATATGCATATTTTCGTATGCAATTTTGCCTGATATACACATTTTTGCAAAGCAATTCTCCCTAACATAATGCATCTCTGTATGTTATGTATGTGCATTCTTGTACACATTACTTAGATCTGAGAACTGCACTGGAAAATTTGGAGAAGTGTGAATTTTGAAGGGTGGCTGTCCTTCAACTCTTCTATTTCGGAAAGTGTGAATTCAGTAAGTTCACTTTCCAATGCAAATTGAATTTCTCCCCATCTCTACCCCTTGGTCACCTTGTTACTCCTACTCCAATTGGGTTGAACAATTTGTGGTGGTGGTTGGAATTCCTTGCTCCTCATGGAAGAAGCAGGAAAAAAGGATGATTATTTTGTGGAGAGTGAAGATCTTCCCAGGATGGATTGATGTGGGGATTGGTACAGGACTCAACCAGATAGGCCAGGGTTTCCCAAACTTGGATCTCCAGCTGTTTTTGGACTACAACTCCCATCATCCCTAGCTAGCCAGGGATGATGGGAACAGTAGTTCAAAAACAGCTGGAGACCCAAGTTTGGGAAACCCTGAGATAGACCCTTGGGTCTAATCCAACACAGCACTATTCAAGGGCAGATTATCATTAGGTGGCGTGAGGTGACAGCCTTAGGCAGCAGATTCTGGAGGCTGGTGGTGAGGTGTTGAAGGGCACCTGGTGGTTCCAGGGTATGGAAGGCCCATGGGCAAGACACTCTCTATGCCCCTCTCAACGAGTCAACCTAACCACCCTCCTTACCAGGTGTTGCTGTTGCTGTTCCTCATCGTTATTCCTACCTGCTTCTTTGCCAGGCAGAGAGAAACTCAGGGAAACCCTGGTCCCTCTAACTCACTATTGCGGACTGGCAGCTTCAGGCAAGAGTCACTCCCAGCCCTATCTGAAGATGCTGGGGATTGAACCTGAGACCTTCTGCATGAAAAGCAGATGGTCCACTGCTGCTGAGTGGTGGTCCTTCCCAGCCAGTAAACAGGCAAAGCAGAATGTGTTGTTTTTGCCGCAGGTGCTCATGCAGATTACAATGGTGATGAGGTAGTGTAGGTTCAGGGGGAAGGGCTCTTAACCGTGGGCCCCATGTAGGTATGTAGGACCTTGACAAATGCTCAACCATGCTACCCCTTGATGCTAGCCCCGAACTTGTGAACCAGCTCTAGTATCCTGAAGTTTGATTGCGGATGCTGTCACATTGTGAATGTTGAAGTGAGATGCAGCTGCCAGTCTGGTTGGCTTATGTGTCTAGAATGGTGGTTGTGGGGTGTGTGTGCATGTGTGTGTGTGTGTGTGCGTGCGTGTCAGTGTCAGTGTCACCTTGTCCTTCACCTCCAGCAATAAAATGTCTTTGGATGGTCCTGACAATTTCTTTCGGCTTCATATCCTTCGGAAGGAATTGCATTGCAGGATGAAGAAAAAAGCATGTTGGTTTTGAATGTGGGGGATCCATTTTCCAATTCCCATTCAGCCATGAACCCAGTCAGTAACCTTCAGCAAATTGTGAGAGTTAATAGGTCCAATAAAAATGGCTAATAATAATAATAAATTAGTTTGACAGCAACAGAAGAGGCAGCTGATCAGAGCTCATATGACTGATGGTTCAATCTAGAGATCCTGGAAGAGGAGGAGGATCAGCTACTATTATATTCAGTGCTATTTTTCTGGAAAAAGAGGTGCCGGAACTCACCATCAACACCTCCCTCATTCTCTTAGAATGGCAATGGTGCCCACCTGAGAGGTGCTGGAACTGAGTTCTGGCAGGTTCTGGCAGAAAAAAAGCCCTGATTATATTACTGTTCCCCCTTTGCAGTGATATGGTACGTATGGCATGGGAAAATCTAGAATAAAGCTGCAGGGGACCCTAAACTGAGTGGGTGGGCTGTGATCTATTATTATCGTTATTATTTGTTACATTTGTTAGTCTCTCTCTCTCTCTCTCTCTCTCTATATATATATATACACACACAGAGAGAGAGAGAGAGAGAGAGAGAGTATGAATTGATGTAATTAGATAAAATACAAACAGATAAAGAGCCATTAAACACCAGAACATTTTAAAAAATAAATGCAAAATTCATAAAATGCTCTTCCAACAGCACAATAAGGTCTATCCTGCCCCACAAAAGATGAACACCACACTAGAGGCTAACTTAACTACCAAAAAGCTGTGTATAATAATTAAAAGATGTCTTAACAGGGCATCTAAAAAATGGCAATGATGGTGTCTGGTGCTTCACTGGGGAAAACATTCCCCAAATGAAAAGGCTCATTCTTATGTGAGTGAGGGACACAGAGAAGGACCTCTGGTGAAGATCATAGAGTTTGGGCTGGTTCATGGGGGGAGAGGTGATCCTTGAGGTATTGGGGAAACTGAGCTCTTTAAGGCTTTATAGGTCAAAACCAGCACTTGAATCAAGCTGGAAAATTAATTGGCAGCCATGCAGTTAGGCCAGAATCAGAGTAATATGCTCAGAACCTCTGTTCTCAGTCAACAGCACTCAGACAATAGCCCTTATGGAGAATAACTCAGGTAAGGTCTCTGGATTCTGTTGAATGTATTTTTATTTTATTAATCCCGACTTTCCTTTTCAAGTGTGAAACATCCAAGGCAGCTGACATCAACAACATTTTTAAAAATCATTCACATAATATTATACAGCTGCCCCGCCCCGCCCCCCCCCAAAAAACCTCAAGATAAACTCAATCAGCAGATAAAATCATATTTTTTGCATTTCTGGGGAAATAGTCACAATCCCATATCCCTGTTTAAGCAATAGTTTAAGCAATAGTTAGTCATCAATAGGAGGAGACATAAATGAGTAGAGACAGAAAATATTCCATTAAGCTATGAAGCTAATTGATTGGGATATTTTACAAAGATGTAATTCAGCTTGTTGACTCTTCTGGCAGTCCTCTTTGCTGACTGGGCAATAGGGACAGTCTGGAGGTATCCTGGACTTATCAAAGCATTGAGAGAAAATGAAATCCTACATGCCTAAGTACCTAGTGACTGAGCGATGCAACACCCCCACCCCACCCCCCAGTGGGCAGCAGCAGAGCTTAACAGAGCAAAAGAGCCACTTTGCAGCCCATACCAGCTAGGGTGTTAGTAGGGTAGTAAAATAATAGAATCGTAGAATTGTAGAGTTGTAAGGGACCCCAATGGTCATTAGTCCAATCCCCTGCAATGCAGGAATCTCAGCCAAATTATCCATGACAGATGGCCACCCAACCTCTGCTTAGAAACCTCAAAGGAAGGAGATATTATAATATCTCCAAATCCTAGAGTTCTGCTGTGATAGAAGTCTTCCAAGTGAACCCCATCCCTTGAGGTTTTTCTCCAGATCCAGAAACAGCGAGTAACCATTCATATTCAAAACAAAGAGTTCACCACACTTTTTTTTCAGTTTGGGTAAGTTTGTGGCCAATGTTCTAAGTTAGTTATTTTACTTCTTTTATATTAGGCACCATATTCACTGTGCATTTAAAGTGGTAGTCTCATACCACTTTAAACAGCCATGGCTTTCCACGAAGAATTTCACAGTTCCTTCCTGAGAACTGTAGCAAAGATTGCTGCAAGTTGTTAGGAGAACCTCTATTCCCTTCTACCTGGCGGGGATTCCTCTTCCTAGGAAATTAGGAATTGTAGTTCTCTATGGTGAATAGGGACACAGGTGGCACTGTGGGTAAAACCTCAGAGCCTACGGCTTGCCGATCGCATGGTCGGCGGTTCGAATCCCTGCGGCGGGGTGAGCTCCCGTCGTTCGGTCCCAGCTCCTGCCCACCTAGCAGTTCGAAAGCACCCCTAAGTGCAAGTAGATAAATAGGGACCGCTTTCTAGCGGGAAGGTAAACAGCGTTTCCGTGTGCTGCGCTGGTGCCGGCTCGCCAGAGCAGCTTCGTCACGCTGGCCACGTGACCCGGAAGTGTCTCCGGACAGCGCTGGCCCCCGGCCTCTTAAGTGAGATGGGCGCACAACCCTAGAGTCAGACACGACTGGCCCGTACGGGCAGGGGTACCTTTACCTTTACCTATGGTGAATAGGGGCCTCCCAACAGCTCTCAGCACCAAACTACAGCTCCCTGGGTTCTTTGGAGGAAGCCATGACTGTTTAAAGTGGTAATCAGGTGGGTTCCTACTGTTCCCCAAGAACTAGGAACAGCACAATGCTATTTCCTCACTGGGAACATGATCCTGCTCATAGGATTGGCTCCATCACAAAATGATTGAAATCTGCTTCATTCGTTTCTTTTAAATATGTCTATTCAGCCTTTGAGAGTAAAAGGGGGGGGGGACTCTCCCAAGGTGACTTGCATACAAACAAAAAAACATAAAACTATAATATCCCATTCCAATAAAGTGCAAAGTCGTTTTAAGAACCAGCAGTTTAAAACATTTCACAACCCAGCAACCGACTGATATAAAAGTAGCTTAAATACTTGAAGAGGAAACAATTTAACGACAGCAAGTAATATAAAACCATTTACACCCAGAAATTCAGTTCAGTGTCTCAGCTAAAGTCATCTTAGAATAGATAGGTTTTCAAGGCCATTAAAAAGTTAATACTGAGCCAAATGTTTATCTCATGAGAGGAAATTTCACAGATGTGAGGTCACCACCAAAAAGACTCCTGCGAGCAAATTGAGACTGATGCAGTGCTCCCTGTATTATGAACCACAGTTGGAAACAGTTGTATGCTAGTAACACTTTATTATGCAGGGATACAGAAAACATGGCCCTGCAGATACTGTTGGGTGGCAAATCCCATCTTCCCATGCTAGCTGGGGCTGATGGGAGATGGAACCCAACAACACACCGTAGCCACAGGTTGCCCAGCCCTTCTTTATCAGGAGAGTACCCCAACTTCTCTCTCCCACTCCCATGTTCTGCAGCTCTCTACAACCCTTCCTTTGTAATCTCTCTCTGCCCATCTCAAAGGAGCATTACCCTCACTAATGGGCCAGTTAGTCTTGCAAGAGCCTAATGATTATTGGCTTGGGGTGATGCCACGGAGGTGGTCTTTTCCCTGGTGGCACTGCTGTTATGGAATGCATTACCGGCTGAAATACAAGAGGCCCCATCTGTATTGACATTTTGAGGTTGCACCTGTTTACACAGGCATTCTCTTGATCTCTCAACCTAAATCTTCTGTTTTAATTACTCTGTTATTTTAGTGGGATTATTGCATGTTTTAATCATGGAAGTTTTATATGATGATGCTTATGTACTTGGTTTTTAGACTTGTGAACCATTTAGATGTAATAATAAACATAAAATAATAATAGACATAGAGTAAGGTTACCAGATGTCCTCGTTTCGCGGGGACAGTCCCCAGATTTACAAATCAGTCCCCATACAAAATCCATTGAAGTTGAAAAGTGTCCCCTGATTCACTGAAAAAAATCTGGTAACCTTAACATAGAGTCAGGCAATAGCTGTTATCATCTGTTACTTGCATTACATGAGAAAGTAACAAACAGTAAGCTTTGACTATAGGATTAAGCCCATCTGAAGCCATTCAGCACCTGGAACTGGGAATGGACCTCGTAACATGGCTGAAAGCTATAGACAAACTTATTACACAACTTCCACTTTGTGAACTTTAAGCAACCATTCCTTATAATCAGAATTCACCCTTGGTCTGGCCTTCCAAAAGCAGAATCGTTTAGAACAAGGGTGGGGAACACGTGGCCCTCCAGATGTTGTTGGACTCCAACTCTCATCAGTCCTATCCAGCCTGGTTGATGCTCATGGATGATGGGAGTTGTAGTCCAACAGTGTGTTTGGACAGGTTCTCCCGTCTGGTTTAGAATGAAATAGCCTCCAGCATATCACAGTTAATTCCTGTAATTTTGGTGATAATTTTTTAAGTGGTCAGCAAACATCAATTTCACCCAGTATCATTCTTCCTGCACTGTGGGAAAACATGAGAAAGAGAGCATGGTTGTGCTTGTGTCCTATTTGTGGGATTCCCGTAGGTTGAGAACAGAATGCAGGTCTACATAGGCATCAAGTTCCACAGGTTGTCGGATCATTCCTCGCAGTAACGGCACAAATTCTCTAAAAGCTGGCTGAAGTCATAGAACTGGTTCACGCATACTTTGATACATATCACTCAATTATTTAGCACCTGATGATTCACAGCTTAATATTTTATCTCATTTCATTTCATTTATGAATTGCTGCTCATGAACCATCCCGAAGCAATTAATATGTGAACGGACTCCATTACAAAGTTTGGTTACAGGTGATGTGCAGTGATACAAATATCGAAGTGTTTCCAATGTAGCACTAAGTTAAAGTCCGTGTGCGGAATGTTGTTGTGAAAGGGATCTCTTGATGAAGGGCGGTATATAAATTTAATAAACAAACAAACAAGGAACAAACACCAGTATGCTACCAAAGATTGTCGTGCAACTGTTGCACAAGAAAAAGAACATTATCAAATATGGTTGGGCAACAGAATCAGCTGTTGCACCCAAGCTTCCAGTAGCACAACCGTTGCACTGAATTCCCATGTTGTGCAGCCTTTAAACTCTGCCATCTGCTTGCTGAAGGGCTCTTGCACTAGTGGACATAGAAAGTTGGATACTGCCCATTCTGTGGTTTATGAGCTGTGGTGGCTTATTCTAGAGATTAATTGGGTTGTTTTAGTTTGTGTGTGTTCATTATAAAGTCAATTTTCCATTTCTGCCTTAATCTGCTATTTTCCCCCTAAGAAACTTTTTTATGAAAAGGGTTTTTTAATGGTTAATATTTGAATATGTGTTTTCTGCATTTATAAATGTCTTTTTCTCTTCAAGTATGCATTTATAAATACATATCCTTAAAAGATGTGTTTTGTTCTTTTCAACATGCATTTTGGTACTTTCATTTTTGAACCACAAATACATGACAAAAATTTGGGGGGGGGGTGGCAGCATGCCTAATGATTTCACAGGGATGGGTGGATACTTCATCAATTACTTTAGAGAACGAGTATAAAAAGCTGTATTTATAGCAGTTTCTGAGAAATGTATTCACTATTTGTGCACCATAAGAGGGCAAACAGAACCAAAAGTGTGGTGGAAATTTATGCTACATATGAATAATCAACCTGTTCAATTTCTTATACCCTATAAATACACATTTGTTCAGAGAACTTTGTAGTAATCTACTTCTCTCTCTCTCTCTCTCTCTCTCTCTCTCTCTCTCTCTCGTGTGTGTGTGTGTAATTATAATCTGTTGTTGCTGTTGTTATTTTTCAGATAGTATGTACTTGCATTTTCCTTTATCATATAAAAATATATATTTTCCGGATGAGGAGGCAGGAAGTGCAGAATCCAAAGTATAATTGCAGAGGCAGATTTAGGGGAGTGCAACCGGTTCACCCACACTGGGCACCAAACCAATGGGGCACCACAGAGGGCACAGCCACAATGTCAAACAGTGGAAGGCAAGAAGCAGGGGGCACTGAATTTTGGCGTCACTCAGGGCGCCAATGGAATTTTAAAGCCCAACGTCCGCTTTATAACTGCTTTCTAATTCACTTACTAATTCTGGAGGCATGGAACAAACTCTTAAAGCTCCCCAAGCTTACGTTCCATCTTCCCTATCCTTTTAAAGCAGTCTTATACTGCTTATATGGTTATGGCTTTCTTAAAGAACCCTGGGAACTGCAGTTTGTTAAAGGTGCTGAGAATTGTTAGGAGATCCCTAGTCCCCTCCCAAAGCTACAATCCCCAGAGGGATTGATGGTTAATGAGAATTATAGCTCTGTGAGGCAAGGGGATAGGAGTCTCTTAAAGGCTCTCATCCTTAACAAGCTACAGTTTCCAGAATGCTTTGACAGAAGTCATGACTGTTCAGAATGATATGGGGACTACTTTAAATGTACAGTGCAGAAGGGGTCTTACTGCCAAATTCAAGTCATCAGATGATGCAGTCATCCATTGAGGAATATGCATGTATGAAAGCCACTTCCGAGCTAGAGAGGAGGTGAGGTTGCAGGCCCCACCCACTCCCTACGCACGTGGGGGCTGACTCACAGCCCCCACGAGAATGAGGGAATCCTTGGGCGTGTCATCGACCCGACCAGCCAATCGGCTGGCCGGGGAGGTGTGGCCAGGGTTATTTAGGGCTGGCGCGCCCGAGGATTCTCCTCTCTTCCACATTCCAGCTTCTCCGGTTTCCCGCCCCACCCACCCTCAGGTTTAGCTCTCTGACATTGCTATGGACTTTGGTTGGTCGCCGTCAACGGGCCTGGTAGGAATTTTTTTCACTTGGCAAATTGGCACCAGCCATTTGGTTTTTTGCCTACCTCGTAGCAAATCATCACAACTTTTTCGACATTGGCGGTTAGGCATTGGTAGGGGTATTGTTATGCAAATGAGGGGGGAAGGAAACGCCATCACCTTCCCCCATGTCAAAGGGTAGTCCGGTAAAGGATTTCGGGGGGCGTTGCCCTGTCTGAAGCTATTGGAGGTGTGGGCCTAAGGCACGCCCCTGAGCGGTGACCCCGGGGGAGCTCCTAGTTGATGTGCATCAGCAGGACTCCCCCTACTGGTGGTTAACCCTTGCCGGTCTTCATGCAATCGGGCTGAAGCCGGTTAGTTGATAGGACCAATGCCTAAGACAATACCGCTAAATTCCTGCAATCAATAAAGTTGTGGCCTTTTACGCCCATTAACCTTAATACTGTGTCCTATGTCTTATTTCACAAGGGGGGAGGGGGACTCACCACACAACCAGTCCGTGGTGAAGTGCAGTTGGGTTCTCATGCAGTTAACATCAGCTTAGGTTGCCACATCAAACCAGGGAACCCAAAGAGATGTGATGATCAGTTGAAAAATAGCCAGAAAAAGTCCAAACTTCACTTGGGGATGTCTTGCTTGAAGTGCGCAGCAGTTGTGCTGTCATTAGCAGATCCACCACCATCAGAAAACATCCTTCCACTGCCAGAAAGCTTTCTGTGTGCTTCTGAGGCTGTCTAAGCATTTCCTGCACACACACAAAGCCCCTGTAACCATTTGGGATTCTCCACGCTCAAGAGTAATGAAGATGTAACTTGCAATATTTCAAAGCAGTTACATTACTTTTAAGTCCAAGCGCAGGTGCGTTTGACATGATTGTGATATTCATTTAATGTGTGTGCCTGTAATTAGGTTGATTTAATGGGGAAGAAGGGCAGCAAATTGCTTTGGGGAAAAGTAATCACATTGTTTTATTAAATTCCTCTTTTGTATCCATTTCCTTCCAGGGCTTCTTGCTCAAGAAGAAAAAGGCAGAGTTTGACTTGGCACACCCCAGTTATGTCTATTTATTAATATTATAATTTTATAAATCCAGTGGAATTTGGGTTTGCATGCTGAGTGCAATACAGCCTGTACCTATTGATCTTTGCAATGATTGATCAGATGTCAGGGACTGGCTGGATGAGGAAGAGTGGTGGGAGCTGCCCACCCAAGAGCCCCCTAGGGCACAGAAGAAGATGACTTAGATCCTGGATCCTGGTGGTGGGACACTGAAGAAGAAGAAGAGTTTGGATTTGATATCCCGCTTTATCACTACCCTAAGGAGTCTCAAAGTGGCTAACATTCTCCTTCCCCTTCCTCCCCCACAACAAACACTCTGTGAGGTGAGTGAGGCTGAGAGACTTCAGAGAAGTGTGACTAGCCCAAGGTCACCCAGCAGCTGCATGTGGAGCGGGGACACGAACCCGGTTCACCAGATTACAAGTCTGCCACTCTTAACCACTACACCACACTACACCACTACACCACACTGGCTGAAGACTGAAGAGCAGTCTGAAGAAGGGACAAGCTGAGAGGTCTGAGAAGGAAGGGGTCTGAGTGATCAAGGGGTGTCAGGAGAAGGAGAGCCTTCCAGGACAGAGGCTAAGAGTCACAGTGTGAGCACAGACTCTAAGAGGAGTCAAAGGTTGGTCCTGCCACATAACAGCAGGACAGTCCCAGTCCTGCTGGCTCGCTTCCCTCACTGACACCCCACATGAGTCCTGCACGCTACTGAGCAATGAGCTGGACAAGCCCAGAGGAGAAGCCCTTGATGCAGCCTTCGTCTGCTTGGGAGGGATCCAGAGTGAGAGGCATAGAAATATACACAGCAGCCCTACTCATTGCTGTAAAGAAGGAATGGAGAAGCTAGGGTCCTCCAGATGCTGTTGGACTACAAGTCACACCATCCCTGACCTTTGGCCATGCTGGCTGGCACAGATGGGAGCTGAAGTTATACAACATCTGGAAGTTTGAGTCCAACAGCAGACTCACTAGCTTGACAGCATCACATGGTGATGACCACTAGATAGTTTGTTTAGGAGACATTAGTGGAAGGTAGACCTACCCCTGAATATTAACCATAGCTATCCAAATTGAGCCCCCATCATCAGAGGCAATGTGTCTCTGTTTCATGGATGCTGGGAGGAAGAAACAAGGCATCTTTCTATCCACTTTTCGAAAGACAATCCTGCGCTAGATGAAGCATTGGTGTGATTCACCGATCTAAGAAAGAAGAGCTCTGTTCCCTTCCCCACTAAAAAAAATAATGCAAAGCAAAGCAAAGCAAAAAAAGAAAATGTCTCTGCCTCCCATTGTACAACACATTTTTTAAAAATTATTGTAAGCTGTCAATTTTTTCTAGAACATGATGAGAAATAATTAAAGGCTTGAGATATCTTTAGGAAACTCCAAGATCACATTGGTTGAGTGGGCGATTGCTTTGTCCCCTGCCTTCCTCCTCCCAACACATGCCTCTCCTTGTAATGTTAAACTCTGGTTGCTCTGTTACTGACATCTTATATCAACACACACAGTCCTCCTCCCTCCCTCCCTCTTTTTCTTTCTCTCCCTCTCTCTCTCCCCAGAAAAGCTCGTCAAAGCCCTTGAGCTCATGAATAATTCAAGCTGACACGGTGCTTGGTTCAAATTAGTTTGGAGGAAATGCAAAACCTACAGAATGGGCAAGCGTAGGTGGCATTCACAGATGTGCGAATCCCCCCTCCTGATTCCTCCAGCAGCCTCCAGGACTTGCAGATCTCTCCACTTTGTCTGTCCATACCTCTGATTCAATATCGCCCTTCTCGTTGTGTTAGTAATGGGCAAGCACCGGACACGAGACAATGGGGTTTTCCTTTGCTTTTCGCTCGCCATCCCCAGATCTCCCAGATGAACAGCTCCATCATTTTTACTGCACGCACACCTACGCTGTTTTTGTACAAGACACACATCTCCTCCTGTCTCTTCTTTCTTAGGTAACTTCGGGAATGGATTTGTTAGGAGAGGCAAATTTAACCAAATATTTAGAGCAGTATTGGTGTCAGGGTCTCTCTCCTAAGGATGGGCAACCCCATGCATTCCATCTTGATTCACCTGGGCAAACTCAGTGCCCACCAACCAGAAAATAGCTCAATGAACACAGATGGGTGCATGCTGTGTTCCAAAGACATCATTGGGTCTGGTTCTCTCCATCCATGACTTGCCAACCCCCCATACTTGGTTGCTGAGCTGGTGGTGGCATTCTACTGCTTGGGAGTAGGTTGGATCTGGACTTGGTTTTGATTGTCATTCTGCTCAAAGTTGACCATTTGCCATTGGGTGGTAGTGGTGGTGTGTGGGCAGGTGGAAAAGAATCCAGATTAAATGTTACAAGGGGGCAGAGGAAACATCAAGCATTGCACATGTGTGTAATGTGTAGGTTTCCCTCCAGACCTTCTATGGACCATTGTTTCTAGCTACCACTGTGCCCGCTTGCATCCACACCATACATTTTAAAAGCCCTAATTAAACATTAGCCCTGCTCCTCAAATTAATTGAGTAGATCAGGACAGGAGAGCTTCTTCACACAGCTTTGGTATAAGACACTTTCTGCTCAGTAATTGAAAGCCAAACTCTCCATAGTTCTCATACAGTTCTGTACTTAAGGGGAATATTTCCTCCTTCCCCTCCACCCCCCATACACACAAATTACTAATTAGGGGACTTGATCCATATTCTAATACCGAATCTCTTTCCAGATTGCTCATCTTCCTGTATCTACAAATTGTATTGCCCAATTTGTCCCATAAAAATGAATGGGACCTTGCCCTGATCTGCATCTATGTTAAAAATATTTTTCTACTATTAAAGCTTTGTTTCGTATATATACTTGAGCTGTTTACTTCACTGGATGAAAAGACAAACTCTGCTAAAGAAGGAGAATGTGGAATATCTTATACTGGGTGTGTAAGGAGATATTTCCCTGACATGAGGACTGGTTTTTAGTTGCACACAACCTCCACAACAAAAACCTGAGTCGCATGTGGTTTGGCCCTAACCCGCTGTTATTACAAGCCCATTTGGGCACCCCCATTCTGCTCACATGGGAATCGGGTGTTATAAGCTCCACCTGGGCTTGCAACAGGGCGTAAATTTCTTTTATGACCTGTGTTCATCGCTTGGAGCAGCGTTTCCCTTCCACTGCAGTTCAGCTTCTGACAAAAAAAATAATCCATTATTTGTCTTGCTGTCATCTGTAGTGGAGTTTTACACATTTCATTTCATTATAATTATGTTATTCCACCCCATTCATTTCAGTGCAAAGGAAATGCGATGCAAATAGATGAGGGAGTCATTATGTGTGATTTGAGGACTGAAAGCAACTACTACTGATTGCATTTGCTGGATTGATTTCTGTTCGAGACATGGCATACATAAGCAAATACCTGCAATTTCTACTCCTGATTCTGTTTTGATAAGAACTTTCCAGCATCCCTAGGTCCACCCTCATGCATTGCTACCTGCATTGCGCTCCAACTCATGGAGAGCAAAGTCGGAAAGGAGGAGCTTGTTGCCGTACTCACAGAGGTCCCTGCACATTTTCAAACCCTGCGAGATCAGGATTCTAAATTGCATAAAGGTAAAGGTAAAGGGACCCCTGACCATTAGATCCAGTTGTGGCCGACTCTGGGGTTGCAGCGCTCATCTCGCTTTATTGGCCGAGGGAGCCGGTTTACAGCTTCCAGGTCATGTGGCCAGCATGACAAAGCCACTTCTGGTGAACCAGAGCAGTGCACGGAAATGCTGTTTACCTTCCTGCCGGAGCGGTACCTATTTATCTAATTGCACTTTGATGTGCTTTTGAACTGCTAGGTTGGCAGGAGCAGGGACCGAGCAACGGGAGCTCACCCCGTCGCAGGGATTTGAACCACCGACCTTCTGATCGGCAAGTCCTAGGCTCTGTGGTTTAACCCACAGCGCCACCCGCATCCCTCTAAATTGCATAGGGGATAGTAATATAGGAGTGGGTGGCAGAACTTAACATGCTTATCCCTGCTTGTTTGTTTCCGTGCAGGATTTAGACACAAGCAGAATGCCTAAATAGGACTACAGTCTTAAGAAATTATCAGTAATGATGATGTTGTGATAAGATGGTAAAATGGTGACATTTCCAACCATTTCCCCACTTCCCTTTGAGCTCCCCAACCTCATCTTCAGAAGCACAGAGAGCCCGAAGGGTGAGAAGATGAAGCTTAATGAGACAAGTTTTAAAGGTTACTCAGTGTAATAAACCCACACATTTTACTATTGTAACTTTTGAGGCATTTAAAACTTCAGGGCCATCCCAAGATGAGCTGTGTTGGCGCCAGCCTGACCCGCCAATTGCCACTAAGTGTTTTGCCTCTGGCATTATCTGGTTTCTCACATGGTAATGAAAGGTGGTGGAGTTTTCTCCTGCCACGAGGCTTTCTGCAACTCACCCGCCAACATTGCAAGATGAGAAAAGGGTGCCAGAAATAATTATCCATCTAATGGCACTGAGAGATAAATATTCAAACTTCAGTGCAAGGATGACTTAAAGTGAGGATGACTGGTGGCTTTAAAATGTTGGGAACTGTACGTGAGAAACCACTGGCTGAAGGTGGGTGGGATGCTGGCTTCAAAACTGTACCCACTGTGAAGCTTGCTGGTTCATTTTGTTTAGCTTGGATTCATTTCTAGTGCTGTGTCTGGCTTTTGAAGAGCCACTGTGAATTCTGGCTACAATCAATGGTGCCTGGTGCTCATGAGGACTGGTAGGGTCAGAGGCAAGGAGCTCAACAGCAGGTGGCGCCAGAGCCAATGTCAGGCAGAGCCAACTAATTCTAGCATTGTCCTCCCTGCTAAGTTCTACAAGAGCCACACTAAGACTAAGCTCACAAGCAGTGCCACCATACTTACAGCTAATCCAGGAGGAGACAGGGAAATGGGGTCTGGTTGGGGGCAGACAGAGGTTGGTGGGGCAGTGCCCAGTTCACCCCAGTGGGCCAGCCTCCACTGGCTGCAAAAAAATAAATAAATGACTGGGTATAAGGCAGGTGGGACTTGGATTACGCAGGGGTCAGCAAACATTTTCAGCAGGGGGCCAGTCCACTGTCCCTCAGACCTTGTGGGGGGCCAGACTATATTGGGGGGGGGTGAAATGAATGAATTCCTATGCCCCACAAATAACCCAGAGATGCATTTTAAATAAAAGCACACATTCTACTCATGTAAATACACACTGATTCCCGGACCATCCACGGGCCGGATTTAGAAGGCGATTGGGCTGGATCTGGCCCCCAGGCCTTAGTTTGCATACCCATGGATTAGAGGACACAGCCCTAGTAGCACAGAGCTGTGCGTCGGTGGCAAGGGATGTCAACTGAGCCTCCCTCGTGTAAGAGAACATTGACTTTCACTTCCAACAGACTCCTAGAACCTGCAACTAGAAATGGATAAATCTGACATTTTCAGGTTTTTTCAGCTTCTAATTTTTCCAATCTTAAATGCAGTCGGGCACATTTCTGCTTTGCAATTTTTTAAAAAAGTTCTTATTAAATTCATCTGCATTTTAGTGTGCATTTCTTCTGATATACAGTACACAAATTTTGTATGCAATTTCACTTAATATATGCATTTTTGCAAGTGTATGTGTCATTTTTTGTTATATATACATGTATATGTAGTTTGCCTAATACAGTCATACCTGTTGTTACGTTTGCTTCATGATACGGTCTTTCAGGTTGCATCCCGCGGCAACCCGGAATTACTGGAAAGGGTTACTTCAGGGTTTCACCACTCACACATGCGCAGGTGTGCAAAATGACGTCATGCACATGCGCAGAAGCGGCGAATTGCTAGCCGCGCATGCGCAGATGCGCAGACATGGGTTGCGTTCCTCTCTGGTTGCAAACGGAGCTCCGGAACGGATCCCGTTCGCAACCAGAGGCACCACTGTATAAGCATTATTGTACACATTATTCAGTGTGAATTTCTAAGGATATGTGAATTTTCGTTTTATGTATTGTTTGGGGAAGGGTGAATTAGGTAGACTTGGGTTAAGTTATGAACCAAACTAAATTTATCCCAGTTGATCATTGCTTCCTAAAGGGATGGCAAAGCCAGATTTTTTAGGGGGGGGGGACAGAGTGGTGTGGTGATTTCTGTGTTAGACTAGGACCTCTGAGACCAGGGTTCAAATCCCTGCTCAGCCATGAAACTCATTGGGTGACCTGGAGCCACTCACTGTCTCTCAACCTAACCTAACTCACTGGATTGTTGCAAGGAAAAAATAGAACCATGTATGCCACCTTGAGTTCCTTGGAGGACAGATAGGATATAAATTCGATAAATAAAATAAAATGTTTAGAGTGTGCTTCAGAGTTGTGAGACTGTAAGCTGTTACAAAGTTTTTTTATACTCCCTCTCGCCATTCTTAAACTGACACTGATAGGAATGCTGTATAACATTTGTGCCGAACTTTCCAACACAGCTGTCAATCACATTAAAAAGTGATACAGATATATTGATGTGGAAAGTATGCTGCAAGGGAAATAAATTTCAGATTCCAGAGATGTAACTGAACAATCCAGTTTTGTTTGTGTGTCTTTCCCCTCCTTTTGGCTTGATCAAATACTGGAATGACAAAGCTATGCTGCGGGATCAAATGAGGTCAACTGTAGCTTAGAAGTATGTGGTCTGGTAATGCCGAAGCCGACAAGGAAGTCTAGAACAGTGTGATGGGGTAGGGGGCCTTAGGGATGATAATAATAATTTCTCCACTCTATTCCTCTGTGGTTCCACTGGCTTGATCTTCTCCGAGTCCCATCCCTGCTGAGCCAGGAGAATTTCTGCAATTTGTTCTCAAACTGGCACCTGCGCAGTTTGACACCACTTTCAGTTCCTTTACATTCATTTGCATCTTCTTAAGGAAGCTTCCTCTTGATTATGAACAGGCAGATGAGTTTACCAAAACACTGCAATGAAGCAACTGGGTTGGGATTGTACTCAGAAGCTACTTGTAGGGTGGGAAGGAGCTAGTAATCTAGCTTCCCAGCAGGTGGGGTACTGTGGTTCACTGGGAGGGAGGGGTGAGGCAGTGAAGAGATCTTGATGGTGCAAACACACCAGCAGAACCAGTCCAGCACTCCTGCTGGTGGAGTTAACAACAACAACAACAACAACCATTTTTTCTCATGCCCAGGGCAACCCAAACCAGCTTGTTGTTTAGTTGTTTAGTGTTGTCCAACTCTTCATGACCCCATGGACCAGAGCACGCCAGGCACTCCTGTCTTCCACTGCCTCCCACAGTTTGGTCAAACTCATGCTGGTAGCTTCAAGAACACTATCCAACCATCTCATCCTCTGTCGTCCCCTTCTCCTTGTGCCCTCCATCTTTCCCAACATCAGGGTCTTTTCCAGGGAGTCTTCTCTTCTCATGAGGTGGCCAAAGTATTGGAGCCTCTGCTTCATGATCTGTCCTTCCAGTGAGCACTCAGGGCTGATTTTCTTAAGAATGGAGAGGTTTGATCTTCTTGCAGTCCAAGAGTCTCCTGCAGCACCATAATTGAAAAGCATCAATTCTTCGGCGATCAGTCTTCTTTATGGTCCAGCTCTCACTTCCATACATCACTACTGGGAAAACTATAGCTTTAACTATACGGACCTTTGTTGGCAAGGTGATGTCTCTGCTTTTTAAGGTGCTGCCTAGGTTTGTCATTGCTTTTCTCCCAAGAAGCAGGCATCTTTTAATTTTGTGGCTGCTGTCACCATCTGCAGTGATCATGGAGCCCAAGAAAGTAAAATCTCTCACTGCCTCCATCTCTTCCCCTTCTATTTGCCAGGAGGTGATGGGCCCAGTGGCCATGATCTTCGTTTTTTTTTATGTTGAGCTTCAGACCATATTTTGCGCTCTCCTCTTTCTCCTCACTGTTTTGCACGTCTCCCTCCCTGTATGCAATAGTGATGTACCTGCCAGGAAACCCCACCCAGTGAGCCATTTTTGATTCATCATCTTAGGTTCTGTTTTCTACATTTTGGGGGGGGGGTGTTTTTTGTTTTTTGTTTTTCATTTTAAGAAGTCCTCATGAAAATTTACCAACATTTTAGTGCAAATTTCTTTTTATACATATAGTTTTGTATGGCATTTTGCCCAATACACACATTTGCAAGCAATTTGTTGGGTAGCAATACGTTTCATTTTTGTATATTCTTTTCACTAACTAGCTACATTTCTATGCACACTTTATTTACCATATACATTTTTTGGACAAATGGCTTTGCAAAATGTGGAGAAGTGCACATTTTGAAGGATAACTGTGTTTCTGTTAGTTAGATTTGCCTTTAACTGGAAACGGGATCAAATTTCTCCTCTGTCCCTCCCTGCTTCTACTCAGGTAGATTCCTATCACAAGGTAGAGGTATGATTTTCCAGGGTTCTGCATTGCAGAGGGACCCTGCATAGCTTCACCCTCCAACTTGCAGAGGGGCAAGGGCAGAGCTAGTGAAATTATCCCCACAGGGCTGCCCCCATGTCATCTTCCTTCGTTTACAGAATGCCTCGAGAGGGCTCCCATTAAAATTCTTTCTAGGTCATTGCTTCAATGGATACTGGAATTCCAGATTCAGGGTTTTGCATATTCTTTAACTTGTTGGTTTTAAAGCAGAGAGTCTGGCCTACAGGTTTAGTAATGGCTTTCCATGTGATGTCAATGGCTTCTATTGGAAATGTATGCAGACCTTTTTATTTCTTTACCTGAAGGCTTTGTAAGTGATTGACAGTCTCCCTGGTGACTGGAAACTTGTGGAGCTTATCACTGATCCCAGGCAGGACAATTAAGAGCAGAAGGCCTCTAAAATATGTCCACCTACACAGAAAGAAACCTTGCTTTGCATAGGTCTATCATTCATGGTTGGTAGATAGGTAGGTAGGTAGATGATAGGTAGATGATAGATAGAGATAGATAGATGATAGATAGATAGATAGATAGATAGATAGATAGATAGATAGACAGACAGACAGACAGACAGATAGATAGATAGATGATAGATAGATAGATAGATAGATAGATAGATAGATAGATAGATAGATATAGATGATAGATAGATGATAGATAGATAGATGATAGATAGATAGATAGATAGATAGATAGATAGATAGATAGATAGATAGATAGATAGATATAGATGATAGATAGATGATAGATAGATAGATAGATAGATAGATAGATAGATAGATAGATAGATAGATAGATAGATAGATGATAGATAGATGATATACCTATTTTCAGTCAGAAATATGCCTTTCACTGCATTCAGCTCCCCTTAACATGCTATCTATGTACTTGCCTTGCATTAAGCTAAGAAGAACACTGTTAACTTTGAATCTAGCTGCATTATTTCAACACAAGCCTCACGCCTGTTGAGCAAGCAACTGTTGCAAAACTATTTGTGTTTAGATTTTTTTTTAAAAAAAAAATTGCAATTTGTGGGGGTGAAAAGAAAGTGTTTTTTAAAAAATATTTTTTATTAATAATTTCAACACACAAACTCTCAAAACATATAATATTCATTATTTTTTTCCTCCCCTCCTTTCAAACCCTCCTCCTCCTCCCCCCCCCCGACTTCCCTCAGCTCCTCTCTCTGATTTCTCAGCACATATTGTTCTCTGCATGTTATAAAATTATACATATCCTGACGTTATCTCTCTATCATGTTATCAGCCAATAAATTTGTGAAAAGAAACTGTTCTTGAAACAAAGGGGGAAGGAATAACACAAAGAATCTGAGGACAGGGGAATGGTTTCATCGGGTTCTCTCATATAAAAAAAGGAGGGACTTTTTCACAATCGCAGGCGGGTGGCGCTGTGGGTTAAACCACAGAGCCTAGGACTTGCCAATCAGAAGGGCGGTGGTTCAAATCTCCGCGACGGGGTGAGCTCCCATTGCTCGGTCATTGCTCCTCCCAACCTAGCAGTTCGAAAGCACGTCAGAGTGCAAGTAGATGAATAGGTACCACTCCGGCGGGAAGGTAAACGGCGTTTCCATGTGCTGCTCTGGTTTGCCAGAAGCGGTTTTGTCATGCTGGCCACATGACCCGGAAGCTGTACACCGGCTCCCTCGGCCAATAAAGTGAGATGAGCGCCGCAACCCCAGAGTCGGTCACGACTGGACCTAATGGTCAGGGGTCCCTTTACCTTTAACCACAAGGGAAGTTTGGGCCTGGTCTCACTTAGCCGAGGATGGAACAAGCAGATTTACGGTTCTAGGCAGTAGGTTCTTTTGAGGCAAGAGCTGGTCAGCAGGTCTCACCCAGCCCTAAATGGAGTGCACACTTCATAGAAGCCTAGAAACTTAGAAGTGGAAGGGACCCAAGGGTCATCTAGTCCAACCCCCCACAATGCAGGAATCTCAGCTAAATCATCCATGACAGATGGCTATCCAGCCTCTGCTTAAACACATCCAAGGACGGAGAGTCCACAACCTCTCAAAGGAGACTGTTCCACTGTCAAACAGCTCTTACTGTCAGAAAGTTTTTCTGTATGTCTAGTCGGAATCTCCTTTCCTGCAACTTGAAGTCCTAACTTCCAGAGCAGGAGAAAACAAATTTGCTCCATCCACAAGTTTTCGACTTTAAAAAAAAAAAAAAAAAAAGATTTCCTGTATCATAAAGGGATGGAAACACTGAAAAGGGGACTAATTCTTCTCAGTTGTGAAAAAAGGTCACCCCCAAAATGAAAAATTGTAAATCACCATATATGTAACATTACTCCTCAATGAAAATGACTTGCAGAACTTGTCAGAAATATTGAAACCTTAAAAAAAGCATTGTGGGTATTGGAGAATCACTGGAAGCAGCAGCCACCCATATTCCAGATACCAAGAAGTAATCCCCGTGGAACGCCCTCCCTTCAGATATCAAGGAGATGAAGAAGTACACAACTTTTAGAAGACATCTGAAGGCAGCCCTGTATCAAGAAGTTTTTAATGCTTAATATTTTACTGTGTTTTTATATATGCTGTAAGCTGCCCAGAGTGGTTGGGGAAACCCAACCAGATGGACGGGTATAAATAATAAAATTGTTGTTGTTTTTGATGTTGTTGTTCACAACGCACAACTTGATGCAGGAACTTTATGGTGCTTGCAGCAGAAACCAATATTTATTATGGTCACAGACCAGAAATACACAAAGACAAACTCCAACCTCAATTTATTCTAAGCAATAAGAAGTGATATACAACGTACAAAACATTGTACAAGTATTTGAAAAATTGCAAGCTCTATTTTTCCTGTACTGCAATACATAATTACAATTATTATGTATAATTACATGATACATTACACATTTACATATACAAAAATTGATTCATTGATTTTTTGGGGGGTGACCTTTTTTCAAAAGATTTGGAAATGACAGTTCATTCCTTTGTTTTTAGGCAAAAGTTCGTCTAACTAAACTACAGGAACATGAGGTTGTAAAAAAGTTATAACACACTCTCTTAAGGGGTCTCATTTCTCAGCTGTCACCACTCGGAAGGAGGAGGTGGGCTCTCATTCACTGGGGTTATTTAATCAAAGATTGTACAGCCATCTCTCAGATCTGCTGTAGCCGGATTTGATACGTCAAATAAAAAATTGGTTAGCTTATAGTACACATGCACAGACAGACACACATAAATATCAGATTTAAGCTTAGACCCACCACCCATTCTGTCTCATTCACATCTCACTAGCATTGCTTAAAATGGGGAAGTAAAACACATGAGTCCCATTAGTAAATAAAAATAACAATTCTTTACTTATGCAGTGGTACCTTGGTTCTCAAACTTGATCCCTTCCGGGAGTCCATTTGACTCCCGAAACCGTTCGAAAACCAAGGTGTGGCTTCCGACTGGCTGCAGGAGCTTCCTGCACTCAAGCAGAAGCCACATCAGATGTTCGGCTTCCGAAAAATGTTCGCAAACCAGAACACTTACTTCCGGGTTTGCGGCATTCGGGAGCCAATTTGTTCGGGAGCCAAGTCGCTCGACAACCAAGGTACCACTGTAGTTAAAAGAATGGCTTTGGTTTCTAACTCTACATCACTGGAGGATGTTCCATGGATGGGGAGAGGGAGAGCAGGAGGAAGGGTTGGAGTTTAGGTGTTTTGTGGGAAACCATAAAAGTGTATTTTCAGCCGTACCTTCTACTGACCAGAGGCATGCAAATTTGCTTATATCCAACAGGATTCTGCGTTGGCGTTTCCTGCACTAGATGCACTAGATGAACTACAAGTTACCTTCCAACTTTATAATTCTGATTAAACGGGAGCCAGAAAGCAGTAAACCTGGCCTATTAGTGCGCCCATAAGCTGTACCGATAAGTAAATTCGGTAGTGTTGGGTGGTTTTCTTTTTTTCTTTTTAACAGCACAGGAGTTTATTTCATCCCTAGAAGCTGAATTGATCCTTAATTGCTCTGTAGCTTAAGTGTGAAAAGTAATTAGAGCTTTGCAGCCTGACGCATATAGGCCAAATGTCAGAAGCAATATGAACTCCATCCTTGCATTGCAGTCTGCCTGTTTCGACACCCATCCACTCACCCCTTTCAAAGGGGAAGCAAAGTGGATGTGAATACAAATAGGTTTACATAGTTTACATAATTTTGGTCAGGTCTAAGCTGCAAACAGACGTGAAAGGCAAGGGAGAGATGTGTCCCAGCACATAAGAGAAAGCATTGGGAGTGCATTCATTGTTGTCTGCTGGTTCATTCACATCCATGTGGCTCTAGCACTGGGGTCGCCAGCGCTTTTTGAGGGCGGTCCAGTCCACTCCCCAGCAGACCTCTCCGTGGGCCGGAGCGTGCGCACCCGTGTGTGCCCATGCATGCACTCAAGCTTTTTGCAGCGCTCTTCCAGGTTGGAAGAGTGACAGAAATAGCATGTGTGCACATGCTATTTCCAGCGCATGTCCAGGATGGAGGAGCACCCATGTGCATGCGCACACACTATTTCTGGCACTCTTCCGACCCAGAAGTCGGTCCCCATGGCAAGAAAAAAAATGGCGCTGCAAAAAAAAAAGCACAGAATCCCCACGCCGATCCATGGAACAGCCGTGGGCCGGTTCCAGGAAGCTCATGGGCCGGAAATGGCCCATGGGCCTTAGGTTGCCAACCTCTGCTCTAGCACATGGGTAGGCAAACTAAGGCCCAGGGTCCGGATTCAGCCCAATCGCCTTCTAAATCCAGCCCGTGGACGATCTGGGAATCAGCATGTTTTTACATGTGTTCTTTTATTTAAAATGCATCTCTGGGTTATTTGTGAGGCATAGGAATTCCTTCTTCTTCTTTTCCAAAATATGGAATATTTGCTCTAGTAAAACGTGATGACTTGAATGTGTGAATGAATGAACCAGGGGAAATTCAAAGAGCAGGAGCCAAAGAGGAAACACCCACGGCACACACAGGTGGTGACGGCTCAGTGACACTTCAGGTTCCCAAACGAAACTGGCAATGAAAGGTGAGGCCCAGTGCAAAGACAATGAGCAGGGACCTAATAGCTTTGGATGCAAAGCAGACCCTCCCAGTTGTGTGCGATGTTGCTGAGCGTGCAAATGAGAACTCAAAGTAGGTTGCTACTTCTCTCTTTCCCTGACCAGGAGATGAATGAATGAATGAAAAAGGTGGAGAAAGATTTAAGGTTTTTTGAGGTGGGAGGAGGAAAGGCTTGGATTTTGGAACTTGGGGCTCTGTGTGACAAAGTGAGAAGCTGTAATGGCTTAAGGCATTTTCGTGATGGCCCAGCATTTTTGTGGCAATTGGAGACTATGGAGTGGTGGAGGAAGGAATGCAGGATCCACTCATTTGCAGTTCTGTTTGTTTTGCTGCCTGTCAGCTACATGGAGCAGTAGGCAGGCAGCTATTTTAATGAATGTATGTGCTGGGGGTGCGGGTGGGGGAAATCTCCTCTCATTCATTTTGCTCCCTGCCAGTCATGTAACAGGCAGCTGCTTGAGGGACTTTTGAAAGGGGGAGTTGGAGGAAGAAATGTGGGAAATGGCTTTGTTGTTGCGTTTCTTTTGTTACCTGCCAACAGGTGGCACAAGCGGCTGCTTGAAGGAGGCCTCAGTTGATTATGTGAGTGAGGGGAGAATATGGCAACTGTTTACTGTTTCTACTTTATACAGCCATGGTTGTTCCCCAAAAGAAGAGAGGGTTAAAAAAAAACCTCTGTCTTTTTTGGGTCCTTGTGTGTTTGTGAAGTTTCTCTCTAAATTGGAGTTTGGCATTTGGGACAGCATTCATTATGAAAACATGAATGATTGTGGCCAGATCATGTTTTCTTCTCCAGAAAAAGGAGCAGCTAGCACAGCCTTCAAAACTCCTTAAAGGTACTTGGAGATACTGAGAACACTTGTCAATCCATCAACAATGCTTGATTTAGTAGTACTTGCAAACTGCAGACCATCATTTAGGGAAAATATGACCCCATTCAGAATAGGATAACCCCCTACACACACACTTTCAGAGAGACAACCAAGAGAACCTATGTTTCATCTGGACTCATATGGTGAGTTATGATCCTGACAAACATTGAAAGAGGATTTAACATACCAAAACACACAGAAAGGGGGTGGGGAAGGGAATTAACATGTATTGACTGTCTAAAAATGATTGGGCAAATCAGTCCTAATTGGATGAAATTATAACTCCATCTTAAGCACAGTAGTATGATTACTATTGATGGTATACCAGGGGGAGTAATCAGAGAATTGGTTGTGGACGTACTTCCTTTGAAGAGTTAATATCAGTAGTACTATAAGTAGCATAACATCAAATTATCGTAATCAGTTCACATAACAAGCTTAACAAGGGAGTCATCAATAGTACTCGCCCCTGTTGCTGTCATGTAAATTGAAGCTGAATCCTGGTAAGACAGACGTGTTAAGTATTCTGAGTTATTGGACCTGAGAGGGCAGGTGTCTATTTTGGATGGGGCTGCACTTTCTGGAAAGAGCAGATCTGCAGCTGAGGGATACTCCTAAATTCAGTGCTGTTGCTGGATGCTCAGGTGGCCTCAGTTGCTAGCCCTTTTAGGACAGAGATGACTTGGCCACTGCACTCCCATGCCCTGGTAACTTCCGGATTTGATTTTTGCAATGCGTTCTATGTTTGGCTGCCCTTGAAGATGACTTGGAAATTTCATCTGATCCAAAAAACACAGCTGCCAGATTATTGTCTGGGGTTCCATTTAAAGCTCAAATAAGCCCTGTTTTGAAACAAAGGTGCTCGTGTTGGTTTTTAAAGCCTCGAATGATTTAGACCCCAAATATCTTAAAGACCAACTCCTTCCTTAAAAACCCTTTGGGTTGCTAAGATTGGCAGAGGGACCCTCTTGGTAGTCCCACCAGCCTTGGACATGTGGGGAATGTTGACCCGGGAGGGCATTTTCTGGGTTGTGGCAGCCCCTACATTGTGGAATTCCATCACCAAGAGGTGCATCTAGAACCGTCACTGTATAGCTTTGGTTGTATACTGCAGACACCTTGGCTTTGACACCTGACAATAGGTAGGTAGGTAGGTAGGTAGGTACTGGTAGGTAGGTAGGTAGGTAGGTATATAGATAAGGACTCTCCATTCTTCTGACTGTAATATTTAAATCTGATTTATAAATTGTATTTTTATATTGTTGCAACCTGCCTTGGTTTGTTATAGTGAAGGGTGGGTAAGAAATCCAGTCATGATGAGGTGATAATGATGATTATTTTTACAATAAGATGTATTGTAGTTTTACAATAAGATGTAAAACCACTAATGCAACGGTTTGACTTCACCCCTCAAGGCTCATTCCATTGTCTCTCAAGACAGATGGATGCCAACAACAAGGAAGAGTTTAAAAATCCAAATGATATGTTCCGTGGCTACAGAATGCTTACATAGGACACTGGTCATTTATAACGCTAAAAGTGAATTAACAAAACATAACACCAGATGGTGCTGTAGAGCAGCAAGCCTTCGACAATGGGAAACTGCATTGAGAGTTATATAATGTTATATTTAATAATGTCTTTGCAGATCAATGTAGATCCATCCTTAATGCTGCTAATTGCATTCCAAAGGAAGTCCCCTTTGAAATGAACTGGGAAAAATGAAAACACCTCTCTGAAGTCTTGATATCCTCCCCAAATACTGGCAAAAGGGAGAAAAAAAATAATCTGCTGCTCTACATTAGATCCCCAGAAAGAAGGAACACAGGAAGTGGCCTTATACTAAGCCACACCCATTTTGGCCACCCAGCTCAGTATTGTCTACACCAGGGGTCAGCAAACTTTTTCAGCAGGGGGCCGGTCCACTGTCCCTCAGACCTTGTGGAGGGCCAGACTATATGGGGGGGGTGAATGAATTCCTATGCCCCACAAATAACCCAGAGGTGCATTTTAAATAAAAGCACACATTCTACTCATGTAAAAACACCAGACAGGCCCCACAAATAACCCAGAGATGCATTTTAAATAAAAGGACACATTCTACTCATGTAAAAACATGCTGATTCCCGGACCATCCGCGGGCCAGATTTAGAAGGCAATTGGGCCAAATATGGCCCCCGGGCCTTAGTTTGCCTGCCCATGGTCTACACGGACTGGTAGCAGCTCTTCGGGATTTCAGACATGGACATTCCCAGCCTGGAATGTCAGCCTAGATAGCACAGTTGGTTAGAGCACGGTGCTGACAATGCCATGGTTGCAAGTTTGAACCCCGTATGGGACAGGTGCATATTCCTGCATTGCAGGCAGTTGGATTAGATGATCGTCAGTGTCCCTTCCAACTCTACAATTCTATGATTCTACCTGGAGATGCTCAGGATTGAACTGGGTACCTTCTACATGCAAAGCAGATGCTTTGCCACTGAGCTACACATGGAACGCAGAAACTGTTCTCTGTCTCCTCTCCCTTGTCTCTGCATGTGGACAAGCAAAACGAGGAAGGAGGGAGAGGGCTTGGAGACCTGAGGGGTTGTCAGTGGGCCCCTACAGAGGTGTGGGCCTTGGCACGTGCCTAATTATGCCCTCTCCTAACCCATTCAGTAACTTCACAAAACTTAAAACTGGGGAGCTCAGCAAGTCAAATCAAAGGGAGAATATCATAATGCCTTTAAGCAGAGGTGGCAAGGAAAATGACCTGCAGGCAGCCTCAATTATCTGATATGAATTTTTGCCTGCCTGGATCCCTCAACTCCTTAGGGTCTCCTAAAAAAATAAAAATAATGGTTATCACTCTAAGTCCATGTCCCACATTACAGTTTGTAATTATAAGAATAGGTTCACATGCCATAGAACAAATTTGAACCAGAACCTTCCTGGGTCACAGAGTTCACGTTGTTAGCTCACCGTGCTTGTATCAAATGTAAGTTTTTTGCATATCCCAGAGCTACCACCCCAAGAGTATAAAAGGCTTCCCAGAAGCCTTCTGAATTCTGTATGTTCTCTGGGCCTCATGAAGTGAGCCAGCTCTGCTCAGATATGCACTTTTATCTGCTCAGCTAATGAAGCCCAGGGATCATAATGGGAGTGTGGAGATGTATCCTAGGTGACTCTCCCCCTTAGGGTCCTCCTCATTGTTGAATGGGAAATGGGAAACAAAAACTAGGCAATGAAAGCCAAGAGTCTGCACATTCAAAAAAAAGCACGTGCATCAGCCCCTCCTGATTCTAACTCAGCCTTCCCCTGATGTGCCAATGCAGGGAATTGCTAGAAAACATGAGTGGTGGAAAGGGATGCAGGTGGCACTGTGGGTTAAACCACAGAGCCTAGGACTTGCTGATCAGAAGGTCAGCGGTTTGAATCCCCGCGACAGGGTGAGCTCCCGTTGCTCAGTCCCAGCTCCTGCCAACCTAGCAGTTCGAAAGTGCAAGTAGATAAATAGGTACCGCTCCGGCAGGAAGGTAAACGGCATTTCCATGTGCTGCTCTGGTTCGCCAGAAGTGGCTTAGTCATGCTGGCCACATGACCCAGAAGCTGTACGTCGGCTCCCTCGGCCAATAAAGCAAGATGAGCGCCGCAATCCCAGAGTCAGTCATGACTGGACCTAATGGTCAGGGGTCCCTTTACCTTTATGAGTGATGGAAGGAGTTCATAGCTCAGTGGTTAGCACATATCTTGCATGCAGGCAGCCCCAGCTTCCATCGCCAGAACCTCAGATTCAAAGGCTCAGGAGAGAAGCGATGGGAAAGACCCCTAGCTACACCCAGAACAGACCAAAGAGACATCTAGTCCATTACTCTTTTCTCACAGTGACTAGCCAGATGCCTATAGGAAGCACACAAGCAGGACTCGAGCACAGCAGCACTCTCCATACCTGACATTTCCAGCAAGGCATACTGCCTCTGACAGTGGAGGTACAGCATAGCCATCTTGCCTATGAGCCATGCATTTGCCCTGTGCTACTTTGCCCCCCACTTCCTAGCAGGGTAGATCACAAGCAAAAATGACCACACTCACTGCACTTGGGTGTGAGTCTGTGCACAAGGAAGCATTGCACCATGGACTTGAGTGGTTCCCACCTCATACCTTGGAACTGATTTGTGGAAATCTTTCCAAAATGGCTGCTCAATGGAAGCCATAAGACTTGTGCCAGTTAAAGCCGGATTCTGGCAGTGCCAAATACCTCTAGTTGCCACATACTACTGAACAAAATCTGATTCATTTATGAATAATGTACAGTATTCTGCACTCCATTTAGACTTTTTTTAAAAAAAAATGAGTACAGAAGAAAGGCTTCAACAGTATATATGGATGCATAGCATTTATGTCCTGCCTTTCACCAAAAGGCTGCTGGGTAGCTTACAATATCTTGCCAAATATACAATAAGTAATACAGTGGTAGCTTGGGTTACATACGCTTCAGGTTACAGACGCTTCAGGTTACAGACTCCACTAACCCAGAAACCTCGGGTTAAGAACTTTGCTTCAGGATGAGAACAGAATTCGTGCTCCGGCGGCACGGCGGCAACAGGAGGCCCCATTAGCTAAATTGGTGCTTCAGGTTAAGAACAGTTTCAGGTTAAGAACGGACCTCTGGAACGAATTAAGTTCTTAACCCGAGGTACCACTGTATCAAAATGCACAATACACATATTAAAATTACAAACTGGTGTGTTTCAAAATGCCTCGCATAGCTGAAAAGTAACAAGTGCGATACTACTAGCACTGAAAGGCACAGCAAAAGAAAAACAGGTTTTATCTACCACTAAAATCCTATCTAGTTCTCTCCATCCTCGATGTGGTATCTGGTTCAAGCAAGTATCTGCGAGAAGTGATGGTGATTTCTCACTCCCCAGTTGGGCCTGTTTTGATAGCTATCCTGCTGGAGGTTGGGGTGGCTGCTAAAGGAGAAGGACCCCATCAATCTGTGAAAATGCATTTAATGTGGCACATGTAACAACAAAGAGGCTATTTTAGCACATCATTTCCATAGCAACAGATGATGCTACTAACATACTTATTAGAGTTGGGAAAAGCTATTCCAACTTCAGTGCAAGGAGAGGAGATGGTTAGCTACAAATGAAGACAACTTAAAAGTTAGGTGGGCTGCCCAGGCTTTAGCTCGTGGTTTTTGGTTTTTGTTTAAAACGGATGAAGAGTTGAAAGGCCTTAGGAGACCCTCTTTCTCCCTTTCTCTCCCAGTCCTTCTTCCCAGGGAACTCTGGGACTTGTAGCTCTGTGGGATAAATAGGAGTATCCTAACACATATCAACGGGACGCGGGTGGCGCTGTGGGTTAAACCACAGAGCCTAGGGCTTGACAATCAGAAGGTCAGCAGTTCGAATCCCCACTACGGGGTGAGCTCCCGTTGCTCAGTCCCTGCTCCTGCCAACCTAGCAGTTCAAAAGCACGTCAAAGTGCAAGTAGATAAATAGGTACCACTCCGGTGGGAAGGTAAACGGCATTTCCGTGCACTGCTCTGGTTCGCCAGAAGTGGCTTAGTCATGCTGGCCACATGACCTGGAAGCTGTACGCTGGCTCCCTCGGCCAATAAAGCGAGATGAGCGCCACAACTCCAGAGTCGGCCACGACCAGACCTAATTGTTCAGGGGTCCCTTTACCTTTCCCTTTAACACATATCAACACCCTTAACAAACTACAGTTTGTTCCCAGAATTCTTTGGGGAAGTCATGGCTGTTAAAAGTGGCATGACGCTGCTTTCAGTGCGTGGTGTGGATGTGGTCTGAGGCAGGCTGTCTCCCAAAGCATCATACTGGGATCTGAACCAAATCTTGAGCTTGCTGCACATTCCTTATAATTATGGTTAGTCCCATCTCATAATGAAGTTTATATTCAATATATATTCTCCTGGGCATAAGTTGCAAGAGAGCAAATTTTGGATGGATATTAGGCGAGATGCCTCGATGGGTGGCACACAGTTTGACAATGAAACCAGCCACCGGTGGGTTTTTTTCTAGGAAAAAAAGTGCAGGTACTCACCAGCAAGCAGGGGGAGGGGTCAGCACATGAAGGAGGCACATGGCCTGATACCAAAACTGGACGGTGATGGCGGGTTAGCTGCTTGATGCTTCCTTGCCTTCCCACCCACCTGCCATCCAGGTGAAGAGGCCTCTTCCGCCCAGCTTTTAGAAGGAGGTGGCAGGTCTCCAGGACCCTGTCAGAGCATCGTGCCTCCTTCCCTAAGCTGGGCAAATGTTTCCTGGATTCGGGGAAGAAAGAGCAATGTTCTGATGGAGTCTGAGAGCCTTCCTGCCATCTTCCCACCCACCCATCCCCAAAGGTGGAGGTACAGTGTATCGCTGTGCACCGCCAGGAAAGAAGCACTGCCAACTACCATAGGTGAGTGGTGGTGACTTTTCTCTTGGTGGAGGTGTTCATAGAGAGGTGGGACAGACATCTGTTGGGGATGCACTATCTCTGGTTGGACTTGATTAGTGTGTAATTGAAATTCTACTCAATATTGATCCAGAGCAGATTCCAGTGTATAGTTAGCAGAGTAAACACTTGCAGGATTCCCAGAAATAGACCAGAGGCAGAGCTTTACTGATACTGAAGGCAAATGAGCATAATGGTTACAGATCCAATACATTCAGGATTGGCCCTGTCCATAAGAAATCCAGTTGCAGCAGACTTAAACTTACAATAACTTATAATAAGACTAAAGCATAACCCTATAGCATACTATGAACAGAACACCACACCAGAAGGAAAAGAGACAGAAAGAGAAAGGTGAAACCCAGGCTCCTTCTGGCCTATTATTATAGCCACCATGACCTTGACAGAAAGAGATAAGAGAACCAGTTTAAACCAGCTGCACTCAGCTTCTCTGAAGAAATAACCCAAACATCATGAACCTTCTGCTTGCTTCTTTCACACAGAGAAGCTTCCAGAAGCCTCTTGGATTAAGTAGAATAGGAAAGATCTCTGCACATCTGATCAATACTTTCTGTACCAAGAAATGAAAACTGACATAGTGTCCTTCAATCTTGGGTATCCAGATATTATTGGACTACAACTCTCATCAGCCCTGACAATTGGCTAAGCCTGGTGTGGATTATGAGTTATAATTCAACAACATCGGGGTGGGGGCTGAACTTTACTTGACTAAATGGCCTATAAAGTCCTCTCTCCAACTCCATGATCTTTCTACCAAAGTTCAGAGAAATTCTGCTTTTTTTCCATATCCTTTTGGCTGTTGGCAAGAGAGTTTGTATCCCGAGTAGGGCTGCAGGGGATTTAATTCACATCTCATTTGAGGCCAGATCTATCAGATTCACATTTTCAGAAACAATATGAGAACTAAAACTCAGCTATTCTTTGACATTCACACTCATCCAACTTTTGCTATACAGTTCACCTACCAAACCATGTGCACGGAAGTGCATGTATTAGGGGAAAGTGTGCATAAAACTAAATATATTGGTGAAATTAACAGATAAAAAATGTATATATTAGTCAAAGCAGCATATGAAAATGTGTTTGCACTAAAATACTGAATCACAAAATGTTGCAGAACGTGGAGAACTGAATCTAAGATCAGGAAACTGAGAAACTAAGAGAACTAAAATTGACAGATCCTTCCATTCCTGCTCTGGAAAGCAAAGTACAGATCAGCTGTTTGAACAAGTTCTCCCCACCCTGTGCATCCCCAGTCATTGGGCACCAGCAACTGAATCTCAGAATTTGCATCTGAGCCCCAGTTGCTGCATGCTTGCTCTTCCTCAGCATCACATCAAGGCGGGGGGAGGGGGGTCAGAAGTGCTAGTTGAATGATTTTGCTAACAAACTTGTGGGGAGGGGAGATGCTTGTGTGAACAGATGGCTGCTGCTTATTGTGTCAGGAGTCAACTTGCATCATTTCTGCGGAGGCTGTTAAAAGGATGTGAAAAACACACCCAATGAATAATTCAATGTGATTGTTTGTCAGAAAGGTAGTTCAGAATATTGTTCCCATTGTGAGTCTTGGGGAATGATAAGAATCCAGTACCTAGGAAGGAATGATCTCCTCTATCATACATATATATGCACACGAATGAGCACACACACAAACCAGAAAAGAAAATCCCAAGGTCTCTCTTCATGTACTTTACTTTGGAACAAATGTTCCAAACATTTAAAAGACTGTGGAGGAAGAAAAGACCCAGCTACACTAAGTGGGGAGTTTATTAGCATTTTAAAAGGTAGGCAAGAATTTTGTTCCCTAGTACATGCACACGCCAGATGCTAACACATTTATTCTCTAACAACCAAACCACTTTTCGAAACAATTGGTTTTAAAATGAGAAGGAATTGCTGCGACATGATCTGACAGATGCAAACTTTGGGATGCTGTCAGGTTTTCCTCCTTCACTTTTCTTTGGCTGTCCTCTGCAGTCAGGATTTAAGGAAGGGAAAGGAGGCTGCAGCCAGAGAACCTGCCATCCCACTTAGATTCATGTGACTTAAGGAGCACAAAGCAGTTTACATACAGTAGTGCCGGGGGGGGCGGGGAGGAACCCAATTTAGGGGCAGTTCCCCAAATCTGAAGCAACAACAAAAGGGAAGACTGGAGAAGGGAGTTCAGTGAGCAATCTCGACAAGGCACATGCCAGTTTAGCTTGGAATTGCCTGAGTTCAGGAGACTCAGGATCTGAGGCTCCAGAGAATTAACCCCACCTATGCATACCCTTCAACATTTCTCTGATGAAAATAGGGATGTCCTATTAAATGGTCTTCATCATCATCATAATTTTTTACTTATACCTTGCCTATCTGGCTGGGCCTATCAGCCACTCTGGGCAGCTTCCAACAGAATATTAAAAACACAATAAAACATCAAACATTAAAAACTTCCCTAAACAGGGCTGCCTTCAGATGTCTTCTAAAAGTCGGATAGTTGTTAATTTCATTGACATCTGATGGGAGGGTGTGGCATTTGCCCTCCCAGGTGTGTGACATCATACTGGGTTCATAAGGAAAGGGTTAACTAATTGTAAAATGAACCCAAGGGGAGGAGTTAGAGTTAGGGTTAGAGTTGTTAAGAAGTCAGTCTAGAGTTAGAGAAGAGAGAGGGAGGATAAGTCTGTGGGTTGAGTTACCGTAGTCTGATGTGAGAGACTGAGAGAATCTGTTAAGAGGAGTCAGTCAGACAGTTGAGATAATCAGACAGACGGTATTAGGAAGGTATAGGCCAGTAAAGAAACTAAGGTTAAGAAACTGACAAGAAAATTATCTGAAACCATAAACTTGTTAATGCTTATAAAATAAACTTGTTTAATTGGTTTAATTTTAACAACTGTCTGGACTCAGTGTGTACCCAAGAGAAACAGGTTGGTGGCAGCGGGGAAGCGAGCACAGTGGTGGCACAGGGGTCAATAGACCGTCAAATGTCCGGGAGGTCAGCACCAACACTTTGAATTGTGCTCAGAAATGTACTGGGAGCCAATGTAGGTCTTTCAGGAGCAATGTTATATGATCTCAGCAGCCACTCCCAGTCACCACTCTATCTGCCGCATTCTGGATTAATAATACTAGTAGTAGTAATAATAATAATCTCATCTTTTGTTTTATCTTCCAAGTTTGCCAAAGTGTTTCCTTTCCAACAGAGTGCTCCTGGATGTCTTAAAGGTAAAGTAAAGGGACCCCTGACCATTAGGTCCAGTCGTGACCGACTCTGGGGTTGCGGCACTCATCTCGCTTTATTAGCCGAGGGAGCCGGCGTACAGCTTCCGGGTCATGTGGCCAGCATGACTAAGCTGCTTCTGGCAAACCAGCTGGAGTGGTACCTATTTATCTACTTGCACTTGGACATGTTTTCAAATGGCTAGGTTGGCAGGAGCAGGGACCGAGCAACGGGAGCTCACCCCATCGCAGGGATTCAAACCACCAACCTTCTGATCGGCAAGTCCTAGGCTCTGTGGTTTAAGCCACAGCACCACCCGCATCCCTCCCTGGAGGTATTAGGCAGGAACAAATTCCAAGGAGAGGGGTAGGGAGCAAAGGGCATAGGGAGGATGCATAGGGAGAATAACACAGTCAGTCTCCCAATATACTTCAAGTACCAAAACAAACTGACATCATTAAATAGCCATGTTGAGAAAGATACAATAAGAATTGACACACACACCCCCGGGTGCAAACCTTTTGAGCTCTCTTGCACACTGGAGCCAGGCACCAATGAGGGAGTATGCCATGAGGGCTCCTGGTTGCGCCTCCTCCAAAAAATGCACCCGGGATCACAGCCACCCTCCCCCATGCTACGCCACTGCCATAGTGCGAACACAGATTAAAACCCAAAAAGTGGAAACACAGAGAGTACACAGTAAACAGAATTGTGAACACAGCCTGTCACTGAAAATGATTCTGGTGATCTTTAGGCAGTTGATAACTATCAGCTTCTGGGCCAAACCTCCCATTTCCTTTCCAGCAAGTTTCAAGTGAACATGCAGATTTCATTTTGGCTTTGTGAAATCCAAGCCTCCGCTTTTGAACAAAAGACGCAGAGCTCAATGGAAACTGATGGATTTTCTTGAGTTACAACTAGTTTGCTGTTGTTGTTTTCAGCTCAAAGAAGGAAATCAAAGCCAAAGTAGAAGAGGAGGCAAACTCAGCTGGACCTGAACCAAAGTGAATATTTGCACATCCCCCTGAGAAGGAAAATTGCTGAGCTCTGCCTGGCTCTAATGGCTTGTAATTTGCTAACAACGCCTTGAGGCTTGCAAAAGGCACGACATACATCATGTCATAATAATAGCACCTGTCGATGTGAAATATACAACTGCCGCTCCTTTCGGAATCCTTGACACAGAACCTAGTTAGGCAGCAGGAGTATATACCATAGCAGCAGTCACCTCCTCCACCTCTCCTTCCTATTTCTTCTAAATAGCTGCTAACAAAAGCTGGCGCCTGGTCAGGTTGCCCAGGCTTCCCATTGAGCTGGGGGGCCCATTTGCCAGTCATGCAAATTGAAGCTGGAAGACATAATGCTCTCCCAGACTAGACACTGATGTAAATTAAGTTCAGCAAGAATTAGCTCTGTCCCTATTCATGGAAGCATTATGTTGAATTAAGATATATACGGAATTAGGCTCGTAAGAGGCTTGGAGATGTCAGCTCCCTTAAGTTGCTATTATTTGTGTGTCATTTTGCATGGCAAAAAACACTCCACAGTAGCGGGTCTGTTCTGTTTAATCACAAGGAAAGGCACGGGTTCAGTAGAACTCTTATTCCCCACCCCCACCCCGTCTTCTCCACATACCAGATTTGATTAATCTAACAGAATAGCTGAAAGTCAGAAAATATTCTCAAAACTTGGAAAGCTCTGCCTTCCATCTGTTTTCTCTCCTTTCTCTGCTACAGCCTCTGAGAACTTCCAGGTCCTGCATTGAGAAGACACAGTGAAAAACCAGGGCTGAACCAGGATCCCAAGCTAAAGAAGCCATTCCTAACCAGATGCCCTACATTGGCCATACTAACTAGGGATGATGGCAGCTGTGGTCCTAAACATCTGGAGGGCACCAGGTTGAGGATGTTGGTGCAAGGAAAAAACAAGTATAAAAAGGAGAATTCCTTGGATGCCAAGATCGAGGTTTGGGGCAAGTACTCTTTGGTGAGAGAACCCCAGGAGAGATTTAGAATCACAAAATATTCAGCAAAGCATGGAAACGTAGGCTGTTAGACCTATAATATATATCCAAGTTTATTCAAAAGTTTCCTACTTCCACCTAGCATAAAAAAGACCACACATTTGGCAAGTTAAAAATGGTTTACAAATTCTCCAAAGATCAGATTCATATGCTTTTCCATACAACATTCAGAAAACATTACACAGGCAGTAAAACAGTGGTGAAAGTTCCTAAATTATAGTGGCTTTTAAGAGCCAAGTGGTTTGAGCTGCAGCAACCAGGTAAGCCTCTTCACACACTGAGCTGCTCAGGTTTACTGGAGGGGAGCAATCATTTGATTAACTCGTCCATATTGAAGTGAATTAAACCTGGCAGGACAGCTTACTCTATGGTCTTAACCCCTTCATGCATTAATTAGTCTTAAGAGTGTGGTTAAATGAGGGTGGTTATCCCACAGAGGAAGGCTGGTATGAAGGGACATGGGCTGGATCCTTTTGAAGCTACACAGGTCTGGGTTTGGTAAATTCCTGGATGGAATTGACAGCCTGAAAACCATATGAATGCCAACTTTGGTTCCATGTTGAAAGAAAGATGGCATAAATAATAATAATAAGTAAGTAAACAACAAAAAAACATATTCCCTTTGGATATGGACCAAAATAATACTACAGTAGATAGTCTTCTATTGGAATAGTTTTACTCTATTTGTAGAAGAGGCATGCATCCTGCCCACCTGATCTTGTTTGACTCCAGTTCCCATCATCCCAGCCAGCATGGCCAATAGCCAAGAATGATGGGAGTTTAATCCATTGCCCAGCCCAGCCAAACTCTCTTTCTGTTCTGTGCCAACAAGTATGAATGAGGAGTTAAGATCATAAACTGACTTCCTGCACTTCTGGTTTGGCTGTAACACTACTGAATTAATGGTATGAATTCATTTTGAAAATGAAATGAGAATGAAATGAATGAGCCCTATGGATTTCATTTGTTTCGTTCATGAAAATAAATAAATGCATTCTAAATGAAAATCCTTTCTTTCTTTCTTTCTTTCTTTCTTTCTTTCTTTCTTTCTTTCTTTCTTTCTCCAATCTGTTATACATTTGTTTAATGGGATAAAAATATGAAAGTCACTGCAACAGGTCACAATGCAGGGGGAGGGCAGTGAAAAGGATCCTTTATCTATCTGAAATCCAATCCCCTATAGTGATAAGAGAATTCACGGCAATGTCATGCTATTTGGATGAGAAAGACCAAGTTACTGGTAGCAGAACATTAACTAGGGCTCCCATGAAAATCAATGGGGGGGAAACAAAAAATGAAATGGATGCAATTGAAACAACTGGAAAACTAAATGAATTAAATGCCTAAAGTGAAAACTAATTGGGAAATGAAATTATTTTTCCCTTGTGCACTTCTGTGCTGAGCTAAGACTGCAGGAAGCTCCAATAGAGATGTGTCTTTGGTGCTCCATTACATTATAAGCATTTAACCCACTCCTCAGGAATAAAGATGCTCCCAAAGTAGCTCTCAAATGTCAGTGATAAGGGAGGTTTGCAAGCTAAAAGACATGACACAAAAGGCAATGGGAATGGGAGGAAGGAAGAAAAAAGTAAACTCAGGTGCCACTTCTTGGTTACAACAGGAGGTTAAAGCCACAGTGTAATTTCAGTGTGGTGTGTAGTCCTATGTGTTAAGTGTGGGCAATACTAAGTGGCGGCAGCAAGAATGGATAAAAGTTCGTCAATGCACACCCTTTCCTAAATACAGTGGTACCTCGGTTTACAAACTTAATCCGTTCTGGAAGTCCGTTCTTAAACCAAAACCGTTCTTAAACCGAGGCGCGCTTTCCCTAATGAGGCATCCCGCCACCGGTGCCCTTCCACCATTTGGATTCCATTCTTAGACCAATGTAAAGTTCTCAAACCAAGACACTATTTCCAGTTTTGTAGAGTGTATAAAGCAAATCGTTCTTAGACCGGACTGTTCTTAAACCGAGGTACCACTGTAGATAGCTGAGTGAACTCCAGATTTTCTCGTCTAATGAGATTACTGTTTGTATCACTTCTGTGATCCCTAACTCAGTTTCTGTTCTGGCCTCCGAAGCACTGGAAAAGAAGCAAGGAGTATAAATCATAACAGAGTTTACTGAGTACGGACTACACTCAGTTCTTGCTCATATGATAATTTCCTGCATGTCAAATCAGTTGCTGTGCTGCTCAAAGAGAAGCATGAGAACACAAAAACTTAAAATTCCTCTCATCCAAGTTCTGTTAATCCAGAGGTATGTCATAGATTCTCCCCAAACATTTCAGATCCACACTGAGCTTCTTACATCTGCACTGCATCATGAGATTTGCAGTGTTCACAATAGACTAGAAGTTAAAATGGATCTCGCAGCAAATGGTAAAACAATGAGCTTTGAGGAGATTGACATGAAAGGGGGGGTTAGTTTATAGGATTAGACTAGTTATTATATAGCTACTTTAGCTAAATTGTGTGTGTGTGTAAGAAAATGGATCAAGGGACGCGGGTGGCGCTGTGGGTTAAACCACAGAGCCTAGGACTTGCTGATCAGAAGGTTGGTGGTTCGAATCCCCGTGACGGGGTGAGCTCCTGTTGCTCGCTCCCTGCTCCTGCCAACCTAGCAGTTCGAAAGCACATCAAAGTGCAAGTAGATAAATAGGTACCACTCCAGCGGGAAGGTAAACGGCGTTTCTGTGCGCTGCTCTGATTTGCCAGAAGCAGCTTAGTCATGCTGGCCACATGACCCGGAAGCTGTACGCCGGCTCCCTTGACCAATAAAGCGAGATGAGCGCTGCAACCCCAGAGTTGGTCACGACTGGATCTAATGGTCAGGGGTCCCTTTACCTTTACCTTAAGAAAATGGATCAGGTATAGGAATGGAGGTCAGGAGGCCAATGTGCCTCAGTTGATGGACAGGAGCCCTCACAGGCGCCTTCCCCTGAGTCTGAGCAAACAAATGCCTCCCACCACATTTCACCAGTCCAGGAGGTAGCTATGGCCCAAGGAGGTAACTATGGAACAGAGGAGGGCTGCCTGTCTTCAAGCCAGAGGGTTGACCCTTGAAATCTGGACCACAGCCTAAACAGTTGGCCCTGGAGAAGTCTGGACCACAGTCTGCTCCCATCCTTTGTCAGAGCAAACTGCTCACTTGGAACTATCCATGGTCCTGAAACTTCTGGCCAGCCTCACCTCTTCCTCCATAAGATCCAACGTGGAACTTGAACTTGACAATACTATTACAGTAAATGGCAGTATATAAAGTACCCGGAATAAATTAATAAAATGTGTAAATCCAAGACTGAAGATATAATGAGGATGTATCATGTACTTGAAAGTCAGACTTGACACAAGTGACCCCAGATGTACTTGTTTTGTATTGTTAATCACATTTTTATCCCTTATTTATCCAAGGAGTTCAGGGTAGCATCCCTGTTCTATGTTTAACACTCTACTTACATGACCACATTGATTCTCAATTTGACAGGTGCACCATTTGGAAACATTTTTCTGAAAGTAAGACTTTTCAGACACGGAAATATTCTGGGAACAACTGCACTATCATTGCTTATACAGAATTATTTTATTGCAGTTGACCAAAGCACCTAATGCTTCATGGAAACATTTACAGCTGATAATAACAGTTGTAGCAAAAGAGGCCAGGGATAAGGACAACAAGACTTCGTCCTTCAGGGCATGAACTCATTATTGAAAGGGTAAGGGATCACTTTTAATCTCTGTAGAGCACTACACAATTGCTTAGGTACATTATAATGATTTGCTATATTGTCTTCTTTGATACTGGCTGGTACAGAAAACAAAACAAACCAGAACTGAGGGCTTATTCTCATTTTGCATGGACCAACATAAATGTGGAGAATCTAAGTTCCATCTGCTATGAGCATATCAACAGTTGCTGCTAAATTCTATCGAAAATACAACTTGGCAGCACAGTTTTAGCTTACATTAGCTTTTCAATTGTGTTCCAAAATTAGAGGAGGCTCACCAAAATCCAGATGGACTGCACAGTATCTATTGAGTGCTTCTTATTGAGTGTTTTGCTATTTGTGCTAGCTTAAGATTACAAAACCCATAATGTGCTGCGCTGTTTAGGAGCGGAAACACATCCACAAGAGCTACTGTTTATACTGCTTGGAGATCACAAAGGTGTGATTAAATGTGATTCTAAGCATGCAGAAAACATCCAAGGCTTAAAGCAGAAACAAACAGGCAGAACAAGACATTAGGAAGTTACCAAATGATTCCAAGATCTAAATTTAATCACCTGTTTTGTATTCAGCAGGTTGTATTCTTTCTGATACCATCTGCACTATACATTTAAAGCAGTATCACACCACTTTAAATAGTCATGGCTTTCTCCAAAGAATTCTGGGATGTGTAGTTTGTTAAGGGTGTTGAGAGTTGTTAGGAGACCTCTATTCCCCTCGCAGAGCTTGAATGTCCAGAATGGTTAAACAATTCAGGGAGGTCTTCCCAGGGAATACTCGGTCTAACAACTCTCAGCACTCTTAACAAACTACTTCCCAGATGGGGCCCCCTCCAGCCAGTTCTAAAGATGTTGCACAAGGATAATTTTAGGACAAAGGCACAATACTAAAGAGGAACACGTTTCTGAAGCTGCTATTATTTATTGTTATTGCTGTTTATGGAATAAAGGTAAAAGTGTTAATTATAACATTGTCCCACATTTTAAAAAACCACTGAAGGTTTTGCATAAGTTTCCTTCAGGGGTTTTGAATTTGGAATGATTGAGCAAACTTTGGTTGTAAATATTTGTGGGGAAAAGGGGGAAGTATTTATTACCCTGGCTCATGCATTGATTGATCTGATTGATCTTGAGCTTTGCCTCAAAGGCTCGAAACAGGAAACGAATCAGCAAAACAAAATAAGATTTGTTCCAAATCAAATAAATATACTTGCTCTTTCATTACTTCATTCCCATCCTCTAAAACCTAGGCCAAATAAGTAGATAAATGAGAGTGGTCACTTTGAGTCAACCTGTTTGTTGCTCTTTCATACTGATTTGTTTGCACATCAGCTGCTTATTGAACATTCATTTGGATCTGTTTGTGGGATTGCATTACAAAATCTTAAGCAACTGTCATCCTACCCTTTCCAATGCATTTCTCCATTATTTTCCTTTCAAAAAAAGAGTCTGATTTTGAGGGGAAGCAGGCTTGTTACACAAGAACACCAAATCAACTTGAATTGTGCAACTTGAATTTGTCAGTGTGTGATTGGACCCCATCTCCAAAAGAGTGACATTTGGAAAGCACCCAAAGTCACTGCCCCAAAACACTGATGGAGTATGTGTCAGGGTTCAGTCATGTCCAGGCCTGAAACCTCAAGTTACCTCAGAGGAGGAGCAGGGGGAGCAGGACAACGCATACCCTAGATTGCTTTGCAGATGCAGGGAACCCTTCATACCTTTTAGCTACATGACTTAAAGTCTTCACACCGCTTTCCTGGGTTCCCAGCCAACACTAGACACACATTCCTTACCTCTAGGATCAGAGGGGATGACACACCAAGCAGGAGCTCTTGGGCCACTGGAGAAGTGCCCAATTGGCTACAGATGTGTCTACTTAGGAGGAAAGGAAAGCTCATGTAAGCAACAGCCTGGATGACAACCATAAACAGGTGGTGCCTCCAGCTCAGTCTAAACCAAGTCATTGCTGAAGCAACAGCAACCTTGAAGCTCTGGTCCACAGCATTTTCTGAACCGGATACAGTGGTGTAGCGTGGGTTGCCAGTACCCGGGGGTTGGGAAGTGGACGGAGCACGCATGCACATTCAACGGCCTAATGGTCTCTGTGTCGCCACAAGATAGTAGCCACAGAGATAAGAAGAATCATTCTGTTGTCTGAAGAGGTCATTTCCTAGTTTACATGGAGAAGCCATTTTCCATGGAGCCCAGTGATGGAAGCACACACAACTTTATTGAGGCAGCACTGCATGTTGAAATTTTGTGCAATGTGCTTTGTTACATACATAGGTGAGACAGTGGTGTTGTAGTTGTTGTTGTGTTTATTGATGTGTGGCATGGTTTTGATGCTTACTTTTGTAAAACTGAATAAAAACATTCAGAAAGAATAAAAGAAAAGAAATTTTGTTCCCCCTAACAATTTTGAACCCAAGGCAGCCACCCCTGTGCTACACCACTGACTGGATAGCAAACAACATACCATTCAAAAACACAGAGAGATCTCCATCTATTTGCTCCCATGGATGAAATATCAGCCAGTCACCCTAAGACAGAGGTGAGGAACCTCAGACCGCAGAGGTGGGGAACCTCCGGGTCTCTCTAACTGCCCCTCAGAACTCTTTTCAGAACTGCCAAACCCCTCCCTAGCCCTGTTTCAGTTTTTGCCTGGACGAAATGTGCCTTTGAACTCTGATAACACCTCTTGCTTGTCTGCATGGAGGATAGGGGTGTGTGTGTGTAGAAACTAGCCTACTATACAAAGGTAAAAATCACATCCATTGCTCCACTCCTTTTTCCTCTAGGTACCCACCATTAGCACATGGCCCTCAGAAGGTTGCCTAGAAAGCAGTGTGGTCTCCAGGATGAAAAGGGTTCCCTGCCCCCTGGCCCTGCCCTAGACTATTAAATAGCAATCGAACCAGCAAGGGGATGGTTGGCTAACAAAGGAATGGTTGACCAACAGCTGAAACACAGTCTTTAATAGGTCATTACTGATGGATCCCAGAGATTGCAACAGGAATCAGTATAGATGCACTGGGCATTGAGATTTCTCTCCCTCTCTATTTTCTTCTCAATACAAGAGCAAAATTTTGTATCAGCAAGAAAACAGCTCTGGGGTGTACAGTTATAATGAGACTATTATTGCAGTGTCCCGTATCGCTTTTAAAGCTTGCCCTGTGGATCTGATTTCACGACCTCTCTGACCACCATGACCAGTGGTTAGCTCATTTAAGAGAAATTAAAAGTGCAAAGTTAATTGAGTAATATTTTGAAGGCACAAATTCTCTGTTCCCCACATTTTTTTATCCATGTGATTAGATTGGCTACTGCTGTTCTTCACATTTTACTTGTGAGCGTCTGAGATGTGCAGTAGAAACCTATCCCCAAAGGTGAGGGAAAGAATGCAATTCAATTAGGTCAAATCTTTGCAGTTTCATAAATGGAAGTAGGGCAGTCAATTCCAAGAGGGATCCAGGAATTTACTTCTATGAAGCCAGATAAGATTTAGAGTTGATTGCAAGCAGTCAAAACTCTTACTACCAGGACAAATCAGGTGCTTAAAATGAACAGGGCTTTTCCAATGACGATTCAGCCTAACATCTGCAGTGTTTTTTGAGACAGCCTTGGTTGGAATGGGATATAAGAACCAGGAATATTACTGAGATTTGTAATTACCCGATTTGGCACGCAAATTTACTCCTTTCATAATGGTTGAGTGTATTTCAACCCTGGGGCGCAGGAAGGGGGTGCGGACCACCCCCACTGAGGGGGGTGACAATATGCTGGGTAACACTCATCGTGGGGCCTGCAGCACGCCCAAGCCACATGTCTCTCCTGGGAGAGACATGGTGGCTTGGGCACTCGCAGGCTCCGCACTGCCCAAACGGTCCGCCCACTGCCTCCCCACCCCCCAGCTGTAGGGCGGCTGAGTGGAAGGAGGCAGGCAGACTCCAGAGGGCCCGTGGTGCACCCCACCCCATGGGCGACTCATCCCGCCCTCACCCCACCCCTATGGGCAGCTCGCCCCGCCACTGGGTGCACCGCCCCAGGTGCCCAAGCTGCTTCCTCTGCCACTGTTTGAACTCAAGCATCATTTTCCCAAGTCCTACTCTGACTATGAATGCAAAGTGAGATTGTTTGATGTGCGTGGTTGATGTTCAAGGCCTGTCAGGCTGTTTTGTAGGTGCATGCACAAAAGTAATTTAACATTAGCCCCATATACCACATAATTAATTTGTGGGATTCATTACTGTAAGGTGTGTTGATAGCCTCTAGCTTGCGTAGCAACATGGATCACACACACTTATGGAGAATAAATCTATCAATGACTAGGAGCTCCTGCTTGGGATAGTTACAGTGGTACCTCGAGTTAAGTACTTAATTCGTTCCAGAGGTCCGTTCTTAACCTGAAACTGTTCTTAACCTGAAGCACCACTTTAGCTAATGGGGCCTCCTGCTGCTCCCGCACCGCCGGAGCACGATTTCTGTTCTCATCCTGAAGCAAAGTTCTTAACCCGAGGTACTATTTCTGGGCTAGCGGAGTCTGTAACCTGAAGCGTATGTAACCTGAAGCATATGTAACCTGAGGTACCACTGTATATGCAACATCCAGGTTCAGAGGCCATATGCCAATCAATGCAAGCTGCTAGGAGCAATAATTGGAAATAGATCTTGCCTCCATGCCCTGTTTCTGGGAATCCCAGGAACATCTGGATCACTATGAGAAAGCTGCTGGACTGGATGGGCCTTCGGACTAAATCAAGCAGGATTCTTGTTATGTTGTTACATTATTCTTGATGGAAAATCTCATTTAAATTCATGCTGATTGTTGTGAAACTACATAAACTAAATAGCTTTGTAGCTCTATGCTATGAATTGCATTAGCTTGGTGAGCATTTCTTCTCTATTTGAGCCCATTCCCTTATTTGTTTCTTGCCAAGATTTGGTATGGTTGCTGTACTCAGCTGGTGCCAAAACACACACCCAGAGAAAGAGAGAGGCAGAGACAGATAGGTCTTTCAATAGCAGTGAATGTGAATTTGTGTGTGTATGTAGAACAGAGGACTCGGGTGGCACTGTGGGTTAAACCACAGAGCCTAGGACTTGCCGATCAGAAGGTCAGCAGTTCGAATCCCCGCGAAGTGGTCAACTCCCATTGCTCGGTCCCTGATCCTGCCAGCCTAGCAGTTCCAAAGCACATCAAAGTACAAGTAGATAAATAGGTACCGCTCTGGCGGGAAGGTAAACGGCGTTTACATGCGCTGCTCTGGTTCGCCAGAAGCGGCTTAGTCATGCTGGCCACATGACCCAGAAGCTGTACACCAGCTCCCTCGGCCAATAAAGCGAGATGATAATACAGTGGTACCTTGGGTAACATATGCTTCAGGTTACATATGCTTCAGGTTACAGACTCCGCTAACCAAGAAATAGTGCTTCAGGTTAAGAACTTTGCTTCAGGATGAGAACAGAAATCATGCTTTGGTGGTGCGGCGGCAGCAGGAGCCCCATTAGCTAAAGTGGTGCTTCAGGTTAAGAAGTGTTTCAGGTTAAGAACGGACCTCTGGAACAAATTAAGTACTTAACCCGAGGTACCACTGTAAACCCCAGAGTCGGCCATGACTGGACCTAATGGTCAGGTGCCCTTTACCTTTTAGAACAGAGGCAGAAGTATTTGAATGTCTGGCATTTCCCAGACTAGTATTTCCTCATCATGGTGGGTATGTGGCAAGTTTGGATAGAAATATTTCTCCAGTTTTGTAGACATGCTGCCTACCGCGTGTTTTCAATTACTGAATCTCCAAAGTGCCTTGGATTGCTTCACAGGTTCCTGCTTCAGTTCAACACACTTTGGAGAGACCCTGCTTCAAATTGGAGGAGCCCCAAATCTATCTGAAGTGGCACACTTTGGTTCAGAATTGGGGATTCATCTGCATCTGATGCAAATCACTACCCTTACTTCCACCTGCCATCCCTCTGCGGTCCTAGTCTGCATTTGGGAAAAGCTGTATTGGAAAGGGAAGACTTTTTTTCCTGAGACATTCCTTTTCTTCACCTCCATCATGGAAAAAGAAATGAACTTTGCAGAATTTTCTCACTTGCAGCAGCAGCAACAATAGCATCAAAAATGTAGAAAAAATAAGTTGTGAATTATAGGCAAGTAATGTCTACTTAGAGTAGATCCATTTACATTAATGGATTTAATTTAGCCAAGTTATTATTTTTCAGTGGAAAGGTATGACTAGTGTTGGATACCCCTGGAGAAATTCAACAAACTGATAATTCAACAAACTGAATTATCCAATTTATCTACTCACAAACAGAGAATTTCAAGAGGCTACTTGGATGCAGGATACATTCACAATACATGCCCACTGAACATCTGGAAAGGGCTATAGTTTTTCACTCAAAATGCATTTCAAGCAATCAAAATAATCTCTGCCGTGTGTGTGTGTTATGAGAGCTGGATTTTTGTCTGCATCCAAATTTATGACAACCCTGAAAAGATAAAACCCTATTAAAATAATTTGCATATCCACAAAACGGTGATAACATCATCAGACTTCCCACTGATATATTAACCAGGCATAACACTTATTCTTTCTACTCCGAGTCTTAGATAAGAATGTGTGGGAGTTAATAAGGTGTCAACATGACCTGTGTTTCTACTGCATATTAGAGGGGGGGCTTCAAGGAAAAGTTCCAAGTTTCTAAGTAGAAAAGCAGGAATAATGTTGCTAGGAAAAAATATAAAAATCAATCAGTTACAGCAAGAGCAACCCCTCCAAGTGTCCCTACTTTCCAAGGACAGTCCCGGATATACAGAAGCTGTCCTGTTTTTTGATTTGATCTCAGAATGTCCCATTTCTCCTTAGGACATCCCTGTTTTCATTGAAGAAATGTTGGAGGGTATGGAGTTAGACAGGGGCGCGAGTTGCACTGTGGGTTAAACCACAGAGCCTAGGACTTGCCGATCAGAAGGTCGGCGGTTTGAATCCCCGCAACGGGGTGAGCTCGTTCCTTGCTCCTGCCAATCTAGCAGTTTGAAAGCATGAAGTGCAAGTAGATAAATAGGTACCGCTCCAGTGGGAAGTTAAACGGCGTTTCCGTGCACTGCTCTGGTTTGCCAGAAGCAGCTTAGTCATGCTGGCCACATGACCTGTACACCGGCTCACTCGGCCAATAAAGCAAGATGAGCGCAGCAATCCCAGAGTCGGTCATGACTGGACCTAATGGTCAGGGGTCCCTTTACCTTTACCTTTATGGAGTTAGAAGGCATCTGAAGCTATCCCTATATAGGAAAGTTTCTTAATGTTTAATTTTTTTAATGTTTTTATATATGTTGGAAGCTACCCAGAGTGGCTGGAGCAACGCAGTCAGTTGGGCAGGGTATAAATAAATAACAATATTACTGTTGTTGCTGTTATGGAATAGGTAAAAAGGTAAAGGTACCCCTGCCCGTACAGGCCAGTCTTGCCAGACTCTAGGGTTGTGCGCTCATCTCACTCTAGAGGCCGGGAGCCAGCGCTGTCCGCAGACACTTCCGGGTCACGTGGCCAGCGTGACAAGCTGCATCTGGCGAGCCAGCGCAGCACACGGAAACGCTGTTTACCTTCCCACTGGTAAGCGGTCCCTATTTATCTACTTGCACCCGGGGGTGCTTTCGAACTGCTAGGTTGGCAGGCGCTGGGACCGAACAACGGGAGCGCACCCCGCCGTGGGGATTCGAACCACCGACCATGCAATCGGCAAGTCCTAGGCACTGAGGTTTTACCCACAGTGCCACCCGCGTCCCTATTTTCATCTGATAAATGTCATGACATGGAATCTGTGTGGATCAGATTCAGCCAGATACTGAATCTTGAGGTGAGTGGGCTTGTCAGGGACAAAAAGGGATCTCTACAAGGCCAGACATTGGGGTCATCCAATGTAGCTGAATGTTGAAAGATTCAGAACACACAGAAGGAAAAACTTTGTCCCACAGAGCATTGTTAAAATGTGTAATTCAGTACCAAGAGATGTAGTGATGGCTGCTCTTATGTTTCCAGGCATTGTAGCCAGGTCTTCAGGCCTCCTGGAGCTCAGGGGCTTCATCTGCATAACAAAGGACAGAGAGGATTCTAAAACCCACCATTGACATTGTTAGTAGCTGGCAGGCAGCCAATCCCTGCTGAGATAGGGCCAGTGTTGTGATTTGCTAACTGCAGCATTAAGGCGACCTATCACAGGTGGTGTTTGTGTTTTGCCTGGGCCAGCTTAAGGTATATATACTGGGCCAAGTGCTCCTGTTTGTCATTCTAGTTCTTCTGGTTCCTGATGTTCCAATAAATCCTTTTTGAGCTGAATCTCAGTCTTGGGACATGCCTGAAGCTACCTACACTTCAGCTGCAAGTTTTAAAACAGGGATGACAAAGGCATGGAGGGTAAGGCTATCAAATGGCTATATTGCCTCCAGTATCAGGGACAGATTGCCTCTGAATACCAACACAGGCCATTCTTATATTTTTACATTGTGATTATCACATTCATAAACAACAGTGAAAGGGGGGGCGGAGAAATGTTAATTCTTTCCTTCAGTCACAGTGCTGCAGGCAATTAGCATACAATGTACACCATTGTGGCTTTAGTATTTAACATGGATGCAATATTGAGAATTTATAGCGGCTTGTGGACAATAACAGCATTTAAGAGAGAATTTGATGAGGCACTATGGATCTACATTATGCAAATTTATTGCTTGGTTAACATGATTCGGATGGTACACGCTGGCACTTTAAAAAGAAACTGCAATCCAGTCAGAAAGCATAACTGTGCGACCCAAGCATTACAGACAACAAAAAGGGACAATTATAAAAAGGAAAATCTTGGGGGGGGGAGAGATGTCTAACGAGTGGGACAGAAGAAATCTTTGAACCAACTGAAATTGCATCTCACCAAGAAAGAACGGGGAAAGGATACTTTGGTGAGTGAGTTGCTTACTTGATATCTTTTTTGAATCTTCTTTTTCAGTTTCAGTTTATTTGATCTACAGAACTTAAACATCAAATGCAGAATAGCGTCTTAATGGTGTCTTAAGTAGAGATGGGAAGGCCTGGGGACAAACCAAGAAAATAGGGGGGGTAGGGTTTTTTTCTCAAAGCCGTTTTTTGTCTGGAAAAAGTGGGGGGAGGACCAGTTTGATATAGTTTGAATATTCCAAACACTCCCCCCCCCCCAGTTTTTCCAGAAAAAAATGGGGGAAATGGGTTTCCCCCCCCAATTTTTCCGGGGTTTTTCCAGACCTTCCCATCTCTATTCTTAAGCCAACCACAGCACACAAATTGTGTCTTTTAAAATAAAACAAAGTAAAATCCATTTAGCATTGAATGCCAGGGAAACTAAATCTTCCTTCAACAAATTCAGTTTTACTTTATATATATATATATATATATATATATATATATATATATATATATAATAAATCTGTGCCTAAGATTCATTTGCGCTAGCTATCCCATACCTCTTGGTGAGGCTACTGAGGGAGTGGAACCATCCATACACAAGCAGGTCATTTGATAGGATTTTTTGGACCCACCGTGATTCCTGGGGTGGGAGGGTGTTGATTTTTTTCAGGGGTTTCATCTGCAATATGTGCAGCAACTCCTTAAAGTGTGGGGATCCCTACACTCTGTCTTCAAACTAGATCCTTCACTGCACACATTTTATTTGCTTGTTCTTTCCATTTATATCCTGCCTTTGTTCCATTATGAACTACAAAACAGCATACAAAGTGGTTGGTTCCTAGGCAGTCACCCATCCAGACATTGACCAGGTGCAGACCTGCTTAGCTTCAGAAAGATGCTGGATGCACATACCTTCAGACTATACCCAGTTTACCCTCACAATGAGCCTGCAAGGGAGGATTGGGGGTGGATAGTGAGAGATGCTTCATGATGAGGAGGAAGGTCACACTTGAACCCATGTCTCCCTTTTTCTAGTTCAGTTCATCTGCTACATCTTGCTGGTAGCTCCTGGTGTTTGACTATTGCAGCTAAGGAAGCTATTCTATTTCTTATTTTTCAGGTTTGCTACTCTGCCAACAGGACACAAGCAACAACAATAACAGCGACAATAGAAAATAAAACCAACCTGCCTGTAAACCAGCAAAATATAATAGAATCCCAGTTTATATAACCTCACGTATTCTCTGCAAAACAAGGATACACAGTCTGATTTCCTCAACACAGCCCTACCTCCTAATAAACTATGAATGCAGCAGAACTGAGCAATATCTTCTTTACAAAATGCACAATGTAAATTGCGCATAATAAAACCAAACCCCCAAACCCCTCACACAGATTATATTCCCAAGCATAAAGCAAATGGCATGCCTACCATATAACTCAGCAGTTATATGGATTCCTGGGTTGTTAAGGAGGGGAGCCTTTCTCAGACTGCACACCTGTGTTTCTGTCACAAATTTACTTCTGATGGTGAGCAATTTAGTATCAAATGAAGGTTAATTGAGGAATATTTTAATTGCATTATATATGTTCCTCATGAGAACATTGTTGTGACAGAACCCAGGAAAAAAATTAAGGAAAAGATAAGTTGATTGGAACCGTACACACAATGCATACTGGGTAAATGCATAGTAATGAAGTCATAGTAATGAAGTTTTTTTCCATTTATATTGCTTATTAGTCATAGAGTAGTTCAGTTCCACTGAGCAATGGGCCTCCTGCTGAAGCTGCTTTACGGGCCAGTGGTCCTTCTTGCCAAGGGATGGGGAGCCTGTGGTCCTCCAAATGATGCAGGACTCCAGCTCTCATCCTTTATGAACTTTGGCTGTGCTGGCTGATGCTGATGAGGGTTATGGTCCAACAACTTCAGCAGGGCCCTGTCCTCATCCTATTGTCTAGTCTGGCTGGTATTCAGAACCAGAAGTCTTTCTCAGCCAGCACTACTACCCAAAATACTTCTTTAACATTAAACCTGGGATTAAACCTGGGATTTCTGTATGCAAAGCATATAGATTTTCCATATAGGCCATTGCATCAGGGTCAGCCAATGTGATGCCCTCAATATGTTGAACTAGAACTCCAATGAACCCCAGCCAGGGATGGTGTGAAGTGTAGTTCAGCAACATCAGAGAGCCGGAGGTTCCCCACACCTGTTCTAGATGCTGTTGGACTACAACTCCCATCAGCCTCAGCCAGCATGGCCAGTTGTCGAGGATTATTGGCATTGTAGTCCAACATCATCTGGAGGGTGCCATGTTGGTTATCTGTGCCTTAAATATTCAAATCAAAACCCATGCAAAACTGATTTAGAAAGATTTGATGCAGTCATTTATGAGCAGGGGGCATTTATACAGTTATTTACCTCTGCCTGGAAGCAACAGTAAAATCTCAGTAAGAAATAAAGAAAATATTGTGGTTAAACTTTCATGCATCCACTTATGCACTTGATGCAAGGCATTACTCTGCTGTCCTTCCCATTTAAGCATTCTCCCTACCAAGAATGAAGTTTGTAGATCAAGACGCTTTCTAAGCACAAGGTCATTGATTAGTAGTTAGAGCCCTTCTTTCTTTAGAACTACAAAATTCTCTTTAATGTACCATATTTTTCCGTGTATAAGACTAGGTTTCCCCCCCAAAAATAGTGTCAAAAATCAGTGGGCATCTTATACAGGGATAGTGCCAAGGGTGGACCGGCGATTGGTTGTTGCCCCCAAAATAAGGGGCGTCTTATACATGGGGGCATCTTATAGATGGAAAAATACGGTATTTGTGAACATTAAAATTTCCAGAGCATTTCTAATCACAGTTCTAAGTCTTCTGCATTTCTAATTTCTTATACATTTTATGGGCACGGACAAACTTAATTTATTTCAGAATAGAATATATTGTTTAGGCACCAAGACTTCCTAAACGTCTTCCAGGGAGTGGGGACATGTTTCTTTAAAATCTGAGAATATTTCACATCATCTTTTCCTAGCGCCATTTATTATATAAGGTTGGAGTTTGACTTTGGGGAAAACAACACTCAATAACAGTACCAATGAATGCATATTATATCAAGCAGAGAAAGACAAAATATTCCCACCCACCCCCCAGTTGTTCCTGGACTACAAATCCCAACACTCCCCTGACTTTCAGACATTCTGGTTAGGACTGACTGGGGTTGTAGTCCAACAATATCTGAAAGGATCAGAGACCTAGCTTGTAGCTTCCTTCCACTATAAGGAGTTTAAAGCACAGTACAGTGGTACCTCGGGTTAAGAACTTAATTCGTTCCGGAGGTCCATTCTTAACCTGAAACTGTTCTTAACCTGAGGTACCACTTTAGCTAACGGGGCCTCCTGCTGCTGCCACGCCTCCAGAGCCCAATTTCTGTTCTCATCCTGAAGCAAAGTTCTTAACCCGAGGTACTATTTCTGGGTCAGCGGAGTCTGTAACCTGAAGCGTACGTAACCTGACGTGTATGTAACCTGAGGTACCACTGTAATACCCCAGATACTCCATCCTGTTAGGAAACCAGGCAGCTGCCTATACAGAGTCAGACCATTGATGCATCTAGCTTAGCATCATCTATGGTGACTGGAAGAGGCTCAGGGTTTCAGTGGGAGGAACATTCCCAGCCCTACCTGGAGATGCCAGGATTGAACCTGGGACATTCTGCATGCAAAGCAGATGCTCTGCCACTAAGTTACAACCCTCAGACCCCAAATTCATAGTCAGAGAACTTTTTGTGGGGTGGGAGGAGGAGGTGGTCACCAAAATTCTCCAACCATTTTCAGGCAACCTGGAAAAGCAAATTATCCAAGAATTTGTCCAAGAATTTCTCATGAGGAGAATTTCCAGGGGAAATTCAGTCTTGATCTCTTTCCAGCAGATAGATGTCAAAGGTTTGACATGAGAAATCAATAGCAGTAAGTTTGAGTGGAATCCTGTGGTTCCTGCTTAATTTCGCTATTCATTTGCACAGCAGAAAGTGCTGAGATAGGTTGAGATGCTTCAGGACCTAGTCATGGTAGCTATGGAAACCCACCTGAGACTGGCTTTGGGCCCAGTGCTTTGGAACTGTCACTGTGGAGGATGACTGGTCCTGGTGCTTTACATGAGAGTGGTCTGTACTTCAGAGCTGTTGATCATGACTTCAACCCGAAAGCATGAACTCTGGGCACGTTCCAGACATAATGAGCAATTAGCTAACATTTGTAAAGGGCTTTGGAAGACGGTAAGTGCTGCATCAGTGTTAAGTATTGTTATTATCAGGGTGGATTATTTGCCATAACATTAGAGCTGTGTCAAAAGGGCTCGGCAGACCTGGATGAGCATCTTATGCAAGCATACTTAAAAACCTTCAATTGCCAAAGGCCTCAAAGGGGAGACTCTTTGCAGAGTGCTTCTCAAAACAAAGAGCAGGGTAAGGAGGAAATCTGGCTCAGACTCTTGTCAAACATTGGTGCTGAAACCAAATGGATGGCTAAGAATTTATAAAAATGGAAGAAGAAGGCATGCAAGGCTCGATCAGTTCAGCTCCTGGGCTCCTCTGCCAACCAAACAGAATGGCTAATGGCATTCAGCTCGCGTGAGGCAGCATAAAGATGAAACTTTACAATCTGGGGGAAGAGAGTGTACCAAGGCTAGTCTTGAAAGAGACACTTCTGAGGAAAGAACTCAGTGTGCCCCTTGAATGGGTGTTTCATTTGGAAGTGCCCTGGCAGGTCCCTGTGAAGCAGCAATGAGAAGATAATAAATTCCATGCTAGGGGACTCAATTTAAAAGTATTCTTGCCCATCAGCTTCTGAAGTCTACTATGAAAGGGACTAGGAGTCTCCGATCTTTTGTTAGGGAGCTCATTGACCAGCCAGTTCTGCAGCTATAGGTCAAATGCCTGATGGTAATTTTATCTTGGTATATGATTAGATATGATACAAAATAAATCATTCCAGGTTCCCTTCCTCTTCCCATGAATCGACCTGACCTTCTCTCCTGCACCTCTTCTCTCTCCCTCTGTTTCTCCTCTTCTCCTTTAAAACCTGTGTGTGGCATCTTCAGTCCATTCAGCCAGGTCACAGAGATGAAGCTGTCAGGGAATGCCTGCAGACATTGGCTGCTGCCCGACTTTCTGCATTGCCTTGTAGGCCTGTTGGGATACAATAAAAGCCCAGCCCAGACTCTTGGATTTTCCAGCAAAGAACATTTGCCAGCAGTTAAATCAAAGCACTTATGCTCCTTCCTTGGGTACTGACGCTATAATATCAAAAGCCACACAGACATCCAAGAGAGTTTTAAACAACTAGGGGATGCAAACAGTTATATCATTCTCTTTATTGTTTGGCTGCCTTATATTTTGACATCGTTGCTTGAATGGTGCTCCTGTGGCCCTGAGACTGATTGGTGTACAGGTAAAAAAAAAGCTTTCCCTTTTCCTTGATGTGGTCTCAGTTCAGGAAGAACAGGGGTCTTGAAGTTGTCTGTGAGCAGGTACACCATTCACTCATTCGCTTTCCCCTTTACAGGGGAGTTATTGTATTTCTATTAATATTTTAGTGATTATTTCTAAATTTGTCTCTCCATAAATCAGCATATGAAATTTTAATGTAAATCTGTACACTATATATAGGCAGGCTTTTTTTTCCCAGCCAGAACTTGTCGGAACTCAGTTCCAGCACCTCTCAGGTGGGCGCCATTGCCATTATAAAAGAACAAGAGTTTGTGGTGAGTTCTGGCACCTCTTTTTCTGGAAAAAATAGCACTGGATGTAGGTATGTCAGGAGGAAGTCATTTGCATCCTGTCCTGTGTTGCAGTCAGTGCTGTATCACTATTTGCTGTGGCCAAAACAAACATAACTGATCATGTAATTAATTAATTACGTAATTCGTTTCAATGTATTTCAATGTAAGGGAAACACCAAAAGCAATGCAGAAAACAATGCAATGAATTGCATAACATTTGCAAACTGAAAAGGAGGGAGGAAACCACATTGTGATAACAAATATCATCCCTATTTGCTTCTGTGATTTTCTTTCCTCATCTCAGATAAACATGCAAACTGTGGCAATTCCTACTCCCATCTCCATTTCTGATTGAATTTTCCAACACTCCTACTCTTCTGCATTGGTGGGTTGTTATTGTTTTGTAAAATGCAAATAACCACCTTGTGATCTACACTGGAGGATTCACAGTTGGGCTTTAAGAAACACATTCTTGCCCTCTGATTTGGTTTAGGGCATTTCTGTGGTTCTCATCCCCTGACTCAGAAGCTGCAGTCAGGTGCTTCTCCCCTGAATTTATCCTCCATCCCAGCATCTTCTTCCTCCCTGAGCATCTGACCAAGGCTGTCACTGATAAATAGAATCTGACTGAGGCTACATGCATGCAGCCCCAGCATGCAGCTGCATGCACGACTGGCTGTATCTAAATCATGGAGTGTGACATTCTGTCTGATTAAGAACTAGGCACTGGGCAGTCCATCTATAAGAAGGGGGAGCAGGTTCTCCTTGAAATGTTTGTTTACATGATGGGATTCTTTGAGACAGAGGTCGCTGAGATCTCCCAAATGGTTGTCATGGTCTTCTGAATTCTAATTATCTGCTCCATGATCCAATGAAGCTCAGACTGAATCTACTGGCCCAAACACAACCTTCAAATGTAGACTGAAGCACTGTTGATTGAGCTTTGAAGAGAGTGTAGGTGTATGAGAGAGAGATCTGCCCTAAGCTCTACCTCCAGCCGCTGATACCTTCCAAAGTGGGCTCTAACAAGCCAGCCCCATGCTTTTCATCCCCGCCATCAACACCCAATTAAAGGTAATTCTGCAGGTGGACTTGTTGAGCGCTTCCTGGCCATGCTCTTTATCGTATGCCGATGATTCTGAAAAGAAATCCAGCAGAACTAGAATACTGTTTGAGCACAATGGTCAAAGCTAATAGGCAGGCAAGCGTGTGTGACTAAAAGAGATCAGTGTCTGTGTTCAGGATACAGTGGAGGACCAGACTTCTCTTGGTGATGAAGGAGACAACACAGGCATGCAATTGAGGAGAGCTGTCGGAATAGTTGTGTAGAGGTAGACCGGGTGGCTTCTGCCTTTGCTTTCATTTTGTTACTCTTATGTTAATCTTTCTTTGCCCGTTTCAAAATGTTCTCATTCACTTTGACAGAAGGCTTCTGACTTCAGTCCAAGGGAATCCTAGAGGTATCGCCAAAGGGCCATGTACAAGGGTCAATCTACACAAAATGTTTAATATGTTGCCTACAACTCTGTGTGTGTGTGTTTTCTCAATCAAAGTAAGTGGCAGAGGGCCTGATCTGGATTAAGACCACAGAACACAGAGAGCTTTCGTCCTTCACTCCCCAGCTATGACCTGCCCCCTGAACCCCCCCCCATATGTCACTTAGCAGCGGGGGGGGGGGGGCTTCCATGGGTGCCAATGAGGACTTATTTATTATTGCTGGCTGTTGCACAGGGGTAGCATGACTGGGAAGGAAAACAGTAAACCTCCCATTCATTCCCTTATGCACAAGAAGTCCAATCCAGTTTAGGATTGGAGAGAAAGGTAAAGGTTTAATCCTCCGCATTCCAGCTGTGACATCCCTGTAATTCTACTGATGGTAAGCAATCCCCCCACTGACACCACGGTGAAGAAGGTCTCTTTGTACCTACTTTTGGGTAAACAAAAATCGCATGCATAGCTGAAGGCTATTAAAAGAAACGTGTCATTTGACCTTACCAAAATTCCCAAGATAAACAAAGGAAGCTGTACAGAGAGCTCGCCCATTTCCCTTCTCCCATAGATCTGACTGATGAGGTTTAAAATCCCCCTCCTTTGGAAAGATATAATAAACCTCTGCTCAATCATCGCTGCAGGAATACAGCATCTTCTCAAAACCAAAGGCAATCAAGAGGCATTAAGCAAAAGCTGGCAAGAAGGATTGAATGTAACATAACAAACAATTAGAGAAAATGTAGAAGAGATGCATGTTGCACCAGGTCATAGAAGACCAGAATACAAATCCATGCTTTGACATTAAGCTTGGACCAGTCAACATCTTTCAGTCTAACCTACCACACGGGGGGCGGGGAGGGAGAGGGAGAGGGAGAGGGAGAGGGAGAGGGAGAGGGAGAGGGAGAGAGAGAGAGAGAGATTGGGATAATATGTACATGTCTGCTACCTTGACTCCTTGTCTAGAGGATCAATGTGATTAAAACGCAATTAACAAATTAGGTGATATTAGGAAATATAAGCAAGGGCTAATACAAGAGGAAGCAACCCTTTACTATATCATGTGGATGTGACAATCTTCCCCCCATTTCTTACAATGTACCCTAAGGACATCTAACCCCAAAGTTCTTCTCCTGAAGGAGGAGTGAGCAATTGCTAATGTGGACAGAATCTCTGCCATTATTCCTTTCATCCTATTGTTGTGTCATTGATTTGGTTAGCAGTCAAGTGGTCTAATCTTAAACTACACTGGCAGATGTGTGGTTACTCTCTAGATGCTTCAAATGTCCCTTCTTGCTACATGCTAGCTCTGATTCCAGAGGTAATCCAAAACAAATTGACTGGACAGGAGTATTGATGAACAATATTTCATTACAGATAGGTAGCCGTGTTGGTCTGCCATGGTCAAAACAAAATAAAAAAATTCCTTCCAGTAGCACCTTAAAGACCAACTGAGTTAGTTCTAGGTATGAGCTTTCGTGTGCATGCACACTTCTTCAGAAGAAGTGTCTGAAGAAATCTGAAGAAGTGTGCATGCACACGAAAGCTCATACCTAGAACTAACTCAGTTAATATTTCATTAGGTAGCTTTATTCCATTATCTAGATTAGCACCCTGAAGGGATGGGAGCTATCATGATTCTAGAAGTTCATGGAATCAGGCAGTAGTTTGGAGACATGAGCAAATGGTGCCATCACAAATTGCAAAGTCCATAAGAAATAAGTCAGAACAGCATTGTTTGCAACGTTAGTTCCCTAACATTCATTACACTAATACTGGGTCTAAAGTCTAGTTTAGATGCTTATTATCCTCATATGAAAACAAGAAGATCCCTGCTGCATCAGGGCTACCAGGCTAAAGGGCAACCTATTCTCACAGTGGCCAAGTAGATGTCTATGGAAAACAACAGCAGTTCCCCCTCCAGTCATTTCCAGTAACTGGTATTCAGAGGCATACTGCCTCCAACAGTAGAGGCAAAACACAGCCATCACGTCTAGGAACCAACGATAGTCTTATCATTCATGAATTTGTATTATCCTCTTTTAAAATTAATCCAGGTTGGTGGCCATCACCACCTCTTGTGGGAGAGAATTCTATAATTGTGCATTGTGAAGAAGTCCTTTCTTTTGCCTGTCCAGAACTAACTATCCAATATTCAACTTCACTAGATGTTCAGCATCTCCCAATTGACTTTCTCCACATAATTTTATACACCTCTATCATATCTCCCACCCCTTATGCTCCTCTTTTTCCAAACTAAAAAGCCCAAATGCCAACAACCTTGCCTCATTTTGGTTGCTCTTTTCAGAAACTTTCTGGCTCTACTATCCTTTTTTGAAAAGGTGAGGAAAGCAGAGCTGTTCCATGTGCAGTCTCACCTTAGATATGTATAACTGCATTATGATGCTTGCGGTTTTATGTACAAGCCCTTTCCTGATGATCCCAACATGGAATTGCCCTCCATCCATGTGATGACTTGCATAAGCAAGGTCATTGCGGTAGATCATATGGATGCACTGATTGTACCCACTGGTGTCGCCACAACAGACCTATATGCATAGGCAGCACATCATTGTATTAGCCTGTGCTGGGCCTGGGGGTAACCCGTGAAACGCAGTCCAGGACCGGTCCAGAATCCAAAGGTTCCACTGAGAGTCAGTCCGACAGGGCCAAGGCAGGACACAAGGCAGGAAACCAGGCAAGGACAGGTACAGTATCTAGCATACAGCAATGTTGCTCCCGCAACCTGGGAGGGGGGTCCAACAGCCTTTTATCTTTGTTGGGGTAACGGCCTGTCCTGATCCCCCGGTGACTCACCTCCCTGTTTCACCTGAAGGCGAGCACTCCTCCTGCGACTACTCAGGTCTCTCCTTCTATCAGACCTTAGTCTCTGCAGCTCGGGAGACGTCGGTGGGTTACTACCGTGCTGAGGTTCCCATGAGGTTCTCCAAGTTCTTCCCCTACCACTGACACAGCCTAGGGGTAGCTGGTATTCACTTATTTTCCTTCAGAAGCTGCTTAATGGCTTCCTCTTCTGTTAGACAGCTGTCAGCTGGAGCTAATGTATTACTTATGCTATAGGCAGACTGACCCTGAATGCCACACTCTTATTATCGAGATCCTTGATACGATTCTGATTGGCTGTACCTAGCACTAGTGAGCCCGGCAATCAATGATGTGGAAGTAGCTCTATGAAACACTGCAGGCATCTGTTCGACACAGAGATGCATCTGGCTGGATCTTGCTGTTTGCTGCATATATTAAATGTTGAAGCTCAGGTTCGTTGAGTGAGATGCCAAATTCTACCTGGTGAGCAGCAATTTCAGAATGTTTTTCAAAATGAATAGACTAATTGGCAAAACCTCTTATTTTGATGTCCCACACTCCTGTGCACTGCTCAGCCTGTTCGCTTGCATCACATTAAATGCTTTGTTCATGCAGATGGAAGAGACATCATCTGAATGCTAAAATGGGGGAGTAAGGCAATAGCGCTTGGGGTACGTGCAATCTTTCACCTGGAAGGGAGCCGCCCAATTTTCCCTTCCCTCCACATACTAGTGCTCTGCACTGAATTTGACCAAGGCCTGAGTTCCGAGCCAAACTGAGTAAATTAGGAGGGAGAGATTTTACTTTCTTGGGTTCCATGATCACTGCAGATGGTGACAGCAGCCACGAAATTAAAAGACTCCTGCTTCTTGAGAGAAAAGCAATGACAAACCTAGACAGCATGTTAAAAAGCAGAGAAATCACCTTGCCAACAAAGGTCCGTATAGTTAAAGCTATGGTTTTCCCAGTAGTGATGTATGGAAGTGAGAGCTGGACCATCAAGAAGGCTGATCGCTGAACAATTGATGCTTTTGAATTATGGTGCTGGAGGAGACTCCTGAGAGTCCCATGGACTGCAAGAAGATCAAACCTATCCATTCTTAAGGAAATCAGCCCTGAGTGCTCACTGGAAGGATAGATCCTGAAGCTGAGACTCCAGTACTTTCGTCACCTCATGAGAAGAGAAGACTCCCTGGAAAAGAACCTGATGTTGGGAAAGATTGAGGGCACAAGGAGAAGGGGACGACAGAGGACGAGATGGTTGGATAGTGTTCTCGAAGCTACCAGCATGAGTTTGACCAAACTGTGGGAGGCAGTGGAAGACAGCAGTGCCTGGCGTGCTCTGGTCCATGGGGTCACGAAAAGTCGGACATGACTAAACAACAACAACTGGCATTGGGCGAGTCAGGTATAGACAGCCATGGATTGATACAGGTTGGGGAGGAGGGCCCAGAGTGATCCATTGCTGTCAAATGGTGGGGCATCAGGCAAGAAGAAGAGGGAAGCACTGATTATAAGGGGATAAGAAAAGCCTGCTGGATCAGGCCAATGGCCCATCTAGTCTAGCATCCTGTTCTCACAGTGGCCAACCACTGTGACTGTGGGAAACCCTCAAGCAGCAGTTGCGCAGTAGAGCCCTCTCTGCTCAAGTATTTTCCAGGAACTGGTACCCAGAGGCATTACAGCCCCCTACTGTGAAGGCAGAGCATAACCATCATGGCCATTGATAGCCTAATTTGTCTAGTCCTCTTTTAAAGCCATGTAGGTTGGTGGCCATCACTGTCTCCTGTGCAAGCAAGTTCCTTAGTTTAACTATGTGCTGTATGAATCAGGTGGCGCTGTGGTCTAAAACACTGAGCCTCTTGGGTTTGCAAATCAGAAGGTCGGCGGTTTGTATCCCCGCGACGGGGTGAGCTCCCATTGCCCTGTCCAACCTAGCTGTTCGAAAGCACGCCAGTGCAAGTAGATTAATAGGTACCACTGCAGTGAGAAGTTAAACGACATTTCCATGTGCTCTGGTTTCCGTCACAGTGTTCTGTTACGCCAGAAGTGGTTTAGTCATGTGGGCCACATGACCCAGAAAGCTGTCTGTGGACAAACACCAGGTCCCTTAGCCTGAAAGCAATATGAGCACCACAACCCCATAGTTTCCTTTGACTGGACTTAGCCGTCCACGGGACCTTTACCTTTTATGAAGAAGTACTTTATTATTTTTCTGCCCTTCATCTTCCAACATTCAGCTCTGCTGGTTGTCCATGATTCCTAGCGTTATGAGAGAAAGAGAAATAATTTTCTCTGTCTACTTTCCCCATGACTTGCATAATGTTATAAACTTCTATCATGTTGCCTCTTACTCCCATTTTCTCTAAACTAAAAAGTCTCAAATATTGTAACCTTATTTTCCTAGGGGAGCCACTCCACCCCCCCCCCCAAATCATTTTAGTGGCCCTTTTATGAACTTTTTTCCAAGTCTAGATTATTCTTCAGGTGGGAAAGCCCCACCTACCCTAGCTTCCAGAAGAAGGGAGCAGCCTGCCACCTGACTCTCTTTGCTGCATAGGCTGTTATGTACTGAAGTTCTCACCCTGGGCCAGCAGGGGGATACTGTAGATAGTTTTCACTCAGGTCCACATATGCGAATAAGGGATTGAAAGTGACGTTCAGTGATTGGATAGTTACAGAAAGTGTTACAGTTGCGTTGTAGTGGAGCTCTATATAAGCAGGCTGGCTGAACCCTTCAGTTCAGTTCTGTTCTGACCTCTGAATAAACAAGAGCTGTTTGAAGAATCACTGTGTCGTCTGATATGTTCACCCACAACTTAACATAGGCAAAGGAGCAGGATTGGTCCCAGGCCATTCCTTTGGAAGTGGCTTCCCTGAAGGGAATGTGTTAATTTGTGGGAAACAATGCACAAAATTTTGCTGTGTTGGGGGGCACCTATAAATTACACGGTAAGTTACATACAAAAAATGCACATGAAGAGAAACATGCAAGAAAATGTGTTTGGGTTTTCAGGTGAAATGAGGTGAACTGAACATATGATTGGGGGAAATGAGAATATGGAGAAGAGAGGAGGGGAGAAGGCAGAAGAGAGCTCAGCATTTTGCAGGCACAGCAGTGGAGGCATACTGACATCGTGCTGTGCCTGCATCCCACGGAGCTCCCTGTTGCCTTGCCTTGCCCCCTTCCCAGTAACAGGCAGTGATGTGCAGCAACAGGAAGCCAGGTCAGCAAGGCTGTCTCTGCCTTTGCAGTCCCACCAGCTGCTACTGCATCCTAATAACTTGGTGGGCATCTTACTAAAGACCAGCGATGGCTGGGAAAGATGCTATGTGTGCCTGTATTCTATTTATAAAGAGGGGAAAATAGAAATGGGTGAAAACAACCTAGAGGGGTTAATTGGAAATAGAAGACAATTTTTCAGTGGTGACAGTAAAGCTTTCTTTGTCATTTGAGAACATGTTCTTCTCTGTCTGACCCCACTATGTTAAAAGTTGCCATACCTACCTAACATCCTTTCTGGTAAAAATGTGTTGGTTCATTGCACCTTTTAAATTATTCACATATAATACTTTCCCTTTGATAAAGCACTTGAACCTGGAGAGAGTAGAGAAAGACCTCTATGATCTGTGCACTTTTCATAACATTATGGGTGAGTTTAGGCAAAAGATTCTTTTTTTAAAAAAAAAATTAAGTCAAAGATTTTTAAAATTACCATTCAGCAGAACAGTAAAGACAGATCTTATATTGATGTAGCTCTGTGAATGTGTGCTTTGATCCGTCAATGTAACTGATCTGCAAAGATCATATGTGCCAAACCATAGGAGCTGCATACTGAAATCTTTGCAGAAACTTTCTTGAATTCCTTAGGCTACCTGGAAAGTTGCATATCACTCCAGAATATATTGTTTCACAGTAGGGCAGGGATGGGTAACCTGTGTGGCCATTCCATGCTATTGGACTACAACTCCCATCATCCCTGACCTTTGGGCGTGCTGGCTGGGATTAATGGGATTTGGAGTCCAACAACATCTCGTAGCCACAAGTTTACCAAACCCGAAGAAGAGTAGCCAGATCCTCCTGATTAAGTGGTACAAAGCAAGGATGAGCACATTTGAGGCTTGCAGGAATTACTTTGGTTTTTTAAAGCTAAGTTTTGTTTTGGGGTTCACAAGCCAAAATGGTGGTTCAGAGGGTGGGGCCAATTTCCAACTCCACCCCATGAGACCAACCCATGAGGGACTTGCATAACAAAGCACACGTGTACATCTGAATGGCTAATAATCAGGGACTTTGGGTTAGTCAAGAGATGCACAAACACTTGTTTGAAGACACCCAATGAATGCTAACATCTTTAGGTGGGGAACGCTCAAGCTGAAAGACAAATGATGGGCACAAGACCCACCACGGCTGAGTTTAATAATAACAATGCTTGCAAGACCATAAGCACATTTCAAGTATAAAGTCCCTGTGAAGATTAGACTCAACTGGCACTGGCTTAGGGACATCTTTATCATCACCTTTATCATCATCAGTAGCAGCCTTGTTAAATGTACATATTGCTGAACGCTGAAACAGGATTCTTAGCAGTTCAAAAAGTATAAAAATCAGTCACACAACATTAAAATATAAACATGGATCATTAAAATGCACAATAAAACAATCATATTAAAATATAAGCATTCATCATTAAACTATGGAATAAAACATAGGAAGATGTCTTATACTGAGTCAGACCGATGGTCCGTGTTGCTCAGTACTGCCTGTGCTGACTAGCTGTGGTACACCAGGATTGCAGACAGCTTGTCCTGGAAATGCTAAGAATTTAACCCAGGGCCTTCTGTTTGCAAAGCAGGTGCCCTACTACTGAGCTAAGGCCTTTTGCATAAGAGGAGTGGGAATGAAGAGGGCATTTCCTGGGTTCTGTTTTCTTAGCAATAGCTATAGCAGAGCCCAAGGGCACAGCTGAAGTAGGAGCAGGAATTTAAGGAGGCCAGGTTTCTGAACTCATTGGCAAGCCGAGAGAGTGAGGAGCTGGATGCTAAAAGGGAGTGATGGACTTAAGTGGGGTTCTGTGTGGAAGGAGCTCCCTCGATGAGAAGGGTATTTGAACACTGGCTAAAAGATGGATGGACCCACCACATCTCCCCTGAGGTAAGGGGTGGTGTGGGGCTCTGAGGTTTCCCCAGTTCTCCTCACTCCACCCCACACCCACAATCATAGTGAATACCAACATTCCCATTTTACAGCTGGAAACACTGGGGCCCAGGGATTTTTTCCCCAATTATATTTTAGTAAGTTTCAACATTTCAAACATATACAAATCAAATACAATTTTGTCTCTTATTTTTGTCGACTTCCCACCAGTTTTCTATGGAGTTGTTGTTTCTCCCTTTCTGCTGCACCCTATCTATTAAATCATAAGCGCAATATTATAATCTAATTACTTCTGTTGCTCATAGCTCATATCCTGCTTGCGAGTTCATCATACTATAATATTTCTTTACGTAATCAGAAAAAGGCATCCATTCTTCCATAAAACACTCATCATTAGATTCTCTTAATTTTGCTGAGGCTCAGGGATATAAAACGTAGAATTAATTGACAGGATGTCTTTGTGGTCTCTGTCCCTTCATAGAAAAATCCATTCCTGTTTCCCTCCCACCACTGGCTGCCTTTGCTTCAGCAGCCTCACTGAGGGCCAGCACAGCGCCCTCTTCCATGGAAACCCACTTAGACCCACCAGTGAATGAAGGTTGGGACTCCCAGAGGGCGCATTACTCAGAACGCCCTCAAATCTGAAGCCAGCCCTGATCCCACCACTGATGTGCTGGGACACAAAATAGAAAGAGGCGGGGAGTCCAGATGCTACTTTAACAGCTCCCCATTTCCTTGCACGAGGGAGAAAAAGCCCAAACAAAAGAAGTAAACTCAACTGCAATGGAAACAAAGACAATCCTTATGGTAAATAAAGAGGAGAGGGGAACAAAGCAATATTACAAGCCTCTAATCTTTTCTGAGATTGATGTGTGGGAGAAAAAGGAGGAGGAAAGATTATGAACAGAGCTGACCTGCTGTTCAACACTGGTCAGCCACTGATGTAAGTGTGACCTCCACAAGACAGACACATCGCTCATATTAAGAGAGTCTTAAGTAACAAAAGCAGAAACAGATCAGGCCCCGGTTGGAGCTGCACTGGTCTGATAAGGCTTCCTTGTCACCCTCCTGCACAATTCCCAGCTTAAGCCTAGGCTTATAGTCCTTCTCTGTACTTGAACCTTTTGGAGATGCCTTGGCAGGTGGGATATGGGGTATTGGCTGAGAGACACCAACATAAATCCTGCATTTTCAAACGGCAGCTCAATTTTCTTTTCAGTGTCTCTATTGCCATTGAAAAGAAAAGGCTTATTTTTAATGTGTGTGCATGTGTGCACACGGCGCGCATATGTATACACACATGCACATACGGATAGATTTTAATTGCAAAAGCTTAATGCAAAATAAACACTATTGCACAAAGGGGGAAAAATGAAAAAGGAACCATGGGGATGAGAGATGACACAAATCACATACATTCTGTAGCAAAAGAAAAGTAAATTCAAGGGTTCACGATCCCATAGGAAGATAATGTAAGTTGTTCTGAGTGGTGTTCATTCATGTACAAGATAAAAGTCTACCAGATGGCCTAAAAATTTTCCAATGTAATTGTGTCTTGCAATGTTCAAAGATGGGAGTGTAACTTGTTCCAAGATGACAATATTGCAAACATTCTCTTACCAAAGTGTAAGTTCCAAGTCCTGTCATGCTTTCCCATTTCTGTGCAATGGACTTCTTCTTCTTCTTTGGCGATCACTCATAGCCGAGTAAGATTTTCTTCCATAAACACAGTTTTAACAATGAGTCCGTAAGTGACTGTGGAGGCCAATTCTGGATCTACACATCCTTCCACAGTGGGGACATTGGTTTCTGGGCGGGAGTTGATCACGGTGTAGATTTGCCAAGCGTGCCTTCCTCTTAGCACGTTTCTCCCTTGCGTCCTGAGTTCAAGTTTCTTCAAAGCTCATGACACCTTTGGTAAAGGCTGTTCTCCAACTGGAGCACTCGCAGGCCAGTGTTTCCCAGTTGTCAGTGTTTATACTACATTTTTTTAGATTTGCCTTGAGACAGGAATATGCAAAGCCTACTGAGAAATGTTAGATGATACAATTACAAGTCCTGTTTTGGGGATGAAAATGACCCATGGGGGAAAGTGGGTTTCACTGTACACCATGCACAAAAGCATGTAGAATCTTAATATTATGGGCATTACTAAGAAATGTGCTTCAAATATGTCAATGGACCACTGTTTCGGACATGGGGAGGCAACAGGAGAGTGGCTACACTGAAGATGAAAGGGAAGTGGAGTTGGGGTCTATTTAGTCATGGCAATAAGGGGGCTGTTGGAAGAAGCATAAATTGAGCAAGAAGAAGGGAAAGAGTTGGCAGAGGCAACAAAAAGACAGGGGAAAAGTCACCCCGCGTTATTGACAAGTTCTCTTATTTAAAGTGAGGGCTGCCATTTCTCAGTCAGTTCTGCCTCCTGGCAAGATTTTAATCTGCTGTTTTCTTCCCCACCCACCCTTTCACCCCCTTTCAGCCTGGCCCCAAGTTGTAATTTCAAGGAGGACAAAATGCAAAGTCTCTTTCCCTGCTGGCCTGCTTTCACTGTACATTTCACGTGGTGCAAGAAAGAAAGGTCAATCACTCATACATGATGCATGTGCTACCTTTGGAAGGTTGGAGGACATATTTATTTATTTATTGTGACTGCTCTCCACCTGAGGGTCCCAGGATGGAAAGTATATAGATATTTAAAAGCAGGACTTAAAAGTATAAAATAAAGAAATAACTATATTTTTGTGAAAGTAGTTATAATTGTCATGTTTTTCCTGTTTTGAATTGTTATAACCTGCCCTGTGGTGTTAGGATGAAGGGTGTGTATTATTATTATTATTATTATTATTATTATTAACAATCCTGGTACCAATCTATGCATGCAAGTTGTCCCACAGCCCAGTGGCTCTGTTCTTGCTCCTCTACACTAAAAAATGAAGCTGAGAAGTATTGCATTTGCTGTGGTCTAGTGGAGGGGTGCACTGCTCTGGTACTTTTTCCACAGCAGGTGCAATGATATCTACTGCAGCAATAGGATAAATAATGGCTCCTCCATGCTCTGGCAAGGAGGAATGAAGCGGCAGTGAGGTTTTCAAGTTTGTTTGTGACAGATTAGCATAGAGAGAAAAGGAAGAAAATAATCAAGCAGAGTCTATATACTTCTTTTCTTTTACTGGGTCCCTAATTCATACTAGCAGTTTAGATGGTGACACTTTTTGAAAGATTCTTCACATTTCTAACTAATAGCTAAAGGTTGCATTTCAACGGGCTACTTTTTTGTTAAACCTCAATGTGTTTGGCAAGGTGAATGTACACCGTCGGAAGTAAGCAGCACTGAGTTTGATGGCACTTACACCCAGGAAACAATGCATAGGGTTGCAGTCATGTTGACCCTAATAAGGTGGGTAATTGGGGCATGGCTATGAAAACTCATTGGGGTGTGTCTACTGGGGCTATCGTGATAAGCACACTTCAAAATGTACTGCTACTCCACTGTGCATTTGAGGAGACATCTGCTACAATGGGATTAATGATGAACTATGGTATTATTGGTGCAGGTTTGGTCCTCTGCACTCCACCCTCCTTCTGACCCTCTACAAGGAAGGAAGAATTTGGCAACTTTATATTCAGTGTTTGATTAACCATAGTTTAGTGTTACATGCCAAAACCTAAACTGTGGTTAGTCTAATTATAGTTTATTATAGCTTCTGATAGCCTCTTGTGCATGCTAGAGCAGAAAAGGTGAGGGGGGAGCGTAAATGAGCTGAGGGAGTAAATAGGCTGAGGCTAAACTCAGTTACTTAATGCTAAAACAGAATGCCATCTTTACTGGCCTTTACACAGTGTGGTGAAGATTTTTCTGTTCATCTGGGACTCTTACATTCAACAGTGCAGGCCTCTCGGTTTTAACTGTGTTTTAATTGTGTTTCAGTTTTAAATTGATTTTTAATAGTGTTTGACTCCTTTTTTCCAGTTCCATAGGGGTGTGCAAGGGTGCTGGCAGTATCTGGTCAATACTGCAGTCTAGATTAGACAGCAGACAGGAACAGTACCTTGGGTCCAGTTGTGATCGACTCTGGGGTTGCGGCGCTCATCTCGCTTTACTGGCTGAGGGAGCCAGCGTACAGCTTCTGGGTCATGTGGCCAGCATGATTAAGCCACTTCTGGCGAACCAGAGCAGCACACAGAAACACCGTTTACCTTCCCGCCGGAGTGGTACCTATTTATCTACTTGCACTTTGACGTGCTTTCGAACTGCTAGGTTGGCAGGAGCAGGGACCGAGCAATGGGAGCTCACCCCATCACGGGGATTCGAACCGCCGACCTTCTGATTGGCAAGTCCTAGGCTCTGTGGTTTAACCCACAGCACCACCTGCGTCCCTGTGTACTGTATGTTGTCATATCTAAGCAGTTTGAATCATCAGAATAAAAAATTAAAACCATAATTCTATATAAGCCTGTACTGATCACCAGGGAAGTATAATGCATTATATGCTGACCTCTTGTGTAAAATGGTCTGTGGTATTGTGATGAAACATATCCAGTCTATTCCAGTAGGATAGAAAAGAGGAGGAAGGGTCAGGAGGGAAGAACTCACTCACATTAGTAATATCTACCATATTTTTCGCTCTATAAGACGCACCGGACCACAAGACGCACCTAGTTTTTGGAGGAGGAAAACAAGGAAAAAAATACTCTGAATCCCAGAAGCCAGACAAGCAAGAGGGATCGCTGCACAGTGAAAGCAGCAATCCCTCTTGCTGTTCTGGCTTCTGTGATAGCTGCGCATCCTGCATTCCCTCCATAAGACGCACACACATTTCCACTTACTTTTTAGGAGGGAAAAAGTGAGTCTTATAGAGCAAAAAATACGGTATTTGGAGCCTGAACATACTCTTCAGTATCTGTACATGTTACAAAGTTGTACTACACAAATATAAATTTCTTTCTTTTGTTTTGTCCCTACAAAACCCTAACTTTTCAGACCAGCTTTTCCAATAAGGCTATTTCCCAGACCACTCGATAAAAGCATTCAATAGTCAGAGAGATTTCCGCAATGCCTGGATATGATGCTCTTTTTAATTAATACTGTATATTATACCATTTTATGCAAACTGCTTACAGATTTTTTTGCTATTACTAAGAGCCATATAAATCGTGTTAAATAAAAAATATATATGAATATATGAATAAGTAAGTATAAGCAGAGGAGTCTTGGCTAGCTCAGGATTCTGTGTAGCTTACATTCTCCTTTTCCTCCAGTGCTATGTTGAGCAGAGATGAACTGGGCTCCCTGCCTGAATCCAGGATGCCTGTCAGGGCTGTCCCACGAATATGTCACTATGACAAGTGCTCAGCATGGCAGCCAGTCTGTGTCTTGTTACCGTCAGAGGAATGTGCCGCTGTTGCTCTGCCGGGAGCGTTCTTCCTCACGCCTGCTCCCTCCTCATCCCTGCACTCCAAATGCGCTTGCCTTTCTTCTTTGGAGATGTTATGCTGAACACTCTTTTGCTTGTAGCCCAGGGACAAACCTCACATTTTGCTCTCTGCCATCTAATTAGAAGCAGGTTGCACAGCCCATGCCAAAAGAGCGCTCAGATGTCAATATGAGCTCCTCTTGTTGCAAATCAACGTGTCCTAGTTTGGCTTTTGACACTTGAATGTGCAATTAGTCATCCCAAGCCCTCTTCTCCACTTTCCTCCCCAGTTCTCTGATCACCCAGCAAAGCCTGCTCTATGTTACCCTCTGCATGGAATCCCAACCCCTTCCCCAATCATTCCATGTATGGGGCGGAGAAAATGGATGGTGCAGGGTGTTTTTTCCTCCCTCTCTCATAATGCTAGAACCCAAGGCCATCCAATGAAGTGGAATGGCAGGAGATTTGGGACAGACCAAAAAATGTTCTTCTTCATACAGCACAGTTAAACAATGGAGGACGCTACCACGAGATACTCATTAATTTAGCATTCTCTAATGGTGGATTTGGCAAATTCATGGAGGCTCAGGCTATCAATGACTACTAGCAATACCGTGGTACCTCAGGTTTCAGATGCTTCAGGTTACAGACTCTGCTAACCCAGAAATAGTACCTCGGGTTAAGAACTTTGCTTCAGGATGAGAACAGAAATCGTGCGGTGGTGGCATGGCGGCAGCAGGAGGCCCCATTTGCTAAAGTGGTACCTTAGGTTAAGAACAGTTTCAGGTTAAGAACGGACCTCCAGAACAAATTAAGTTTGTAACCCAAGGTACCACTGTATATTATCTCCAGCATCATAGGCCATATGTCTAAATATCACTTGCCAGGGGATGTAAGTGGGAGAGTGCTATTATGCTCATACCCTGCTTGTGGGCTTCCAAAACATCTTCTGTTGGCCACTGTGAGAACAGAATGCTGGGCTAGGCAGACCTTTAGTCCATTCCAGTAGTGGTTTCCTTATTGTCAGGGACTGGGCAGAGGAGGAATGGTGGACACTGCCTCCCCAGCCTGACCCATCCAGAGAAGAAGGAGACAGTTCAGAATTACAGTACAACAGGGGTTTGAGGGAGGTCACAGCTCAGAGGAAGATGAGGGGGAAATAATGGGAGAGGAGGAGGAGGCAAAGCCAGAGCAGCTGGCTGACACGTTATCACTAGAAAGCATTCCAGACCCACCATCTCCCAGAACCCGGCGAGTCCTAAAGGTAGGAGAGCAAAGAGCTCAAAGACAGAAGGGGTGGTGCTGTTGATGAATGACGGAAGTGGGAGAGAAGGGCCGTGGAGATTTACTTCGGACAATACCATTATTCCGAGAGGCTGCATTCCCAAGCCTCTCTCTGTAAATATTGAATAAAAAGCAGGTGGTAAGGACTTTTCCTTGTCTTATCCATTCCTGGCAACCTGCCATGGGGGTTGGTTCCTCTGCTGCCTGACATGCTCTTATATTCTCTACAGTTCTTCCATCTTGTTTCCCATATCATTTGACATACCAGATTTGACCTCCTCAGGTGAGCTTCATGCTACTGTACAGTGCCATGGTTAGAGTACTGAACTAGAACTGGGTCTCGCCAAATTCAAAGTCACACACAGCCATTAAACTCATTGAGTGACCTTGGGCCAGCCACTATCTCTCAACCTAACCTATCTTACACAGGCTAAGGCATGATAAGCTACTTTATAATCATAATAATTTTTATTTATACCCTGCCCTTCCCAGCCAAGGCCGGGCTCAGGGCGGCTAACAAGCAATAATAAAAACAAGCTGAATTAATACAACTTAAAAACAAGATTAAAATACAACATTAAAATATTGAAACATTAAAATATTAAAATGCAGTCTCATCACAGGAGGAGAAAGGAAAAAGAAAGAGGGGGAGGGAATCAAACTGGCTCCAAGCCAAAGGCCAGGCGGAACAACTCTGTCTTACAGGCCCTGCGGAAAGAAATCAGATCCTGCAGAGCCCTGGTCTCATGAGACAGAGTGTTCCACCAGCCCGGAGCCAGTGTTGAAAAGGCCCTGGCTCTGGTTGAAGCTAATCTAACTTCCTTAGGGCCCAAGACCACAAGGGTGTTGCTATTTATGGACCTTAAGGTCCACCGTGGGGCATACCGGGAGAGGCGGTCCCGTAGGTACGAGGGTCCTAGGCCCACTTTGCACTAAGCATCTGGCCAACTAGCTCAGCGCTGCCTACAATGACTGGCAGCAGCTCTCCAAGGTTTCAGATGCAAGCCTATGAGCCAGCTCCTAGGAGCTGAGGTCCCTTGCCCCACCCCACCCCATAAAATATTTGAGGGGTTATGTCTCCAAAACATAACAAATCTAGAATTCTTACAAGGGATTTTGATCCTTCTCTCTCCTATAGTTTGTAGAGGAAGCTCATTATTGGTGTTCAATGCTACTTGAGCAGAGGGGGCTTCACACATCATGAACCCTTTCAGGGGATATTAAATAGGACTTATGGAGTCACAGTCTGAGTACCTTCAGGTTGTACTCAGGTTCTGCTTGCAGGCTTCGAATGGGCATCTAGTTGGTCAATGTGAGAACCGGGCGCTGGACTAGGTGAGTCTTTGGCCTGATCCAGCAGAGCTCTTCCTATGTTCCTACATGTCAAAATATTCCCACATGTCTAAAGTTCCTGTAAATGCCCACTCATGTCCACGTCACCGCAATGTGTGTGTGTGTTGTGGGATGGACGAGCGCTGGTGTGATTCATGTTTGAATGGAGCAATCTCCTCCTTTGTTTCACAATTAGGACAACCCATGCCCAATGCAACGCTTTCACATCCAGGCTGGAGAAAAGAAACTTCCATTAATTAGATAAATTGAGCCACAACTGCAAGTCGGAACTCTGCTGTGTTGACATCTGCTGAAAATCTGGTCGGTCATGCTGAGTGAGGAGAGACTGGCTTGCCTTTCTGGATGTGAGGAGGAGGAGAATCTAAGATGCAGGCAGGCTCCAAGCTGAGAAGATCCGTGTACGCAGCAAGCGGTTGGTATACTGAGTGGAAGTGAGACAGCTCAAAGGCTGTCTCAAAATATCCAAGTGAAAAGCCAGAAATGATTATTGATTTATTCGTAGCACTGGCCAGATAAGTAGCAGGTGGGCAGGCGGGCAGCTTTCTTGAAGCTTTCCCAGAACAGAGTTGGGAGAAATCCTCAAATTTTCAGTGCCTTTAACCCATTGGGTTGTTGACACTTGGGCAGGTAAGTTGCTTTCTTCACGCTATTACAAGCTGGCAACAATCACACAATGCGAAACATCATAGCTAGTTTGTTATTTTGCAGAAGAGCTGTCTCGACAAGAGCAGAAGTTGAAAACCAGCCCAGCTTGTTTCCTGGCAATCACCTGTGTAACTGGATGGCTCTGCGGGGCTTGTAGGCATCCATGCATCTTACTTCCCATGACCTTCTGCAGAAAGCCTACTCTGCATACAGAACGTCTTAGATTCAGTACCCAGGTAGGACTGGGAGAGATTATCCCAGTTGGCATAGACAACAGTGAGCTAGACAGATAAATGACTGGTTTAGGTGTGTAAACAGGGGTGGGGAAGAAGTTTGATTCGGTTCAATTTTAAAGGCAAACATACCTAATTCATGTTTTCTGAAACAATGTGTGAACCAAAATGCAAGCATCCTTCAAAAGGGATAGGACTTAGCATGTAAGGCTTAGAACCCCTTCTCTCAAGCAACTGGAAAGCGTAGGGTTTGTCAAGAGATTCAGTCTGACTAATGGCAGCCTATCATACATATAGCTGACAAAAATAGAATCTGCCAGTGGTGAGTCTACCAATACGGGAAAATCTTCCACCTCCCAATCTACACACATAACTCCTTCCTCAGTTTATCTGCAGCAGCATTAGAGATCTGGCTATCATACACATAGACTATTTCTCATCTTTGGCTGGAGGCAGCTTTCTTCTTGCTCCTGGACCACTATTTGATGTTCAACCCAGACAATGTGCTTTGCATGCCAAGCTGTAAAATCAGTATGAGGAAATTATTATGGTATTTGTTCTAGTACCGTTGCTGGTTGGGTTTGGGGGGGGCAGTACTTTGTATGCTGATCCTATATGGTTTGTTATGTTCTTTATAGCAAATAAAATCCAATAATAATAATAGTAATACCGTGGTACCTCAGAAGTCAAATGGAATCCATTCCGGAAGTCTGTTCGACTTCCAAAACATTTGGAAACCAAGGCGCAGCTTCTGATTGGCTGCAGGAAGCTCCTGCAGCCAATCAGAAGTGGCAGAAGTCACGTCGGACATTTGGGTTCCAAAAAACGTTTGCAAATCGGAACACTCACTTCCAGGTTTGCGGCGTTCAGGAGCCAAAACGTTCAACTCGCAAGGTATTCGAGATCCAAGGTACGACTGTATTGAATAACATAAACTCCACTCCCAGTAACTCTGTGTAGAAAATGAAACCAAATATGCATTACCAGTTGTTCAAGAAGTCAAGACTCAAAAAGCAGAGTGCGCATTCCATAAAATGAGTAAGTAAAGGTAATGAGATAAATATTGTCCACAAGAGGATAACTTCTGTTGTATTCAGTGCTAGCCCTACTCAACATAGACCCATGGAAATCAATAGGCATAGCTAACATAAGTAGCAGTGAGTAACAACGTTGGGGGAACCTCACCCCCCCTTAAGGAGGATGTCAACGACCCGACCCCCCTCCTCCCAGAAAAAGCTAATCCGTCCAAGAGGGCAAGAGCAGGAACAGGAGGGATTCCTCCCACTCCTAACGCTGACCCACCTATGCCTCTAGAACAAGATATCAGAGGAGCCTGCTTTCAACCAATTCAGGATATGCACCCCTACCAAGAGATTTGCATGTTGTCTGCAGAAACTATGGTTCTGGTTCTCCAAACACTGGATGAAATCCTCACCAGATTAGTTAACATTGAGAAACAATTGGATACTAGTTCCTCCCCTTTAAATGCCCAAGGGCTTAAAAGGATGATAAGAAATGACTCTGTTAACAACTCACCAACTCAAACTATGGATGAAGTGAGGTCCTGTCAAGTCTTGCAAACAAACCAGATAATGCTTGAGATTCACCGATACACTCATAGGTGGATGAACCGCAGACAAATTACTATGTCCTTGTCTCAGCTCCTGAATTACCATTACCGAAATGTAGATCTAGAAAATTTCCACTTCCTGCCTACCTTGAGAAACACCATGCGCCTATTTATGACCTTTAGGTCATCAACCCTCCCATCTCGACTCATGGAGATAAAGGATACCCTATGGTGGTTCCATTCTCTCCGCCCAGTGAGGGTATTTAAGGACGAAACTAGGAGGCAATTGGTCCCTTGCACAGAGTCAAAGCTAATGCGGATAAAGGAAACCAAGCTCAACACTAGAAATACTAATTGCCCGAAGGAAGAAAAGAACTCTGTAAGCCTAGAATTACAAGACCTGAAGAAGAGGCTAATGAGTATAAAGACTGAGATTTCTACCCAAAATATAAGGACAGTAGAGCCTAGAGCACAATATTTAAAGACGTCCAACAGCTCTTTATCCCATCGAAAGACATCAGTGCAACTCCCTGTTCCCTTTTCAAACGACACCAAATTAGATGAGGAATTTGGCGCCTCCGACATTTCTATGGCAACAACACATAAAGAACTCTATGTTGCTGACAATCTGGAGATATCCAGCACCAAATCTACATCTGGACCTTTGCCTAATGTTCCAAAAACTTACCAGAATGATCAGCCTTCTCTACTGTACTCCTGGCGAGACAGGATTGACAGATCTTCCGAATTCGAATCTGGCTCTTTGTTGGCCAGTGATCCACATTTTATAACACATACCTCATTAATACTTCCACAGCCACAGATAGAACCAACAGTCCTCCAATTAACCCAGGAGGGAGAGGGGGATTGACAGTTAATGAAACACCATGGGACTGTCCCCCCCGCTTGGGGTGCGGTTGGTTGGGTTTTATCTTCTAGGGATACTTACCCTATCAGACCTCCACCTCTTTCCCATACCATTTTGACCCATGAGTCCTGGCCCAAGGATGACTTGTTATTGAGGGGATGTTACCCATTTATTGGGGACGCTAGTATGGGATCTGGGATTTCCACAATTGAAGGGCTAGGGAGGAATGGCGGTGGGGCTGGATATCTCTATCGGTGAAGGGTTTCGAGATGCAGTGATCCTCGAACCCCTTCCAATCTACGCCCCATCCCAAGGGATGAGGGTAGGAAGAGCAAGGATTACACACCTCCGTCATTGGTGCTGTGCAATGCCAGGTCCATAGGCAACAAAACCGCCACCATGCGTGACTTTTTTGTCTCGCAGGGGATTGACCTGGCTCGCGTGACGGAGACCTGGGTACGGGAAGGCGAAGTAGTCTCCCTACATGAGATAACACCCCCAGGTTTCTCTGTCCCCCATCAACCGCGGACTGTGGGTCGGGGGGGAGGAGTAGCGTTGTTATTCCGGGAGGGTTGCTCTTTCAGAGCTCTGCCATCACCGGCGATCTCCGGCATTGAATTTGTTGGTCTCGTGTGGGGCACCAAGGAGAGCTTGGCTGTCTGGCTGGTGTACCGACCACCCAGCACACCTGCAGCCACCCTGTCAGACCTGCTGGAGGTGGTGGCAGGCTGGGCCTTGGAGTTCCCAAACCTACTGGTTTTGGGAGACTTCAACGTCCATGCCGATGCCCCTCCCTCCTCACAGGCTCTGGACCTAGTGACTTCCATGGCAACACTAGGGCTCTCCCAGGTTGTTTTGGGCCCCACTCATCAAGCAGGCCACACGCTGGATCTGATCTTTGGGGCTGGCATAGATGTGATCATGCTCCCTGCTGTGGAAGTGCCATGGTCTGATCACTACACTCTGAAAGCCAAGATTGACTTCCTGCTCCTCCCCGGCTCGGGTGTCGAACCTATTTGGGCTCATCCGTGAAAACTGATGGATCCTGATAGATTCCCACAAGCCTTGCAGAACCCTGCTCCTCCTGGCGACTCATTAGATGACCTTGTTGAGGACTGGAATAACCGGCTCTTGGCAGCCATTGATGAGATCGCGCCTAAGCGCCCTCTGCGACCCCGTCGAAACCGGGCCCCTTGGTTTACTGAGGAGCTCCGGAAAATGAAGCGGGATCTCAGACGGCTAGAGCGAGTATGGCGACGGACTCGTGACGGAGCCTCAAGAACATCTTATAGGACGCTTATGAAAGCCTATGAGATGGCTATGAAAGCTGCTAAGAAATCTTACTTTGCAGCTTCCATTGCATCCGCTAGCTCTCGCCCGGCACAACTTTTTAGAATAATTAGGTCAATAACGTCCTTAGGAGGACAACCAAATTTAAGCACAAATTCGACCCACAGCTGTGAGGCATTCGCGAGTTTTTTTGCGGAGAAAGTCCTATTGCTCCGCCGTGACCTCCCTGCCAATTTAGATACAGTGACTGAACTGGAGGCCCCTCGACTGACTTCAGGTCCAGTGTTGGACCATTTCGATCGGATACTCCCTACTGATGTGGATAGATTCCTCCAAGTTGGTAGGCCCACCACCTGCCTCCTTGATCCGTGCCCGTCTTGGCTGATTAGGGAGTGTCCAGATGTTGCGCGGACCCCCCTGGTTGAAATTATCAATTTGTCCCTTGACACGGGGACATTCCCAGGGGAACTGAAGGAAGCAGTGGTGTGTCCACTCTTAAAAAAAACTTCATTAGATCCCTTAGACCTATCCAATTACCGCCCAGTTTCAAATCTTCCATACCTGGGTAAGGTAATTGAGAGAGCAGTTGCTGAACAGCTTGGTAGGTTTCTGGAGGAGACATCGGCATTAGATCCATTTCAGTCCGGTTTCTGTCCTGGTTTTGGGATGGAGACGGCTCTGGTTGCCCTAACAGATGATCTCCGTAGACAACTGGATCGAGGCGGGTCAGGACTGCTGATCCTTTTAGATTTGTCAGCTGCCTTTGACATGGTCGATCATGATCTTCTGGACCACTGCCTCACAGACGTGGGGATACAGGGCATAGCCCGTAACTGGTTGTGCTCTTTTATCTCTGGTCAGGGACAGAGGGTGGCACTAGGGAGGGAAATGTCGTCGCGCCACTCCTTGGTGTGTGGAGTGCCGCAGGGCGCAATTCTCTCCCCGATGCTTTTTAACATCTTTATGCGCCCCCTTGCCCAGATTATCCGGAGCTTTGGGCTGGGCTGTCACCAATATGCTGATGACACTCAGCTCTATCTGCTGATGGATGGCCACACCGACTCGACCCCGAACACACTGACCAGATGCTTGGAAGCTGTGGCTGAATGGTTTCGTGGGAGCCGATTGAAACTAAATCCTTCAAAGACAGAGGTCCTATGGCTAGGTCGGGATGGCATGGGGATGAGGGACCAACTCCCTTCTCTTGCGGGGGCCCAATTAGTGCCATTGCCTTCCATTAAGAGTTTGGGTGTAATCCTTGACACCTCCCTTTCCATGGAGGCGCAGGTTACAGCAACAGCCAAAGCGACATTTTTCCACCTTCGCCGCATCAAGCAGTTGGTCCCTTACCTTTCCCACCCTGACTTGGCCACAGTGATCCATGTGACGGTCATCTCCAGGCTTGACTACTGTAATTCGCTCTACGCGGGGCTGCCCTTGAAGCTGTCCCAGAAACTCCAGCGGGTGCAGAATGCTGCAGCGAGGCTCCTCACGGGGTCTCTGCCATGGGAGCATATTCACCCAGTGCTTTTCAAGCTGCACTGGCTCCCGGTGGAGTACAGGGTCAGATTTAAGGTGCTGCTTTTGACCTTTAAAGCCCTTCACGGCCTAGGACCTCGTACTTACAGGACCGCCTCTCCTGGTATGCCCCACGGAGAGCCTCAAGGTCCATAAATAACAACACCCTAGTGGTCCCGGGCCCTAAGGAAGTTAGATTGGCTTCGACCAGAGCCAGGGCCTTTTCAACTCTGGCTCCGGCCTGGTGGAACGCTCTGCCTCATGAGACCAGGGCCCTGCAGGATCTGATTTCTTTCTGCAGGGCCTGTAAGACAGAGTTGTTCCGCCTGGCCTTTGGCTTGGAGCCAATTTGATTCCCTCCCTCCCTCTCTCTTTTTTTTTTTTTTTTTTCCTTCTCCTCCTGCGATGAGGCTACATTTTAATATTTTAATGTTCCATTATTTTAATGTTGTATTTTATTTTTGTTTTTAAGTTTGTAATCATCCATCTTGTTTTTATTATTGCTTGTAAGCCACTCTGAGCCCAGCCTTGGCTGGGGAGGGCGGGGTATAAATAAAAAAAATATTAATTATTATTATTATTATTAACATAGGCCCTTTAATTTCAATGGATCTACTCTGGGTAGAAGTTGTATCTATCGACTTCCGGGTTAGCGCCTCCGGTAATGGCGGAATTCCTCTGATCGGGAGGAATTTGCTTTGTAGGAATCCGGGTCTGGCCGCCACGGCGAAGGCAGAGACCCACTAGAAATCACAGGCGGGTGAAGCCTGTGAATGTGGGATTCGGCTGGCACCTTTTGCGTCTCCCCTACTCGCGGGGAAACCCGGTTTCAGGGATCCGGAGCGACGTGGGGTGAGCGGCGCGGTGCTTTGAATTGACTGCTTCTTCCACGGAGCGAAGCCACATAGCTGTTGCCGGAGAGCGCTGACTTTTTCCTATGGACAATTTGATCTTAAAGCAACTACCCGTGAGTAGAGCGGAGAATTGGATTTTTAAACGTCTTAATTTGGTGCCGAAACGGGGAGGTCTAAAACAGGAAGTCCACCTTCCCCTTTTGTAAATAGATTGAAGCAATGAGGATGCAAGCTGAAGCCTCGGAAAGCCTATTGTAAAGGACTAAATTTCCATCAGTAAAAAATACTAAACCCCCCTTGGTGGCAGGAGAAGAGGGGGGGGAAAGTCTTGGACTGAGTATACCTGCAGGAGAGAGCGAACAGAGTTAATAGACCACCGCTCCGATCCTGGAAACGGGCTGCCAACAGGACTGACCGTGATTAGAACGTTCACTGACAGTTAGTTAAATAAGAGGAATACATTGTTTCCATGGTCTCCGTCTATGTTTAAAAAGGAGTAAAAGTAACAGAAAATTGAAACTAACTTTATTGTTTGAATTGAGCTTAAAAGGACTAATACAAATAGAAACTGTTTCCCTCTAGAGGAAGCTTTTGAAACTGTCACAAGAGTTGAGCTGGGGGAATTTCCAGCTGCAAGATAAAAACCTGTGAGATTCTGGGGACCTTGAATCGGTTAAGAATGTTGACAGAAGAGGCCTTAGTGGTTGTATTATGTAAGATAAGTGACTCACTGGAACAGCTTCACAAAAAGGTGGATCTGGTAACTACCAAAATTGACAATTTGGGACAAAAAGTGAACACCAATATAGAAACTATTCAGAAACTGACACAGGAATCTATTTTGACATGGCAAACTGCGGAGAAGGCTAGGGAGAAAGTTATTGCCGTTGAACCTAAAGTGACACAATTGGAGAGAGAGAGAGTCCCAGCCTTACAGATGCAATTTGATGACCATAACTTGATGCCTGCTATGATTGAATTTAAAGAAAATCAGATTTCGAGGATCAGAGCCCTACCTGAACTGGAGAAGGAAACCTTGATAGATTTCCTTACACAGGAATTTGATGACTTTTGGGACCGGGATTTGGGTCAAGAAGAGATTAAAACTGTGAGGGCTCTCGGACTTGGAAGAGGAGGGAAAAAAGAGAAGAACAAAATAAGAGACTGTTGGAACTACCAGAGGAACTTAGAAGAACAACAGTCAAGAGTGGAAATTTTGAAAGACGTCCTGAAATACCTTTCGGATCCTCGATTTAACTACGGAGATTTGGTTGCCCTGTCGAGAAGGAATAAAATCATCTTTAGGTGGGAGTTTCTCCGAGATCTACTCTTTAGTCTCAAAGGAAGGAAAATGAAAATAAGATCAGTGGAAGACAAAGTAAAGTTCATGTATAAATATGAAGAAGACTCGCAGAAGGGACTTGGAAAAGAGTTAAGAGCATCGGATAGAAGATCACCAGGTTGATGGACTATAGGGAATTGGTGGATATGACTGGCAGAATCCGGGACCAGGGAGAAGAGTCGGTGGAAGAAGATTGGAAAAAGTTTAAAGACTATTTATAAAAATATTGTAAAATTAATGAGTGTTAGAAAAATGTTGGAAAGGAGCTATATGGCTTTAGTAGAAATGTTACAAGGAATTAAGTACAAATAGATTATTAGAGTATTAAAGGGAAAATAAAGTTAAAATATGTTAAGACAATTATATATTAAAGGGAAAAATAAGGTTAGAATATGTTAAGATAAATTACAGGACAGAAAACAGAGAAAGATGGAAAGGAATTGCTGAAACAGTTAATTAAAGTGGAATACAAAAAGGGAGGTGTGAGGAGGTAATTGAAACAAGTAAATGAAAGTTAAGATACTGAACTTATTAGATGTGTTTTAAATTGTGTTTGTTTGGTTTTGTTAATTTAATGTTTGGGGGTTGGTGTTGTGTGGTGTTTTTGTTTTTGTATTGTATTGTATTGTATTGTATTGTATTGTTTAATTCTTTGTCTTTCTTTTGCAGTCTTTAAAATGTTAATAAATATTATTTTTTTAAAAAATAGAAGTTGTATCTATCCAGCTCCCAAAAATCTCGTTTTTTCTTTCCTTCCAGTGCATCACAGACAATGAAACAGACATGCATATAACAAGAGCAGGCAGAAGTGTTTGTGTGTGGGAGAAAGAATGAGAAAAAAAAAACCAAAAAAAACTAGAATAAAAAGCAAAAGGAGAATTCTTTTAGAACTGATAAATATGGCAATTCAAAACCACCTTTCCTTGCTTTCACATAATGGCCAGTCAGAATGTAGACACCATGAAGTTGATGCAAGTCGCAGCCCAAAGCGCAGGAACTTTCCAATTTCCCTGCAAAGCACCAAAGGCTGCATCCTGCAGGGCTGATTTTTAAGAGGCATCAAGCAGGCCGGTCTATCTGCCACTTTGGCATTCTCATTATGGCTAAGCAGTCATGTTGGGGGAAATGGATGGAAAATCTCTAAGGAAAGCCATGTGATCTGCAGAAATAAACCACTTGGGGACCATCTTCCCTGCTGCAATCTGGATTAAAGCACATCTGAGACACAGAATGGTTATGCTGAGGAAATAATGGGACAGGACAAATGGAAGAGAAGCTGAAAGAGGTGGATGAAAGTCAGCTGGCTAGATCCATGCAGAGTTCAATAAATGCCGAAGCGCTGGCAGGATTGCTTGGCAATTTACTTACTATTTATTATACAGGTCCCGCTCTGCTTCCCAGAAACTTATCTGTAGCTTACATGTGCTCCTGCTTCCAAGCAGCTGAACAGGACCCTATCCTTGTACTTGAAAATAGGCAAGGGCAATGTGTTTGTCTTTCCTCCCCTCTGCCAGAATTGTTTTTGGCAGCAGAAGCAAAAAGTAAAAGATAGCATCGCAGACTGATACAGATGCAAATGACCCCTTACCTGGTCAGCGGATTGGTCATTTAATGATGAGAAGGGAGGGAATTGATAGCACCCTCTCCACAAATGATCTGCTTGGAACAGCTGAGGAAGAGGGGCTGTGTGTCTCTGTGCATGCAAAGAGTGTAGTGGTGGCCACGCCCACTGTTAGCCGCACCTATCACTGGGATGTGGCCTCCAGAACCATTGACATTGGGTGCAAGTAGCCCTCGGGCCATCCATGATTTAAGTTTGACAAAAGAGCATTAGTTTTGCACATAAAAGGGCCCGTGCTCAGTCCCTGGTATCTGCAGTTCAAGGATAATGAGTGGCCAAGTTGGAAAACACCACTGTCTGGGACCTTTGAGAGGTCACTGCCAGCTGGGGAGATCATACTAGGCCAGACAGATCGGTGAGCTGACCCCATATAAGGCTGCTTCTTATAGTCATATATCATTTATGAACCTTCTTCCCCTCGCTAATAATTCTCCCAGTAACTTTCCATTTTTGTTAGCCTTCTACAAACTGCTTTCTTCCACAGAGTCCATGTGAGGCTTTAATCCCAATCAAGCGAACAACTGTCCCTTCCTTCACAGAGGCTGGACTGCGATTCATTTTAGCGCATGTGTTGTTGCCAGCAGCTTGTTTCATGAGCAGTTGGGATATTCATGGACATTCTGCAGCAGCTCAGCAGAGACTTCCCTGCTGCAGGTGCAATATAGACGTCAGAGTTCAGCCTATCAGCCGTGAGTGACTGCATTTTGCAAAGATAAAGCCCATTAGAATCCAAGAACCATCCTAATAATTTTAGTCTTACAATGTCTCGGCATCCTCAGACTGAAGCAAATTGCTTGCCATATTTCCCTACGTTTCATGTTTAGTTCAGTTGAGCTTAGCAAAAGCAGAAACAAAATTGCCCTTCAACTTAGACCATTTCCAATTATTACTGAAACATATCAAATCATGAAAACAAAGCCATCTTTGTGGAGGGAGATAGGGAGGGGGAAACAATACTATTGTTCCTTCCTAACATGAATAACATCAGAGAATCTTCCGTATCACATGGTGACAATTTCAAGAGCCGAGCTGGTGATAAAATATATTACATTAAAGGAAGGGAAAAGGGGGAGAGGGGATAGAGAGACTTCCCCTTCCCTTTCCTGCTGAGCTTGTCTGTTTGTTAATAATTTAAACTTGACAATTTCTAAACCAAATTATGTGCCGCTTGGAGCAGCCATCATCAACGGGCCTTTCATGTCAAGGCAATGATGCCAGGCACAGTCAGGTTTTTTTAATTGTGACACTGGCAGGCTGAATCACTAAACATTCCACCTCCAGGGGAAATGACAAAGCTACACATTTTTACCTTTCCAGGTGGGCCCTGCCGTAGCCTTCAGGAGGCAGGAAGCGGGAGGGACCCATCAGATCTGCAGGAGATTTCCATGTGTCTGCCTGAATGTGTGCTGAGAGAGAAGTGGGATCCTGTGAGCTTAATAAAATGGGGAGGACTATGTAGACCAATATTTAACTTATATGCAGAATTCATCATGCGAAAGGCTGGGCTGGATGAATCCCAAGCCGGAATTAAGATTGCCAGAAGAAATATCAACAACCTCAGATATGCAGATGACACAACCTTGATGGCAGAAAGTGAGGAGGAATTAAAGAACCTGTTAATGAGGGTGAAAGAGGAGAGTGCAAAATAGGGTCTGAAGCTCAACATCAAAAAACCGAAGATCATGGCCATTGGGCCCATCACCTCCTGGCAAATAGAAGGGGAAGAAATGGAGGCAGTGAGAGATTTTACTTTCTTAGGCTCCATGATCACTGCAGATGGTAACAGCAGTCATGAAATTAAAAGACGGCTGCTTCTTGGGAGGAAAGCAATGGCAAATCTAGACAGCATCTTAAAAAGCAGAGACATCACCTTGCCAACAAAGGTCCGTAGAGTTCAAGCTATGGTTTTCCCAGTAGTGATGTATGGAAGTGAGAGCTGGACCATAAAGAAGGCTGATTGCCAAAGAATTGATGCTTTTGAATTATGGTGCTGGAGGAGGCTCTTGAGAGTCCCATGGACTGCAAGAAGATCAAACGCATCCATTCTTAAGGAAATCAGCCCTGAGTGCTCACTGGAAGGACCGATCGTGAAGCTGAGGCTCCAATACTTTGGCCACCTCATGAGAAGAGAAGACTCCCTGGAAAAGACCCTGATGTTGGGAAAGATGGAGGGCACAAGGAGAAGGGGACGACAGAGGACGAGATGGTTGGATAGTGTTCTCGAAGCTACCAGCATGAGTTTGACTAAACTGTGGGAGGCAGTGGAAGACAGGAGTGCCTGGCATGCTCTGGTCCATGGGGTCATGAAGAGTCGGACATGACTGAACGACTAAACAACAACAATGTAGACCACCTTGAGCTCCTCGGAATAATAAAATAAAAATAAGTGATTAAGTGAATTTACTACTTATAGCCTGGGTGAGGAAACTGTGGCCTGCCAGATCTTGTTGGACTCCAGCTCCCATCATCCCTGAACATTGGCCATGCTGTGACTGATGGGAGTTGGAGTCCATACCTAGGCTACATTTGCACCGTACATTCAAAGCACTATGATGTGACTTTAAACACAAGAAAAAGAATGAGGGGGTCATCAAGGCTTTACTTATGGAGACCATAAGTAAAATCCTGGATTCTAGACCAAATTTTGATTAAAGCAGGGTGGGATTGCTCCGGTTGGATAGGGTTCACCTGGAGTGACCGAGGTGTGTCAAAAGGGGGACTGTCTGGCACTACGGAGAGGGTGGAGAAGGAGACATGCAGCAAGCTTGTATGCATTTCCTCTCCCCCCCCCCCAGTCCTCATGTACAACACCCTAAATTGATTTGGTGGCCAGATCTGGGTCAGGTCAGCCCTAGATCATCCCCAGATCAGATCACAACCACACTGAAGTATCAGATGAGGACCAGAATTGAATGTGGGGACCCGCACACAGCCCCAGTGAAAATTGGGGCGTCCCATTCCGTAATGATAATTTAGCTATTTATACCCCACACATCTTACTGGGTTGCCCCAGCCACTGTGGGCAGCTTCCAATAGGGACACCCTAAAGAAAAGTGGGACATTTCAGGATCAAATTAGAAACCGGGACAGCTTCTCTATATCAGGGATGTCCCTGGAAAATAGGGTCTGGTGTACAATTAATTAACTGTGCATGAATATACCACCCATATAGGGTTTTGCATGGTCCTCACCCTCTTCACATTCTCCGCCATTTGCCTCTTTCAGCAACTCAAAGGGGTAGGTCAAATTTGAGGCTGCTGCCATGTTAGGCTTACTTTGGGAGCACATGAAGGGATGCTTAGACACACTCTGTGTCATTCTTTCCTCAAGGCACTCCTTGCAAGAACCTGAATATCTGCTGGTATACAGTACAAATGGCCTCTCCATAAAAGCAGAGAGAAATTATCCTGTGATCAGTTCCTTCTTAAGGGGCCGGGGCTAATCTTTGCTTTCCAGAAGGACACAGTAAGACTGGGTGATTTCTTACCCCTTTTATGTTTTGATTAATTTTTGCTTTTTACTTGAATGTAATGAAGCTCTTTTTTCCCTTTGTTCTAATTGTGCTTTAATCCATTGTGTCATTAAACTAATGAACATTAAAGAGGCTTCTAAATCACTGTCTGGAACTGAGGGGGCACTGGAAATGGCAGAGCAAAAGTCAGGAAAAGTTATTCACTTTGCAACGACAGCAAGGGAATCCTTAGGCAAATACGTAGGCACTTCTAATTAGTGCTGTACCATAAAACTGGCCTCCGGTTTCTCCAGCTTCTTCACCTGCAAAAGAGGCTTCCATTTTCCTGCCAGTTTTGAATGAGCTTTAGAATTGTTTTACAGTGGGTGCAGTGCTGAGGTTACCTTACAGGTACAAAACGGATGTGGAGATGGTATGTGTGTTTTGCGGGGCCCAGTGCACCTGTGGGCAGTGAGACCCAAGCATGGCAGAACTGGAATAAATGCAGGACAACCACGTGGGATGTAAACAGGCTGCAACTTTATTGATTACAGATGTCAACAGGTTTGGGGGTAGGCGTTGGGTAGGCATCCCGAATCAACCAACCCATCTGGTGGTTGATTATTTTTGCAGGTATAACCAAGGTTACGGATCCCACTATGACATTCACCAAATCAGGGTGAGCCCACCCAGGATCACCATGGCGGAGCTATGGCCCCTGTCTGTGCATGTGGACAGAAGCACTTCACCCCTGGATCCCTTTAATAGGATACCCTGATTCCTTAGACCCATGGGGTGATTTGAAGAAGTGAAGAAAGGATGAGCCTACCTGGACCCTGAGATCATCTTCTGAGGCCCTCCCTTTGTGTGCCTCCTCCTCGAGAGGTCCGGAGGGTGGCAACACGAGAACGGGGCCTTCTCTACAGTGGCTCCCCGTCTAGGGAATGTTCTCCCCAGGGAAGTTCACCTAATGCTTTCATTATATACCTTTAGGCACCAGGAAAAAACGTTCCTTTTTAACCAGGCCTTTGGTTTATCTTATTGACATCCAACACCCTTTTAGAATGTGGCTTTTGGGGGGTGTTATTGGGTTATTGCTTTTGGTTTGATTTTATATGTTGTCGTCTTGTTGTGAACTGCCCTGAGACCTCCGGGTTTTTGGCAGTGTATAAGCTGAATAAATAAATAAGAAATAAAACAAATTAAAGAAAGGATGCTTGCAGGCATACCTTAGCCACTTTGAAAATAGCTACGCACAGCAGCTGCAACAACAACAGCCCTGCCTACCCATGAGAATTCCTTTCCCTCGTCCATATATAGATCCTTTGTCATTTTTAAATGCATTTTCTTTTCTCATTTGTTGATGGAGAACTGACAAAACGAATGCAGAATAAAGGCTTGGAGCAGCTCCATTTGTAACCCCTGGTATGACTTACCGAAACGACTCTATTTATGGTGCTGCCCTTTGAGAAGGTTTAAAAACTGCAGCTGAACCAAACCATGATTCATTACAAGTGTGGAAAGCATTAACATTTAGTACTTGAGCAGTTGAACTGGCTTCCAGTGAGCCAGTATTAGGTAGATTCCTATGTTCCTAGGCTGGGAGTTATATTTTCAATATCTGGAGGCCACCATGTTTGTTACCCCTAGTCTAGACTGGCAGTGATGCTCCAGGGTTTCCCACAAGGCCCTCTCCTTGCCCTGCCTGGAGAGGTGGAATTGGTGACTTCCTACATGAAAAGAATATGCCCAGCAAATGAACTGTGTCTGCTCTAGATTTTTTGCAGCTCTGCTCTTCACGGAGCCTCTGTCTATTAAAAGAATTAATAGCCCCTACTATTTTCACCCAGAGTGGAATTCCCAATGCTTATTTCTGCATGTTCCGTGTTGTTTTGGGGTTGTGGTTGTTGTTTTTTTTACTCTGAAAGCCACAAGCTGAAGGTTAACTCAGATGGGAACATTCACTAATGCTGCTTTTCATGCTGAATATTTACAGACAGCTCTGAATCCTCCGGCACCACCATTTGCAATTTGTCCAGAAGAGCGTATAAATAAATATGGAATACCTTTTAATATGATTACCTGAACTGACACTCTGCATTTAAAGAGGGCAAAATCAATGCAGCGTCAAGAGATCTTTCAGCTCAATTGACAGCCCTGCCTGGTGATATTTTTTTTTTCCTCTTGAACTAGCAGAATTAAAAAAAAAAAAAGCCCTAAAAGCTGCATTAGTTTTTAATTAAGACTCCGGCATTATCAGGCTTTACAAGACAGTGCCAATGCACAGATGAATTACCATTTAATTAAGCTTTCCAAGAAACTTTTGAAGACTTCAGATTAAATATGGACTCAGATTTCTTGCAGCTTTTTTTTTTGTAACCCAGCTGGGGTTTTTTTTTTCTTTATTTCTTTCTGAAAAACACACTTTTAATTGTTTTCTCTCTGCTTGGTAAATAATCAGGGAAAAGTCATTATCACGGAGATGATGGTTAGATCCTCAGTATACATTGGGGTGGGGGGGAGGCCTGCATGCTGCTACAGAGAAAGAGGCCCATTGCTGGATATTTGATACTAAGCTGCTAATTGAGGGAGAAAAGAAGTTCAGTCGCTTGGTGATAGACCCATAATAGCCTTTTATTTATTTCCATATTTTAAAAAGGAACAGACCAGAGTTTGCTGTGAAATGAAAACTCAATAGGCACCTTCAACAAATTCAGAGCCCCCTTCAAGAATTTTAGCCTGGACACATGAGAGCAAAAGTGTGTAGGGGGCATTGCTGGACCCCACACATTTTGCCGCCAGAAGCAAAGGACAAGATGGAGCCCCTGCTCTATTCCAAACACAGAATCCAACTGGACTGGCAGCTGAATCTTACTTCAACCCGAGTGATGGGATAGCATCCACCTTTGCATCTATAGGCTACACAGGCTAGCTTAGGAGATGTGCCACAGGCCACATGACACACACACAGCTCTGTCTTCCAATCTGTTAACACCACTCACTGGCGCCCAGTTTCTGTTGCATGAAGCTTCACTCACTCTCGTGGCAGGGCGGCCCTAGTAGAGGGCTAGGGGTACAGATGTCAGCCTCATCTCCAGGATCTCCTTACATACCAGTGACATCTACGCCACTCCAACATTTTAATATGTAGCACAAAGATTAGGGGGTGCACCCTGTGGCAGTGGGAGCTGGGTCAACATATGCATCCACATCTATACGTTTTTGCCGTCAAGTGTGCAGACTCAGCGCCTGGAGAAGGCTCCAGTGTGGGTCACATTCATGCTTCATATTGGGCAAGGCAGACATTTTCAGTTCCCCCAGTGCCCCCAGATGTTATACCCGGCAAGTTTGGAGAAAATAAAAATGGCAGCTAGACTCCATTCATAAAAGGGGGCAGGAATCAATAGTGGGTTGTCAGGGCTCTGGCAAGGCTTCAGGGAATTATGATCCCGCCCCCAGTAGTAATCAATAGACGAATAGTAAACAGATAGACGAAAAGGAGTTCTTACCACATAATTTATTCAGTATTCACATAGAGCAACAAAGGAACGCTGTCTCTGTAATGATGGCATTGCTCCAAGTAAAGTCCCACCCCTTCAGTGTCTCCTAATATACATCACCCCTGCGCATTTCTGCCTCTCAGATTTCTGTTCTGCTACTCGCACAGCCTGTCTAGTTTTGGGAGAAGCCGGGTCAGGAATGCTTTCAAAAGACACTGAGTCTGTTAACTGCTTATCCCCCAATGCTTCTCCTTCCTCCTGTTTCAGTGCCAGATTTACGTACAAGCTAAACAAGCTATAGCTTAGGACCCCACTCTCTTGGGGCAGCCCCCAAAAATTTCACTATTACTATACTACTTCTTAATTGTATTTCAGTTCAACAATTACTTTGATAAAATACATATTTTGTTATGTGCAAATGGCTTCAGATACCTATTAGGGCCATAAATTACCATATAGCATATATTCAACACAAAAAACAGTGACAATTTGTTGTTGACAAAGGACAGCTGGACATATAAAGGGCCCCATTACCTTCAGTAGCTTAGGGCCTCATCAAACATAAATCCGGCCCTGTCCTGCTCCCCCAATATATCCCAGCTTTTCCCCTCCTCAGCCTCTGAACTATGCCCTTCAGCAACCGCTGTTCTAAATCTACACTGTCCTGCTCTTCCTGAGGAGGTGCCGATAAAGGGGGGGGCTCCCACCATTCCTCCTCAGTCCAGCCCCTGACTTGGGTCCTGCTTGGGACCATCGTGCTGGCACCAGCCCTGGCATTAGAGGTAGGGTAGATTGCTCACCATTTTTTGAGCCTGGTCCAGAAATAGTATGGGAGTCAAGTGTCATAGTGACTAGGACTAGGGCGTCCCCAGACTGTGCAATACCCAGTTCTTACATTTCCAACACACCAAGGAGGTAGTTAGATTGACCACTCTCCTGATGCACAGGTAGGACCTGGTGTGGTCCAGAGTTTTCCCTCTCTGCCCCCCAGAAACCCTGTGTGCCAGACATTACTTATTTTTTTCTACAATTTTTATTAAATTTTCTGTTTTACATTTTAGAATGTTCATTTAAACAACCTTAAAATATCAATGACTTCCCTTCTTCTCTTTCCATGGTTCATTTTGCATAACAAATCCCTGCATATTTTATATAAACTAAACCATTCAGTATTCCATCCATCAAAACTTATTTATCTTAATGCTGCCCACGTTTTCAAATATACACAATTTCCCCCCATATATTCAACAAACATTTTCCAATCTTCTTTAAACGGATGTTCTTCTTGTTCCCTTATTCTATATGTTAGGTCCGCAAGCTGTGCATAATCTATCCATTTAGGCTGCCATTCTTCTTTAGCTGGGACTTTGCTCATTTTCCATTTTGGGGCTAACAGAAAGTCCAGAGATTACTTATTATTTATATTATTAATTAACTAACTAACTAACTAATTACATTTCTACACCAGTCTTCATTCAAAGATCACAGGGTGGTTTACAACACAAAAATACAAAATGAGAACACAAAACACATAATCAAACAGAAACAAACCAAATGGACTTTTCCATATGGAGCAATGTCACAGCAAACAAGGACCCATCAAGAACCCTTTGTGGTGATCACACAGGGTCCCCGGACGTTTCACCATCTATTGATGCCTGTGCCACCCTTTATTTCTCGCTGCCACCACCCAGGCCCTACCTGGTACAATACTGAGTCCAGTCAGGGTTAGATTGGAACATAAACTTCTGTTTATTTATTGCAGTTTAACAAGCGTGTGGTTTCATAAACGGTATAGGTCAATTACAATCATAGGGTGCCTATCCAGACCTATAACTTCCGCTACCTGCTCTCACTCACTAAACCACTTCTCAGATATTTACTCGTCTTCCTAGCTCCTAACTGTTCCTGACTCAACTTATTTCGCTACACTAACTCAACCTACCCACAGACTCTATCCCAATTCACTCCCACTCCAACCAACCACCCAACTCCCAACAAACATCCCTTTCGCCGCTCCCAGAGCTGGTTTTATAGTCCCTCTGACTCCACCCCCCCACGTTCTGATTGGGTAACTTGTTTAACTATTTCACCTCCAGCACTCTCATATGCTAATGTCACATACCTCCCCTCAGCTGCTTCGTAAACATCCAAGACCCAGAAACAGAAACACAATTTGCTTCTGTTTCAACAAACTCGGAGATGACCCAGAGATGAATTGGCTAGCTTGAGCCACTGGCATCGGAAGGGGGGTGCAGTGGGTGCGGGCCAACCCGGATGTCATCACTGAGGGGTGTGTGTGACAAAATAGAAAAAAATATGTGTGGTTTTTTTTTAAAAAAAAACTGGGCTCACGGCACTTTCTTTTTAAAATTTTTTATTTAAAACGAGTTTATTAGTTTCTTAATAATAATTTATTTCTCCCTTTATTAACTTTATTAACTTATTTCTCCATTTATTAATAATTAATTTCTCCCTTTATTAACTTCGTTTGACAATTAATTAACCTCAACAAGTCAACATAACACGTATTGAAACTTTTTAGTTCAGTCAAGAAACTCAACGAAACGGGGCTGCGAATGGGCAGCAGCACTGCTGCGCACCATCCTTGGCATTGGTGCCTTGCACCCAGCTGCAGTAGCTCCGCCAGCGGGTCATGTCTGACCCGACTGCGGAGAGCAGGAGGAGACTGAGCAGCAGGAGCAGCAGGAGGCTTCCCTGCCCCTCTCCTATCCTGAACTGTGGCACGTGGAAGGGCACCTTCCTGTTAGAATTCCTGCTCCGTGATTGCAGTCATAGGATTGTTGTCTATCACATGACGGTATATGTTTTGACTCCACAGAGTGGGAAATGACAGAGACAGGATGTTTGTGTTCTGTGAAGTGGGACTATTATCCTTTGTCCTTTCTCTTTGCTGTCTGATGCTAGAGAGAGAGGGAGCCATGTGGCAGTGCTCTGTGTGTGTTTATGTGTAAATAAAGTAGATTAGCCAACATGCTGAGTTGCTGAGGTCTGTGGCGCAAGTTGCGAAGACTCTGAGGATCCCTAAGTGTGCTGGTATCTGTTGGCATTGATCACTGTGATGTTCGGGCAGAAGAAAGCTTTTGAAGCTCCTGAACAAACAACCAGGAGGGAGAGAACATACCAGTCGGATGTCTCTACCAAGGTCCTACTCGAGTGTAGGCTGAGCTCCTGACACTTTCGTCCCCGCCCCCCTCATGGGTGTGCCCCATTTTCCCAACCCAGGCAGTGTGGGCATATGCTCCACCACTGGCTTGAGTTATGTATAGTCAGCTGGAAGCCTGAATATGAACATTCCTAGTGGGGCGGGGAAGTACAATGCAACAATTTCTTGCAGGTGCCGCTGGTTACAGTTTAAGCATTAAGTCCACCTGGCAAAATGTTATATAATCAATCTACCAACATTGGAGGCTGATCCACAAGGGCAAGTGGGGCAATGCCCCATCAACCTCCCTCCAACATTTCTCCAATGAAAATAGGGTACGCAGGTGGCCCTGTGGTTTAAACCACAGAGCCTAGGACTTGCCGATCAGAAGGTCGGTGGTTCAAATCCCCACGACGGGGTGAGCTCCCATTGCTCGGTCTCTGCTCCTGCCAACCTAGCAGTTCAAAAGCACGTCAAAGTGCAAGTAGATAAATAGGTACCACTCTGGTGGGAAGGTAAACAGCATTTCCGTGTGCTGCTCTGGTTCACCAGAAGCGGCTTAGTCTTGCTGGCCACATGACCTGGAAGCTGTATGCCGGCTCCCTCGGCCAATAAAGTGAGATGAGCGCCGCAACCCCAGAGTCGGTCACGACTGGACCTAATGGTCAGGGGTCCCTCTACCTTTTCAAGGAAAATGAGGACATTCCAAGATCAAATCAGAAACTGGGACTGCTTCTGTAAATCTGGGGCTGTCCCTGGAAAAGAGGGACACTTGGAGGGTCTTTGTGTACTATAAAGCATGGAATGCAATCCAGCAGAGGACAACGAGGTGGAGAAGTCGCAGCAGCAAGCTCTGAACAGAAGTGAGGGGAACCTCAGCCATGCAAAAATGGCAATGGCTGCAGGGGAAAGCCTGTGAGATGGGAGTAGGAAGGACACAGTTTCAAGCAAAGAGAACATTTAAGCAACCCAAAATAGACCTGCTGCACCCCACCCAGATGCAAAGGCTCAAAATGGGATTTGGAAAGGAAAATCCCAGCATATTGCTGGCATTTAATGTCTTTATTGTACCTGTCTTGCGCTCCCATCTCGTTTGCATTAAGATTCAGCCTGGGACAGTACAGAGGCTTGGGTGGAATTGCATTAGCTGTCCCCTGGGTGCAGCGTGGTGTGTGGTAAGCCCTCCAAGATATTGAATGGATAGCAGAGTATTCACTGTGCAGTGTATAATATCATTTGTCCCAGAGGCAGTTCCCTGATGTGGGTTTTTGGTTGGCATGATATTTTTTTCCACCTCCTCCCTCTTTGATAAAAATGCTTTAGATATGTGTTTTTTTCCCGAGCAGGATTTCTTTTTTCATCCTGGTGAGAAAACACTTTTTTAAAAATATAGATAAAAAATCACCTTATTAGTAAAAGTAACACTATCTGATCTGCCAAAAGAAAGAGGGAAACCTGAGGAATGAGAGTTGACTTGGATTCATGCTTTCAACATGCTGGGTAGGAATGCGCCTTGCTCTGCCCAAACTCTGGCATGTTGTTGTTGTTTAGTCATTTAGTCGTGTCCAACTTTTCGTGACCCCATGGACCAGAGCACGCCAGGCACTCCTGTCTTCCACTGCCTCCCACAGTGTGGTCAAACTCATGCTGGTAGCTTCGAGAACACTGTCCAACCATCTCGTCATCTGTTGTCCCCTTTTCCTTGTGCCCTCAATCTTTCCCAACATCAGGGTCTTTTCCAGGGAGTCTTCTCTTCTCATGAGGTGGCCAAAGTATTGGAGCCTCAGCTTCACGATCTGTCCTTCCAGTGAGCACCCGTGCCAGTGAGCACTGGCATGTTAGGTCTGCTCAACAACTCTGTCCGGATTTTCACTTTTGGAAACATGGCAACCCTAGACTAGGATTCTGTTGACCATGTTGGGCACCCATCCAGGTTTGGCTATCCTAGCATGGGCATGCCTTCCTGTACAAATGCTGGTACTTCAAGCATGGCACAAGATTTCAGGGACGGGGAACCCTTTTCAGCTGAAGGGTCACATTCTGAGGAGTGGGCAGATGTCAATGGTTTCCAGTGCCAAGGGGTGGAAATGGGTGGAGCAATAAATGTATATGTAGTTTTTAGTTTGGGTCTAGTTTATACAGACATTCACATGTCCTTCTCTATACAGGCAAATAAGAAGCTTTCTCTGAGTTCTAGAACACATCCCAACATCCTGTGATAAAGTGTTTTTATTCTGGAAAAAAGCTCTCCAAACAATCTCACTAAAAAATATGCCTGAACTGCTATTATGTCCTAAACTTGTTCTTCTTTTGATTTCCGATGTGGACCTTCCATTCATGGCTTCCAAAGAACTCATTATCCATCTTATTACCGCCGCCTGACTAGTAATCGTGAAACATTGGAGATCACTCTCTGGAGACAATGCTGGAACGGCCCTCTCAGGATTGGCAGGTTACATTTATGGAAATATTGACTTATGAAATAAGAGCGAGATGGAAAAACAGTACAACCAACAACTTTTATTTTGCATTGGCCTGGTTTTTATTTCATACGCAGTGATGAAAGAACATGGTGTTGGACCACCTATTGCTCATGGAAATTTATGGAATATCACATTGGTATAAGAATAGTTATGGGTATATTTATTGTCTCGGGAGAGGGGGAGGGAAGGAAGGAGGATGGAAGGGATACAAATGTTTGCTGTTGTTGTTCATATATGTGCAAAATTAATAAAAACTTTTTTAAAATACCCCATTCAGGGAAAAATACTCAAGGAGGGCTTGAGAGGGGTCTGACTAAGGGGGGTGTCTGGGGAGAGTCCTGGGGGCCAATTAAGACCCATCCCTGCTCTATCTGCTCCCATGGGTGCTTGTGGGATCTTCCTCTGCTGCCTTTTGGGAAATGGTGTTTGACACTAATACTCAAAGGAGGCAACTGCTTTTTCAAGTGAGCACACCTAACCAGAACCCAAGCACCTTCCCCAAGCTGGTGCCCATCCCTGCCCATTGACCATGCTGGATGGGCTGGATGGGTGTTCTAGAGCTTGGGAAGAACTGCTTCTGCCTCTTTCCTTGTTAGGAAGGTGTTCCAACCCCTTAATCATGTGGCTTCCCTTTCGGTGTGTGTTGCTTTTGCCCATGTGACTCCAGGAGGTTGAAGGAGGATTACAAAATATTGGACGTTGAGAAATTGTTTGCAATATGTATGTATGTATGTATGTATGTATGTATGTATGTACAGTGGTACCTCGGGTTAAGTACTTAATTCATTCCGGAGGTCCATATGTAACCTGAAACTGTTCTTAACCTGAAGCACCACTTTAGCTAATGGGGCCTCCTGCTGCTGCTGCGCCACCAGAGCACGATTTCTGTTCTCATCCTGAAGCAAAGTTCTTAACTTGAAGCAATATTTCTGGGTTAGCAATATCCTGAAGCAAAGTTCTTAACTTGAAGCAATATTTCTGGGTCTGTAACCTGAAGCGTATGTAACCTGAAGCGTATGTAACCCGAGGTATCACTATATGTATCATAGTCCATGCTGCTGCTAACTCATGAGCTCAGGGTGCCATTGTTGCAATTATTATATCAAAACAATCCCCTCCAAAAGGTTTGCAATCTAATTCAGTGATTTTCTAAGTATGTTCTGGGGAATCCTGACATTCTCTGGGAATTTATCCAGGGATGTTTGGTGGAAACAAAATCAATAGTAATGGAGAAGCTTATTCTGTAATGCTCAACCCCAAAAGAGTATTGAGCTTGTTCTAGGATATGCTCTCCATTTGCATGTGGCCGGGGTGAAGTGCAACAAGCCTGACAGAAATCCTGTGCATGAATTAAGTCTGCACTTTAGAATGTGCCTTGAGTCCCATGCAGTGCACAGGGCTACGGTGGAAGAGGTGCAGGAATTCATTGGCAGGCAAACTGATGTACAACAACAGCCAAGGGAAGTGTAATCGAGGAGAAGCAGAATTCCTGGTATTACCTGAGGGGCAGTGGTGGAGGCAGGGTGGCAATCAGCACCATGCAAGCTAATTGGATGCCCATACCTGGCTCATCTGCAGACTCTTCATATTGGGAAATATAAATGTGCCACATGTCAGATCAGAACACTAGTCCATCTAGCTTGCTTTCATCTGCACTGACTGGCAACATCTCTGAAAGGTTTCAAGAGGGGTCTTCTTCTATCCTACCTGGAATGCCGTGCTATAGTTTCCTCTGGGATTACAAAGGCAGCAACTATGTCTGTCCTTCCTTCCTTCCTTCCTTCCTTCCTTCCTTCCTTCCTTCCAGCGTGGTGTAGTGGTTAAGAGCGGTGGACTCATAATCTGGTGAGCCAGGTTCGCTTCCCCACTCCTCCACATGCAGCTGCTGGGTGACCTTGGGCTAGTCACACTTCTCTGAAGTCTCTCCGCCTCACTCACCTCACAAGTGTTTGTTGTGGGGGAGGAAGGGAAAGGAGCCGCTTTGAGACTCCTTAAGGGGAGTGAAAGGTGGAAGATCAAGTCCAACTCCTCATCCTCTTCTTCCTCCTCCTCCTCCTCCTCTTCTTCTTCTTCCATTTCTAACCTTCCTCTTAATTACAATAATTTAGGATATGCTCACAATTTACAAGTGGGACCTGCACCAAAGTATTGCAATGTGGAGTTCTTCTTCTGGAGGCTCCTCCAGGATATCTGTTCTGCATGAACTCCTGATTTTCCATCCTTTCACCAGCCCTTCCCAAAAAACCAGACCTTCAGCACTCTTTGGCCAATGAGTATGCCCAGTTCACACAGTGTTGTTTTTGTGGGAATTCCCCCCTCCCTTAGATTCCCACCCTCCACAAAGTTGTTTTTCTACTTCTGCAAACCTCAGGTTTTCCCAAGACACGCTCCGTGGCCCAGTTTGACTACAATATGTCAGCACTCACCAGCTACGCTCGCTTTTAGAGGGAGTGATAAAAGTTGCAACAAAACTCCCCATAAAACCTTAAGGCAGCAACAAAAGAAACAATCCATGTGAGTGAATTAAACAGAGCAGCAGATGAAACCGCCAGCATCTTTGGATTCTAGAGTTGGAGAAGGCGGAGTGTAAGAGATAGGAAGGAGGCTCCAACCAGAGGTGGAGCTGCTGGGGCAATTGCCGCAGGGACAAAAAAAAATCAGGGGTGTTCCTCTGCAGCTGCCTCCCCAACTGGAAGCGCTCCCCGTCCCACCCGCCCACCTCACCTGAGCAGCACACCAAGCAGGAGCTGGGAGAGGCTGGGTCCTTGCATCCCTCAGCCAAGCAGTGCCCCTTGCCAGCAGGGGAGGCAGTGAGACTCACAGTGCTGGCAGTGGCAGCGGTGGCACCCCAGCCCAAGTAGGTCTGCATGCATGTCCCACCTCTGCTCTGAAGCTCCATCCAACAGTAAGAGCAGCAGCAGTACTGCATGGAGGCACCAGTTAGGGGGTGCAATACCCTCCCTCCCCTGGGCCCACACAACCCACGCTATGCCACTGGTTCCAACAGCAAGGTACACAGATCTTTTCTTCACTGTTAGTCTTCAGCAGCTTTGGGTCCACAGGTATTTCCCTTAAAGCCCTGTCTAAGCAGTTTCCATGAGCCTAGAGAAGTTCTGTTAACACAAAACACAAGGAGGAAAATGGCCCTGAAAAATGGGTTCTAGCACCCTAAATAATGCAGCCAATTACCCATTTAAAAAACTGACACCCACCCCCAAGAATTTAAATTGGGAATCCCCTGGAAATAGCAGCTTTAGGGGAACCCCTGCTGGCATGAACTGGGCTACTGGGGAAATCTTTTTCTGCTATGTAAAGAAGAAAAGAGCAAACCCAATAAATATGGGACTTGTCTACCATTCCAGAGCAACCATTCAGGCCTCCTGGGAGATCATTTCTCAGCTCCACACACACACACACTCCACACACATGAGCTCCAACCATTGCCTCCACTCAGCTCCCAGTTTAACATGAATTGCAAGTGCCTTGCCTAATGAATGCAATTTACCTGCTCCTTCCTCCCCTAACACAGCCAGGCTCCTGGGGCCAATTTCCCTCCATTACGTTCAGTCAAGCCGAGAGCTGCCAGAGCCAAGACTAGATAAACGTAGGCAGCCCTTTTCATATTGTATTTGTTGAATGAGGGAGAAATAAATTGAGTTCCAGCCACGCCTAATGAACAGCACGGAGGTGCTTTGGTTTATCATAATGTACAAGTGCTCGCTCACTCTCATTCACGGCAACGGAACAGCCCCCATGCTTGGTGGGCTTCCCAGAGCCAAATCTGAGCTTGAGCATATTAACAGGATAACTGTGCTTAAAGCACTCTTACCTCCTCCCTCTTCCAAGGCTGCTTAACATATTGCTGCTGCTTCTGCTGCTTGCGCAAGAAAGCTCTGAGCTTGCTGAAACATTATCAGAATAATACGATACGTAAGTAAATAAAAAGCAAGCAAGCAGGTTAGCAGAGACAAAATGTCTATGAAACCAAAGTTCATCTTGAAAGATGGAGAATCCAAAGTAGGTCACCACCTCAAGGCAAATAGGTCCAGCGTTTGACCCTTGCATCTCCAGGGTTGGGTCTTGCAGCTCCTAGATGCCTCTCCCCTGGGGGTATGCAGGGGTACGGGTACGCCTAAACATTTTGTGAATCTAACGGGAGAAGAAACTTTAAAAAATGGTTTCTTCTCTAGCACGGTGAATCGTCAGTTCCATTGCTACCCCCGATGGTGACCTCATTTCCTGTCATGGTGTTTCCTGAGTCTCAGACGGAAGTAAGAGTACCCCTAAACATTTTTTTAAAGAAAAAAAGCACTACCCCTCGCACTCAACCTCCCTGCTCCAAGATTTGATGGCTGAGTTGAGTTCCAAAGGGTTGAGTCCCTTTGTTGCACTCCTTCAGCATGCCCTGTTCACTACTTTAGGCTGATTATAGTGAGGGCCGGTCCTATCATTAGGCAGAGTGAGGCGAGAAAGGTGTACCTCAGGCCAAAAAAAGCATACAAAATGTGAACATAAGACGCAATTCATATTAAAATGAATTTTTTGTGAGTACCGTTTCTTTTTTAAAAAAAATAATTAAAATGGTAAACTGAACTTAAAGCTGGAAAATGACACGCAGAGAGAATTTGATATGGATAGATTTGCTCATAACTAGCCCCTCTACACCATGGTTCAGGGACCAAGAAAGATTGTCCCAAGGTTCCACATTTAAAGACCCTTCCCTGCTCATACATTTATCTGCATGAAAGCTCAAGAAGCAAAGGAACCCAGACCTAGGATTCCAGAGGGGCTGATGCTGAGGTGAGTCACCTCCCATAGTGGACAATATTCTTTCGAACCAACATGAGCCGCCTTTGTTTTTGATAGGATAGAATTTGCTGCAATAAAAGTTTGAGGATTTCTGGCCTAGCCCAGCACTAAATAAATGGTCCATGCTGTCACTTAGGAGTCAGCTTAATCCTTGGAGACCAGGGCTCCACAGATTTGTAGATGACATTGGCCAGGTCATGGACAGCACAGGTTATGTCTCTAGTCTCTGCTTGCTCAGTTCTAGGTCACTCCCATCTTGGCAGGAGATAAATCAACAGCCAGCCCAAATGACCCAGAGGCTTCCAGGTCTTAATGGAGTTGCTCAGCAGGCCAAGGTGAGACTTCAGGCTTGGCCAGCTGAGCGGTGGCTATCCTGTTCCAAGTTCTCAGAAGCACATCAGGAGGTGAAGAGGCCTCCACTGTAATTTGTTAGGGAGCAGATTGCTGGAATGACCCATTACCTAAAGTGCTAAATGGTGAATTTCTGCCTCTGGGCTCATAGATCTTATTTTATGCTGTCATATTTGAATGTGGGTGGTGGTGCAGGGTGAGAAGGACACCAGACTTTTATTTTACATGGGAGTTCCAGACAGAAAAAGTGAATTCTAGCAAACCAGGGAAATTTCAATGCTAAAGTCACACAGACAGACCACGATACCCTGGCCAAGGGTTCTCAGGTTGCATTCTCAGGCACTGAAATCTTAGTGGTAATTACATGATGAGAAAACTTAGGAGACATAGTGGGAAAGAAGGATCAGAATAGCTGATCAGGATGTTGCGTGTATGAACACCTTGTTTTGTCTGATGCTTACCAGATGGAAGCCAGCCTTCAATGCGTTTATAGTTTTCCAGGAAAGCAGTGCTATGCCTTGGAGCAATGAATGCAAATGGAGTTGAGGTTGATAACTCCATCAATCAAGACCAACTTTAGTTTGAAGTAATATGGAACGTTTGCTTCAGTCAGTAAATTGGGGGGCGGTGGGGAGAGACGCATCAAGGATGTTCATTAGCTCTAACCAAAGGAGTGATGGGATAGGATCAATGCAGATACAGTATGCGCATGTGTTGCACAGAATATCAATTCTGGGAGGCAGTAAACCTGATATGATGTAGGAACTTAGGGCTGTGCGATATAGCGATATATAATTCAAAACCGGTTTTAAGGTGATATCAGTTTCGTAACTTTTTTATCTGGCTGGCAATATATTGCGAATCATGATGTGTGTGTGTGTTATGCAAAAATCACCATGTCCAGCCTTTGCTCCAATATGTGGGATATTTAAAATACAGTCAAAACCAACAATTCATGTTTTGCTAGATAGACACATGATAAGAGCTGAAGCTCACAGAGTTTTCCTATACGTTTGCTAGAGAAGACTCTGTGAGAGACATTCCTGTGCCCTGATATTCCCCTACCTGTCTGGGCATGCTCTTCCTCTCCTCATCTTTCCATCTCTTTCCACATTGCCAGCAATGTGGAAGCATCTGCAAAGTCTGAGACTACATTTTAAGCTAGACTTAAGTACGTCTTTGTAACCGAATTATCATTTTAAGCCTGCCTGAACAAAGCTGCTGTTATCTGTTACTCTTCAACAAGCATTCTTGGTGAGTAAATGTTAATTTTTACTTTTTACAAGAAGGTTTGTGTTGTTATTGTTTTAAGGGGCAGAAAAGAGGGAAATACCAGGAGAATTCAGTCTGCCTTAAAGCATCCTGGATTACTTAAACTTAAAGGCAAGAACTAGCCTGAGTTTCCCTTTAAGCTGAAAAGGGGTGGCACTCTGCTGAACTCACAAACATGAAGAAGGAGGGATAATATCTAATAACTATATTGTCTCCTAGCATCTATTCACAACACAAGACAAGACCTCCAGGCTGGGAAGCAAGATTCCAAAGGAAGGACATGCTACAGTTGAGGGGAATTAATTCCTCTTCATATTTTTTGCAGTCTTAGCACAGACCAACATATTGAAAAGTGCTATGTCTCCAAGGACTATATGGTGCAGGAGCTGGGCAATAGCAGATTCATTCATGTCCTGTCGGTAAGCTTTCCAAGGGCTTCTAGGTGGTCTGCTGCTAGAATCAGAAAGTTGGACTTAATGGCCCTTTTGTCTGACCCCAGCAGAGCAGGACATATATTTAACTTGCCACAGGAGGTGAAGAAGGCCTGTGCACTATGCTGGTGCCAAGATTTTTATGGCTTTGGAGGTCATAGACCATGCCTTGAACTGAGCCTGGAAGGCAACAGGGCACCAGCATAGCAGGTGCTGTCTCACATACATATTGTGCTGCATGTGACCCATCCCTGTTGTGAACTACTATGGATGCCCAACTAGCAAAGCCAAATACTGATGAACTGGTGCTGAGTTCTGCAACGTCAGTAATCTTCAAAGCTGGCCTGAGATAGATGTTGGCTATTGACCCTGCTGCTGGACCTGCCAGGTTCCTCTAAGCACAATGAGATTTACCTTTCCTCTCTGCCATACTCCATCCAAGATGGTAGTGGTGTTGGAAATAGTCTTTATTGAAAACAAAGGTTGGTAATCCTAGAATAAGGGTCCCAGTGTGTTTTGCTCTTGGTGGAGGTTCTGTAAAACACATTACAGTGGTACCTCGTGTTACATACGTTTCAGGTTACATACGCTTCAGGTTACAGACTCCACTAGCCCAGAAATATTACCTCAGGTTAAGAACTTTGCTTCAGGATGAAAACAGAACTCGTGCTCCAGTGGCGTGGTGGCAGCAGGAGGCCCCATTAGCTAAAGTGGTGCTTCAGGTTAAGAACAGTTTCAGGTTAAGAACGGACCTCCGGAACGAATTAAGTACTTAACCCGAGATACCACTGTACAGCTTGTTGTTGTTGTTGTTTAGTCGTTTAGTCGTGTCCGACTCTTCGTGACCCCATGGACCAGTGCACGCCAGGCACTCCTGTCTTCTGCTGCCTCCTGCAGTTAGGTCAGACTCATGTTTGTAGCTTCGAGAACACTGTCCAACCATCTCGTTCTCTGTCGTCCCCTTCTCCTTGTGCCCTCAATCTTTCCCAACATCAGGGTCTTTTCCAGGGAGTCTTCTCTTCTCATGAGGTGGCCAAAGTATTGGAGCCTCAGCTTCATGATCTGTCCTTCCAGTGAGCACTCAGGGCTGATTTCCTTAAGAATGGATGCATTTGATCTTCTTGCAGTCCATGGGACTCTCAAGAGTCTCCTCCAGCACCATAATTCAAAAGCATCAATTCTTTGGCAATCAGCCTTCCTTATGGTCCAGCTCTCACATCACTATTGGGAAAACCATGGCTTTAACTATACAGACCTTTGTTGGCAAGGTGATGTCTCTGCTTTTTAAGATGCTGTCTAGGTTTGCCATCGCCTTTCTCCCAAGGAGCAGGCGTCTTTTAATTTTGTGACTGCTGTCACCATCTGCAGTGATCATGGAGCCCAAGAAAGTAAAATCTCTCAGTGCCTCCATTTCTTCCCCTTCTATTTGCCAGGAGGTGATGGGCCCAGTGGCCATGATCTTCATTTTTTTGATGTTGAGCTTCAGACCATATTTTGTGCTCTCCTCTTTCACCCTCATTAAAAGGTTCTTTAATTCCTCCTCACTTTCTGCCATCAAGGTTGTGTCATCTGCATATCTGAGGTTGTTGATATTTCTTCTGGCAATCTTAATTCCGGCTTGGGATTCATCCAGCCCAGCCTTTCGCATGATGAATTCTGCATATAAGTTACATAAGCAGGGAGACAATATACAGCCTTGCTGTACTCCTTTCCCAATTTTGAACCAATCAGTTGTTCCATATCCAGTTCTAACTGTAGCTTCTTGTCCCACATAGAGATTTCTTAGGAGACAGATGAGGTATCAGGCACTCCCATTTCTTTAAGAACTTGCCATAGTTTGCTGTGGTCGACACAGTCAAAGGCTTTTGCATAGTCAATGCAACTTTCTGGAACTCTCTAGCTTTCTCCATAATCCAGCGCATGTAAGCAATTTGGTCTCTGGTTCCTCTGCCCCTTCGAAATCCAGCTTGCACTTCTGGGAGTTCTCGATCCACATACTGCTTAAGCCTGCCTTGTAGAATTTTAAGCATAACCTTGCTAGCGTGTGAAATGAGTGCAATTGTGCGGTAGTTGGAGCATTCTTTGGCACTGCCCTTCTTTGGGATTGGGATGTAGACTGACCTTCTCCAATCCTCTGGCCACTGCTGAGTTTTCCACACTTGTTGGCATATTGAGTGTAGCACTTTAACAGCATCATCTTTTAAAATTTTAAATAGTTCAGCTGGGATACCATCACTTCCACTGGCCTTGCTATTTGCAGTGCTTTCTAAAGGCCCATTTGACTTCACTCTCCAGGATGTCTGGCTCAAGATCAACAACCACACTACCTGGGGTGTACGAGACATCCATATCTTTCTGGTATAACTCCTCTGTGTATTCTTGCCACCTCTTCTTGATGTCTTCTTCTTCTGTTAGGTCCTTTCCACTTTTGTCTTTTATTATGGTGATCTTTGTACGAAATGTTCCTTTCATATCTCCAATTTTCTTGAACAGATCTCTGGTTTTCCCCATTCTATTGTTTTCTTCTATTTCTTTGCATTGCTCGTTTAAGAAGGCCTTCTTGTCTCTCCTTGCTATTCTTTGGAAATCTGCATTCAATTTCCTGTATCTTTCACTATCTCCCTCGCATTTTGCTTGCCTTCTCTCCCCCCCCCCCCCCCGCTATTTGTAAGGCCTCGTTGGATAGCCACTTTGCTTTCTTGCATTTCCTTTTCATTGGGATGGTTTTAGTTGCTGCCTCCTGTATAATGTTACGAGCCTCCATCCATAGTTCTTCAGGCACTCTGTCCACCAAATCTAAATCCTTAAACCTGTTCCTCACTTCCACTGTGTATTCATAAGGGATTTGACTTAGATTGTATCTTACCGGCCCAGTGGTTTTTCCTACTTTCTTCAGTTTAAGCTTGAATTTTGCTATAAGAAGCTGATGATCTGAGCCACAGTCAGCTCCAGGTCTTGTTTTTGCTGACTGTATAGAGCTTCTCCATCTTTGGCTGCAGAGAATATAATCAATCTGATTTCGATGCTGCCCATCTGGTGATGTCCATGTGTAGAGTCGTCTCTTGTGTTGTTGGAAAAGCGTGTTTGTGATGACCAGCTTGTTCTCTTGGCAGAACTCTATTAGCCTTTGCCCTGCTTCTTTTTGAACTCCAAGGCCAAACTTGCCAGTTGTTCCTTTTATCTCTTGACTCCCTACTTTAGCATTCCAATCCCCTATAATGAGAAGAACATCCTTCTTTGGTGTCATTTCTAGAAGGTGTTATAAGTCTTCTCCATGGACAAAGGCAACAGGCCACTGTACAGCAGTTGATGCTAAAAAGCACGATTAAATTAAAAAGCAGGGGTGGGGGACTGGGAAGCCTCCAGCTACTGTTGGATCATGACTCCCATAATGCTTGACAATTGGCCGAGCTGGCTGAGGCTGATGGGAATTGTAGTCCAACAGCATTTAGAGAGCCACAAGATCCCATCCCCTGCTAAAAAAACAAAGAACCCCTGATCACCCTTCTGCAACAGCTGCACCACTCACAGCTTGTGCTGCTGGATCAACAACAAATCTGTAAGCGTCAGAAATGTTCCAGCAAGCAGATCGGGTTCAATGAACAGGCCCCCCTCAGATCCTCCACACCCCCTTTCCTCTTCCTTCTCTCAAATGCAACCCAATTTTTCTCATCAAGACTGTGTGGTGCATTTTTTTCTGAACTGACTTGCCACTGAATTTTGCTGTCAGAAAAGCATGCTGCAAATTGGGAGGTTGCTGCTTCATGTGTAGGTGAAGCTCTGAGGAATTTCCCCCCATTGACTTCTACTGCTTCAGCATCAGAACGTAACATCAAGTGGGCCATATATTTCTGCTGCCCAGTCACTTGGGAAACAAACTTTTGTGGGAAATCTGGACATTCTTGTTTAGACAAGGCATCAAAGGAGAGGAAGGAAGGAATTAAATGCAAAGAGAAACAAACAAGCAAAACAATCATCTCTGGGTGATCAGAGAGGGGGGGGGAGGAGGAGGTTTTCCATCCATTCTACAGTGGCAGTAAACATCAGACATTTTCTGCATCCTGCGTCAGCACCTCAGCGGGCAAACCGAATGAAAGAGTTCCTATCCAGGCCAGGAATAAAAGGTCCATTGAGCCATCATTCTGACACCAGACACGCTTTCCTGCTGCTGATACCATCTTGTGCTCCAGCCCCGGCTGCAGCTGCATTGCAAACCTCTCCAGCATGTAAACACTTATTATTATCGCTTCTGCTGAGCAGCCCATAATGTCTGTCACTCTCTAATCCCTTCCCACACTGCTGCCTTCAATCCTGCCAGGCGCTGACTCTTTATTCTGGGCATGATTGGTTTCTAGAACCCTATACAGCCATGCACTCCTGTCAACACCCATCAGCTGCAAATATGGTCCGTGATTTAGTCAGTCAATAATATACAGGCCAGCACCAGGGGACTGAAGGAACCACCCTTAATGTGCTGTTCAGATTGTCACCTTTCCCATTTTTATTTATTTTATTTTTTACTAGCACTGCTGCTGTGCCTTTAACAGAACCCCGCCACACAGAAACTGAGCATGGGAAACTAAAATTAACCTGAGAATTGCAGATTTCAGCAAGGGAAGGGCCTGGTGCTCAGCAATGTATAGAAAGGCATCCTCTTTGAAATTTACCTGCAGAAAAATAAGGAACAATTGCAAAAGCATTTATTGTGATTGCTTTTTCTCATGGAAACAATTGCAGTGTTATCAACACAGATCAATCCTCTTCCATACTCTATTTCTTATCTTATATATATATATATATATATATACACACACACACATACATACACACACAGAGAGAGAAAGAGAGAATATATTTAAAATACCTAAAAGGACATGCATTAATTTGGGTTTCCCCAGCCACTCTGGGCGGCTTCCAACAGAATATTAAAATACAATAGTCTATTAAACATTAAAAGCTTCCCTAAACAGGCCTGCCTTCAGATGTCTTCTAAAAGTCTGGTAGTTGTTTTTCTCTTTGACATCTGGTGGGAGGGCGTTCCACAGGGCGGGTGCCACTACCGAGAAGGCCCTCTGCCTGGTTCCCTATAACCAGTTCAGTTTCAATGTTTGGAACAAGAATAGCCAGGCTGGTGCCCTTCTGATGTTATTGGACTCCAAACTCCCACCAGCCCCAGCCAGCACAGCCAATGGTCAGGGATGGTGGGGATTGGTGTCCAATTCCTGAAGGTGCTGATCAATAGTCACCCATCAAACCACTGTTCTGGCAAGAGAGACGCATGTGCTTTTGAAGCATGGTCTGAGGATAGCTGATGCAGCCACCTTGCATAGCTCTACATCTGGTCAGTGCCTCGACGGGAGACCACCTGGGACCTTGCATGATGGGTGAATGGGAGAACCTAAACGTACACCAAATAAGCAAATAATCTCTGAAAGGCTCCCATCTCGTGGCTTGGTGGTCTGACTTGCCCAGCCAATTTAAATGGCTAGACCAGAAGCGCCCCAAGGTCATGGGTGCCAGTGAAGGATGAAGGTCTCTTTTTAATAATGGGGGGAGGCAGAGAAAAAGTCAAGACAGTGTCTGGAATGGGGAAATCCAGGTGTGCCCTATTCTCCTGGATGCTCCACGGAAGGAGGCAATGGAGAAGCAGGCAGTTATCTATCCTGCTTTCCCTGTCCTTGAGAATGAACCTTTTTCGGGCAGAAGGGATGGGAAGACATCAGAAGGCAAATGAAGAGTTATCATCCAGAAAGTTGCCTTTTGTGGACAACTTGAAAATTGCTGGTGGTCGTGGTGAACCACCACCAACATAAAAACTAGCAGTTTCTGGAGAATCATCGCCCTAAGCCAGGCACGTGTTAAATCCAGGCCCAGTCACAATGACCTCAATCTCTGTTATGGGGGGAATCAGTCCCGTGCAGAGCCAAGTACAGATGTCCTTGACCTTTCATGGAGAACTGTGGTCTGCAAACCATTGAAAGCCTCTGGGCCAGGAGAAACCCCACCAAGCTCTTTTCCCTGTATCATCTCATCAGGCAGGTGTCTCAGAGTACCTTGTGGGCATCTATCCATCTCCAAATACAATGGAGTGTGCCTCCGGAGATGAAGTCAAACCACTGCGTTAGCAGCACCGAAGTGACCTCCCCAGGGCAGTGTGAATGCAGATCTTGGGCTGCCCAAACAAGAAGATCCCATTGATGTAGACCAAAGGAAAGGAAAGCAACGCTAATGTTCTCTGAAGCAGCCTGCAGGTTCCTCGCAGTACCTTTAGGGACACAGGAAGCTGCCTTATACTGAGAGTATTGGGCTCAGTACTGTCTTCACTGACTGGCAGCAGTGACTGGGTCTCTCCCAGCCACATCTGAGGAAGCTAGAGAGTGAATTTAGGACCTTCTGCATGCAAGCAAAGCAGATGTTCTACCACCAAGCTATGCTTACAAACATAAGATTTACATACATTATCTGATCCATAAAATTTTGCACTCGGCAATAAGTAAACAAGGGATACTTACACAATGCTGCCAGTATTCTGGACTTTTATCTCAGAACTAGCCTTCTGGAGACTGGTATGTGTGCTTTTACTATACATCTGGGGCAACAGAAGCAGAAGAGGGCCTCTGCCCCTTTTGAGACAAGCTGATTTCATGTAACTCGGAGGACACGACGCGACGGTGTCTTAAGGGCTTCTGAGCGCGGGTTCGTATCTTTCCTCGGACTTTATCAGGCTGTGTTCCTTTTTGCTCCAACCTCACAGCTCCCAGCCCAGCTGGCCCCTTATCTGATCAGCAACTGTTTCCCCAAGAAAATTAAACTGACTTAGCCTGTTAACCTGAAATTCTTGGCAGGGCCAGTCAACTGTCTGCAAGAACTTCCTTCGGTAGCAGGCTGGACAAACAAAAAGATCTAAATCTGTGCAACAATCGTGGGTTTATATGTGGTTCTACTGCCACCTGGCGGTAGCATGTTGACAGGAGATGCTGCTCTTTCAGGGCAAAAGCAGAGAATGTGAGGTTGTTAAATGCAACCGGAACAGGTTTTTCGCTTGTGGTGTGATCCCAGATTTGCAGTGTCCATTGGAGGGAGCCATACTAGCAAAGCTTTGTGAGCTTGCCCACCCCCTCATGTATCAGATCAGCCTTACGTTTGTTTGTTTTTTAAAAAGGCAGGTGCACTCTTATCTTTGCTAGGGGGCTCTGCCCCCCTGCTCAGTTTATTGAGCACCCTGTTTTCTGTAGAGAATAGACTGTATGTTTCAAACACACAATATATTGTAAATGTAGCACTTACCGTGAATTATCGCACACGCTGAAACACTTCTTGAATGCATAGGATGCAGAAAGGCAGGAAATGAGTTGCAGAAATTAAATAAAAAATGCATTTCTGTGTGCAGGGTAGGGGGAATGTTGGGTGTGTATAAGGGGGCTTGGTGACAAGCTATGGAGCCTCAATGGGGCAGGCAAGAGTGGTGGGGACGGGAGGGGGAGGAGGAAAGAAAGAGAAATCATGTGGGGTGTAAAATCCTTCTGCTCTTGAAAATGTGGGGGTTGTGAGGAGTGGAGAGAAGCGGCTTGTGATGAAGTCTCTGTGTGGAGAAGGGAACATTTCTGTTCAAGTGAATTGTCACCTGCCTGGCAGTGGTAGCCATACCACAGATGCCTCCCCTCAGTCTTTCAGGCCTTCCCAATGCAGCTGTGTTTCGTTCTCCCCTCTCTCGCTTCCTCTCAGGCCGGCTCGGCCTAATCAAAGGAGGCAGTTGAGGAAACTGTCACCCTCTCCGATTTCCTCAGCCCTGGCAGCTGCTCTGGGGATGTTACTGCTGGATGTGGGCAACACTGCCACCAGCCCAGGCCCTGTCATTGAGCCCCAGAGCTGGTCATCCACATCTGCATTCCAGACAGAGGTGAAATGGTGTCCAGCCCTCAGCTCAGCTGCTAAACCAGGGTGGGCTTTTGAGTGAGTCACGCAGGGAGAGACTGCACAGAAGTAATTCTGGGGACCCTTCCCCTTTATCCAGGCTGTTTGGTGCCAATGAAATGGGGAGGGGTGTCACTGCCCTCTTTTACAGGGCTTTCCCATGGAAATGCGCACAATATGTACCAAGCATCTTGGTAAGAAGGCCTGCCTGAGCTCTTCCCTGTGTGTGTGTGTGTGTGTGTGTGTGTGTGTGTGTGTGTAGAGACTGACAGGGAACACCAGCTGCCAGTCGCACATGCACACAAGAGCAATAATGTGATGACATGCCAGAGCAAATATTATATATATGGTAATTATTTCACCTTATCTCCAAAATTCACAAAGATTATTATTTTTTTAGGTTGCAAAACTGCATCATCATCATGATGTCAGGATTTGCCAAAACTCTGTGAGGGTGGGGGTAAGGAAGCTATACTGGCCCTGAACACAAGTCGGGACCCTGAAGGGCCACCTGCAATACTGTACACTTCTTAATGCTTTGTGGGGCACAATGCTTGCCTTGCCCCGGGCCCTGGCAACCCACGCTATGCCACTGGTGTAAAAGCCAGTGCTTTTTTCTTTAAAAAAAAAATAAATGTTATGGGGTACTCTCATTTTCCTACTCATATTGAAATACTGCCCCGCAATGAGGCCAAACTTAGATTCACAAAACATTTAGAGGTATGCGTACCCCTGCATCCCCCCCAGAAAAAAAGCACTGGTAAGAGCAATGAGTCCCTGGCTGCTTACTCCTGGTGCATCTCCATGACTCCTCAGCCTTATAGCTCCAACCCTTTGTGGGCCAGTGCTCCTGTTGGCAATGAAGTGGATCCCAGCCAATGTCATCACCTGCAGCGTAGGGATCCGCCTTATAGTGAGACGATTGGTCTTCCTGCCACAGTATTGTCTACACTGACTGGCAGTGCCTCTGCAGGGTTTTAGGGAGGCATTGCTCCCAGCCCAACTTAGAGATGCCTGGGGTAGGAGCTGTGACCCCCCCCCCAAGCAAAGCAGATGCTCTACCACTGAGATAATTTTCCTTTCAAGCTCAAGCACTGCAATAACTTTCTGAACTGCCATCTGTGCTACTCTTTTATTTATTCAGTATGTGATGTATCTGTAACATTGTAGAATTGTGTTGGGATATTTTTGTTTTGAAACTGTACGGCAAGCCACCTTGAGGGTCCTGAAGGGGTTGAAAGGTGGGATAGAAATCTCTTAAATAAGTAAGTAGATAAGTAACAGGCTTTTCCAGAACTGCAGGAGAGGGAAAATGTTGACTGAGAAGACATGTTGTCATCCAACTGCCTGCTAGCTTGCAGGTGTGACACTCATCTTAACCCTCAACTAGCTGCAAACAGCCTTTTTATGTGCAGGTGCCTTTGGCAAAAGGGCAGCAGGTGATGTCTGTGTGATGCTCTGGTCCTTTTGCATTTAAAGTTGTATACACATATATTAGAGTCATTCAAGTATAAAGCAATAATGGTGTGTTGCTGTTGTCCGCATCTGCCTGTCTCGAGAGACAATGGAGTGCACCTCGAGAGTGCAGGTGAAGTCCAACTGCTGCATTAGCAGCACCAAAGTGGCCTCCCCAGGATGCAAGCCTGGGCAGTGCGTCTGGAGGTCCTGGACTGCCCAGAGGACAAGACCCATCTCTCAGCCTCACTGATGTGGTCCGAAGTAAAGCAAAGCAATGTTTTTGGCACCAGCTTAGCTGTAGGAGTTGCTGCAAGGGGGCATACAAGGCATCATTCAACTGCCTTAGGGCCTCCACTCTGAATTTGTGTAGGGTTTACTCCTAAGCCTTTTCTTCTCCTGAAGATGTCCCACAAGGCAGTGGTTTAGGATCAGGGTTTTCCTTCTTCTGGAATCTAGATGGGGTACCTTCCCAGGTTAACAAGCCTCACTTTACTCTACAGCAGGCACGTCCAGCTCCCAAGAGACTACAATCTACTCCCAGTATTAAAAAAAACCTGATCTACTCAACAGGGTTGTTGAGCTTTTTGCGGGGAGGACTGACCAGAGTTGTTGAGCTTTTTTAAGGGGGAATGACACAAATCGCTCGCCTAGAACTCCACCGCTAACCAACACACATGGCGCTAAAGCCAATCATCATATTCCCAATCGCCAACAGAAATCGCCAAACACCGCCCACTGGATGCGACAGAGGGACAGAGAGGGGTGGGAGGGGGGGACAGAGACATTCATTTCCCAGTTCTTTTCATCCTGTGATTGATAAGGATCTAGCGATCGATCAGAATCACCTGGGGATGTACTTGTTGATCGCGGTTGACCAGTTGAACATGTCTGCCTTACAGCATGTGCAGAAACAGCCTTCTTGACCACTGGACTCACTATTGGTTCCATCCACTTAATCTACTGGGGCCTGTCTTTGCGTGCAGGGGAAATCCCTAACTCCCCGAGGACTTCAGGCCCATCAGCTACCCTTACCTGGTTCAGTCAAAGCTGTTCCTGGGTATAATCATCGCTGACTACTGACATCATCTGAAGGGCCACAAGTTTCCTATGTTTGCTTTACTGGCGTTATCTATACAGTAATATCTATTTCTCTAACTGCCACCAGGTGGAGATACTGCTTTATTTAAGTAGCTCCATCGGCAGACAGTTAAAAGAATCATATAACACACTTAGAAGGAATTTCAAGACACCATGAAGAATCCTAGGTGAGGCTTGGTTTTTCAGCAGGACCTAGCATGCAGCAACTAGGGATGAGTTTAATTAGAATTATTACCATAATTAGCATGTCACTATGTATGTCCTCTGGGACACGGGTGGCGCTGTGGGTTAAATCACAGAGCCTAGGACTTGCCAATCAGAAGGCCAGCGGTTCGAATCCCCACGACGGGGTAACCTCCTGTTGCTTGGTCCCTGTTCCTGCCAACCTAGCAGTTCGAAAGTACGTCAAAGTGCAAGTAGATAAATAGGTACCGCTCCGGCAGGAAGGTAAATGGCATTTCTGTGCACTGTTCTGGTTCGCCAGAAGCGGCTTAGTCATGCTGGCCACATGACCTGGAAGCTGTACGCTGGCTCCCTCGGCCAATAAAGCGAGATGAGCGCCGCAACCCCAGAGTCGGTCACGACTGGACCTAATGGTCGGGGTCCCTTTACCTTTATGTATGTCCTCTAAATCATTATTTACTATGGTTTCAGAATTTCTCTCCTTTGAGTCAAGGCAGCTGGTGAAACTGGCCATCTGGCCTCAACCTGTAAGTTTTGACAAGGGAAAACCATCAAACACCCACAACCATCATAACAGTTACACTTGCAGTTTGAAAACTCTGAAGGCTCCGCTATGATCGGCACCAAGATGGGATCCTGGCCAGCATGAACAACGGCAGTGTGGGTATTATATGCACAAAAATAGGGAGACAAGGCTATACCTACAAAAGAAGAGTGGCAGTTAAATTGACAGAATACAGTGGTGCCTCGCAAGATGAAAATAATCCGTTCTGCGAGTCTCTTCGTCTAGCGGTTTTTTCGTCTTGTGAAGCATCCCTATTAGCGGATTAGCGGATTAGCGTTATTAGTGGCTTAGCGGCTATTAGCGGCTTAGCGGCTTAGAAAAAGGGGGGAAGGGGGAAAACTCGCAAGACTCGCAAGATGTTTTCGTCTTGCGAAGCAAGCCCATAGGGAAATTCGTCTTGCGAAGCGCCTCGAAAAACGGAAAACCCTTTCGTCTAGCGGGTTTTTCGTCTTGCGAGGCATTCCTCTTGCGGGGCACCACTGTATGCCGAATTGGCAAATCTAACTGAAAATTAGAGACCAAGAAGAGGCAGGTTTTGAGGAGGACTGGAAACTTTTTGTAGAATATTTAAAGAGTCATTGTAAACATGTAAAAACACAAGTAGGGTTTGAACAGTGGTAAAGTATATATTTCGTAATAAACACAAAGTACAGGGCATAGAATATGCCCTAATATGCAGCAATATTAGAAATTATGGGAAAACCGTAGAGGTGAAGTCAAATGGTAATTGAATATTAATTGCAAGTATGTGTTTGGTGTTAAATTTGTGATTTTTTGAAATTTATAAATAAAATTCAAAAGAAGAGGAAGAAGAGAGATCCCAGCCAGCATGGTTAGAGTTTTGTTCATTTAATGTCTGTTAAAATATCCTACATTGAACATCATTATATTGCATAGATATTCCACTAGATGGCAGCTAAGCTCTTCTGAATAATATCCCCCTTCCCCAGAAAAGTTTTTTTAAAAATCAAGTTTTTTGTGGTGGAAAAAACCCTCCCTTTTCTACTCGCTGGTTCCTTTATCCCAGTGGCTGTTACGACATTAATTATTTCCCAGATCTCAGACAGTTTCAATGCCTGCTTTCCCTACTTTAGCAATTATAGTACCTTGTGGGCTGGTTGTACCAGTGGCGTAGCGTGGGTTGTCAGCACCCAGGGCAAGGCAAGTAATTTGCGCCCCCTAACCCGTGGATTTGCGCCCCCTAACCCTAACCCCCAGATGTTGTGCCCGGTGCGGCCGGCCCCCCCTGCACCCCCCACGCTACGCCACTGGGTTGTACCAATGACTGTTCCAGCACGATGCCACAGGTTACAGGTCCATTAATCTGGCACCTTGTACCAATGGGACAGTGTAAGGATATCAGGCTGCTGATGACCTAAAAGCTGCAGTGTTTCCTTGCACATGGCCACAATCAACAGGAGAGATGTTTGGATTGCAGGCAGAAAGCTTGGTCCAGGTAAGCATCCCCTCCAAATGTCCCGCTTTTCCAGGGACAGCCCCAGAATTACGAAAGCCATCCTGATTTCTGATTTGATCTTGGTATGTCCCTATTTCCCCTGCCAATGCCGAGCTCAGGGAGGAGGAAGAGCAGGTGCTTGTTCTGAGCATCAGTGGTGGTTGCGAGAGAGCATCCCATGGCCTCTGCTGCCGGCCTCCTCCCTGCGTAGCTCGTAGCAGCTGGAGAGCAAGCAAGGAGGAAGAGAGGCTGTGGCCACCAAAGTCCAGCCCTGCGTGTCACACTGGCTCTGAGTGCAGAGCCACCCTGGGCGGAAAGAAAGGGGGAGCAGAAAGGGAGAACCCTGCTTTGTGCAGCCACATCCAATCTTGCCGCTTTCTAAAATTTATATATTGGTGTGTGTTTTGCTTTTTGTAAATCTAGTAAAGAAAATAAAAATAAAAAGTAGTTTTCTCTAACCCTCACCCGCTAACCCTTTTCACCTACTCCTCCCACCCTCTCCACGAGCAGCTGCCACTCTCTAATTTGTTTGTTTTTTAAAAGTAAAATAAGATGCCCAAAGGTTTACTGCTTTGCTGTCAGTCTCCTGGGGTGCCAATCATACGGAAGCAATTAGTCAAAACTTCATTAAGAAAGGAAAGAGGGAAAAACATTAAGGTGATTGTAGCACTCAAGTGATGCATAAGCTGGAACCATAATTCACCAACACTTAATGGCGGTTCCCCTGCAGATGTTCTTTTTATACAGAAATATCAGCTTACCACTTAGAAAAATTAGCCCACTGAAGGCTATCACGCTTGGGGCACACTCTGTGGGACATTATAGGTTGGCTGAGCAACAAAGGGATGGCAAGCAGAGATGGAAATGGCTTCATATGGTTGTAAGGAATTGGATTTTGTTACTTGCCGATCTGTGACTTCCTTGCATTTCAAAACTGCAAGTGAAATACTGAAATACATCACAGTGGTCCCCTTGCATGCTGGGTACTTGAAGACCTCTGCTTAACCCTTTGTCACTCATCGTTCGCTATTGGGGATTTGTCACAGCTTCAACAACAATGCTAAATGCTGTCACTAATACTCAAAAGTGTCCATCCACCAACAAAATAAAAAGGGAAATACACAAGTGTGCATATTAATGCTTCTTTACCAATTAAAAGACATCAATGGCACTTAAAACAACTTAATTTGGGTTGGATTGTCCCACTGCTGAAAAGCAGACAGATCCTGACAACAGGCAATCACTGGACGAATGTTTTTAACAGCTTTTAATTTTCTTAAAAATGTATTTGTATTGATGTGTTTGTTTTGCTGGGCTCCTTTGGGAGGAATGCCAGGACAATAATTGAATAAACAATAGTAATATTGTACTGAAAACTCAAAGAGCCTCCATCATACTTTTGGAAATACATGTTCTCCAGATTCAAGCATGCTTTTCCCTTCGGGAAACCCAACATGTTGTAACCTCTAAGATTCAAAATCAACCTTCAGCATGGGAGTTTATGAGAGGACTGCAAGCTGAAAAAAGATCAAACCTTTCTCTTTTAATGCCTTTCATTTATGAGGCACAGGGCTCCTTTGTTCCTGCAGTTCATGACTTTTCCTGTGCAAGAGCTTAGATCTTGTCTTCCAAATCTCTTTGAAGAACAATAAAGCACAATATATATTTATAATGCACATGGATACATATATCTTGGGGGGGGGGGAATGTAATGTTATCTGGAGCTGGCCTCACAATAAAAGGAAAAGCAAGGAGACCTGGTATCTGAAGGGCTGACCACAAAGGCTTGTAACGGAGACATCACTGAACAGAGGTCGACTGATGAGTTGGCACATACCATTCTAAGTTCACTTTGAAGATGAAGGGGGAGGAAAGGCGATTGAATATGGACAGCTTAGGGGCAAGAAAAGCAGCCAAAAAATTGAAGGTCGCTTGGCCTCTTAACCTTTGCTGAAGCAACTAGGTGGGCTTCGAGTGCAAGGAAAACTCATCAAGCGACGTATTTCCCATGCTTTTATGTCATGGTATTGAGAGGTCAGGTAAGTGCCGCTGCCACCACCCCATGCCATCTGCTACTGGGTTTACAATTTACTGGTCTTCTGCTTGTTTTAAGCCTAGCATATGCTTTGAGAAGATGCTATAATCCACAATAGTTTTCAACAAGAGTTGCTTCCATTTAGTCTTTTTTAAAATGGTTCTTTTCTTCTTCTTCTTTTGCCAGGGTAGAAATAACATCCCCTATGTTTTCCTTGGGGATAGCCTGCTTCAGTTCCCCCATCCAGTTCTCCTGACCAGTGCTTATCATTGTTAATAACCATTTTGCCGGTTGGATCAACTGAGTTCTCCGAACAGAATGCTTGGGTTATTTTAAATTGTGTTGCTTTAATAGCTAGGTTCATTCAGAACGGCGTCCCCTGGTGGACTGAAGCCCTGGCTTTCTTGTATTTTTCTGTGTGGTTTTACACAAACGTAGGCCGCTACATGAAATCTTTCTCTTCAATTCCGCCTGAAAGCGTTCTGCGTGTATTTAAACCCAGATGGCCTTTTTCCTGTCAAAAGTATTAACTGTCAGAGCAGTAAATGCAGCTGCTACATTAGGTTTTGGATTCTCTGCACTTAGAGATGGAACCTTTAACCCTCTGGAACTAGGAGGAAAACATTTAAACAAAATACTTAAGTTGACTCAGGATTATCCTTTTTTGTAGTGGAAATGCTGTCTTGTTCCCACCATCATCATCATTGGATTGTATTCAGCATTCTCTGTCCGCTAGCAAGGGATCTCATGCTTGGGGGAGTTTTAATGATGAGCAACACAGAAAACCAATGCAACAGTTGCACTAGTAGTTGAAACTCACAAACAAAGTTACCAGCAATTTGCTTATGCGTTCCCTTGCACAACTACCGTACTGGCCTGAATATAAGCCACACCCAAGTATAAGCCACACCTTTAAAATTCAAGGGAGGGGAGGGAGAAAAAAAGGCAATACCCAAATATAAGCCGCTCCCTTAAAACACCCGTTCCGTTTTACTGTTTCAGCAGCAATATCGTAAAAGCCAATTTTTGTAAGGTTGCAAATTTAAGCCACACTTTAACTTTTCACGGTCGGAATTTGGAGAAAGAGTGAAGCTTATATTCTGGCCAATACGATATATTCCGCTGGTGCAAAATATTTCAGCAGTGGAACAAATATACCACTTAGTGAATTTAACTCAATGCTACATTGTGTCTAGGGCAGCTGTCTACCAGCTCCATCTAGTATGCTGGCTGAGACCCTACCTGCCCGCAGACCGTCTCGCCAGAGTGGTGCATGCTCTAGTTATCTCCCGCTTAGACTACTGCAATGCTCTCTATGTGGGGCTACCTTTGAAGGTGACTTGGAAACTTCAACTAATCCAGAATGCGGCAGCTAGACAGGTGACTGGGAGTGGCCGCCAGAACCATTTAACACCAGCCCTAAAGGATCTGCACTGGCTCCCATTACGTTTTCAAGCACAATTCAAAGTGTTGGTGCAGACCTTTAAAGCCCCAAATGGCCTCGGCCCAGTATACCTGAAGAAGCGTCTCCACCCCCATCACTGAGGTCCTCCTCCAAGGGTCTTCCGCTGGTTCCCTCGCTGCAAGAAGTTACAGGGAACCAGGCAGAAGGACTTCTCGGTAGTGGTACCTTCCCTGTGGAACGCCCTCCCTTCAGATGCCAAGGAGATAAATGACTACATAACTTTTAGAAGACATCTGAAGGCAGGCCTGTATCAGGAAGTTTTTAACATTTGACATTTTACTATGTTTTATAAATGCTGTAAGCCATCCAAAGTGGCTGGGGAAACCCAGCCAGATGGACAGGGTATAAATACTACTATTATTATTATTATTATTATTATTATTATTATTATTATTATTACATTGGAGGCCAATATCATTGTCATCATCGTCTAAAATAAAGTAAGCTTACAAAATTGTTCTTCCTCTTCCAAGCAAGCTTACAAAATCACCCATATAAGAACTCTCCACAAACTTTCCACCATTAGTTATTAAATATATTGCATGCTGTCAAATATATCAGAAATTGAACGCCAACTCAAGTCACTGAATATATCAGATACTAAACACCATTGCATGTCAACAGACAATGATGGTCAAATCTTGAATGTTGTTGCCTGGTTAGTTTCAAATACTGTCCAATACCCAATACCTGTTGCATGTCAAGCACTGCCAAATAGCCAATATTTAAATTAAATATAACTGAATATCAAATGCAGATCCTGTATATTCAAGTTATTCATAAACTTGTGTGTATTGATTTGACATCAATATTCACTGTGTTTTTGGAGGAAAGAACTTTCTTTCTACTGTAGCCTTGTGAGTGGTGACCAGTTTCCTTAAAATCCTATTGTATAGGCACCTTTAAAAGACATCTCCAATCCTTATATGCTCAGGCCAGTATCTCTTCCCACCCTGCCATGCTGGACTCTTTCTTTTTAATGAACCACAGATGATTCAATAGAACCAGTGCAGTTGACCCACTGTGGCCCTCTAGATATTGCTGGACTACAACACCCATCATCCTTGTCTATTGATTATGCTGGCTGGGGATGAGGAGAGCTGAACAATAACTTCTGGAAAGCCAACCCTACAGAAAGAGGAAACGGCAGTAGACTTAGGCAGGGAAAACATTTGCTACAATGGCCCCCTGGATCCAGTTGGTTTCATCAATAAACTTACTCCCATCAGTGAAATATTTTAATGACTACTCAGCACTCATTGCACTTTGGAAGTTGTTATGTTGAATGAGAGTCAAGAAACCACATGAATATCCCTCTGGAGAGCTTGTGTGTCGGGAGCATGGGCCAAATTAGGTGTGATGCCACCACTGCACTGTGTGAATTGCTTTCAAAAGTGAAGGGGTGGGGAATCTGGATCAGAACCACAAGCCTGCCTATCTCCCACCACTTTGACTGCAATTAACTTTTTTTTTTTTAAGTGTTGATTGCATGAATGGCATTGCATTTTATTTTGAGAAACATGTTTTCAAACACCTCTTTTGTCACATTCACACTAGTAGGTGTAAACTTCAAATAAAAAACGATTAGGTGTATAGCTTTAAAGCACATGCACTCTAGGAAGAAGCCCTTGGCAGCCTAGGGTGGTGATGAACAATGCATAAATGACAGCGGGGAATGGGTGCTCATTTGAGCAATCAAACACTGGTGTTTCATCAAACACCAGTGCCAGCTGGTGCCCATTGTTTGTGCATGGTGAGAGGCAAAGACAACTAATTCTAGTTTTATCCCCATCCTCCTTTCTGCTGAAGTCTACAAGGGCAACACTCACAATAAGAACGGGGAAGCTGATAGGCAGTGTCAGCCCCTGGGTTGGTTGTAAGAACAAAACCAGGAAAGTGGGAGCTGCCTGAGGTCGTTGGGCCAATGCCCCGTTTGCCCTAATGGAGCAGCCTCTACTGTCAACCACTCAAATGCTTCTCTGTTGAATACTCTCCTGTTGAATATTCATGCACCTGTTACCATAGCCGCCTCCTCTGACCAGGTGCATCCATCATCACTGCTTCCTCACTACCTTGTCCCTGCCTTCTGCTGCTTCCAACTGCATCATTACTGATTCATTGAGAGGAAAGAGGCCATAGAGGGTGCTGGGAGTGTCAGATTCACATTAGGGATTCTGCTGGGGACTGGGAATGCCCACCTGCAATTCAGTATGTTACTTTCACTGATGAATGCTTTTTAATGCACATTTTGCCCTAATATACACACTTTCGTCTGTCTGTTTTGGTTAGAGAGAACTGCAGATTTCAAAGGGTGGCTGGGTTTCAGTTCCCATATCGTTTCCACAGTTCCCATATAGTTTCCACCCTGCTGCCTTCGTTGCCTCTGCCATCAATGCCAAGTTATGTTTTTTGGAGCAGAGAGAGATGGTGGATGAGGGGTGCAAGCATAATTAAAGTGGTTGGGGGCAGGGGCAGAGGAAGGGGTGTGTGGTGGGGACGGTCAGCCCCAGGTGTCACCACTGTGGGGGGGGTGACAAAATGCCGGGTGGCACTCACCGGGGGGCATGCAGCGTGCCCGAGCCACGTGTCTCTCCTGGGAGTGACATGGTGGCTTGGGACCTTCAGGCTCTGCACTGCCCTAAACGGTTTGCCCACCGCCTCCACCTCAGCTGTAGGGCAGCTGAGTGGAAGGAGGCAGGCAGATTCTTCAGAGGCCCCATGGGCAGGGGCAGGGCACATGCGCCGCCCCAGGCACCCGATCAGCTTGCTCCGTCGCTGGTTGGGGGGGCAAGCATGGGGAAATGGCGGAGGTTATGCTGGGTGAAGATGGGAGCAATCAGCTTGATGTGGCCATCACCATTCCACTCACCAGAAATTTAAACACATACATAGGTGATTACATCACTTTCTCAAATTCTCCTAAGTACCAGCAAAACTATATCCTCCAGATGGAATTCCTCCGGCATGAGTATTTCAACAGACGTCATGAAGCCATGACTCTGCAGCTCATGACTTCTCAGTTGGTAAGGATGGGGGAGAAATTTGGTTTAGTTCCCATTTTAATGTGAACCTATCTCATTTGCAGATGGGACGCAGGTGGCGCTGTGGGTTAAACCACAGAGCCTAGGACTTGCCAATCAGAAGGTTGGCGGTTTGAATCCCCGTGACGGGGTGAGCTCCCATTGCTCTGTCCCAGCTCCTGCCAACCTAGCAGTTCAAAGGCACATCAAAGTGCAAGTAGATAAATAGGTACCGCTCCGGCGGGAAGGTAAACGGCGTTTCCGTGCGCTGCTCTGGTTCGCCAGAAGTGGCTTAGTCATGCTGGTCACATGACCCGGAAGCTGTATGCTGGCTCCCTCGGCCAATAAAGCGAGATGAGCGCCACAACCCCAGAGTCAGCCACAACTGGACCTAATGGTCAGGGGTCCCTTTACCTTTACCTTTATCTCATTTGCACTTCTGGAAACTCAGTGCTTTTTTCAGGGGGTACTCAAGGGTACACAGTACCAGCACCTCTTTTTTGTTGTTAAAAAGTGTGGCACTTAACAACTTCATGGTGAGTACTGGCACCTATTTTTCTAGAAAAGAAGCACTGCAGAAACTATATGGGAACTGAAACCCAGCCACCCTCTGAAATCTGCATTTCTCTCTAACCAAAACAGACAGACGAAAGTGTGTATATTAAGGGGAAGTGTGCATTAAAACGTATTCATCAGTGAAAATAACATACTAAATTGCATTATATTAGGGTGAAGGTTCTTACAAAACAGCCCTGGGAAAACCGCATATAAAATGTGTATATTAGAATATATATGCATTAAAATGCTGGTGAGAATTCATGAGGACTCTTTAATGAAATGCAAATTGTTGGGGATAGGTGGCAAAAACTTAAGTCTGGGAAAATAAGAGTGAGAAATCATGTATAACCACAGCTTCTGTTTACTCACTGCTGCCATTTGGTGGCATAATAGTATAACTGCAGCCTCTTGCCAACAGGTTTAGAGCAACCGATGAAATGTTACATCTCAAAATAGCACAGGAAAATACCTGGTTCCACAAATCGCCTGTATTTCAGCTGAAAGCTTCTTTTGCACAGGTGCATTTGATACGTACAAGCCACGTGACACATGCCAGATGTTCTTGTTTTTGTTTTGATTATGTATTGTGCAGTTTTATATCATGATTTTATCCTGTGAACTGGGGATGCGGGTGGTGCTGTGGGTTAAACCACAGAGCCTAGGACTTGCCAATAAGAAGGTCGGCGGTTCGAATCCCCACGATGGGGTGAGCTCCCATTGCTCGGTCCCTGTTCCTGCCAACCTAGCAGTTCGAAAGCACATCAAAGTGCAAGTAGATAAATAGGTACCGCTCTGGCGGGAAGGTAAACAGCGTTTCCGTGCACTGCTCTGGTTCACCAGAAGCGGCTTAGTCATGCTGGCCACATGACCCGGAAGCTGCACGCTGGCTCCCTCGGCCAATAAAGCAAGATGAGCGCCGCAACCCCAGAGTCAGCCACGACTGGACCTAATGGTCAGGGATCCCTTTACCTTTTATCCTGTGAACTGCCCTGAGACCTGTTGTATAGGATGGTATACAATTTTTTAATAATAATAATAAGGAATAAGTGATTCTAAGGTGTTCATTGTCCTCGTATATCAAAACCATGCCCCCCTTTGCCAAATCCACAGCCTGCATGTTTGTGACTCATAATATTTAAGCTTCTGCAACCTTGTGCACTGCATCTCTTTGTGGGCTGCTCTCTTTGGCCCTCAGAAACTGTTGTAAGTCTGAGAGCAATGGAGAGGATTCTGAGGGTTGAAGGTCAGAGAGAGAGACTGAAGGAATGAGAGGAGGTAAAAAGGAGCCACCTGTGGAGAAGAGAGTAGCAGCTGCCCAAGACACCCAACACTTACACCCCAAGGGGTATGCAGAGTGACTCTGAATGTTCACCTTAGCCTAACTCCATCCAACCCTCCTCTTTTTATTTATGTAGCACCATCTCTGTGTAGGGCATTTTGCAAAGAGAAGTTATGAGAGGCCAGCAACATATCATGAGACAGCAGAGGAAGGGAGAAATGAAAGCAGCATGTGGTAGGCAGGGGAAGAATTTGCAGTCAATCCAACTGCACACGCTTTGCCTTCACTATGGTGATGGGGGTAGCCTGTGACCCTTGTCCAAGTGTTGGTCCAACCACAGCTGCCATCACCATCACCCATGCTGGAAGTCAGAGACCCATCACATCTTGAGGGCTACTGACTGCCCAGCCCTGGACCTACGTTATAGGGGCTCGGAGGGTGAGGGAAGAGAAGATCCAGGGGGAACAGAAGGGAAGGAGCCAACACCTAGGGGCCAAGGGGGCTTCGGCTCCCCAATAAAATATTTAAAGGAGCTGGACCACCCTCTCCAAGTTGATGGGCACTGCCATTCAAGTGGAGTGCTTGCACAATGCCATGTGATCGACTATGCAGGGGCTTATCTGGGCCCCCGCAATATTTTATTCAAGTTGGCACCTCTGGGAAGTAGAAAATAGGCAGGGGTGAGGAATAGGAGTGAGAATAGGAGGGGGGCCATTCTCTCCTGCCACACCCTTTGAGAGCTGCTGTTCAGGGGAGTTTTTAATGACTGATGTTTTAATGTATTTTTAATCTTTTGTTGGAAGCCGCCCAGAGTTATTATTATTATTATTATTATTCGTTTCAGGTGCATGGAATACAGTATTTTGAGACAAACCGGGCAAGTACCAAAGGGATGGGCTTCACTTTTGAATCGGGATGGAACCAGACTGCAGGTGCTTAAAATAGAAATGGGGCGGGTCTCATTGGGCACTCTAATGAGGGGGCGGGCTAATGAGCCTAATTAGCCTTAGGGTTTGTTTTTAATTACGACCCGGCGCTGCTGCTGCTGCTTATGTGCCACAAGTCTCTGTACCAAGCAGAAGTAATAGGTGCCTCTTGTGATCTCTCGGCTGACGCTAATTAGCCGGGTAGGCCGCAGCTGCAATTACTACAAACCTTGAATCAGCTCGGAAGAACGGAGGCACCTAATTAGCCCTGAATCAGATCTCCCTCCGTGGTGGAGGAGCAGCTTTTCTCCATCTCTCTCTCTCTCTCTCTCTCTCTGACGTCTCGCGGCGTCGCTTTGCTGGTCCAGAGACTACAACTCCCACAAGGCCCCGCAGCGATCGGCGGCCCTTCCCATGCTCCTTTTCGGCCAATGGAGCGCCGGGCGGCCTTGTTGCCAAGGTTGGATGCCGGAAGTGAATCCGGCCGGGCCGGCGCGGTGCAACTGCCCTGGGTAGCCATGGCAACCGCAGAGTCGCGCGGCTGGTTGCCTGGGCCCGGCGTTCGCGCTGAGGCCCCGCACCGGAGCGGGGTGAGGAGGGGGGCCGGCGGGCGGGCGGGCGGGCGGAGGGCGCTTCGTGGGGCGGGGAAGGCGCTGCAGGGCCGCTCTCGGAGGCGGCTCCTCTCCGTTCGCGGCGCGGGCGAAGGAGCTCGCCTCTGCCTGCTTTTCGTTCCTGGGCAGCCCGGCCATGAGGGCCCCCAAGCAGGCAGCGAGGAGGAGGAGGATGAGGGGGGGCAGGCGGGGGCGGCCCCGGTGCCTTGCTAAGGCGGGAAGCAGGGCCGCTCCCTGACTCGTGGGCTCGGTGGGAGGGTGGCCCGCTTGCCCGCCTCCCTTGCGCTGGCAGACGGTGTCCTCCTTCCTTCCCGGCTGGTGCCTTGCAGGTGTAAGCAGACTCCGCTCCGGGGATGGCCATGGCTGGGCCTGCAATACGGATCGGCGACCAGCTCATTCTGGAAGAGGACTACGATGAAACCTACATCCCCAGCGAGCAAGGTGAGCGCCAGCAGTCTTCCCCTCCTGGAGAGGGCCCTGTGGCTCCAGACAGGAGCAGGATGACGCACCTGCAGGTGGTGATGGAGGAGGGTGGGCCTAGGTAGCTCCTGAGGACAGCTGTCAGCCTGGCCGGCCTGATGCTTCTTTTCTCTTCTGCAGAAATCAATGAGTTTGCTCGAGTGATTGGGATCGACCCAGAGGTCGAGCCAGAGCTGATGTGGCTGGCCCGAGAAGGCATTGTGGCCCCTTTGCCCGCTGAATGGAAACCTTGGTAAGGCAGAGATGCCCTTTGAGCCATCCATCCTTATGCTGCTCTCTCCCCACCCCCCGCTGCTGCATCTTGGCTGGCTCATCTCACACTCCACAGAGCCTGCTAAAGCAGGTGTGATTTGATCCAAGCTAATGTTAGGCTTGGAATAGTGAGGAGCAATATTTATTTCAGCAGTGGAATTAAGGCCCAGCCTGTATATGTTGCAGAATGAGGTGGCAGAACATGGGAGGAGGGTGTCATTTTTGTTCACGTTCATCTGTATCTCTGTGGCATAAAGACCCCCAAAGCCCACAATCTGTGAGTGTAAAAAAATAGTGTATGTACAAATAGTGTATGTGTACAACAGAGCAAGGTTAAAACTTAGCCTGTTTCCTTCCTTTGGTAGGTCTTTTTTTTATATATCAGTGAGACTTTATGTGAGGGGACAATCTGAAAAACAACAATCACCCCTCCCTGCTGTTTGAAGTACAGAGTACCATTCTGTTTAGTTGCTCTGCTTTGTGTACACCTGATTTCACTCATAGACTACACACAGGCTAACTTTGAATCAAAGCTGAGTATCTACAGTTGTGATATGTTTCTATAATGTGCATTTGGGTGGTGGCTCAGGTACGTGTTGGGAAGGGATGATGCTCAAATTTCTCCAGTATGGGCTGTACTGATTACCCTAAGCCATGAGCACCCTTTAAAACAAATCTGTTTTCTGGCTACATTTCTAGAGCATAATCCTTCCAAACACTGTACTAGCTGCTTTATACCTTCCTGATAACTGTGGGGGAAAGTGTAATCACATCACATACTCTTCCTTGGGAAGAATTACCATTACACTGGGAGGCTCAAAGGCAACTGTTCACATCTAGCTTTTCTTGCCATTTCGCTTGCCTCTCACATAGGAAGGGCCGCTTCCAAGCTATTAGTGGGTTTGGGGGGCCTTGGCAGTCCCTTCAGATTAGGAAGGCAAGGATATTCTTGAGCCTGTGTAGGTATGCGTGCACACGCATGTATGCATGTATATGCAGCTGCTTAGATTCCATGTCCATCTTCAGCCAAGATATCACAGGGGACATCTATTACTTCAACTTTGCCAATGGTCAGTCAACGTGGGAACATCCATGTGATGAGCGCTACCGACAGCTTGTGATCCAGGAGAGGGAGAAGCTCCTGGATCAGGGAGGTCTCAAGAAGAAAGAGAAGAAGAAGAAAAAGGAGAAGAAAGAGAAGAAAGAGAAAAAAGAGAAAGACCTGCTGAAACATCCAGTTGTGAGTACCTTAGTTGGATACAGGGCCGGATGGAACTGGGTGTTAGAGGAAATGCAGACTTCTTGCATGTTTCCTGCTGTTCCTGCTTCTCTCCCATCCCTGTATCTTTTCTCTGTAATTGGTGCCTGTCCAAGTTAAAAGAGGGCCACCTTATTTCAGCACAAGAAGAGGGATTTAGTCTTTAAGTGTCATTATTATTAATTTTATTCCACTCTTCCTTAAAGGAGCTCAGGATGGTGTAGACACAACTTCTGCCTCCCCTTTACCCTCACTGCAACCCCACATGGTAGATTAGGCTGAGATAAATTAACTGTCCCAAGGTCACACAGTGAACTTCTTGGCTGAATGAGGATTTGAACCCAGGTACTAGTTGCCTGGACTATTGCAGTGCAGAGTGTGGCTTGTGAATTTGGCTAGAGAGTAGACTTTACCTGTTGCAATCACGCACAGCAAGTTACTTCTAAAGTAAGAAAATAACAAAGCTGTGTCTTATAGGAGGTACATAACTTAGATCAAAATGCTTCTTGTTCTAAGCTAACTATCTAATCTAGAGAAGGCAAAGGTAGCTATGCTTGCTCCTTTGTTTTCAGAGGACATTTCCAAGATGACCTCTCATCTTGAGGTTGTGAGAAAGAGATGGAAGTTGGGAGGAGGATGCAGCCTAAGACATATCAGTCTAAACTGATAGAGAGGTCAGCATAGAGATCAAAGGTACAGGGATAGTTTGGGAATCTGGAGGTCTTTTAATCTATCTGTTTTAGCCCTATGCAACCCCCTCTCTGCAAGCTGAGTTTCATCTAGACTTCTGGCACTAGTTCAGCACAGGAGGTGTGGGTCAGTAGTCAAGGCCAGCTGCAAGGCAGCTGCTAAGGTAGCACTGTCACCCACCCTAATCAAAACATGGCTTGTTTTGTCTGCATCTTTTCAAACATAGCTGAGCAAATAAATTGTTTTTGAGCTCAGGGCTCAACAGGGCACCTTTTTCTTAAGTTTCTGTCCTTGTGCAGCTCAGTGAATATGGCTATTAGGATCCTATCCATATTTTTGTGTGTTTTCTGCCAGACATTCAGGGGTTAAGTCACATTTGACTACAGCATGTTTTCTCCCATAATCCACACTGTAGCAGTTGCATGTGGTGATCTCCTCCACCCCATCCTGCTTGGCCATTGCAGCTGATTGGGGAGTCCAGGTGGGAAACAACTAGGCTGTCAGTAAGAACAGCTGGTTTATGTGAAGATCTCTGAAGACCAGCCACATTTGGGGCAGCAGAAATGCAGGGGGAGGATATGCAGGCAGAGTCATATTATTGGGAATTCTGCCATGGGTATTCCTACATGTAACTTGTCTTCCTTGGGAGACTCTGTCCTAGGGAGAAAGACCGGCACCTGTACAAATTATACCAATCTGTAAGTCTGCTTAATGGCCTTTATCTGCTTAGGAGACGCAGTCAGAGCCGGGGATTCTTCCTTCAACATCCTTTTATAGAGTGTCATCCCCTGTCCTGTCATCAGGCCACGCAAGTCCTGAGCTGGAGCAGCAGGGCAGCTTCATGACAAGGAATGAACTCTTCCTGAAGAACCGCAAAGGAAAGGCTTCAGGGATGTCTCCTGATCCAAGTGACCCACCCCGGCTGCACTCGGGTCCTGTCCCTAGTAAGCTGCAACCTATTCTGCCAGCCAAGTCAACCCCACGGACTCGCCAGATCCTGGCAGACGTGGAGAAGATTCTTGGAAGAGCTTCATCTTCTAGCAAACCAGATCAGTCATGCCAAGATGTGACAGCAGAAATCAGAAGTACAGCTGCTTGTGTTTTTTCAGATTCAGAACCTGATTTAGATGGCTCCAAGATTGCTGTGCCACTTTTCCAAGCACTGAAGGAACCCACTGATGATGGGACTGTGCTGGCCCTGGAGACACCGAAGGTGAGAACCCTGTTCTTCGAGGGTGAAAATCTAGGCAAGGACCAAGAGAATAGTTACATGGAGGAAGGTTGCCTCTGCCAGTCACCTGATTCTTCACCCGGAGAGCGGGTGATGGGGCCTTTCAGCTGCATAGGACGGGACAGAGGATTCTTGCATACAATTGAAAGGGAAATTCAGCGGTTTCCTCCTGCTGCTGTTTCCCTTGTGTTGGCTGGTGAGACATACGAGCCCAACATCATGGAAGAAGGTGACATCCATTCTTTGCAGAACGACCCGAGGCCTTTCTCTAAAGTGAAGGAGAGCAGAAAGGGAAGGAAATTCCAAGAGCAGTGCCATGCCACAGAGCTCAGCATGAGTGGAAGAGGGGGCACCCAGCAGCAGACTTCTGCCTGTGGGCTGGGAGTAGGGACTGGAACAGGTGGGGAAGCTAGTCCTCTGTTGGCTGCTGCAGGTTTGTCAGTTCAGCTCAGGGGTGAAAGGAGACATGGTGAGCGGCTGCACTCTGGTGGTGGTGGCAGCGGTGGCGGCAGCGTGACAAGCAGCTTGGCCGACCATCTTGATTCTGAGATCTTGGGAGAAGTTGACAACTTCTCCTGGGACCTACAGAGCACTCATGGATCTGACCGCCCCATGGGCCTTCTGGCTGTTGCCAAAAGAACTTTCCTGGAAGCTTCCCATACCCAACCACAGAGCATCCCTAATGACCGTTCAGAAAGCGAGTGCTACACAGAGGATCAGAAGTTTTATCGGCATATGGTCCATATGGTGAAGAGGTCCAGAGGAGCAGAGCTGGCTGTACCTGAACCACTCAAGCAACAGCAAAGTGGCTCTGAAGAGTTTGTCACTGGCCTGAACATGGAGCTTTACGTTCCTCAGGAAGGGGCTGCGGAAGTGGAGATGAGGCCTAGGCCAGGAGCTGCAGTCTTTAAGGCAGGGGTACTCCAGAGTCCAGTCGAGGGTCAGGTGTTCTTCATTCAAAATAGGCAGGCAGAAGGAGAGCAAGTGCAGAGCAGAACACTGGCAAAGAAAGACAGCTGGCCTGAGCTTACACCAGGAGGAGATGGAGGTGAAGAGGTAGGCAGTTTAGATTATACGTGTTTATTTTATAGTATCTCTGCTCTTCTGCGGAGCTGAGGATGCTGCATATGGAGCCCCCACTCCCTTTAGTCCTTCCATCATCACTGCAAGGTTGTTAGGCTGAGACAGAGTGATCAGAAGTAATCCAGTAGGTTTTGTGGCTGAGTGGAGATCTAGATCCTGGTCTCTCTAAAGGCCGCTGCAAGGTCTTTCCCTGGTATTGACCCAATACTGACACTCGATGGTTGCTCATCTTGCCAGTCCTTGGGAGACTGTGGATAAAGAGATAAACCTATCCTGCTTATAAATGAATAATAACTGAAATAGTTGAGTAAATTAATATTCGTTTATATTATCCTGCTGTTCCTCTCATAGGAGCCCAGGGAGACAGTTTATTTAGGCAGTTTTCAACAACATAATTTCACTAAATTGTCAAGGAGGGAGTCACTCCTCTCCTCCCCCTGCACTATTCCCAAAGCTGCTGTGAAGTGTTGTGGGAAACCCCCAAAACAGCTTTGGGGAAGAGCAGAGGGGAGAGAGCCTGCAAAGGTTCCAAAGCTGCCTTCAAGGAGAAATCATTTTGCTGCCAGAACATTCTCATTAGTGCTACTGCATTGAGTACAATCCTTAATAATAGTCTCATATAAAATCTGATGGGAAGTTTAGGATGGGTGAAGGAATGGTTAATGGTTATTGTGTGACAGTTGTTGAGTAGAATTGCAAGGAATCTGCTTACCCAGATCTCCTCTGGTGTCTTAAGGTTGCACCTTTCCCCATCCTTGGGTTTCCCACATAATTCCTAGTCATTGCATCTGAGGAGCACCTGAAAATAATCTTGTGGCTACCCAGTTGCATTCATGCACCACAAGGCCAGTGTGTTATCTAACTAGTGTGTTTATTTGAACACCTCTGGGGGAGCCAACCTGTACTGGTGAAGACAGGCCCTTTTTGTAGTGGGACTTCCTCCAGTCGAGTCCCATTGGAGCATATAGGCAGAAAGAAGTCATGTGCCTATAGTTTCCCATCACATGCATGGCATCGGTAGGCAGCACAGGCTGGTCTGCAGCTTTCTCCCCTCACATAGTTGATTGGTGGACTTTATGCATCTTGCTCAGAGGTTTGTTTGGTTTTTTGTCGCTCTCACAGTGCTGTGATGTAAATTTGATTTACTGTTGTTGTGGTTTGATTTTTTTCAGATTATTCTGCCTTGTTTTGTGTCATGTATTTTAACGCTGCACTCTACTCTGGGATTGACCATAATACAGGATGAATTATAAATCTCAATAAAAAAAAGTTCCTGTGTTTTTAGTTGTCTGCCTGGTATAAACTTACAGAATAAATAAGTGGAAGGGTTAGTTGTTTCAGTTCTTTCAGAAGTGAACTGAATATCTTGTGGTGGCCAAGGGTGCCATCTTCTGCAGGTGGCATAGCTAGTGGCTCTGGTGGTTGATGTAGCCTTCTAAGGTATCTGTAGCATTTGCCAACTGCTGATTCCTCTAAGCTTGTAGACAATCCCTTTACATGCTGCAAATAAATAGATGCTGCACAGTCTGGCTGTGTTGCTTGGGCATGTCGTTTTAATGTGGAAATGGAGATAGATGCCTCCCTGTTGCATTGCTTATTAGTTCCTGAAAGAGCATTTGGCATTTGAGTGAATCAACCTGATTTGACCATTGGGTTTCATTCTCATCTTATTTCAAGGGACAACTGTACTGCAGTTTTTTCAGACAGGTGTAGTTTTTTGTTTTGTTTTTGTTTTGTTTTTTAGACCTTAACACAGAACCTGGGTCTCCAGTTGTTGTCGGACTGCAGCTCCCATCATCCATGGTCACTGGTCCTGCTAGCCAGGGATGATGGGAATTGTAGTCCAACAACAGCTGGAGACCCAGGTTTGAGAAACACTGCTAATGCAATCCACACACTTGTGTGCTTGCGTTGTTGTCCCCTCTCCAAAATGAGATCAGCTCTTGCTGACACTTCAAACTTCAGTCTGTTGTGATCCAGGAAAGCAGTTCTATTATTGAGGTGGGAGGTAGAGAAAGAGCGCGTAAGAAGCCATGTCAGACTGCTGTTGAACTTCTAGCATAGTCATAGACAGCTTCTGCTTACCTTGTTACTGTGTCTTCCCCCTCCCTGAAATCTTCCAGTCTCCAGGACCTATACTAGCCCCTGTCCAGTCTCCCCTGGGGAGCCTTGCTCCATTACGTGGGTTTGTGGATGCTCCAGTCAGTGCACCCTGCAACTTACACAATACAAATGGGAGAAGTGCCGTGGAACCGAAGGCACCAGCACATACAATGGTAAACAACTAAAATCTGGCTCGTGTGGGTGTGCTTATGAACATGCAAAGTTGTTTGTGTGGCTTTTTGCCTCTTTTGCTTTGCATTATCTACTTAATGTCCTTCTGATGTATGCATGTTTTCGTCTCTTAAAGCTTGGCAGTTGCAAGAAAAGTCTCTTTCAGTCTGTGGACGAAGAAGAGGAAGCATCCTTAAACCAGCTGACCCCTAATGGGGCAGAAAAGGAAGATTGCAGCAATGAGGTAGTAGTGCTTGATAAACAGAGTTGCTCTATGAGATGGGGAGGGAGGGCTGTGCGTATTCCTTTCTTATCTGATAAATGGTGGACACATTGGAACATACAAAGCTGCCTTTATACCAAGTCAGATCATCTATCTCAGTACTGCCCTCACTGATCACTTGCAGCTCTCCAGGGTTTCAAATGGGGCATGTTCTGTACCCCACTGGAAATGCCATTGGGGATTGAACCCGAGTCCTCATGCAAAGAAGATTATCCGCCACTCAGCTATGATGCTTGTCCATTTCAAGTCTCCTGGCTTCCCTGCACAGAAAGAAACACAAGAGTTGGTGCAATGCCTATTTTACTGCATGCTTCTAAGTGGAACGCGCAGCAGGACAGATAGGTCTTTGTATAAGTGGTGATTCTTGCAGTTTTAAATTCTTCGCAGAAGGGCGCAACTCTTGATACAGTAATCAGACTCTGGCTTCATTATGCCCATGTACCTGTAGGCTCACCAGCCTTGAGAAGGGGCCAATTTGCGCATATAAATCCAAATCCACACTCTAGTTCTTCTAGCCCTGGTTCCCCCAAAGATCCCTACACTACATTGCTTGTGGTTAGGGTGAGGGAGCAGATTGGGACCCTCTCTTGTTGCCTTCTTTGTCCCCAGTGTCAGTTCTTCAAGTATGGCTTTGGATGCACAGCTGAACATTTCTCTGCTCCTTGTTGCATGTCCAGAGTCCTCGTGGGACAGGTGGGCTTCTCAAGAACCTGCATATGGATGTTAGTGCCCTTGGTGCCAGCTTTGACAATGAGGTATGTACTTGGGTGGATTTGATTTAAATCAAATTGATTTAAATCACTAGTCAGTAAGACTTGATTTAAATCATTTTTTGTACAGAAAGACTCATTCTTGCTGGTATAATATTAGTATTTACAACGAGATGAAGATTTCATTTTTGGAATAATAAATTTTCAGAGTAGTTTTTACAGTTATATCAGAAATTACTGATTTAGTTATAATATTAGAAATACATTGACAGATAATCATGAAATTATTGTGAGGTTTAATAAGTTAACTGTTTATATTTGGACAACTTTTCTGCTGTACTTTATTGAAAGGAGAAAAATAATTATTTCCTTAATAACAATTTAAATAATTTATTTAACTAAATCAAAAATATTATAGCATATGTATCCATGTTTGTTAGCTGATGTGATTAAATTATTTTTTAAAAAAACGAAAACCTTAGACTGAGTTTTAGCACACATTAAAAACTTAAAACAATTCCTTATTTCCTAATGAATAGCCTTTGGACTATAATGTAACTTAAATAGAAAACTATCTGTAGAGAGATTTTTCCTCCAAATGCATTTTATTTTAAAAATCTGATTTAATAAAAAAATCCGATTTTTTAAATTTTATTTTATTTTAAAAAATATAGATCATTGATTTTTATCCACCCTGCTTTTTGGATAGTTTCCTGGTATTGGGGGCTTAAAGTGCCTGCTTCCCAATAAAAGCCAATCCTCAGATCATCTTTAAAAGAGGAACAGCATTTGGGCTATAGTAAACACATCAGCCCCAAATGCCATGGATGTGATGTTGGATGACCAAGAGAGAAATTCCCTAGAAGAAATCTGGCAGGGTTTGAGGAGCAATTTGACATCTCAGATACTTTCGCTGCTGCATTGGTGGTTTGTGTATTTTTGTGGGTTAAAATATTCAAGGCATTCACCTTAGAATGCTGTGGGTCAGTCACTCCTCACCTTTTTTAGTTTGCTTTCCAGTCAGTCAGAGTGTGCAAAGCTGGTGATGGGTGTGTGTCCCTTTGCTTTTGAAGGTTTCTGAAGGCAGCAATCCAATGAAGGAATGGCAGGTTTCTGACCATTTGGACCCTGAGCCGCATAGCGTTGTGGTGAGTCTGCCATTAACATGGGTAGTAAGAGAGTAGGAAGAAGAAATAGAAACTTCTTTGAAAAAATAAGATGGAGTTCTTGGTGAGCGCATAACTCTTAGGCTGGTCCTTTTAAGGACTCTCCTGGTCTGTTTTTGTGTGGATGAAGTTCCAAGTACCATTGCACCTTGCTTTGTACCCAGTATCAATATAATTGCTGGCTTCAGGTCCAAAGCCCCGGTCTCTTGGCCTAGAAGAGGGTCTGGAATAACTAATGGGGCCACACACTCTCCCACCCCACCCACACCCCAAGTTCGTTAGCCTTGGTTGTCTGGGTAGATGACTTCTACCATCTCCACCCCCAAACTAGGTCTGATCCAGACAGTGAATATCAACAGCACTGCTTGGAGTTGACCGGTCTTCACACCATTTCCCCCCAAGAATGGCACATTCAAGACTGGCTGATAGCTCATCTCAGGCTAAGATATCTAAACCAGATTTCTTCAACAGAAGCCTCACTGCTGCCATCTTCAGAGCAGTCAGAACCACTCCATTCCTTAAGGAGACATTGGTAACCTCCAAGGCCCCTATGCCCCTGTTCTGACATATTTAAGTAGATTAAGATGAGTCACTATCTGCTCCCCCAGTCACAGATCACCCCCCTTACACACCACCATGTTCAAGTCAGAGGATCAGATCTCAAGTCCTGCGCTGTGTATTGGTCCAGTGTTCATTTGAGACAGGGTGTCATGTTTGTCACAGAGGCCTTGGTCGTGAGCTGCTCCAGAGAAGGTAGCCGAAGCCTGAATGTTTGGGACCCCCAGGGCTATCAGCCTGAGGATCCTCAGCACCATATTCAACACTACCTTTGAGAGCTCAAGCAGGGAAGCCTCTTGGAATGCCAATCTCTCCTTACCCCTTTGTTTCTTGGGGGCTTTGGTTCCCAGAGCCCAAGCTTTGAAAATGTCATGGATGTGTTGCCTCCAGTCCTGGGAACTCCAAAGTTTGCAGTGAGCAGAGCCATGGTTGAAAGCACTTGGAAGGAACAGGTAAGTGGCATTGTGGAGCTGCATGGGCTCCTCTTCGAATATGTTGTCTTGGAGTTTGCTCCTACAGCCGACTTGCTAGGAGAGTGAAAAGTAATGTGTGAAGAAAAGGGACAGGTCTCATAGAGATTTAAGCTGGAACAAATGTCCACTTTTAACAGGCAGTGCTCCCAAGCACCCTAAAGTTGTGAGCCTGTCTCAGAAGTCTTGCTATATACTCCTGCTTATCCAGCAGGTCATTTCCAGGCATGCAGAGAACTGCTGGTGAGGAGGCCACACAGACATATGAGGTGCCTATTCTCATAAGTCGGTGGTTGAAACTTGGACTGCAGAAGCTCATGATTCTAGGATAGAATAGGAGTGAAGGAGTGAGGTGTCCTATACATGCCGCTCAGCTGCTCAGCGTTTAGAGCATGCCCCACAGGGATTGGCTGTGCCGTGGAGTTCCTGATTACGCACAATCAATACTAGTGGTAACTTGCCGCAACCCTTGCTTGCCAAGAGTCACCAGAAGAGTACTTTTGCTGTTGTCTTTGCAGCCACATTTTTAGCTTCCCATATATGGCAGCAGGTGGGTGTGATTTTGTAGGAAATGGCCTTGTAGGCCAGATTAGAAACCCCATTAAGCCTGATTTTTACCAGTGGGCTGGAGGTTCCCCATCATTGTATGTGAATAATAAAAAACTAGTATCCTTCCTTTTTGCATCTTAATGTTGCTGTATCGTTTTCCCTGGTGCTTTGGAGCAGAGAGGACCATGTAGGTTGGGGGCTATTTGGAGTGTAGGCCGTGTGTGATGACTGGGGAAAGAGATTGCAATGGGATATCCATACAGAAGCTGGGGGCACGTCTGCAGACCCGTAGCCTTGTGTTTCTGGCTTCTCATCCTTGCTTCTGCAGTCTCTGTATTGCCTTATTGCACATTTCATGGAATCTGTTGCATCACAGCAATTGTTCGTGTGTGTGTGAAAGCACCCACTATTGAATCAGCCAGCCAAGTGGTGTGTTAGGTCTCTTGTGGGGTAGTCATTGCTGGTGTGCTTACCATCTTCCCAAATTCATTCATTCTTTCTAACACACAGTCAGTCATTCTCTCTAGACACAGATAGCCTGATCCAGCGAAATAATCCTGTCCCATGGAAGACAGTAGCTGTAGGCTTCACCATCTTGTCTGTACTCTGGAACTGTCTTTCAGCAACACTTATTGTAGGCTCAGCTCAAGAAGGATCAATTCTGTTCATGACTGGCTGTCTCCACCTTCCATTGAAATGGCAGTATTGTGGCAAACCCTTCTTTCTGTTTTTATCTTTCTGGTAGACTAATGACTGGTCAGGACAGGAGAAGGACCAAAGCAGAGGCAGCCTAGCAGAGGACAAAAGCCAAGGATCAGCTAAGAGGTACAGCTCTTTTGCAACACTTCTCACCCGTTCCACACAGTATTGTCACAAAGCAGCCAGCTATCAAAATCCCTGGTTCTCAGGGGCACATTCTTGCTTTATTTCCTCATTCATTCTCTCCCTCTGCAGAATCCCTTTTGTGTCTTGACAGCAGGTTTTGCTCTGTTCAGGGTGGGATGTGCTTTTTATATAGCAAGGCCCTAGGTTTGTCAGTTAAGCAACACCCCCCCCCCTTTCCCTCTGTTACAGATGCCACATTAAGGAGGCAGAGAAATAATCTCCTCTCCATATCTGCACACCGAAATTTAGGATCCAGGGATCAGCCCCAGGCATAAGTTTAGTTGGACCTGTTAGTAATGGCCTTTAATTTCAGTGGTTCTACTCTTGAGTGCAACCCCATGTTTCCTTTACTTAATAAAATTAGTTGAACATTACAGAAGAGGATAAATGAGGTTTGTCAGTAGCATAAGAACATAGCAAATTTGATTGCTTGTATTTGGTTATACGTTGTTCTTATATTCAACTAATAAAATATTCCAAAAAAAAGAACATAGCAAAATACAAAAGGCATTACAGATTTAAAGTATTGATACAGAGTTGAGGTACAATTCTTAATTACCTGCCTGCAAGCTGTAAGCTTCTTAGAAGGAACTGAGTAGATGTTCAAGGGCAAGGGTGTTTATACTAAATTTTCATTTGAAGAATATACATTTACAGTACATTATAAATTGCCAGCTACAACAATTACTGGAGGAAAACAAACTATTCTAAATTATTTCAAGATGATAAATTCCACATGATATCCAGATATTTGAAAGAAATACATTAAATCCCAGTATCTAGATAACATACATTGGGTTGTCTCCAACTAAGTTTAAAAAAAATGGTGATATGCATAATTAGTGCTGTATGGCAATGGTTCCCCTCTTGGGGCTCCCTCCCCGTGGTTTCCAGGCACCCAGTAGTGATCAGCCCCCCATCTCTCTCTTGCGTAGAGAAGGCCCTGTCTTGCCTCTTTGGCTGCAGAGCTGCATGCCAGAACTCCACCCTGTTACTAGAGGCTCTGCCCTCCATAATTAGGCAAGCTGTAAATCCTTGTTCTTTTATATTTTTATTGCCACCAAGGGAGAGGAGCAAAAGCTGCCCAAGTGGTTCTGAAGGGTCTGAAAAGAAGGCAGTCTCGGTAGGTTCTGGCACCTTGGAAATGAAGATGAGAATTGAGCACCAGCTGGTGAACCTGAATGAGCGAGACCCATCCTGCAAAGAGTAAGGGGATGCAATGGCATATGCTTCTGTCTAGGGGGCCCTTTTCTGCAAGAGGAGGGAGGGACATTGAAGTGCACACCTCCTTTGGGTTCTGTCATCCTCCCAGTAAAGTGTCTGCACTGGATTCATAGGAAGCTGCTCATACTGATGCCGGGGATTGAACATGGCAAAGCAGATGCTCAGTCACTGCCCTGTGGCCCTTCTCCAAAAGCAACTACTTATAAATACAGGGAGGGGGGGCAGGGTTTCTAGAAGAGAATGTGTATTTTACAAACTTGTGTCCTAATCCATTTCCTAATTGATACTTAATGGTGGCAAGATGGAGGTGTGCTGTGTAATGTTTCTAGAGCTCAGGCCAGCCTGTATTTCTTCACTATGAAATGGTTCACTGGGATAATTGGGCAGTGTGCTCTTCATCCCTGAAGGCTCAGCTGAGCCCCTTCTTTGCTCTCCTCTTCAAGTTGGTTATCACAGGTTTTGTTTCATAAAACAACATGCATTTGATGTAAAACAAGTTAAGTGTGTTTTGTCTAAAAGCATCTCTTATTGGCTTTCCGTGCATTTTAGGAAGAGAGGAAAGTTTCATAGCTGCACACAGTCCAACTGGCCCTGTGCAATATAGTCTCTCCTCTTGGTCCCTAGCTCAGAAACCCAAGTGAATGCAGTGTCACTAGTAAAATAAACATAACTAGTCATGGCCTTGAGTTTTGTGTTGAAAATGTAGCAGTCCTCTAAAAGCCTGGTAACCTGGCAGGGATCCAGGCTGTGTACCATGTGGACAGTTGCCTGCCCTTTCTGAGCCTGGTGCCTGCTCCATCTAGTGCCTGACAGTCCAGTACCATCAAAGCAGCTTTCATGGATATACCTTAAGGCAGCAGAATTATCAAAGCTCTGGACTAGGAAATGTAGCTGTATGGCACCATTACGTTTTCAAAGTAAGTTCTGAACTGTAAGCAGCTGCCATGAATTTGGAATTCTAGATTCTCTTGAATGCTCTAATAATAATAGTAATAAGAATTTATTATTTATTATTTATACCCCGCCCATCTGGCTGGGCCTCTCCAGCCACTCTGGGCGCCTTCCATAGAGACCAAAAATACAGTAAAATATCACACGTTAAAAACTTCCCTGAACAGGGCTGCCTTAAGATGTCTTCTGAATGTCAGGTAGTTGTTTATCGCTTTGACATCTGCTGGAAGGGCTTTCCACAGGGCGGGCGCCACTACCGAAAAGGCCTTCTGCCTGGTTCCCTGTAGCTTTGCTTCTCGCAATGAGGGAACCGCCAGAAGGCCCTTGGCGCTGGACCTCAGCGTCCGGGCAGAACGATGGGGGTGGAGATGCTCCTTCAGGTATACTGGACCGAGGCCGTTTAGGGCTTTAAAGGTCAGCACCAACACTTTGAATTGTGCTCGGAAACGTACTGGGAGCCAATGTCGGTCTTTCAAGACCGGTGTTATATGGTGTCGGCGGTCACCCCCAGTCACCAGTCTAGCTGCCGCATTCTGGATTAGTTGTAGTTTCCGAGTCACCTTCAAAGGTAGCCCCACGTAGAGTGCATTGCAGTAGTCCAAGCGGGAGATAACCAGAGCATGCACCACTCTGGCGAGACAGTCCGCAGGCAGATAGGGTCTCAGCCTACGTACCAGATGGAGCTGGTAAACAGCTGCCCTGGACACAGATTTGACCTGTGCCTCCATGGACATCTGTGAGTCCAAAATGACTCCCAGGCTGCGCACCTGGTCCTTCAGGGGCACAGTTACCCCATTCAGGACCAGGGAATCCTCCACACCTGCCCGCCTCCTGTCCCCCAAAAACAGTACTTCTGTCTTGTCAGGATTCAACCTCAATCTGTTAGCCGCCATCCATCCTCCAACCGCCTCCAGACACTCACACAGGACCTTCACCGCCTTCACTGGTTCTGATTTAAAAGAGAGGTAGAGCTGGGTATCATCCGCATACTGATGTACACCCAGCCCAAACCTCCTGATGATCTCTCCCAGCGGCTGCATGTAAATGTTGAAAAGCATGGGGGAGAGGACAGAACCCTGAGGCACCCCACAAGTAAGAGCCCAGGGGTCTGAACACTCATCCCCCACCACTACTTTCTGAATACGGCCCAAGAGGAAGGAGCGGAACCACTGTATGACAGTGCCCCCAGCTCCCAGCCCCTCATGACAGTCCAGAAGGATGTTATGGTCGATGGTATCAAACGCCGCTGAGAGATCCAGCAGAACTAGGAAACAGCTCTCACCGTTGTCCCTAGCCCGCCGGAGATCAACCAGTACGACCAAGGCAGTTTCAGTCCCATGATGAGGCCTGAATCCCGACTGGAAGGGATCCAAATGGTCCACTTCTTCCAGGCGTGCCTGGAGTTGTTCAGCAACCGCTCGCTCAATCACCTTGCCCAATAATGGAAGATTTGAGACTGGGCGATAGTTGGCCATCGTGGCCGCATCTAAAGATGGTTTTTTAAGAAGCGGTTTAATAACTGCCTCTTTCAGCGGGTCTGGGAAGGCTCCCTCACGGAGGGAAGCATTCATCGCCCAGTCCTTCCCAGCTAGCTTTTATAAGCCAGGATGGGCAAGGATCCAGGAGACAGGTGGTTGGTTTCACTCGTCCAAGCAGCCTGTCCACATCCTCGGAGGTAACAGATTGGAATTGATCCCACTCAACTTGACTAGACAAAACTCTAGCACTCTCCCGCCCCGGCCCTGCTCCCACGGTGGAGTCTACTTCTTCCCGAATCTGAGTGATTTTATCTGCAAAAAAACTTTGCAAAATCATTGCAGGAGAACATGTGGCCCGTACTGGGCCCCGATGTTGCAGGTGGTTCCGCTAAATTGTGAACCACCTGAAAAAGTCTCCTGCTGCTGTTTTCTGCAGATGCAATAGAGGCAGTGAAGAAATTCTTCTTTGCCATCGCTATCGCCACTTGGTAGGCTCGACGTTGAGCTCTAACCTGTGTCCGGTCAGATTCAGAATGAGTTATCCGCCACCGGCGCTCTAGCCGTCTCAGCGATTGTTTCATTGCCCTCAGATCCGTGGAAAACCACGGGGCTGTCCGGGCTCCATGCAATCGGAGAGGGCGCTTCGGAGCCAAACAGTCAATAGCCCTGGTTAACTCCACATTCCAGCGGGCCACCAGGGAATCAGCTGAAAGGCCATCAACATGAGATAAAGCATCCCCTACCACTCTCTGGAAACCATTTGGATCCATTAAGTAGCGGGGGCGGACCATCCGAATCGGTCCTACCTCCCTGCAGAGGGGATGGGTCGCGGAGAAGTCCAGTTGCACCAGGAAGTGATCTGACCATGGCACTTCTTTCGTTTCGCTTTTACTTAGTGTCAGATCACCAACATCCATAGAGGTAAACACCAGGTCCAAGGCATGTCCACGGCTATGGGTTGGGCCAGACTTATTCAGGGACAGCCCCATGGAGGCCATGCTTTCCACGAAGTCCTGAGTCTTCTATGGCTGTGGTGCCTAGTAGCCTCCTGAGATTCTGAGAAAATATGATCTTGAAATCTGTGCCTTGCTGTGCATGGTAGATGAGATTTATTCTACCTGTGGCAGGCAGGCAGCATATGGTACAGCTGTAAGTTCTTCATGCCATACATGAAGCTGGGACAGTAGGTGGAGATAGTAGTGTATTGGGAAGGCTGACTTCTCTTGTGGAAGAAGACAGCTTTGTGAAGTGTGCTTGTTGCTATATTGTTCCCTGCTAATCTGAGTGTTTAATGTGGAAAGTTTCTCTTAATGGCAGGAATTTTGAGGCTGAGGGTAAGCAAATGTCCTGGGAAAAGCATGCTGGCGATTCCCTTGAGGAAATAACCAAAGCGCATCACACTTTGCTGGAACAAGCAAAAATACATTTGCTGCAAGAAAAAGAGACGCGAATGCAGCAGCTGCAGGAAGAACTACAGCAAGAAGAGGAGCAGGAGATCCAGATGCTCCATCAGCAGAAAAAGGATGCCCTCCAGTGAGTTCCATCCACATACAGCTGTTTTGCTTCTTTTCCTCCCTGCAGTGAATCCCCTGCAGCTAATAGAGGGTGGAAGGCCTTTTGAAGAGATGCTAGTCCATGGGAGTGATATGTCTTACAGCTTGCAAGTATTCAGTTCTTTTTAGGCACCCCCACCCCCACTTTGCAAGGGTAGAAAGAAGTCTCTGCCACATTCAGTGTTGGACTCCAGATTCCCATCAAAAAAGTTCAACAGAAGCTTCCTATTTGGAGTTCATTAGGAAGTTCATTTGCTCCTCACTAGAGAAAGTTGCATATTGCTTTCTTGGTGCTATTCTATGCAGCTAGTCTTGCTATGCCTGTTCATCAACAGCTGCTACTTTGGAGCAAGTCATGACAGGATAATCTCATTTGATTCTCTACTCACTTGGGCTCTGTATAGGACTTTAACACACCTGCAATGGCCTCTCTTGCATTGCTTGGCCTTTGGGGTCAGAGTCAGCAGTTAAGCTAGGCATAAAAACATTTTCTGCCACATACAGCAGAAGGCTACTGATAAAACTTTCTTGAATAATCAAGGGTAGTCCACTTAAACAATGACTTTAGTCAGGAAGAGAAAGAGGCTGGAAGTAGTAGGACAAAAATACAGAAAATGGTGCTCTGTGTGTGTGTGTGTGTGTGTGTGTGTGTAATTTTGAACAGGATCCTCTGTGGCAAAGGTGTAGAGGGAGATCCTAATCCTAAACCGAGCCACTGAGTGAGGCCTGAATACAGCTGGTGGTTCAGTTTTCATGGCTTAGGTTCTAGTCAAAGGGCTTCCTGCATTCTCCTCATCTGTCCCAAGCCTGCATGGAGCAACATCTTCATTTGTAGCAGTCTTAAAACAGCATATTGTTACAGGTGAAGCTTGAGCACCTGGCTGACATCTGAAGGACAGGGCCAGAGTTGTAAGTGAAAATGCGGAGAAGTCTGAATGCTAAACTTATGGAAGGTTTCTATTGTAGAATCTTCTGCAAATCTCAGTTGCTTGGATCAGTCTCACACTTGGATTGCTTGGGAAATTGCGAGCAAGTTGTCTTCGCTTTTGCTGCACACTACTGAGGTTGTCTACTGGACTTCAGCAGTGCTCCCATTGCTGCAAGGAGATGTACCCCCGCCCTCCAAAAAATCACTTTCTGCTTGCTTCTTAGATCATTAAAAGCTGAGTTGGAGGCTGCTAGGCAGAAGGAGGAGGAGCGCTTGAGGAAGGAGCTGCAAGATGAACTTCTGAAACTCCAAACCCAGATCCATTCTGAAGCAGAGGCAGAGAAGGCGAAGATCAGGTGCTGGTTTGAATAGGCAGGGTTTTCTGCAAATATTATCCTTTGCTGTGGAGGTGGAAGCTGGTGGCCTTGGCAGTGCAGTGATTAGCCTTCTGTTTAAACCAGATTTGTGCAATGAGTGGAGTGTACCCTTTCCAGCCTAGGAGACTATTGAGAATGTACACTGTTTACAATTCGTTGTAAAAATCACTGGAGGAAAAGTCACTACCAAGGTAGCCTTCGTTCCAGACCTGTGACTTTGGTGTTATGGCAAGATAGTGCTGATTCTGCAGCTTCAACATTTCCCGAGACTCCATAAAAGTCTCGAGTGAAAATGGTAGTGGTTGAATGAAGGACAGTGATACCGTGTGCTGCTGAGCTCTCCAGTGTCTTCCTGCCATTATAGTTGTGGGCTTCCTATCCCTTGTGACACCATAACCTTCTAGCAGTCAATGCCAGGGAGGTTTTTACAACTGAGAAATCCAGGGCCCGGGTGCAGGCCTTTGCCATCTCTCCACCTTGGTGCTATGTTTATGCTCTTAAAATACAAGAAGGCACAGAAAGGGGTGTACTTTCAGTGGCGACATGGGATAAGTTCTCTGTGATGGTGCACTATTTGTGGAATCGTCTTCCCCATGAGTCCAGCTGGCCCCAATACTACCTATGTATTTGCAAGCATATTTGGGGGTTATTTTTGGCTCCAATTAGAGGCCACAGTAGGTTCTATGAATGCTTTTATGATGGAAAACTTTTGCAGTCAGTCTATAGTTTTCAAGCAATTGGCCAGTAATGCTTGGGGATCATATCCAGCTACGTAGATTTTTCTTTAGCAGCAGGTGGAAGAATTTGACCCTGTTGTTGGGTCACATAAATTATGAGGGGGTGCCACATTCCATCTGGCATCCCGGCTGCGTTTCCCCAGTCAGCAAATTGGCAAACTCAAGGGCCTGAGGTTTGCCACCTCTCGTTGGTTTGGTTCATGGTTTGGCAAGAGGGGAAGGGAGAAAGGGTCTGCTTCTGTCTTAGTCTCACTGGCTGCTTTTCAGGCTGGCCCAGGAGGCTGCTCTGCAGAAGCTCAGAGAGGAGCTGGAATCCTTTCAGCAGTCTGAAGAGGATGAACTGAAGGCGCAGAAGCAGCTTTCTCTGGAAAGGGTGAAGAAGGAAGCAGAAGCTGTTGAGCAGGCAGAACAAATGGAACTGGAGCAGGAGATCAAAAGAACCTTCAACGAGCTGAAGAAGAGGCTGGTCAAAGAAAATGAAATGGTGAGCTTCTGTGAATTTGCCTCTAGAAGAACCCAGGTTGGCAAACTAAGGAGAGGAGGGCGAGGGCGGCAGTAGGATCCTATACCTGCAAGCGCTTGTATTAGCTCTTAATTACGGCTTTGCTGCTGTTGTCAGCCCATGTCTACAGTATATGGAGATGGGCATCAGGGGTTGTCTGTTCACTCTCTCAAAAGGGTGGGTTGCAGGGTAAGTGTTGGTAGGCATGAGATCTTGGGTAGTCAGCATTGACTGTATCTGGTGCAAATGTTGTTGACCTGCTTGGGGGTAGCTGTCACACCCACAAATGCCTAGTTTACACATTGCCAAGCCATTGTCTGAAACAAGCTGTAGTTTATTGTGAATGGGACCAAAGTAAGGGGTAAATGATTAGCTAAGAGTACTGAAATTAATGATGTTCAAGGCCACTCGGGCAGTGGCAAAAAAGCAGTGTGTCATAGTGGCTAAAGTTTGACTAAGATGGGGAGATACGGATCCAGATTCCCACTCAGCCCTGAAGCCAGTCAGGGCTGTGGGCCAGTCATGGTTTTTCAGTCTGACCTGTTTCACGGTTTTTGAGAAGATAAAATGGGGAACAGAAGCACACTGGCTGCGCAGTGGAACTTTCCTGCCTCTCCTCTCCCCACACATCCCCTAAAGATGTTCTGGGTTTTGCTCCCAACCCTCTGGAGCAGATTAGGAAGGGTTCCAGGTTGGGGGTTGAATGTGCAAAGGGAAATACTACCCATAGACACTGACTGAATGTGTGCCTTGAATACAGCCCATAGACACTGACTGACTACTTTATGCTTTTCCAGGCTATGCAGGAACTAAAGGAACAGTTTGCAGAAGAGATTCAGCTGCAGAAATCTGCAGCAAAAGAAGAACACGAAAAGGTAAATTATCGGGATGGAAGGTGCTGCCTGCATGCCTTTTTCTGTACCTACAACATTTTCATGACCGACAAGCCGCACAGCCACTGCCGAGTTCAAGTCAGTCTAGTAACCCAGACAAGAAACCTCTTTCTTCCTTTTAGCTCTCTATTTTAAAAAACCCTGTCACTTTTCTGTTTTTCTTTCCCACTTTGCTCCCCTTTCTACCAAGACGGGGCCTGCACTCATTCAGATGATGTGGGCCAAATATTTATTATATTTATTATTTTAGTTTTATTTTATTTTAAAAAATTATATCCTGTTTTTCACCACATCTGGATTTCAAAGCAGCATTTCAGACAACTTGATTGCAGATCAAACTGGCAATCAGTCATTTTCCAATAAAAGCAGATTAATTGTTGTAAGAATTGCAACAGCCAATATAGTCAGCGATCAACATTCCAGTCTCTCACTTGAAAACTTCTAGCTTTACCAGCTCAGAGCATGTTGGTAGGAAACAGCAAGCTGCCTGCTTTACACATTCAGTGACAGTTCAATAAAGATTTCCATCCTTTTTTGGCAGGTTGTCTCAGCTCTCCAGATGCAGATAGCAGAAGCCCATAAAAGGGAGGAGGCAGAATTACAGAAGCAATTGGAGAGTGCAGAGCAAAATGTTCAGCAGAAGAGGAATCAGGTGGCTGAGTATGAGCGAGAGGTAATGAGGAAGAAACAGAGCCTGGATTTGCTGAGTGTATTCCACATGTATGCAGAGTCCAAATTACTCTGAGCCAGCCTGTGCTATCTGCTTGCAAGGGTGGGGCATGTTGAATGGTGTGGAGGAACCATTGCATGAACTAACTCCAAAAAAACCAAAATCCAGTGCATGATTAAGAGCAGCAGCACCCAGAGCCAGCTTTCTGTCTGCTGGTGGACACAAAGTCCTGCCATGAAGGCTCAATTAGGCATCCAAGAGAAAGAGCTGAGCATTCCTAGCCTAGAAGTTGCCAAGCACTAGGAATAGTTATTTGCATATCCTCACTTTTACCTTGCGGTGCAGAGAATACCTTCAGGAGGGTTTCCCTTGTGCTTCTCATCCAGTGAAGAAAAGCAGCCAGGAACGCTGGGCATTGAAACTGCCTTGGCCATCCTGGTTTATGAGAGAGGCAATGGTGGGGAATGTGACTCTGCCCATTCTTCTCAATCTCTCAGCCACTTTTGAATACTGTTGAACATTGTGTCCTTCTAGAGCATCTCTGGTGGTAGGGGGCACTGTGCTTCCACACCTACCTTGAGGCCCATTTACAGAAAGTTATAGGAGGCTACTGTTCATTGCCATGGGACTTGTACTGCAAGGTTCCATCTTGTCCCCCATGCTATATGAAGCCTCTGGGAGCCGTCATTGGCAGATTTTGAGTGAAATATGCAGGTGCCATCCCACCTTTTATCTCTCTGTTCCATTTGAATCAGGAGAGGCAATTGAGGTTTTAGACCCACAAGTTTCCTTTCTCCAGCTACTGGTCCTTGCCCTGAACCGAGACCAGAAAGGTGGGAATCAGTCTCTGTGCTGGCACCCCCAGATCCTCATGGAGGTGGCAAGGCAACTTGGAGATCTCTGTGCTTCACAATATCCAGATGAGGCAGTTGGATGGTGGTGGCTTGTCCACATGCACAGAGCCAGCCTTTCAGAATTTTACAGGTAGCAAGTAGGATCTTAGATTGTGTCTAGAAGCAGCACTCTGGCTACCCACTCAAGCTCAGAAGCACCATAGGCAAGGGGCTCCCAGCAGGCCATGTCCGCTGAAAAGTAAGCCACTGCTGGAATGGCAGCTTAACCACTGGGATTGTTGGCTTAGCCAGGGTTCCTTTGACATCCCTACAGCTTAGTGACCTCCTGAAGGAGAAGCGCCAGGAAGTTGAGCGCAACCATGCGAGGCAGCTGGAAAAGATGCAAGAGGCACACAGGGAAACCATAGCCGAGATCCAGGCACAAAATGAGGATGAGGTAAGCCTGCAGCCAAACCATTTGGTGGGGAAAGTGAGTGCTGCATGTGGCTAGCATGCGGCTATGTCCTTTTTGCACACCAGTAACCTAGATGTGTGGGTGAAGGTACCACTGTATGGCTAGAGCTAACTCTTGTGTTTGATGTGTGGCAGGAGAGGAAGCGGAGGGCTGAGCTGCTGGCAACCCTGCAAAGTGAGCAGGAGCGTTTGGAGCTGCACCATAAAGCAGAGCTTGATGCCTTGCAGAAAAAGCAGGCTGAACAATTGAAGGACTTGCACAAGAGTCATTTGGACCAGGTAGGGAAGGGAAGTGGTGGTGGAAAAGGGCGGGGAAGAATGGACAGCATGAGAGTCCCTTCAGAGGGGCATGTGGATCTTATTCCCCCACTGTAGTGTTGTGGCTGGGGGGCAGAAACATAACTAGACCCATTGGAGACGCTTTCGCACCAGCAGTTTAAATGACTTGTGTGCCCGCACGTCCCAGCCACAAAATCTGCACCCGGCTGGGACACAAGACTACTAACTCCATGGAAAGCTCTCCTGGAATTAGGTCTTTAAAAATTGCACCAGCTGTGTGGAAACTGCTCATTAGAGAGCAGTTCCCAAGTTGTATCTCTGAAGTGGAAATTATTATTATTATTATTATTATTATTATTATTATTATTATTATTATTATTATTTATTAATACCCTGCCCATCTGGCTGGGTCTCCCCAGGCACTCTGGGCGGCTTCCAACAGAATATTAAAATACAATAGTCTATTAAACATTAAAAGCTCCCCTAAACAGGGCTGCCTTCAGATGTCTTCTAAAAGTCTGGTAGTTGTTTTTCTCTTTGACATCTGGTGGGAGGGCGTTCCACAGGGCAGGTGCCACTACTGAGAAGGCCCTCTGCCTGGTTCCCTGTAACTTCGCTTCTCACAGCAAGGGAACCGCCAGAAGGCCCTCGGCACTGGACTTCGGTGTCCAGGCAGAATGATGGGGGTGGAGACGCTCCTTCAGATATATTGGGCTGAGGCCATTTAGGGCTTTAAAGGTCAGCCCCAACACTTTGAATTGTGCTTGGAAATGTACTTGGGAGCCAATGGAGGTCTTATGAGACTGGTGTTATGTGGTCTCGGCGGCCGCTGCCAGTCACCAGTCTAGCTGCCACATTCTGGATTAGTTGTAGTTTCCAGGTCACCTTCAAAGGTAGCCCGACATAGAGTGCACTGCAGTAGTCCAAGCGAGAGATAACTGGAGCATGCACCACTCTGGAGAGACAGTCTGCGGGCAGGTAGGGGCTCAGCCTGCGTACCAGATGGATCTGATAAACAGATGGATCTGGACACAGAATTGACCTGCGCCACCATGGACAGCTGTGAGTCCAGAATGACTCCCAGGCTGCGCCCCTGGTCCTTCAGGGGCACAGTTACCCCATTCAGTACCAGGGAGTCCTCCACACCTGCCCGCCTCCTGTCCCCCCAAAACAGTACTACTGTCTTGTCAGGATTCAACCTCAATCTGTTAGCCCATGATATGGTGCAGGAAGGGTTGTGGGTACTGCTTCCCCCCCTTAGATATTGCGAGTTGTTTTGTCATAGTGCTAGAAGTCTTCCTCTTCATTCCATCCCATTTGACATGTGATTGCCATGTTCTGTGTGACATTATTGACTGACTGTTGCTGAATATTTGTGGAAGATTTCAGTACCTACCTGCATGTCTGATCACTCTCTTTGTACCAGGAGCAAAAGATCCAGAGCATGAAATCAGAACTGGAGCTCCAAGCCAAGGATATGGAGGCAAGACTTTCTCAGCTCCATGCCCAGGTGAGCACAGATGTGCTGCTAATTCCACATTGATAGTTGTGAGACTGACATCCTTGAAGATTGGAACAGGAAAGGTCCTGGCCTTTGTGGGAAAGCTCCCTACTCTGGATTTTAGCCTTGCCACCAGCTCCTGCATCTATGTACATTTGTCCTTCTGTTCTCAGCAGAGGATGAGAGAATACAGGAAAGTCTGTAACACACTCCTGGTAGAGGAGCCACATCCCATTCTTGACACATGCTTCTACAGGAGATCTAATTGTTTGCTCCTGGGCTTCTCCAGAACTAGATGAAAGACCACCAACCCTCTCATGCCAGAAGAGGTTTCAGCCAACATTTCTATACATTCTAGACCTTTTTGAAGTACTTGGCCCTCCTCAATCTGGTCTTCACCCAGCAGTTTTCAAAACCAGCCGACTATCTAGCACTCCAGTTGAGAAAGCCAACAAAAAAAGGCCAAGTCATCCTCAACATGACCCAGGGCTTTCTCCCATGGAGGGAAGCTTCAGCATCTGTCTTCAGGCAGCTGGATCCTGTAGACCAGAGGTTTTCAACCTTTTTTAGTCCACGGTTCCCTTGACAAACTACATTCTTTTGGCGGCACCCCTGTGGGGCTCAGAAGCCCAGTTATGTCACCCCTTGCCTGCAGAGCTGGCAGCCTCTTACCCTTTTTCAAACACCCTCCATTTTGGAGTATTCCCTCAGCCTCCTCTCCTCTCCCCTCTCCTTGGGAGTCCTCTGGGGAGCTGCAGCTGCCACCCCTGGTCTCTGAGCTGCCCCCCAACCCAAAGAGAGGTGTCTGTTTACACTGAGAAGCACTCCCTGGCCAGCCCCAGGGGCACCATTCACCTGGGGAGCTTGTAGCCAGGGCTGCTGCAACAAACAGCTGTGCAAGCCTTTGGGAGCCAGAGACACGAGAGGGCGTCAGAGGATGGAGGGAAGGAAAGAGGGACAGAGGCCAGTGTTGCCCGTGGCACCCCTGACCATCATTCAAGGCACCCCAGGGTGCCACGGCACACTGGTTGAAAACCACTGCTGTAGATTATACTGCATGAGTATGTGTTTGAGTTCCATTCCTCTGGACAGATTTGTTGCTTTTCAAATCTCCCAAAAATCCAGCACCAAAGATTTATCACAGCTGTTTGATATCTTCTGAACATAGGTGTCATTCTCTGGGTCTTCTCCATCTCCATGTTCCACAAAAAGAACAGGGCCTCAAATTTCTGAACTGCTTTATGAAGGAGAAGGGGTTCATTTTGGAGGCATACAGCCAAGGGGTAACTTGGGCAGCTACAGACAATGCCTTGCTTGGAAGGAGGCTTCTGCCAGAGGTGCTGTAAGGACTTACATCTGCCAACATCTGGAGTTACTGCATTTGGACATTTCTCTTCTGTCTGCTCCACTCCCTGCTAACTGAGAATGGGAAACTGTATTTACCATGCTCTGGTTAGCTTGGACTGGAACAGACAGACTCACCAGGGAGTTCAGTGTTGTCCCTAAGTAGTTGTGTTTGGGGGGCACCACACAAACACATGAAACACACGTGCACACCACCAGGAGCCCAGAGAATTCCTGGGTGAATCTGTCTGCTCCATTGTCAGTGTGGCAGGCTGCCACCAATTTTGCGAGTGTGTGTGACTCCAGAAAGGGCTTGTCAGTTGTGCCAGCTGCTGGGCCTTCCCCAGTGACCAATTTGCCTTCTTCATTTTCTTGTTCTTTGTTCCCATGCAGGAGGAGATCCTGAGGAAGAAAAGGCAGCAGGTGCTGGAACAAGAAAAGGAGCTGGAGCAAGAAAGAAATGTAGGTGTTGCCAGCTCTGACAAGGACTGAGAGCCCCTTTTCTCCTGTGCCAGGGCTGTGTTAGTCAGAGTAAGAGACATCAGGGAGGAGACCAAGGTTCTGAATGCCTGCTTCTGTCAATCCAAAACTGAAGCTGGAGTTTGGTTTCCTGTTCTAAGCCACTTCACATAGGGCAGAGGTAGGCAAGGTTCCCTGACTGGCCTGGCGTGTACAGTGGTGAGCTGCTGTCTGTTTTAAGTAAGGCCATGGGTCCTTCTAGCCGAGCTGTGTATACACAGAGTTTCCCTTGTTCATCAACATGGTGGATCGCCTCTTCCATAGATAAGACCAAGGCTTTAGTTCCTGGCAGGGGTAAGCGAGCCCTGAGCTAGAAACCTGGGCTAGCCAGCCACTTGGAGTTAGCTGCTGTGTTGGCCAAGTGACCAAGGCCACTCACCTCCCCTTCCTCTCATCATTGATTTGGAGGTTGAGGGATATAGGGTTGGGTTTGTTTCCTTCCTTGATAAAACAGTCGTGGCCATTGCAGAAGCAGAGAATGGCTGCTGTTGGGTTTTCACCTCCCCAGTGGTCTTTCCTTTGCCGTGACATGTGCAGTAAGAGCTGCATTTCACCACCTTTGAGGATTATATGGTGGCGCTTCAGGTTCATCATAACCTTTATACGTGTGAGAAGAAAAACAACAAATGCTTGGAACTTTCTCAGGAAGCAGCTTTAGCAGCTCAGCGCTGCCTCGAGGAATCCCAAAAAGAGCAGGAGGATCTTGCTGAGACAACACGGCAGCTGCGTAGGGATCTGGTGGAGCTTCAGGACCAGAAATCGGAGCTGGAGTCCCAAGTGGAGATGCTACAGCTACAGAGTCAGCAGCTGCAGAAGAGGGTCAGGTGTGTGTGCTGGCACCAAATGAGTCTGTTCTTGGCTAGACCAAGCTGGTTTTGAGAGATTACCTTATGAGCCACAGTTACTACCAGGTCTTGGGAAATATCTGGGAGTGGTGATGAGCTCCTCTTTCCCCCCAAAGACCTTTCTTTTTGTAAAAAAAAATAAGTAAGATTTTTATTAAAGTTTTTAATAGTACAATAAGATCTAGAAAGCTAATGTAAATAAATATTTTTTAAAAAAAACAAACTACAAAGGTACAAATAAAGTAAGTGGAAAAAACTTTCTCAGAGAAACTTAATCTGACCCATAGGCCAGCTGCAGCATGTAGCTGAATTTCATCTGACCCTCTGAATCGTCTCATGCCCATCTACTGTTGAGACAGGTGGGAATCAGCTGAGGGAGAAGATGGTCTTAATATTCACAGTGTGCCTTTCTAACTCCTTCCTCTGCAAGATCTGTGGCAGGCAGATCAGAGGGAGAAATGTCTCAGGAGAAAGCTAAACGTGTTGTTTTATTGTATTTTTAATATTTTGTTCGAAGGTGCCCAGAGTGGCTGAGGAAACCCAGCCAGATGGATGGAGTATAAATAATAATTTATTATTATTATTATTTCCTTGCAAAAGTGCTAAAAGTGTCCATAATGCAGTTGCATCATGCACACTCATAGAGGTGCTATCCAAAAGGTATTCATTCCCCTTCCCGCCTTCATGGATGGAGCTGCTCCAAGGCATCTCCTTTGTGTTAGTGTCATGTCCCCAACCTTTAGCCCACAGGTTTTGGGTGAAGATCTACCAGAGCTCGATGCCAGGTGGAACAGCAGGCAGTTCTAGCTGCTGTGTGCTTTTGCTTTATCTCTCTCCCTGTGCTGTTTATAGTGAGCTGGAGACAGCCATCGAGAGCAGGCAAGAGCTGCTGAATAAGGTGGAGGTGGAAAGCAGCAAGACGTCTCCAGAGAAAAAGGAGGAAGCCCTCCGGGTTGAGGACCTGAAAGAGAGTGCCCAAGCGGTCAGTGGAGTATTGCTGGTGTGTTGGGTGGGGAAGTGGAGCCAGTCCTTACTGTTGACCCAGTTTTCAGTTCCAGAACTTGGACTTGGATTTGTAGCGGGAATGGATGATGTGCAGCTCCATCCCCTTCAGTGACATAATTTTTGTCCATACGATGCAAACAAGTGTATAAATAATCACCAGTTATTGGGTTGGGAGGATGGGAGTTGTGAAGATGAAATAACTACCCCAAATATCTATTCTTTCATTTTTTAACATGGTTGGTTAGGGACCCAATCCCAATATCTAATCTGAAATAAATAGTTTTGGGATTTTATGGTGCCGAGACTCAAATTTTGATTTAATGTATTTAGGTAATAGGAGAAGTTGAATTTTGGTTTCCAATATTGAACTGTTATTAAGCAATAATGTTAGTTGCATTGACACAGAGGTTTCAAGTACTTAGGGACACTTGCCCTTGGATAGCAGAGCAATTTGGGATTGAGACATCATTGTCAGGTTATATAACAGACAATATTGTTGCATCTTCAATCACACACAAATGGGGGGGAAATTGCTTAATCATACCATACCAGAGGGAAAGTGGAATTGGATGTGTGAATATGGGTCAGAGCATTTGATAGGTGCAACATTAAAGGTAGCTTTTTATAAAACCATACATAGGTGGTATATTATATGCCAGTAAGATTCTCAGTAATGTTTTCTATAATGTCTGAATCGGTAAAAGTTAGTTCTGCCCACATTTGGGTGGGACAGCAGTTTGATAAAGGAATTTTGGGAGGAAAGTAATGCTACCATCAGAGAAATAACAGGATCTGACTTTAAAAACATAAAGTACTAGATAAGAAAGGTTGGTTGTTTTGGTATCACATATGCTGATAGCTATTTGGATCGCCATTGCCAGGCTTTAGTGAAGTGGTACTGTTTCAACAGTACATCATTAGCTGAGAAAGATTTGAGATATTTTAAATAGTTATTTTATTCATTAGAATGAACAGTTATGGGAGGCCAGTTCAGAGTTTTCAGCAGAACACGATACTATTTTGATTTGGTATCAGTATAGAACTGATGAAATGGTTGTAACTAATATACTGAGCGTATGGCATAATGTTATATAGTTGTTGTAAAGAGATCTAAACAAATGCAAATTTTAATAAATAAATAGCAATAATTGCTCACTAATGCCAGTATTCTTAAAATGTGTCGGTTTCAGTTATCAGTGACAGCAGACTTGTGAGCTCTTTGAAAATGAAATTTATAGTGGCAGAATGTCCTATCCAAGGGTTTTAGTAGTGAGATCATTATTTATGTGCCATCGTTATGCATGGATTTTTAGAAGTCCCCTAGGAAGATTCCATGTAAATGTGTAAAGTAACACTAAGGAAGAGAGGGTCTTTTCTCCATCCCTGAAAGGAGGCAATTTCATCCAATGCTTCGCAGGCTCCAGAGAATTGGGGCTCAAATGTGATTTACAACTGCAATGATGGATAGAAGAGGATGAACTTTGGGAATGGGCTGTGTTCTCAAATAATTGTTGGCCCAATTTGAAATCTAGGTCCACCTTGTTGTTGATGATTGCATAATTTTGGTCCCAGGTGCCATCATTTTCTGTGGGCATAATGGGGTTCAGCATTTATTTGCCTGTTAATTAACAGACTTTAATAATCATTAAACCCTCCAGCCCTCCCCTGGAGAGATGTCGACTTCAAAGGGCAATGAAGAAAAGAGTGTCCTTCTGGAACAGTAAGTGAAGGAAACCTGTGATGCTCCATGAGGAGCCGAATGTGCTGCTTGGACAGTTGTTGAGGGCAAAGCTGTGGGGTTTGGCTGGTTGGCCTCCTCATGGGAGTCTGATGGTCCTGTTCTCTGAGAGCCCCACATAGCATGGGCTACTTCAGAGTTGAAGGAAAGTGGCTTGTTGTTCCTTGGGACCCGTCAAGAAGCCTTGCTCAAATCTTCCCTCCCTGCAGGGTGCAGCGCACTGTTTTTGCCGAAGGAGCTACCTTGAAGACAGCCAAGGAGTTCTTGGTGCGCAATACTCGCTCCATGCACAGAAGGCAAACTGCCTTGAGAGCAGCAAAGCAGCATTGGTCTTTCGACCCACAGAAGGCACCAGGGACCGCTCAAGACTTTGGACGCTTCCAGCGGCTGGATGGCGTATGCAAGAGCCTGGAAACGGTGAGTTGCAGCCCTGGAAAAAAATGGCCTGATTCTGATTAAGCCTGCTGGGTAGTGGTGGTCAACCTTACAGGGTGGGTGAGGAGACACAGACTGACCCTCCCTCCTGGACTCCAGCACGGTAGACAAGCTGGATTTGTGCTATTCTCCAAAGAGAATTGGTTGGAAGGGAAGACTGTCTTACAGTGTGGTGGATGTGCACGCCTGTGCCCATCTTGGCATTTGCCTCTTGGAGGAATTAAAGCAGCTCTTTGGCAGTAGCCGTTCTGCTGCAAGTCAGGGAGGAATGGAACAACAGCAGCAGGTGGAAGCAAGCCGTAGAGCAGGAGCTGTGTGGGTGTTTGCACCCATAGGGTTCCCATAAACCTTGTGCGTTTCATTTATTGTCATATAGACAAAAAATCTGAAAGGTTCAGTACAATAAAATCACCCGGCAAAATCTGACAATTAAAATATTGTTGTATAACATTCACAAATCCTCACTGTGTGTTGCAGAAACCTGGCTTCTCTCTCCAATTTATCCCCATCCTGAGACAACACTGTGTGTTTCATTTTGGCCTTGACATTTCACCATTCTTACTTGTTTGTTTGTTTGTTTGTCCACTCTCAAGGCACAATGCAAACAATACTAAGTGAAATAAAAAAGCAGCAGAAAATTAAAATCGTGGCAGAGTTAAAACTAGCTCAAAACACACTTTTTAAGGCCGGGGGGAAATCAAGCGGCATATGTTGGTTCTTTCACTGCCATTGTCAGCAGTGCTGATGCTGAAAAATAACGAGATGGTTCCTCCTCCCCAGGAAGAGAAGACGCTGGATGAGATGAACAACACCATGCAGAAGGGGAAAGGGCTGGTGAAGCAGACCGAGGAAGTGCTGAGTCAGCTGATGTCCTCGCTGGAAGAGGTATCTCCACATTGCTTGAGCCATGCCTTTTCTTGCAAGCCAGAGTGGAGAAGAGGTGTCAGGAGTAGAGCCCACCGAAGCAACTGGTCCAAGATCTTGCCAGGATTGTCTTGGGAAGGAACCTTAGCTGCTTTCCAGGGTGTAAATCCCCTGGGGGTGCTTGAGCCACTCTGCTTCCATTTGTGCTTTCCGACGTGGGTGGCACTGTGGTCTAAACCACTGAGCCTAGGGCTTGCCAATCGGAAGGTTGGTGGTTCGAATCCCCAGAACTGGGTGAGCTCCCGTTGTTCGGTCCTAGCTCCTGCCAACCTAGCAGTTCGAAAGCACGTCAGTGCAAGTAGATAAATAGGTACCGCTCTGGCGGGAAGGTAAACGGCGTTTCTGTGCGCTGCTCTGGTTTTGCCAGAAGCAGCTTAGTCATGCTGGCCACGTGGCTCAGAAAAACCATGTGTGGACAAACGTCGGCTCCCTCGGCCAGTAAAGCGAGATGAGTGCCACAACCCCAGAGTCGTTTGCGACTGGACTTCACTGTCAGGGGTCCTTTACCTTTACCTAATAGGGGTGCCTGCTATCTTTGGACCAACCAGTGGCCATCTTTGTCTTCCAACCTGCCTGGAATAGCATGGAGTTCAGCTTGTAGAAGAACTGGAAGAGGCCAGTGGCCCATCTAGTCCAACATCCTGTTCTAACAGTGTATGACCAGATATATGACCAGATGCCTCTGGGAAACCCAGAAGCAGGACAGGAGCCCCAGAGCACTCCTGCTTTGTGAGTGTGTCCTGGAAAAGGCCAAAATGGGGAGTAGCTTTTAGGATCTATCCTCTGGGGGTAGGGAGAGAGTTTCCATCCCTACTTCTGCCAGACACCTTGAACCCCCGTTCAAGGGTTCAATCCAATAATTCCTCATAAGGAAAAGTAGAATTTGTGAGTAAGGGACAAGTTAAGCTGGTTATTTTATAATGGTTTTTATGGGAAACATTTCAATGGAGCAAAATAAAATGAATATTTAAATAATAAGGAGCAGGGGAAGAGACACGTTAGTTGTGAGAACCTGAGTTTGCATCCTTTTTCCTGACTGCTTGGAAAAGTTGGCCCTGGAGCCTCTGCTTTGCCTTCTAGCTGGCAGGAAGTGCTCACTAGAGTTGTAAGGAAATCCTCTTTCCTTCCCCCAGCTCTCTGATGAAGATACACTGAAGGGAATGGCCTGCAAGAAGGTGGTGACCTTTGATGTCACTGACTCGGAAGACACCAGCGGTGTGATGAACACGGATGAACCTCTCCGCAAAGGTAAGAGTTCGTTTTTTCGAAAATGCTCTGAGCGACATCACAGTACCAGCATTCAGTGTCTTTTTGCCCATTTTACACCAACCTGCCATCTGTCAGGTGCCCCCTAACTAGCTGTGTTTTAGAGGGAAACATGTTAGAAGTTCCTTTGGCAGTGAAATGGGTCTGGTGCTTTCCCTTCCTCTTGCCCTGCCCCAGTTCTCAGCCTCTCAACTGGGAGATGTTGCCTTCCATTTTGTCAGCACTCCCTCCCTTCTGCTCTCCTGGGGTGACCAGAAACGCCGTGTGGCATTTTGGGGTCAGCACATTTCATGATATGAGGTGAGAATATTCTCTGCTAGAAAATTCTCCGGAGAATATTCTCCACAAACTGTAAATTCTAACGTAAGAACCAGTTTTACAACCCACATTTAAAAAATCTAGTAAATAATAAGTCAAGTTGTGATATTGCCAGTGTAAGCAATGAATAATGATTTTTTTTTGATCCAGTTACATTACTGAGCATTGTGTCATTCACCATTGGCAATTCTGAAATGTGAGCTGCAGAAAACTTTTTTTTTCTTTTCTAGTTTTAAAAATTCTATTCATTTAATTCGATGAACATTTGAATTCGTATGTATTTCAACTATATGTAATAGCCTTTTTTTGTATTTTGGTGTGACCTTATTCTTAGCAATTCTATACCCTTGGCCATACACTGTGATTATTATTTTTTTACAATAAGTAGCTTTAATGCTTTATACACTTAAAGTACCTAGGCCTATACAGTTATGTGCAACAGCATGTGAGGTGGCCTTGATTTAAACAGTTGACGTTTCTATATTTTTATTTAGTACCAGTAACTGGTTTTTGCAGTGCCATTCAATGGTACAAGATGCCATTTAGCAGAGACTGACATACTGAAATATATTATCATATAATGATAATATATTTAATGTTAATGGCTTCTTTTTTATAGTATGCATATAGTTTTGTTTATCAAACTGTGTTTAATCACCAACAGTTATTAAGCATTAGAGCGGGGGTCAGCAAACTTTTTCAGCAGGGGGCCAGTCCACTGTCTCTCAGACCTTGGGGGGGGGGGCGGACTATATGTTGAAAAGGGGGGGAAAGGAATGAATTTCTATGCCCCACAAATAACCCAGAGTTGCATTTTAAATAAAAGGACATATTCTACTAATATAAAAACATGGTGATTCCTGGACCATCTGTAGGCTGGATTTAGAAGGCGATTGGGCCGTTAGACCTATTAGAAGCACAAGATAGCCTATTACTGGATTTACTTGTATCAAACCTTAACATGCCAATTGTATTTTTTTACTTATCCTATAATATGTACCTGTTCTAATGGAAGAATAAAATATGATTTAACTACTGAGTTTTCTTATACCAAACCTTAACACGACAATTACTGGTGCCATCAACTTAGCATGGTTTAACTTTAACTATAAGACATGTTTTACTTTTTAATTTGATATTTGCAAGTGACAAGTAGGCTTCTGCTTATATATTTTCTCTGTGGTTCGTTAGTGGCAGGCTTAGTGATTAATGTGAGTCATTCACATTGAATTTTCAATTTCAAGTTTGGTGCAAAAAAAAAAAAAAAAATCAAAGAATGTGAATTTGCTGCATTGCCCCATTGAATAAAAGTATCTGTACAGTTTTTGGTTGCCATCTGAACAAGTTTACCCATGAATTAACATGTATATTAACTAATTATATCATTTTCAATGCATTAAATTTATATCATTTTCAGTGCTTTAAAATGTATATTCTACTTTAAATGAAAATTCTGTAATATTCTCATTAATCAAGAATATTCTTGAGAATTTAACATCACTAAGCACATTCTCACTTGGCTACTGAGCTTTGCACACCTATCCTAGGAAGCCACGATAAAGTCCAACCTTGCCTCTTTTGTCCAGGGATGGGGTGAACTACTTGGACTCTGCCTGTCGTGTGTGAGCTGTGGGTTGGTTTCAGACTTGCAGGTGAAAAGGTTCTCTACTGCATAGTCTCTAGCTACGTCACTCTCTCTCTACCTCTCTCCCCACAGTGGCTGACTTGAAACCGGACCACCCGTTCCTCCACTTTGATGAGATCCAGTACCTGGCCAACTCGCTGCAGCGCCTCACCAGTGACCTGATGGTTGTCCTCCAGCACCTGAGTTCCTTCTGCAACCAGCCGCTTCCCTTCTTCACTTCCACCCAGGGTCCCGCCTCCACATTGCCTAGAGATAGAGTTCCCATAGCTACCTGTAACCCTCTGGCAGATTCCCATTCTGCCACACCGTCTGTACCCAGCACTATCCCCCAATGGGTCTGGGCTGGCTCAGGTCCCAGCCCCTCTGCTCCGGCAGGCCAGTCAGTGGACGCCATGCTGATGGAAAAGTGGCGCAAGTATTTCCCAGGTGAGAATGTGTCAGTGTTTTGTTCTTTTGGAGTATTCGGAGGGTCCTAATGGCAGTTATGAGCCAATGGGAAAAGGCAAATACACATGGAGTGGAGGGGGCTTAGGGCAGAGGTGCAAGGAGAGAGAGGTTTCCTTCTTTGGTTTTTGAATGCAGCAACAACACCTAATGGCCTGAGATCTTCTTTTCCAAAGGGGAAGTGTGATACTGGCTGTTTCATTTTTCAGTCCCTTTGCTAATGGGGCCTAACATAGAATTTGCCTTTTGCACGGCTTCTGCACACCAGATTGACATCTTCATTGAGCTATGCACCATGGCCCCAAGGTCTCATTCCTGGTTAAAGGTAAAGGGACCCCTGACCATTAGGTCCAGTTGTGGGCGACTCTGGGGTTGCAGCGCTCATCTCGCTTTATTGGCCGAGGGAGCCGGCGTACAGCTTCCGGGTCATGTGGCCAGCATGACTAAGCCGCTTCTGGCAAACCAGAGCAGTGCACGGAAACGCCGTTTACCTTCCCGCCGGAGTGGTACCTATTTATCTACTTGCACTTTGAGGTGCTTTTGAACTGCTAGGTTGGCAGGAGCAGGGACCGAGCAACAGGAGCTCACCCCGTCGCGGGGATTCGAACCACCGACCTTCTGATCGGCAAGTCCTATGCTCTGTGGTTTAACCCACAGCGCCACCTGCGTCCCCATTCCTGGTTAGTTACTGCCAGTTCAGACTCCAGAAACATATATGTGAAATTAGGAATTTTTGACCCGGTATTCATCACTTTACATTGGCTTACATTGAACTGCATTCGCCATTTTTTACGGTTTTTGTTTCATTGGGTGACCAACTTGTTTGCAAGAGAACTTTTTGCTCTTTTCTGTTCAGCCTGGGAGCTTGAGAGCCCCTCCCAGACAGAGGAGTCACTTGACAAGCCAGCCCTGCACCCTGCAGGGACCCTTGGAGGTCCTTGAATGCCCTGCTTCTTCTCTCCTTAAGAGGGAAAGCAGGAGTTGCTTCTGACCCATGCGCATGCACGGCAAGTGGCAGGGCAGTGGTAGCCTGGCAGTCCCATGTTGAGCTAAAAACTGATGCTCTCTTCTGTTTCAGGCAGGTTCCCTTTGTCCTCTGGAAGTCCTGGACCTCTGGATGGCACGCTGGGCTACGTGTCACCTGGGTAAGGCATTTTTATACTGCTGACAACTGGCCAGTCAGGCTAAATAGTTGGATATTCTAAGCAGGGGAGGCCAACTCTCAAGAAACTGCTATCTACTTTCAGAATTAAAACTAGCAGTGATCTATCCCTGTTTTGGGGGGGGGGGTTCATCTGAAGGTTGTTGAGCCTTTTTAGGGTGGGGTTTGGGGGGGGAGTTCTGTTTTTCTGGGGTTAAAGGCAAGGGACAAAGGGGTAAAGTCACTCACAAACAGATGACTATGGATCAAAACAGCGGCATAGAGAAAGCTCTGTCTTCCCTTCCAGAGATCATACAACAATGGAGGGGGAGCTGAGGGAGCATGGCAGGAGTCAGTTTTAGCGACGTTAAGGAAAGGGAGCCAGGGATCGACTGCGATCCACCAAAACCTGACAGGGATCTACCAGTAGATTGTGATCGACCTGTTGGACATCCCTGTTCTAAGGCACTACACCCTGTTCTAGAAGAATCATTTTGTCTTGTGAAATGCCCTTCTTCCCCCTTCCCTTCACATTAGGGGAAGTGGGAACACCTTGTATCTGAAAGGGCCAGCAGCACATTCCTTGGAGAGGGCAGTGGCCTGGGATGTCTCATTCTCCCTAACCACCTCCTCCACCACCACCATGCTTGACTGCTGCACTACCTCATTAGGGCACTTGGTTGATTCTTGTTGGCTACTGTGAGAACAGGATGTCAGACTAGGTGGGCCACTGGCCTTATCCAGAAGGACCATTCTTCTGATCATTATTCATCCCCCCCCCTCTGCTTCTTGACAGTGAGCAAGTCCGCCTGCTCCAACGCCGTGGGGCAGAGAAGCCGAACATCCAGAGCATGATCGAAGCCAACAAGAAATGGCTAGAAAGCTTCAAGCAGGATTCCAGAGTGTATCCTTTTGTTCTTGCCTGGCCTCTCTCTTAGGACCAGAACCTCAAAGCACTTAGTTGCCTGCTCAAACTTTAGCAACCTCCCCAAAGAAACAGAGAGCCTGCAGAAACGATGGTTGAACCCATCTATATGGGTGGGTGTTAAACAATCCAGCTATACATTCAGTCTGTACTTGGCCACAGTTTTCCATGTATTGGTAACCTCAAGGTTGGATTACTACAATGAACTCTGCGAGGCTATCCTTGAGGTTGGTTGAGCTGCTGCAGAACAAGCTACTCCCCAGCATATAGCGCCTTGCTTGTGGGACTTGCATTGGCTCCCAGTCTGCTACTGGGCCAAGTTCAGCGTGTTGGTGCTAGCATGTAAGGCCCTATACAACTCAGGACTAGGCTACCTGACAGGCTGCCTTATCTCTTATAATACCCAGTAGGTCACTGCTGTCACTGCAGAAGAGTTTTTCTTAAAGGTTCCCAAGAGATCAGCAGCCTGCTCCACAGTAACTCGCAGCAGGTCTTTTAGTGTGGCCCTGTTCTGTGGAATGATAGGTTCCCACGATCTGCACTTTCTGAAAAGCAAATGTGGACATTTTTGTCTTTCCCAACTGGGTGTCTACTTGGTACTGTTTTAAAGTTAAACCATTTTATTGCATTGTGCACATCACCTTGAGCCTTCTAAAGCAGTATAGCGGGGGGGGGGGGTGTAAGCAGGGAATTAATTTCTTGATAGCAGAGGGCGCAGTCTGAGCTGCCTCTCATGGCTTCCTGTAGCAGTTTCTGGCACTCCTATGCAGTCAACCATCACTGTTAAGGATTGCTGAGCTACATCACCTTTGTCATGAGTGGAATGCATCCTCAGCCTCTGGTCCCCTCTGCTTTGTTCTTTGACTTTTCCTTCACCCAGACCGCCAGCCCTCTCCTGCCAAGTCCCTCAAAGCCCTTGACCAGCAGCACTGGTTTGCTGCAGCTCAGACTGGACAAGAGCAACCGACTCGAGGTCTACAACTTCTGAACCACTGGGCGAAGTCCAGCTGAAAGGCAGTTCCCAGCAGCAAAGACTTGGGAGTTCTCCCTGCTTGACAATACATGGCATTTCCCCTGTACCTGGCAGCCTCCTTGCCTGCTTTCTTGAGCCGTGTCCGGGCCATCGAGCCTGGCTCTTTGAAGAGAAGGGCAGCTGCAGGAGATTTGCCTGGTCCAAATGCACAAGACAGGCCATGAATTCAGTAGGGAAAACAATCAAAGCATTATTAACCAGTAGCTTTCTGGTTGGTCTTCTGTTAACCCAAGGAAGTGCCCGGGAGGTGAAATCACTTTCCTTGAGGGAAGGAGGTGATAATTTCTCAGAGGAGGAGAGTGCCTGAGAGCATGAACAGCAAAATGGCAAAACCTTGAAGCCTTGAGCTGCTTGGCCTGTGCTGCTGCTTCTGCCTCTGCCTCTCCCAGTCCTGAATGCAACAGTGTCTTCTGGCTATTGGCTTCTATTCCAAAAGATTTTTATCTGAAGCAAGTCTTGTCTTCCAAAGCTGCAACACACACACACTCACAGCCAGCCAGCCAGCCCAGATATCCTACTTTGGACTTGGGTGAGCAGTTTGCAACTCTTACGAGGGCAGAGAGCAGTGGATGCTGAAGCAGGCAAGAAAAGCTGGTTGCACTTGAATTTCCTAGTTTGCCGAATCTTCCAGTTTTCATTGGGTCTCACAGGCTCCCTTCCCTGCTCAGGTTTTCTAGCTTTCCAAGCAGCAGAGTTGGCTGGGCAAACGCTGCTGAGGGCTACAGCAGGGGCTCTCCTGTATTCCCAGCTGGTGCCAGAGCCACATGTTCTTGTGCTGGAGCCACAAAATCAGGTGGGCAGCGGCCACATGTGAACTCCAGTGTACCTACTGAAAGTAGTGGAAGCTCCTTGCCGAAGCTTCCTCTGGAAAATTTAACCTTGTGTGTGTCCCTCATTTTTTTTAGGCCAGATGTCTGGCTGCTGCCTTACTTTTGAGGTTCCAGCTGGCTCTGGCTTTTAAGGCACAAAGAGGGCAGCATGCCCCTAGAGCTGGTGCTTCAGCAACACCCACGCTCAGCATGCCCAGGGGCTCCTCTCCATTCTCTTCCCTCCGTTCCTGACATTTCTCCATGCAGATCTCTGCTGCGAGTTGTCCTGCTGCTCTCCTGTGGTTCCTTCACAGCACCTTATAGCTTTATGAGGGTCCCCTTTGGAGTGTACCCAGGCAATAGAAAGGGCTTACATCCTTGTCTTGTGTCAAAGTGTGTGTTATGGCAAGAGAACTGGTGTAGGCCGTCAGCTACTGGCTGTATTTTGTATACCAATTAAATGGACGCTTGTACATCTGTGTTGGTTTTGCCCCTTTTTTTCTCCACTGCATTAGATCTAGTGGGTATTTGCTCCCCCTTCTGCCCTTTCACCTGGTATCCCCCATCCACTCACTGTTTCTTGAGCCTTCCACTTTTCTAGCTGCCAGATTTCTGTTCTGCAGTCAATGCAGAAGCCCTCATGGAGGATGGTGACGGAGGAGCAAGTTGCTGTTACTGATAGCTACATCCACAAACATCTGAAAAATGTGAAATGTACTCAAACCACACTGCCCTTTTGCTGGCTACGGAATTCTGATAAGCCATAGATAGAGAATCCCTTTATTGGCAGATTTTTTTTTGTACGCTTCCTCTGTTTTCAGTGGCAATGCATCCCCTTGCTCGGAGTGCAATCCCTGGGAAAGCAAATAAAACCACAAGCCTCCCTCTTGACTCCTAATCCCTGATCTGCGCATCTACTCCTGCCCAGTGCTTTCCATGTGTGTGCGAGACAGAGAGTGAATGGGAACGTGACGCTCTTTGGGCCTAAGTGTTTGGGGATTAGAGGCTCCCAAGGGCAGCAGGTTTTTCAAATAGGACAGGCCTTCTCTCTAAGCTCATTAGGACATTTGGCAGCGGCTGGCCCTGTTGACGCACCAGGAGTGTGGCTCGTCACGGACTGACCTGAGGCACGCTGGCCTTCTGTGGGGGGCCTCTTGACTTCTCCCACCATGCTGGGGACATTGATGACAGCACTTTATTTCATGGTGAAAGCATTGGGTCAGGTCAGTACTTCTTTCATTCTAGAGCAAGGCCTTAGGAAGTAATGGCAGAAAGCAAAGCAGAAGATGGTTCCCTTCCCTGTGGTTTATTTGGGCATGGGAGGGGGGATTAGTTTTTCTGTGATATTACTAGAAAGGAGGGTGCCGGTTCTATCCAGCATGGCATTCCTGAAAGCTGGAGCTCGAGGCTTCATTCTAGGAATTTTATCTATTGCAAGCTGGGTGTTGCCCAGCAGTACCATGTGTGATACCAACAGAGGAGCAAGTGGGGCAGCTTGATATGGGCTGCTGAGGTGGGGGGCTCCAGCAGCTGCAGGGCCATGCCACCACCTTACTGGAGCTTTTGCGCAAACTGCAAGCCTCTGGCTGCCCCAAGCTTCCAAGTTGCAGGAAGAAGAGTTTGCTGTTTCCCATCTGGATGACTTGCTTGAGGGTCCAGGCGCTGCCTTGGGGCCCAGCTTCCCTCTTGTCTGGCTCTTGCTAAATCCCGTGTAGGTGGGCTTGCCTCTGTGGCCCAAGAGGAGACTCTGCCAGAGAGGCCTCGAGGTGCTGGGCAAGCCACTCGGGGACCCTTTGTTGTCAGGAATCGATGCTGAAATTGCAGTCCCATAAATGGTAGGGCTGCTTCTATTTTTCTGCTGCACCAGGAGATTCTGGACTGGGCATTGTGGTTTCTTTGTCTTCTGAAACATGGGGGTCCCTCGTGATAGTGACACCTGTAAATGGGTAAAAGTAGGGGGTATGTTGGAGGGGAAGGGACAAGGTGGAGCCCTGGTTTCGCTTAATATGAACCTGTACTCTTCTGCCTTCTGCCCAGCTTGGCAACAGCCTGTTCCAGGAGGAGCCGCTGCCCTACCTTGTCCACCAGCCCTTGCCATGGCAGGTCCAGTGTGTGACTCCGGGTCGCCGTGCCAGCAGAGACAGTGGGGTATGTGTCTTTTCCTACTAGTGACGGCCACTGGAGGCTTTGGAAATGAGCATGGCTGTTCCCTTTCAAACTTGGGTTGGCCCCTCTGTCTGATGAAGATGGATGCAAAGAGAAGGGCAAGGGAGGCAAAGGCTCAGTTCCTGGAAAGGTGTCAGGATATTTGGAGGGAAATGCTGCAAATGAAAGCCAAGAGAAGGAGGAGGAATAGGCCCTTTTGAGGGGGAGGGGGCTACAGAAGAGGATGCTGCTAGTTGCAGCACAGTAGCTATTGTGGCTCTCCCCCCCCCCTTAAGGCAGTTCTTAAGGCAGAATATGGAACTGTTCATGCATGAATATGCATGAAGACTCTCTTGGTCCATGTTGCTGCAGCAACAGTGATTTTTAACCCTGAGCGAAAACCAGACCAAACCCACTTGGGTCTTGTTTCCAGCTTGCTTGAAACTTGTACTCAGCAGTTGATGCTGGGATTGCTTCAATAACCAGACTTAATAAAGGGAAGTGCCACCAGAGGCCTCTCCCCAGGGTCCCTTTGTAACGGGGTCAAACTAATTCATGCTCAGGAACATCTGTTATCAGCAGCTACTACCCAGGTTGGTGACATGCAGCTTTCCGGCTGCTAAATGCTGCGGGGTCATACAATGGGGGTGGCTCTTTTCATATTGCTCTGCTTGTGCACTTCTCTGGAGGAAGACTGGCCAGCAGTGATCATGCTGGCCCTTTGGCTGAGCACCACAGTCCCCCCTTGTCTGTCTGTTTAGACTTTGCTTCTTCTTTCCAGAAAGGTGGGTGTTCTCGGCAGAACAATATCTACGGGGTCGCAGGACGAAGAGGTGAGAGTGCTGCAAACTCAAGGTCAACAGGCACTGAGTGCCGGGGATTTCTAACTAGCCTGCCACTGCTTTTGGTGTATGAAGGAGCCTCTCTTTAAATGAAAAATAAAAAAGCAGGCACCCCCCCCTCCACACACACACTGCTTTCCTCCAGCATTTATCTCAATCAGTGGATCTATTCAGACCTTGCTGGATTCTTCCCCCACCCCCAAAAACACACACACACACACACACACTTTGTGCATTCAGATGCTTCCCTCCTCCATGAGACATCTCCCTGCCTGCCCTCCAATGCCCGTGGCCACACCTCACACCCCCTTTGGTATAGCTGGACAATTTGCAGCCATGGTTCAAAGTCATGTCCTGAGCAAATAGGCTTTTCATGTTGCTATTCTCAGTGCCTCTTGCATGATAATCGGATTAGAGGTGGTGAGCTGGAATGGTGGGTGCAGAGAATGCACTCTTTTTCTGCAAGTGACCAAATGAGATTAAATTTGTAATGTCCACAGAGAAAATTAAAGAGTAGGGTTGTTGTTGTTTTTTTAACAAAACACTGGTGAACAAGCTAGTCAGGTCTCTCGAGTTGATGTCACTAAATTCCATATTTTTACTCCCCCTTCCCCCTTGATAGTGGGTGGTAACTTCTGCTCCTGCCATGCTTTGGCGTGATGGGCTTTTTGTGAAGTTGCATATTTTTTTAAGGGAAGGGGAGAGCTTGGCCTTGCTACACTGATAACTGCATGGGCGCAGGGAGACTGAGTGCAACATGGGTGCAACAAGGCAGGGCTTGGAGTCAAACACTTTGCAGGAAACAACCTTTGTCCCCAGAAGAATGATACAGACCTGGCTTTGAGTGATCACTCCAAATTGGAGTGTGGTCTATAGAGGAGTCTATTCTACTTTGGCATCCCGCATCGCACAGCTACCTTGTACAAGAAGCCAAGGAGGCAGCCCTATGCCATGAACTAGGCTGCCCGCACCATAGTAGACTTGAGCTCGGAATAGGAAAAGGCGAGAGGAGCTTCTTTGCTTGGCCAATTGCAGCATAGTCTCTGCACTAGGTGGAAGCAGCTATACTACTGAAGGGCTTTGCCAGAATGTCTCCTTCCCAAAACAAGCCTACCTTCAGACACCGGGAGTTTACTAATTTTTTTGCAGAGTGTTGTCTTTTAATTGATTTTACCTGTTTGTATTTTGTCTGGTTATTAAGTTGCTTTGAGATTCTTTTGTGAAAAGCGACAAACAGATGCTTAATAATAATAATAACAACAACAACAGTAATATATTCTGTACAGCTGGAGGTGGGAAGACGCTTAAGGTATTGCATTCCAGGCTTCCCCTCCCCCCTTTTGGGGGGGAAGCACAAAGAGACCTGCTTTGTGTTTTTGCTTTTCTCGGCAGCACCATCTGCTCCTAATACGCGTGGCTGTGCAGTTCATGCTGCAGATCTGCAGTCTGGCGGGGGTGGTCTCCAGTCGCCTGCTGGTATTAGAGCCCTCCTCACCTCAGGTGCTAAAGTTGGAGGCCTCCCAGCCCCACAGATCACACATGAGCACACCACCTTTTCTAGAGCTGTCTCTGGGGCCTAGCTGTAGCCTAGAAGAACACCTTCAACCATGACGTTGAAGGGGGACTTGGATAAGCACCCATTCTTTGCAAGGACAGTGACCGACGTAAGCGTTACACTAAAATGCTCTGCTCTGTCTGCCATCTCGTTGCTTTGCTACCTCCATTGTGTCACTTGCAGGGTGAGGGTGTTCAGCCAGCATCTCCCGAGCCAGACAGTTTTAGGCAGAGAGCAGCTTTCCTGTAGGGCAGCTGGCTGGGAGATGATGCACACTGGTCATTGTGTGAGGCAAGAGTAGTGCCTTGGACTTTCAGGGACATCTCAGCAGCAGGGGCAACCCACTGCATGCCCTCAGCATTTCAGTTTACAAGGACAGCCTGAATGCTCCAGGTGTTGTCTCGCAGGAGCAAGGGCGGTCCATGATCCTTGGCAAGCTCTCACTGCAGACATGCTTCCAAGCGCATGGATCCTGTGGGTGGGAAGCTCAAGTAATCATTACCATGAACATCCAAATACGGCAAGGGACCCACACTGCATCTCTACTCCCAGCTGAACTTCGCCTCTTCAGTTCTGGCTTGTTTTCTGCCTTCTCCATCCTGGCCCAGGTGGTGTTGGCTGCTCTGATTTTGCCAGCAATGCCCTTTCTCCTAGTGAGCTGTCCTTCCCTTGTATCCCTAGGTGACTCCAGCCCTGTATCCAGCAGCAGGAGCGAGGAAGTGAGTGATCCAACCGAGAGGGCAGCTGTGACCATCCAGACTCACTATCGTAAATATCACCAACACAAGCATGGAAAGTAGAAGCCAGCTTCCGCCATATTGGGAAGCAAGAGAAGGATGGGTTTTGGAGAAAGGGGTGGGTGGGACGAAAGGGGGAAAGACCCTTGTGTGCTAGTAAAGCCTGTCTTTACTCAACTTTTGGACAGCTTTTCTGTATAGCCGAGTGTCTTGAAGTTTTCTGCCATCCTCTAAAAATGCGTTGCAGTCTCTAAATCACACATAAGGGGCCCTGACCACTTTGTGAGTAAGACAACTGCTGGATGGGGATGGCCTTGTGCCACATTTGCTGATGGCTTTCTAGGTGAGGTTTTATTGCAAATTGGTGCTTAGGTGCAGAGCTTTGGTTAAGGATGAGCTACAGCACAGTGATAGAAGAGGCTAAATGTTTACCCTCCTTGAGTGGAGGGTGGCAGAATGCCATATCTGGGGCAGGAGGTTGGCCCTCTGGTATGGAACTAAGGGAAACGCTTCTAAAATTGGTTTTTGGAACATAGCCCTGTTCAATTTGACACTGTCTTGCACCACTGCCATCTTCTTGTGTGCAAACCTTCATGCCCTATGAAACTTGGTTGCTAGTAAGCAGGGCTAGCAGAATAGTTTAGGTGCCTGATGTATAAATGCCCAGCTATTTCCCCCACCTGTAGAAACAAAAAACCAAGACTGATGGTCATTTGCCCTTTATTGGCACCTGCCCATCAGAAGAGCTGGCTCTATTTCCAGGAAGCAAATGGCAGCATGTTGCCCCTTTGTGCTGTATAACTAGCCCCTTTAGACAAGCTGGATTTTACTTGCTTTGCATCTTAGAAAGGGAAACAGCCTTTCTAAGGCAGGTAGAATTTAATCTGAGCTTTTGAATAGTTGGTAATGTTTAAGAGAAGGTGTTTGTATAAAACTACGAACCGCTTCATGTGTGCGAGTTCACATGCTAGCTTCATGCAGTGACATGCACTGCCTTTTTAATAACTGTGCAGGTAAAGAACTACAGGGCATACCTCTGGGTCAAGTAAACTCTAAAACAGCGAGAGGTCTTATGCTATAGTGTCCCTTCTGACAGTTTCCTTCTCTTCTGCAGACGTTACTGCTGTCGTAAAAGGGAAGTTATTTTTCCCGTGTAACTCTGTGGATACCCCCACCTTGTGTGATCTTTTTCCACATTCAGGAGAGTTCTTGACTGCCCTGCATTACATGCCATTATGGATCTGGCCCCACCGCAAACAAAGGGCTCTGATGTTATAGAAACATAACTTTTATTGCACACTGCTGGCTTTTTGTTTTTATATAAAAATGTATTAACACAGAGGCAGATGCAACTTGAAGCAAATCCTATGGTTTTCCAAACAGTAAAACAACATGCAGTGTCTCAAAGGAGTCTCTTCAAAACCAACAGGGTTGCTTGATAGGGGGAGAGAAGAGAGCCACACAGTCTACTTCTGTGCTCTCTTCAAAGACAATGTGAAACAGCAAAACCTTCAGTGAAAAAGATTACCAAATGCTTTGCACCCTTGGCTGATTTCCCCCCTCAGGTTTGGAGAAGAAGAAAATAGTTTCATTTATACAAAAAAAGTCCATTCTGTACAAGAGCTTCTTTTATTTCAATATAAATAACTCAGGAAAAGAGTAAAAGTCTGTGTTGTCTTGTGTCCATTGCTACACCAGTGTATAGGATTTTGAGTAGGCGCCAGCTCCCTGTTTCTGGGACCTCCCTATACCAGAGGTGCTCATTTCTAGTAGCGAGTCTCTAGACCCCCCCATTTTGGTGTGGGGAGGCAAACGTGGCTCAGCACTGGGAGCAGCAGCAGGTTCAGTGCTTGAGGCAGGGGCAGCTACGGGTGCAGTAGCCGTGGTGGTGGCGGCAGCGGCAGCAGCGGCGGCGGCGGCGGCAGGAGGAGGAGGAGGAGCAGCACTTGCTGAGCCAGGCATGGCCAGAGTCCGCTGAGGTAAGGTAGTCGTGGTTGCACTCACATGGGGCACAGCCAAGGCTTTGCTGCTGGGGTCTAATGTTAGGTGCCTGGCCTGCGTGTGGTAGGCCCGGGCCAGGTTCCGGATGGAGGCCTCGCGGGGCGGCACTACTGGGCATGGGTCATGAAGGTCTGGCTTGCGGAAGAAAGTTTCGGATTTCATGTACAAAGGCAAGTTGCAGTAGTCGCCTGCAGAAAGAAGAGGGTGAAAGGAAAGGCAGCTTTCAGTCGGAACGTGCTCTGTCAAGCGCTTGGAAGCCTGCAAAGCCAGACCACATTCAGGGGAGAACACAAGCGGAAGGGGGACAAGCAGCCCAGTCCGTCAAGACCGGCTGTGAGTGAAGGAACAGTGGCTGCCAAGATGCCCCTCACTTTGGTGCAAGGGCCATGGTGGCAACTGGGGGCAGGGATGCTGCTGAAACAGGAAATGCTACCCTAAAGAAATGTTAGGCCAGAAAACAGTCTATGTGAGAACGGCATCCTCTGACTACAGCTCTGAGGATTATGAGCTACACCAGGCATCCCCAACCTTCAGCCCTCCAAATGTCTTGGACTACAATTCCCATCATCCCTGACCACTAGTCCTGTTAGCTAGGGATCATGGGAGTTGTAGGCCAAAACATCTGGAGGGGCGCAGGTTGGGGGTGCCTGGGCTACACAACTGCCCACACCTTTCTCTCATTCAGTGCAGCCGTCTCTATAATGCTCTCCATTTCAGGACTGCAGTTGCCTAGTACTTACTTTTATTTGCTCTGTGAGGGATGGGCACAGCTACCCCCTTGCCGCGGTCGCTGTCCTGCGGCTTGGGCGGGGAGGCCGTGAAGCGGCAGATGCCGGGCTCCGATGGGGTGCTCATGGAGGTCATGCTGTCGGCGTTCTCGTTGGTGCCCGTGGTCATCTGGTCAGAGGAGCTGTCGGAGATGAAGCACTCGGTGATCTCAAACTTGGCGTGCTGCAGCTGCTCCTCCAGCTTGGCATGTTCATAGGCACGTGCCAGCTCCTCATAAGTGGAGGAGGCGCTCTCTGTGGACACCATGCTGTTCCGCCCTTTGTCTAAGGAAGCAAGGAGAAAGTAGGAGTTAAAGAACCAGTGTGAAAATGGGAGGCCCTGTCAGTGCACCCATGGGAAAAGTTCCATGGTACTCTAGTCACCTCTTCCTGGGTGTGGCAAGATTATTTGGAAACTGAGGAATGCATCCCTGAGGTTGGGGCAAAAAAAGCCTGTGTTTCTTCAGGGCTGGGTGGTATATCCAAAACCAATATATTCACCTGACAATATACTGCAAAACATGATTTTGTATGTGCAAAAATCACAATGAGGGGAAAACCGTGAAACCGGCCAATGCCTCTACCTAGCTCCATCCTTATTTCAGACATGGTGATATATCACAGTGTTGAAAACCAGTTATCACCCAGCCTCACTCTCTGTGGAGGTGCTGAGATAGTGGGGCTTGGCTCCAGAGCAAGAGAGGAGGGCCTGTATTTATTCCCCAGAAGAGGCATGCTCTGTAGTCCATGTGCTTGTCTTGACTCACCTGTATCCTGGGATAAGCTGGCACTGTAACTGTCGCTTTCTGTCACCGTGATGCCATGCTGGGAGCCAACTGTCCTCCAGTCAGAGGTGAGGGTCCGTGCTGGGGTGGAGGCCTGACACTTGGTGAGGGTCCACTGGCTGGAGTATCTGTTCCTGGTACTATGTGCGGACTTCACACTTTTCCTGGAAACCGGATCTGGAAGAGGAGAGAATGAGCACCACTTAGGCTCTGCAGACACAGACAGGTACTCCCATGTAGAACTTGATTCTGCCACTGCGCTGCTGTTGCTTCCATAGTCTGCCGCTGCAGTGAGATCATATTTATGCAAGTCTGTGGTAGGTGATGTTCGATTTAACTAGCTTTTCATCAGGCCCAATAATTTGTGCTGCACTATCTTTAAAGAAATCAACCCTGAGTGCTCACTGGAAGGACAGATCATGAAGCTGAGGCTCCAATACTTTGGCCACCTCATGAGAAGAGAAGACTCCCTGGAAAAGACCCTGATGCTGGGAAAGATTGAGGGCACAAGGAGAAGGGGACGAAAGAGGATGAGATGGACAGTGTTCCCGAAGCTACCAACATGAGTCTGATCAAACTGCGGGAGGCAGTGGAAGACAGGAGTGCCTGGCATGCTCTGGTCCATGGGCTCACAAAGAGTCAGACACGACTAAACGACTAAACAATATATTTAAAAGGTATTTCCTACACTGGGGTGGGGAGCCTGCAGCCCTCCAGATGCCGCATACTCCCATCAACCCTGGCAGCCAGCATGGCCAATGGTTAGGGATGATAGGAGTTGTAGCCTAGCAAGAGCTGGAGGCTCCCCACAGATCCCCCACTCCTGATCTTGCATCATTTTCCAAAGACTTAACTACAGCAATACCACAGCCATCCCATTTTTCCTGTACTCTTAAGGTTTCATGTACAGCAGGCTTACAACTCGGGGGGTGGTTTACGTTCCAGGGGTGTGTGTGCAAAGCCACAATCATGGATAGAGCAAACCTGGAGCTGCTGCTGTGCAACCGTCCCTGCCTTGTGCCCCACGCAAGGCAAAGATCTCCTGGAGCCATCTGAGATCTCACAAGAGCCTTCCAGAGCCCGGTAAGGCAGACAGCTTAAAAGCTTTTTCCGCACCAAGTTGACTGTGGTAAGAAATTGAAGGCCAAGTCCCAGGGTGGATCACGAGGAGTGTGGCTCATGCATGCATGCCTACCTTCTAGATGGCCCCTTCAGCCTAGAGTTCTGGTTAATATGCTTTTTGGACTAGTTTGCCATTGACATCTGACATTCCTGCTCCCGTCTTGTAAAAAGCCATTTGTGCAGAAGTTGTGTTAGGGATTGGCAACGTTCCTTAGCCTGTTTGCTACCTGAAACTTCCACCTACCTGGCTGGCTTCCTTAGTGAAGTGCCACTCCAGTTATTCCACCCTAGAGGCACCATGTTAGAAACCCAAGGTGCAATATACAGACTTAACATAGGTCAGAGGGACTTCCTTCCCCACTGCTGACATTGCCACAAGTCCTAACAAGGCCTTAGTGGTGCCTGATCTTGGAAACACTTGATCTGAACTGTGGCCCACATTTGCTACTTGATAGGACATTGTGAGCCTTTCTCATGTTTGGTCCAGCTAGGGCTAGAGCAGAGGCAGAAGAGGTTGGCTGTTGAAGCTGTCCTCCAGTACTTACTGGTGCCAGGGCGAATATCAGACATGTCTATTAGGGGTCCTGTGTTCTGAATGAGTGCTGGATGGTGCAGGGAAACACCAGTGCAGAAGCTCTGTGGGTTCACAGCTTGGTTGAATTCTGTGTCCGTCACTGGGATGGTTGCCTTGTCATCTCCTATGGAAAAGGAGTTCGGAAACTGAGCTTGCATCTTAAAATCGGTGTTAGAAAGCCCACTTTTTGAGACTTAGCTGTGTATGCCTCAGCCACATGCAAAGATCCACTGCAAATTGCTGAGCCTTGTCTCTTCCCATTGCCCAGGGTGCAGTGTGAGGCTTTGCCTACTCCCATCCTATAGAAATATATATATATATATATATATATATATATATATATATATATATATATATAAAATTGTCCAGTAGCACCTTAGAGACCAACTAAGTTTGTTCTTGGTATGAGCTTTTGTGTGCATGCACACAAAAGTTCATACCAAGAACAAACTTAGTTGGTCTCTAAGGTGCTACTGGACAATTCAATTATTATTTTTATATATTTCTACTGTGTCAGACCAACACAGCTACCTACCTGAATCTAGTCCCATCCTATAGGTTTGGCAGGAGGAGAAACTGCAGTGCTAGTTTCAAACAGCCCTTGCTTTGTTGGGGCGGAGCCTGCACACAGGTCAAAGGCAATTGGCCTCAGACAGGGGCTTGGCCAGAGGAAGCCATACTCTGGACCAGGGACAGGCAGTGACCAGAGCAAGATGCAAAAAAGGAGCTTACAGTCCAGCATGTGACCTTTCAAGACCTGCCGCAAATGGCTGCTGAGGTCTGGGAGCTCACCTATCTGCTTGATTCCTTCCTTGTCCTCAATGAGGAGTTGAACACGGGGAATGTCAATGTGCAGTCGAGGGCCCTGCGGGGGCCCCTTCACTGGCGTGTCAAAACTCCGGTTATTCTTACTGCAAAGAAGAAAGGCAAAGAGCAACCATGAAGTGGGGCTGGGTAAACCCTTCCTGCAGCCTTGCCTTGAAACATCTCATATGAACAGGAGGTGGCCAGCTTCCTGACTGAGGCAAGAGGCTGCAACAGTCCCTGTTATATGGTGCTCATATGGTGTTCTTCAGACCAGGAAGAAGGCCTGATTCAACTGTGGGGGAAACTTGGGCCCATGCAGGTAAGAGGACCTAAGTGAAGTGGGACTGCACCCTCGCCCCATGCAGAAAAGTTTGTGAGAGCATCAAGTCCAGAAGCTACCAATGTATGTGTCTTACAAGAGTGTCGTGCTAAACAGATTCCTGTCAATACCCACCTGATGAGCATTTCAGCCAAACTTTTGGCATCTGCAAGAAGGGGGAAAGAGTAGCTGTTTATGAGTGGAGACACTGGAAAAAGGCAAAGTCATGTGTCTTCCCCCACCCCAAACCCCAGCTGCTCCTCTAGGGCTTGAACCCTTTGCAACTTGGCAAAACTAAGCCCCCCCCCCAAAAAAAAGGATTCCAAAGGCAATAGTGGCCATATTCTGCCTGAAATAACCCCAAAAATACTTTACAATCATTTGTGGGAGGAGCGCTAAGATCCCTTAGTGCTTTCCAGTCCTGTGGGGGCAAGTGATATCACACTTCCCCCGCCACCCCGCCCGGGCAGCCAAGTTCCAGCCCTGCTCAGCCTCGTTTGGCCTAGCCTTGCATGGAGTTGGCTGATGGAAAGCCCAGCGCAAACCCCTGTAGCTTCCTGCCCAGGGCTGCTGAAAGTCCACAGAACCTCTCCAAGGGCTTGGGCTCCAGCCCATGTGCTGCCACCTGCAGCAACCAAGCAGACAAGCCGCAGACACTTCTGGCTACCGTGTGTGCACCCATCTCCCTCCCATGGGCCTCTCTGCTGCTGCTACTCAGTCCCTCTCTCTGGAGTGTTTCTGTGGGGACCCCACGAGAGCCCAGGCCTCACCTCGCAAGCGTTTCAGGCGCTTCTCCTTCCGCTTCTTGCGGACGACAAAGAGCAACGCCACGCCAAGCGTGGCCAAGATGACGGGACACGCAATGGTGAAAAGCTTCTTCACGTCGTCGCCCTCCCCCTGGGCAGACTTGATGGGTGGGATGGTACCTGTTAGGGCAGGACAGGCATTCAAGCCCTGGCTCAGAGGGAGGCCTCCCCCACCCTGCCCCCAGCCCCTCCCAATTCCCCCCGCCCTGCCCCCACTCACTGCCATCGTAGTCCAAGGTGGCAAACTGCATGGTCTCATTGCCGCAGCCGGCGCTGTTGCATGCCTTCATGCGCAGCTCGTACCACGTGGCTTCGCGCAGCTCCGTCAGAAAGACCTCGTTGGAGTAATTGGCCCGCAGGCTCTGCCAGACCCAGGTGCCCTTGGGCCGGTATTCTAGGACGACGGCCAGGATGGGGCAGCCACCACTGTTCCAGCCTTGCAGGTTCAGCCTGGCATGCGTGGAGTTAATGTGGGTGAACAGGTGCTGGTCCTTGTTAAAGGAGGGCTCTGGAAGGGAAATGATGAGGGTTTCAGTAGTCAGAGGAGACACTGGTTCTTCATGATGGGTGGGCACTGCCTGTTGAGGCCAGAATCCAAGAGCCAAGCTGAGCAAGCATCAGTTGCAATGAAACTTACACGGGTCACATTTTCATTCATGCTTCACACCCCACATTCGTTTTACGGTATTCTTAAAATGGCCTTGAAAACTATGCAGCTGACTTAGAACCAATTAGAAGTGAAACACACAACCTATAATGGAACTCCCCTTTACTTTTCTTGCTCTTGAACCTCTGGCAGCTTTGCAATCACAGTTTTCAGTCATCTCTTTTCATTCACTCACATTGATCAAAGCGCTGGTCTCATCTTTTATAGCCCTTAACAGATTGGGATATGGGTACTTTAGGAACCACCTTTCCCCCACATGTTCCTCCTTGCACACTCAGATCATCATCTGAGGCCTGGTCCCAAATCTGTTACCCTTGGGAGAGGAGGCTGGTGTCATTTTCCCGTTGTTGTTGCAGCAGCACTTATTCTGTGCTGAGCAATGTCTGTTGGCGCCTGTCACTATACAACTTCAGGTAGTTAACCTGACTTTTAAAAACACACCTTTGGTTAATTGCTGGCTCAGCTGTGTGTTATGTTTGTGCTGCTGGAATTTCTTAATGTGCACTGCTAGGTTACTACAAGTAGGGCATTGCATTGGTTTTTTTTTACTGTTTTTGATTACTGTTATCTGCCTCTGAAGATATAGGTGGGGTATAAATGTTTAAAATAATTCAACATGTTGTTGATGCAGGTGTGGGTGGAGCAGCACCAAGTCTTGGAGGAGGGTTGTGGGCTCTTGCTCATTTAGGGGAATGGGCTTCCACCTACGCTAGCCAGATGGGATGGGCTCATCAGGCACATTCTCTTAGCTGCTTCTTTTTTTCAGTACAAACACCCCAGCCTTGACTGCTGCCACATTAAGGAATGAAGGAGGGAGCCACATCCATGAGCAAACATTTCTTTCTCTCCTCCCATCCACCCGCTTGCCCAAACCAACAATCCCCACCTAGGCTCAAACTCTCCAATCTTCCTTAAAAATAAATAAACCCAATTTCTTAAAATCTTCATATCCAAGTGTCTTATTGGGCACTTCCAAGGCTTTCATGGAAGTTTTGCTTCATCTCGACTTCAGGGCTGACCTCCCTGCCTGGCCTGGCTTCTGGTACTCTAGCCCCAACCTCCCCGTCACCCCCCTCATCACCTCTGCCGTGGGTCTTGGCCTCGATGATCTCACTGATGCGCCCAGCGCCAACGCTGTTCTTGGCCGCCAGCTTCACCTTGTACCAAGTCCCGCATTTCAGGCTCTCCAGCTTGAAGGAACGCTCCGTGGAAGTGATGAAGACGTCTTTCCACTCCTCGCTGTTGTCAACAGAGTACTGCAGCACAAACCCTGCAGGGGTGGCAGAGATGGGTTAATGGGCTTGGCGGGGGGCCATGTTCAAAGGAAGAGCTGAAGGTAACACTAGCCAGAGAACCCTACTAAATGGAAACCCCCAGAACACTAGGTTTATTATTTATAATCTTAACGTTTATATTGTGCTTTTTCTTCCATCATGAAACCCAAAGCAGGCCCTAAACTGCCATTTCTTCTGCCCCAAACCTCCAAGGCACTGAGCTTCAGGGTACCCCTGATGATCCCACCAACTTGTCCAGGAAGGGAAAAGGTTGGTGCTTGCAGGTATTTCTTCATTTCAGGGTAAAGGCTCCTCAGATACTCTGCCACTGCTGCTGCCTTGTGAAAAGGCTGGGCTCAGCCACCCAAGCAAGCCAGAATGTGTCAGGGCTGTCTCAGGACAACCCCAAACCAAGAGTCCCAGCTAAGAGCAGCAGGAGAGAGAAGGGGGCCACCTGAAAAAGCCCCCGCCCCCACTTTATATCCTGTGATACAGGAGGAGGCAGCAGATGGGTAGAAGGTCTAGGATCAGTAAAAAAAACATGCCAAGCCACAGCAGAGCTGGATCCGCTGCTAATTTTCTCATGCAGGAAACTGCTTCCTGCCTGAGGGCCACACTCCCTTCTGAAGGACACATGCTGTTGGTGGGCAAGGCCAGAAGCAAAAGTGGGCAAAATTGCAATGAGAAAGTCTCTCGCCACTCCAGCAGGTAGCATCACTTGGTCATCTCCTGCTTGGCCCTGAAAGGCTCCTCCCTTCGCCTGCCTGCCTCCCTGTGGGAGCAGGCGGGGCGACCACAACCAGCCTCTTTCCTAGTGCATTGCTGGTTTCCGTTGCACAACCTGGCTGTTTTCAGTAGTTCCAATCCAATTAAAGGAAATGTATCAAGCCACTGGAGTGAGAACTGCTGGCTAGGGAGACGGGCTTGTAATTACTTCCATGCTTTTAATTAATTGCAGCAGGAAGGCTCCATCCTCTACCCTCCCCACCCCCTTTCTGGGGTTGCAGCTGTTGCCCTGGGAGCACTCCAGAGCCGAGGGAGGGGGCAGGGGACAAAGATAGAGGCTGCTGTTTTGCATGGAGGCATGAAGTCTCCTCCTCCATGAAGGAGTCTGCCGGAAATGGTTAAGAGGCATCTCCTAAGCAGGGCACTGGGCACAGAGCAGGGAGGCCCAGCTTCAAATCCCCACCTAGCCACAAGGCTGGTTGGGCCAGGCTCTCTCAGCCTGGGTGCCTAAAATGGGTTGGAGGTGGGTGGAGAGTGACTCCTTGGAAGGAGGATTGGAAGCAAATTAGTAATCATCATAAACACAGACAACAGCCAGTCACCAATACACAGTTCGGGGGAAGGCAGCAGAGAGGGTGGTTGCAGAGCAACTTCAAGTTCCTGGGTGGCATGAATTATTTTGTACCCACTTTGGTCTGGGTTCAGGCTTGGTGTCAGGACTGAATCAGGCTTAGTTGCCCTGGATCGGTCTTGGCTACGGCTATATCTAGATTGGGGAAAACTTGGCTGCTGTAGTCCACGCACTGGGAACCTCGAGACTGGACTACTTCAATGCACTCTCAGTGGGGCTGCCTTGCAGTTCAGAATGCACCAGCTGCTGATGGGGTCAGATGGCCGACAGTGTGTGACATCCCCTGCTAAGACCGATGTCTGGCTGCCCACCATATGCTCCTGGCCAGCTTCCAGGCTCTTGTCCTGATACAGAAAAGCCCTGAACAACTTGGGTCCAGGATGCCTTCAGGACAGCCTGTGCCCTTATATCAGTTCAAGAAGGACACTGACAAACTGGAACGTGTCCAGAGGAGGGCAACCAAAATGGTCAAAGGCCTGGAAACGATGCCTTATGAGGAACGGCTAAGGGAGCTGGGCATGTTTAGCCTGGAGAAGAGGAGGTTAAGGGGTGATATGATAGCCATGTTCAAATATATAAAAGGATGTCACATAGAGGAGGGAGAAAGGTTGTTTTCTGCTGCTCCAGAGAAGCAGACACAGAGCAATGGTTCCAAACTACAAGAAAGAAGATTCCACCTAAACATTAGGAAGAACTTCCTGACAGTAAGAGCTGTTTGACAGTGGAATTTGCTGCCAAGGAGTGTGGTGGAGTCTCCTTCTTTGGAGGTCTTTAAGCAGAGGCTTGACAACCATATGTCAGGAGTGCTCTGATGGTGTTTCCTGCTTGGCAGGGGGTTGGACTCGATGGCCCTTGTGGTCTCTTCCAACTCTATGATTCTATGATCTCAGCCTGATCACTCAGATCAACCAGAGGAGAATGTTAGTCTCCCCCTGCATTATGGAGGCCCATCTGACCTCAGTCAGAAGCTGGGTATTTGGTGTCGCTGGTCTCCTGCAATGGAACACTATTCCAGCAGAGATTCAGCACAGGCAGCCTCACTTTTTTCTTTCTGCTGTCTCTTTTTCAGCCTGACAAGCTAGTCAGTTGTTTTAACATTTTCCTGAGTAGTCACTGAGTGTTCTGCACTGCTTTTAATGGTTTTCTGCTTTACGCAGCTGTAAACCACCCTGATATTTATGAGAGGGCAGTATATAAATACTTGTATCAATAAAATAAAACAAACCAGACTCAACACGGAAGCCCTTCTGCTCCAGCACTTCTGCACAAACAAGGACAGTGGTGGGACCGGAGCTCTTCTGATATCCTTGGGCCCCTTGCTAAGCCCCTCTTGCCCTCCAAAAACCAAATATAATTCAAAACTTCTATTTACCCATCTCTCTCCAGCTCACATACACAACCCTCCTACAAGTGAATGCTCTATGGGGCTCTCAGTTGGGAGTTTAGGAATAAAAATATTCTCTCCCACACCCCAAAAAGCTTTTTGAGAGGGTCTGGCAAGCCTGACAGAACAGCTTCTCCTGCAGCTGAGGAGCCCAAGTTATTTCCTTCACCACTCAAACCCTCCTGATGCTTGGGGGAAAGAACTGCCTCACAGACTGACAGAGGCACTCTACACAGCCCCTGTGCTTACCTCGGATGGAGCTGCCACCATTATCACCAGGGATCCAGGCCAAGGTGATGGAGGAGGCCGAGGTCTTTGATACAGTCAGCCGGGGCTGGTCAGGGGGGACTGGAAAAAAGACAAGCAGCATGTTGGCCAAATCCAGTTTTAGTACTCTGTTCAGCACGTGCTCTGTGGAGCTTGCGGGGAGGCCTGTGAAGGTGGACCCAGGAAAAACTGGCAGGACAGCGTGGGAAATGGTGGTGTGGGCAGAGGGCACCTCTGCGGAAAGCCCTAATGGGGTTGTTTCAAGGAGAGACTTCCCCTGCAGGAAATGGTGACAGGGTTGAAAACAGGCTTGCCACTCTGGCCCAAACACATGCACAGAGACTTGTAGAGGCAGCCCAGGGTCTCTGAGAAGGAGGAGGGCCCATTCTTTGCGCGATCTCTGCTGGATGGGCCAGTAGCCCCTTGCTGATCTAGCGACATCACCCTTCCCCCCTCTGGCTCACCTTGCACCAGCAAGTTGACAATGATGGTGTCAAACCCCCATGTGTTGGTAGCTGTGCAGGTGTAGTATCCAGAGTCCTCAGCTTTCACAGAGCGCAGAATCAGCGTGCCGTTGGTCTGGATCTGGCGGTGCCCATCCACGGTCACCGGAATAGCAGAGTCGTCACTGCAAAGGAGGAGAGCCGTGTGGGAAACAGCTCCAGCACAGAGATGGATCAGCTGCCGGGCATGGGATTCCCTCCTCCCCTTACCTGTCCTTGGTCCATTTCACTGCTGGGGCAGGCTCCCCAACTGAATGGCAGGGCAGGCGCACATCCTTCATCCACGGGGTGGTGACAGTGCCACCAAACGAAATTATCTTGGCTGGGGCTGCAAGAGGGAGGAGCGGGAGGTGAGGAAAGTGCCGCCCACCTCAAAACAGACTTCCCCCAGCCCCACCCCTGGGGTGTCCCCCACCTCCTGGGCCAAACCTTTTCCAGCAGGCTCAATGGTGACCTTTTCACTCATGTTGCCACGTCCCGCCGAGGTTACGGCTGCAACCCAAAGCATGTACTGCTGCCCACGGTTCAGGTGCGCAATGCGATAGAACAGCTGCTCAGGGCTGGTTTCGTACTCGCTGGGAGCCTGGGAAAGAAGTCCAAAGAGCAATCTCTCATTGGGGTCCTGCCCAGCCAGCCAGCAACCTTGCATTGTGTTTTAAGGGAAATGGCTTTTCATGTGCGCGAACACATGCATGAGGAATCGCAGGTGGATATAGTTTGAAAAACGCTCTTCTGAGCTTTTACATGTGGCATTTCGAGCCCAAGTGCACATCAATTAATGCAACTCAGTTCATATCTAACCTGCTTTACTGAGCATTTTGGAGAAAGGTTCTACGAATGTGTGTTTGTGTGCTTCATCTGCAGCCAGGCCATGCATCAGTAAGAAGGGAGATTATTAACAAAACCCCCACGCTGCTTTATGAAGCCCACTGCAGGTAAGCAGACAGACCCAGCTTCAATGCCAACTTCAATGCGAAGCAATCTGGGAGAGGCCAGCAGCAGTCTAAGGCTGCTGTTGGCCTTCCAACAAGACACTGCAAGGCTGTGAGGAGCAGCTTGCTTTCTGGGCTTCAAAAGACAGAGCTGACTCTCTGCAGTTACTCCAGACATCATCCCTGACTGGCGTGCATGCATTTTATTCATGCGCTCATCAGGAGACTTGCACTTCACACACACGCATGTACATTGTGAGTATATTTAAAACCTAACCAATATTTAAATATGCAAACATAAATATTACATTGCATACATAATTTTTAAGCCAAATGACAGTCTTGACAAGATGCCAAGGAAACAATATTGGGTCCCAGCGGTTTTACCAGTTGCTTTGATGAAAAGATTATGTTGCCCTGGAAACCAGCAGTTCAGATATTGAAATGAACCTGAGTAGGAGGTTTTGATAAGCAGACCCTCCTGCCCAGCCTGCCTCCCTTGCAGGACTTCCCTTGGGGGGCTCCGGAGCACAATGGGCTGGGACAGCAAAGGAGACTGCGAGCGCCACACATGGATGCCCCTGCCCCCTGCAAGCCTGGGGAGGGATTAAGATTTACCCCCCTGGTAGGTGGGTGCAGCATTTCTCCTTGCTGCCCCCCACCATTCTCCCCCACTGCATGGGGGCGGCAGCGCAGTGACACACCACAAGGCAGAAATGGTGCCAGATCAGAGGCCAGGACAGGCAACTGGCCTCTCCCTCTCATTCCCATCCAAAACAGGTTAGCTGGTACCCTCATGCCACCCAAGCAGTTCCTGTTGCAGCTGCTGCCTCTAAATCTGTGCAAGATTCTAGCAAAGGAGCCCACGGCTTTGCTCACTGCCAGTATTGCACCACCACATAACTGTGGCATGTGTAGGCCTGGTTACCCAAGGCAGCTCCAGCCCACTGCAGCCCTCAGCCTGATGGGAGGTGGCCCTGACGGTGCTGCCACTGTTTGTCAGAGCTGGGAAGGGTGCAACCTGCAAGGTTCCCCTCCCCCCCAAGCAAGCCCAGGGATGTCATACATCACAACATTGTGCCTCTTCCTCATCCCAGGACTGACTGAGAACATCCTCTTGAGTAGGTGTGCTATCTTTCCATCACGCAAGCATCTCTCACTCAGAGGAACATGGCATTGCATGGTCCTAGTCACACCTCCCTCCCTCCCTCCCTCCCTCCCTCCCTCCCTCCCAAAAGCTCATTGTGCCCAACTCACCGGCTGCCCAGAGCCTGGGCTGGAGCAGAAGATGGTGTACTTCCGGATGATTCCATTGGGTTTGGTGGGGGGAAGCCAAGAGACCACCACGCTGCTGGAGGAAGAAGGGACCGCTTTGATCCCAGCAGGAGGACCGGGAACTGGGTGAGAAAGAACGAGAGAGGGGAGAGTGACTCTTGAGGAGCAGAGATGGAGCACAGCAGGTCCTTCCTTCCCAACCAAGCGGCGCAAGAGCTGACAGGTGGGAAAGGGAGGTTCTGAACAGGTCACTCCCAGAGAGGTCTGCATCTTCTGAAAAATAGGTAGCCCTGTGGGGGTAGCACACCTGCAGTACCTGGGCAGGTAGAGGGCAGGAGAGCTTACCGGTTCCTCTAGGACAGCCATTGCCAACCTGGTGCTACAACTCCCATCAGTCCCATCATTGTGCAACCTTGATGGCTGGGGCTGATCAGAGCTGTAACATCTAGGGGGCACCCCATAGACCAAGGCTGCTCTAGGAGGTGCGCCTGTTTGGATTTTTACACTCCACAGGTAGTTCTGCACTGGAAGCCAAGGAATAACACACAGAGACACACACCCTAGTATTGTGAGCAAGTGGCTTTTAATCCCCGTGCCTTGGATCCTTGCTCCCCACACCCCCCACACTATCCTTGCAGGCAGCCGGAAGGCTCCTCCTTGCACCTGGTGCCTCCATGAGGATGGCAGGTCTGGGACTTCAAAGCCACAAGGCTGTTCCCTGCCACAGGACTAGGCAGGCTGAGGGGCACCTGGGAGCAGCTTAATGGACTCCAAAGTAGGCCAGGCAGGCGGTGTAAATATTTAAGCAATGAGGGGCTCCAACAAGGGCTTCTTGTGCTGCTCCTCGCTGATGGTGGCAGAGGCAGCTGAGGAAGCCTGGCATGGCCAGTCAGGGAGAAGGAAGGGCTCCTAAGCCCACAGCCCCGGGGAAAATGCATGGAGCAGGGCAGATGGGGGAAATGGTGCAGCTTTATAGATGTAATAAATGAACAATAGGTCAATAAGCAGGTTGGGAAAGTGATTTATGTACTGGATATTCAGAATTTTCAGCTTGTATCTAACTATTTTATGTGTACCAATTTTGTACTGTATAATTTTTAAAAATGGGGAGGCATGGAGGGGAAGTATTTATATTATTTATATTATTTAATTATTATACCACCCTTCATCTAAAGATCTCAGGGTGGATCTCAGCACAAAAACACGAGATAAAAAACACAAAAATGCATAATAAAAGCAAGAACAAAAGCAAAACAAACTCAAAACCACCACCCCCTCCTACAAACACATTTAAAAGGACAGATTCAAGTGCCAGAATGTGGAGCTCCACCAAGCAGGTGCCACAAGATGCCCAGGATGCTGAATTCTGACTGCACAATCCGCTCCCACATGATGCGTTGCAGATGTGCGGAGTACGAGCACACCAGAGCTCCCCACTTCAAAAAATGCATCTGTGCACCTGCTGACCTGGGCAAGGAGAGGAGGCAGGGAATGGTCAAGCGAGTGAACAGTCGTCCTCTTGGATCTCTTTGTGCCAATCAGCCACAGACCATCTGCTTGTCCAAACAGCCTTTGCCCCAGCAGCCCAGCAGAGACCCATTTGTGGGGAAACAGTACAGATGTGGTTGCTCTGGCAAAGGATGTAGGAAGGCTGGAACTCTGGCGGGACATTCCTGAGTCTCTGTTGGGACTGGCTAAGCAAACAGGGGACTGGGAATGGGAAAACAGCAGTGCCTTTCCAAGTGGGAGGACAGAATGATCAACAAATGCCCTTCCTAGCTGCTTCTCTAGCAGAAGGACCCTTGGCAGCATCCAGCAGAAACAAATGACAGGACAGGAATTCATCCTCACCTCTAGGGCACAAGACAGCAGAGGCTGCACCCCCGGAGTCATCCACAGGGGCTGCATTCCCAGGCCCTTCCCCAAATATTTTATTCCTGGCTCCTACCCCATGCCACATGCCCAGGCTTCTTGCAAGGCACAACCTTAATACCCATGTGTTCCAGGAATTTGACCCTGGTGCCAACATCAAGCACACCATGACATTTTCTTCCTGTAAAACCCAGGAAAAGAAGGGGGGAGGCAGCAGAGCACCCCTCTTTAGAGATGTCCTCAGCTGAAGTTGCTGGTTATCTGCTTTGGTCTACAACAAACCCCTGACCATCTGCTTGGACCTCAAATGGTGGATCCTGCTAGTTTTTCCTGCTGAGCTTCTTGGTTGTTAAGGAGGATGCCAGGTGTTTAAAGCAGCCAACCAGGGGAAGGCCTGGGAAGCACCGCATGCCCAGGATGGGGTCTGCTTTGACTCCCCAGCAGCTCCACTAAAGAGAGGGCCAAGAGAAGAGTGCAACAAGGACAAAACCCTTTGTCTGAGCTCCGGCAGGAGGCCTACAAAGGGATGCCTGGCAGGTAAAGGAGGCCCACACCCGGTTGCTCCTGCAAATATACCTGCAATGGTCCCTGCAATATGCAAGAGCTCTACTACCCTAACTTTCTTTTTTTGGAAGAAAAAAAAAAGACATTGCAGGCAACCCCAGAAATACACATAGCAGACATGCCTGTATTGTCTAATTTGGGTAATGTGTTCACATGAACCCAGACAGTCTTAGCATCCCTATTTGTTGGCAGGGGTCAACAAACTTTTTCAGCAGGGGGCCTGTCCCTCAGACCTTGTGGGGGGCCAGACTATATTTTTTTTGGGGGGGGGAGAACGAATTCCTATGCCCCACAAATAACCCAGAGATGCATTTTAAATAAAAGGACACATTCCACTCATGTAAAAACACGCTGATTCCCGGACCGTCCGTGGGCCGGATTTAGAAGGCGATTGGGCCAGATCCGGCCCCTGGGCCTTAGTTTGCCTACCCATGGACTAGGAGTTTCTCTCAATGGCGCATCCCCTGCCCTCCTCTGCTGCTGTTCTCTCCCCATTGCTGCCCCACAGTCCCTCTTTGGATGGGGGAAGAGACTCTGAAGATGCAAAGCATCTGGTTCATGCAGCCCCGCCACCAAGTCCGACTTCCAGCTCAGCTCACGCACCTAAGCTCAGGCAGAAGCAGAAGCCCAGGAGGACCAAGGGCAGAAGAGGGGGTGCAGAGAGGAAACAGTGACACAATTTGTTCTGGCAGAAGCAGGCGCTTCAGTCTCATGGCTGAGGCTGAATGAGACAGATTTTAATTTTAAATGAGGGCACTGAGACCCGAGCTGACTGGGATGATCCAGCTGGGGAGGAAGGGGTGGTACTTAAGCCACTCAACCACTCCATGATATGGAGATGTGGGCGGCGGGGAGGGGGTGGCAGTGGAAGGGAGTGAGGCTGGCGCAGGCCCAAGACAAAACCTACAACTCTTGGCAGTCTTGCCTGCCATTTGGGTGGAGCAAGGGGCCAGAAAGCAGCAGAAGGAAGCCAAGACTTCAGGGCAGGGCACTCGTTGCAGCCCACTTGACAAGAGGCTCCAAGCAGGACAAAAGGAAGCACCTGGCAGAAGCAGAAAAAAGCCCTCCTCCATTTGGCATCTTCCCCACTATAGTGGCTCAGACCAGGAACCCGGCTCATTTCAGACTGCTGTTCCCAGGCAAGGGCTCCCAGGCTCCTGCCCTTTGGCTGAAGCCCCAAGGAAGGTCCCTGTGACTTGTCCACAAGGTGGATCATCCCCCCTTGAACAGGAAAATAGCAAAAACCCTGAGCCATGCCTGGGTGAAGAAAAACTCTGCTTAGCCCTTCTCAGATACAGCCAATCCCTCTGCGACACACAATGGGCTGATCTTGCAAAATTCAAAATCATGAAAGCCATGGGACCCCATACCCATCCATCCTGCCAACGATGAATTCTAACCACTTATTTCCCTTGGCTATCCCACCTTCCCCTCAAGGCCTTCTTCATGCTGCCTGCAGGCCAGAGCCTCAGCTGTCCGGAAGAAAGCAAAGGTGTGTGCCCTCTGCTTCCCCACAGGGTGTAACCTGCAGCCAGCAGAGGCAACTGACCTAGCAGTGTTTGGAGAGTCCCAGTGAGGCCCCTTGCTCTCTTTCGCCAGAAGGAGATCCATCCTCCATGCCTGGCAGCGAAGGTGAGGGAAATGGCAATCACACTTTCCTCCTTTCCTGGATTCAACCTGCACCAGGCTTCTGGCACTTCCATTCACACTCCAAGGGAGGAGGGAAGTGGGGGGTGGAGAGCACATACTAGCCAAGGATGGCAATAAGCTTTGTCCACCTGCTTTGAGGTTTTCTGAAAGAAGGGGACCCTGAAAGCTACCTGAAATTTCCCATTCTTTCCTGGCCTGCAGAAAATTAATAATAATCATAGTAGCAGCAATAATAAGCAGCAGCATCTCTTCAGCAGAGGACAGGTTGGGGCAGGAGGGAGAGAGAACTGAGCAACAAGTCAATTTGACACACACACCATACCCTCTAAGTGTCCCTATTTTCTAGGAACATCCCTAATTTAGAGAAGCCATCCCAGTTTCTGATTTGATCCCGAAATGTCCCGCTTTTCCTTCGGACACCCCTAATTTTAGCAGAGAAATGTTGGAGGTTATTGAATAGAATGTCCCTATTTTTATTGGGACATTGTTTTTATATATGTTGCAAGCCACCCAGAGAGGCTGGGGCAACTCAGTAAGATGTGTGGGGTATAAATAGTGAAATTATCATTATGGAATGGGACGTCCCTATTTTCATTGGAGGAATGTTGGAGGGTATGACACAAGACACATACAGAGCAAGGCACCATTGTCCACTTCTGATAAACAAGAAGCTGCATGGACAGGCAGCAGGCAGCAGAGGGCAGCAGGCTGCCACGACTTTTCTATGGAGGCCAATGAAGAGAAGCTATGGCCACATCCAGGTATCTCTCAATCTCTCTCTCTCTCTCTCTCTCTCTCTCTCACACACACACACACACACACACACAGACACTCAGAGTCCAGCACTCACTGTCTTCCTTGGTCTGGATGTGGAGCACGTTGCTGCGGACACCGTCACCCGCCTGGGTGTAAGCCAGGACCTGCACGCTGTAGTTGGTGAACTTCTCCATGCCACGCAGCTCTGCTCGCTCCCGGACGGTGGTGATATTCTGCATCTCCCCCCACTCTGTATGGAAAGTAGAAAGAAGTCAGGCCCACAGACGTTTCAGGGGCTGGGAGCACACGAGGGTCCAGCTTGAAGTCCAGCACCGCACAGCCGGGGGGGGGGGGCACCGCAGAGAAGAACAGTGATCCTCTGGCAGAGCATGCCAACATGAACTCCTGCACAGCCTTTCCACAGCAAGCACAGAATGAAGCGCACCCCTTGTTCCAATTGGATATATATTAATGAAAACAGTGAGCATCTTTTAGATTGGCCTTTCTTTTATCTTCTATGAAAGGTGCCTCTGATCACTTTGACTGGGAAGTTTATAGGTGTGTAGATTAAGTTCAAGGCTGGCAGGCCTTGCAGGGGATGTGTGGGCAGGTAGCCATCAGGCAGCCACACTTCCAAGGGAAATGAGATCACTCCTAAAGGTAAAGGTAAAGGTAAAGGGACCCCTGACCATTAGGTCCAGTCACAGACGACTCTGAGGTTGCGGCACTCATTTCGCTTTATTGGCCGAGGGAGCCGGCGTATGTCCGCAGACAGCTTCCTGGTCATGTGGCCAGCATGACTAAGCCACTTCTGGCGAACCAGAGCAGCACGTGGAAATGCCGTTTACCTTCCCGCCGGAGCAGTACCTATTTATCCGCTTGCACTTTGACGTGCTTTTGAACTGCTAGGTTGGCAGGAGCAGGAACCAAGCAACGGGAGCTCACCCCGTCGCAGGGATTCGAACCGCTGACCTTCTGATCGGCAAGCTCTAGGCTCTGTGGATGCCAGGCCATGCCATGTTGTCACCTGAAAAGCTCCAACTCAGGCACAGCCTCTGAACCTTTTGTGCAGTGAGTTCCAAGCTACCCTGTGCTTGCTGTGCCTGGAGGTGTGCGCATCAGGTTCAGGTGCTGGAGGTACAGAGGAAGGAGAAGGCAGATAGGTCCCCTATTCCCTCCCCGCCTCCCCTTGTAGCCAGTTCTACTGGCACAAAGCCTAGAAGGAATGAGGGCCTTTGTGTATAAGAATCCTACTAGGGGTGAGAGATGTGCACCATCACTATTGTTCTGCAGACAGAGACCTCTGAAAGGCTCTGAGAGGGTGGCATTGCCAACTCACCTCCATCCATGTAGAGAGACCAGAAGATGACACGGTATCCCTTCAGGACACCGTTGAGGGTGCTCCTTGGCGGCTCCGACCAGGAAATCACAGCCACATCGGAGGTGATGGACAAGGCCCTCACGTTTTCAGGCGGTTGGCTGGGCACTGAGAAGAGAAAGGTGGGTCAGGGAAGGGAGTGCAACCCTAAGTCCCCGTTGCTGCTGCCAACACTGCTCAGGCAGCTCCTCCTCCTTGGCACCCGTCACTCAGAGGAGAGGGTTGCACCTGCGGGGCTCCTCCTTCTCACTCCTCAGCAACTCATTCATTTGAAACAACAGCCCCCCCAAAAGTTCCAGAAGTCCGCTGGGTGCTTGTGCCAATGTCACAGCTCATCCACTGGCATATATATTTTTACAACACACCCCCCCCCCCAAAATTTTGAGAGAAACCTTGAGAAGAAAAGAACGAAAGACAGAGCAAGGAAGGCAAGCAAGCGGGATGAAGGTAATGAGATCCCACTGCCCCCAAAGACAGAACTCTAATTTTTATGAGCATTTAAATGATGATACATCATCCTAATGATCTGCTTTGAAAATGATTATTGTTTCATATTACTTAGGTGTAAAACTGTAAGCACCGTGTAATTAGGGGCCGGGTGCTATAAACTAATAGAGAGTCCGTTTGAACAAAATGAAGGTAATATAATTATGGAAAGACACTATTGCTAAAACAGGGACCCTTGAATACCCCAGGAGGAGTGCTAATCTAGCCAGGAAATGATCGTGCTCTGACAGGCTAATGAGGGCCTTAATTAAGTATGAAAAACTGCTGAGCAAATGGAGGAAGAAACTTTTATGTTGCTTTTAAAATGACTCCAAGGCCAGTGCCGATCTGTCCCTGGCGAAACCCCGGAGGAGGTGCTTCATGGAAGAATCCTGGGAAGAAGAAGAGGAGGAGGAGGAGCAGCAGCAGAGGCAGCAGCTGCCATGACTCGCCCAGCTGCAAGAGCAGCCTTTCCCAAAGGCTGCGCCACTGATCAGCATGCCCAAGAGAAAGGAGGAGCCATTTGGCTCAGGAAGCCCAGCCGCCAGCCAATCAGAAAGAAGTGTACACACACACACACACACACACACACACACACACACAGACAGACAGCCAGAGATGCCTTCTGGGGACCAGGGGGCCACAGAAAACCAGCCACAGTACTGGAGACACACCTACCTCTGCACACCACCCCTTCTATGCTCAAAACTGACAACCATATGAGAAAGGAGTTATCTGACCACAGTGAAGACACAGGATAGTTTATAACGTGATCAGGCTTGGAAACAGGCAGGAGAGCTACCACCTGCTATTAAGTGCCTCCCTGCACCATCAGCCTGCCCCAGCAAAAGGGAAGCTTTTAATGTTTGATGTATTATGGTATTTTAATATTTTGTTGGAAGCCGCCCAGAGTGGCTGAGGAAGCCCAGCCAGATGGGTGGTGTATAAATAAATTTATTATTATTATTATTATTATTATTATTATTATTATTATTATTATCATCATCATCATCATCATCATCATCATCATCATCAACCTCACTGGCCGTGGATTTAGAGCAGCATTGGCAGAGCAAAGAGCCGCATGACCAGATGGCTTTTGCAGCTAGCGAGACCAACCGTGTGGCTTGGCTTGCCCTCCTGGTTCATTTTTCACCCCCACAAGGTAGAAGGGGTGCCATACATTTGCAAGCATCTGGAAGCCCCCTGCCAATCAAGAGTGGGTTGAGAAGACCAGGTGCAGTGCTCCCCCAAGTCCCACCTTCTTCAAAAAATGGAACAATGAGGAGGCTTGCACATGCTGGAGCTGGGAGACTGGAGTTGAACTGAAATCTGAGAGTCAGCGCTTTGATGTATCACGCGGCTTGGATGAAGGTGCGTGACAGACTGCGGAAACCTTTGGGGATACTGCAACCTCTGGTGCAAGTGGGAAAGTGCTGTGGCACCTCATACAAACCCTGGCCTTTCCCAAGACAAGGAGAAAAAGGTCCTCAGAACAGCCCGGAGACTTCTGGGCACTCACCATCCTCCAGCGTCGTGGCGTTGATCTCGCTGGACGAGGGGCCAGTGCCTGCACGGTTGAAGGCCTGCACCACCACACCATACTGGGCAAACTTCTTCAGGTTGTCAAGGGTGTAGACCTCGCTGTCCCCTGTGGCCTTCATCTCAACAATACTGTACTGCCCGTTGCTCCCAGGGCTGTTCTCCCGGTAGCCAATTTGGTAGCCGCGGATCACCCCATTCTGGAGTTCCTTCTTAGGGGCCTGCAGAAGTAGAGAGGGCATAGAGCATGGGTAGGCATCGGAAGGCTCGTGGGCCAGATCTGGCCCAATCGCCTTCTAAATCCGGCACATGGACAGTCCGGGAATCAGCGTGCTTTTACATGAGTAGAATGTCCTTTTATTTAAACTGCATCTCTGGGTTATTTGTGGGGCATAGAAATTCGTTCTTTTTTCCCCTCCAAAATATAGTCCAGCCCCCCACAAGGTCTGAGGGACAGTGGACCGGCCCCCTGCTGAAAAAGATTGCTGACCCCTGGCATAGAAATACTGTGGGGCAGTAGTGGGTGGGGTAGGAGGGCAGAGGGCAGAAGAGTGTTCCAGGACAACCTGCAAACCTGCAGGTTTTGGGTGGGTAGGAGCTTCTCTTTCCAGAACCCAGTCTGGACTTAAAAAGTTCGAAAATAACTCAGCCTCTGGTATGAAGCACCCATAATAAATGCATTCTGCGAATTTAGAATTGTTTTTCATTAGCAGTGGCTACATCCTGCAAATACGGTCCCATTGGTGACTGAGGCAGAAAGGCCCTAAGTGCCAGGCTGCCTTTGTGGGGCATTCAGCCCTCTGAAGTGGCCCACTCTGAATAATGGCCAGAGTCTTTAGTTGAGCCACAACTCTCCAGCATCTGGCTTTTTCTGAATTGTTTGCTAGGGTTACCCTTAGTCAGCTTCGTATTTTAGAAAAACAACAACTGTTTATGCTTTAGATTCTCAGTGAGCTACACTCACACAGTAATCATAAACAGTCTTAATAATACTAATGTTAAAGACATACAGGATGAAAACTGTCTTTAATTAGCTTGTAAAGAGGGTGCACTTCATAGGAAATTTCATTTATGTTATTTATTAAAATATTTATATACTTCTATATCCTAAGTGGTTTACAATATTAAGGTAAAGGTACCCCTGACCATAAGGTCCAGTCGCGACAACTCTGAGGTTGCACACTCATCTCTCTTTATAGGCTGAGTGGGCCAGCGTTTGTTCGCAGACAGCTTCCAGGTCATAACTAAGCTGCTTCTGGCGAAACAGAGCAGCACACAGAAACACCATTTACCTTCCTGCCAGAGTGGTACCTATTTATCTACTTGCACTTTTGAACTGCAAGGTGGGCAGGAGCTGGGACTGAGCAACAGGAGCTCATCCCGTGCGCCAGTATTCGAACTGCCAACCTTCCAGTCGCCAAGCCCTAGGCTCTGTGGTTTAGACCACAGCACCACCCGCGTCCCTTTTACAATAGTATCTAGATAAAATAAAAACACTTAAAAAATTAAAATCAGGTATCATTGGCTAACTATCATGGAAAGTTGAAGGAATAGATGAGTTTTCAGAAGGTGTTTAAAAACTGAAACAGAATCCCTATTGGCAGAATATTTCACAAGACTGGGCTGATGAAGCTAAAGGCTCCATTTCGTCAGAAGTTGTTCCAAAACTGGATGATTTGGATTGGAGGTGGAAAAACCCCACACAAAATCCCAAACACAACCAAGTCTGCCGGCCTTAAAAATGCAGAAGACCAGGTCTAAATCGATCTTAACAATATTTCTTTGAAGCATTAACAAATCAATAGGGCTGATTGCAAATTTATGTTACAAAGCTGGAGTGATCCATCTTGTTGAAACAACCTTAAAGCAGAGTGACTTATGCTTCAAGTGAATCTTATTTTTCATTAATCTGTTTTTCATCACTGGAGAGGCGGAAGCAAGCAAGAGATGCTGGGACCCTAAATTTACCGACTGGCCGCTTCATTTTGATTCCTAACTCGCTAATCAATTTTATTTTTCATTATACAGCTTCTGGAAAATAAATCAGAGCCTAAATTTTATCGACCTTTGCCTGAGCATGTTGTAGGCAGGCAACTCGAAGCTTAACATTTCTGTCCTCGCCTTCTGCTCCATCCTTGCCCTGATTCCACGTGCAAAAAAAGAAATAAAAATCTGTGGAAGAATGAGAATCTGGCAAAGGTGAGATACCTGCATGGTGGCTTACCTCCATAGTGAGGCTATCCAGGCCAAGCCTGCCATGAAGGCAGAGTGCAGGACTATGGTCCAAAGAGGCCCTGAATCCAAATCTCCACTCAGCCATGGGCTCAGCGGGTCACCCCGCTTGGGGGGACTTTTGCCCCAGTCCTGGCCACAATGCAGACAGAAATGGGGCTGGAGGCTCTTTATGAAACCTTCACACACACCCCTAGCATGACTTCCTTTTCCCCAGCATAAGCCTAGCCAGCATAGGAAGCACCTCCCTTTCTGCTCTGCAACAGGCAATGGGAGTTCAAATAAAGGGAGCATCCTACATATTTATTAGTTGCTTGTTACCAAGGTCTCCCTTATATTTAAAAACATAAACATAAATGCATTATATCATGAACATTCTCACACGAGCACATACAATTCACACAAACACACGAACAACCCCACTACCACTATAGCAGCCAGACTTTGTCAGGGAGTGGCTATACAACGAGGAATGGTTGGATACTGAACAAGCAACAGGCTTGAGTGAGAGAGAGGAAGAAGAGGCAGAAAGCACAGCAGGTACCGGACAGACAGCTGAGGAGGAGGTGGGGGCTGAGGCTGCAACAGATTGACAGGAGCCTGCCAGTCCTACTGTATTCTGCTCGCCTCTCCCCTTGACTCCAAGGTCTCAGAGACTTCTGCATGTAGCAGAAGAATGAACACAGAGGGCGCAGGGGGGTCTCCCCAAAGGAGTTTAAGACTGCAGGGGAAACAGCCGAATGGGGAGGAGACTTAGGGCAAAGTGGGAGGCCCAGATCCCCAGCTCTGGCAACTTCTTTACCGGGGCCAGTTTCTCGTTAGGTTTCTCTGTTTCTTTGAATAAAGAGTCAACTTTACTGCTCGTCTCTGAGTTTCCGTGCTGACATGCAGCTGAACCAGCCCTGACATCCACATAGTAAATGATTCGAATAAGTAACTAGCATCTGAACATGCACATACCTTCCAAGTGACCTGGATGCTCTGGGATGTCATGGGCTGCAAGGTGACATCCATGGGGGGACCATCTGGAGCTGTGAAAGTAGAGGTGGAGTCACAAAGATGCCTTGTTTTTAACAACAACATGGTTTTACTTATTTATGGTGCTTTGTATTGTTGGTACACCACTTAGAAATTTGGAAGAAGAAAAAACACTAAGCAGCTGAGAAGTACTTTTATTGAGGCACAATGAACTTCAGTGAACTGGAATCTGCTTCATCCACAAAAGCCTCTGCCATAACAAGGTGCCACAAGAGTCTGTTATTGTTTTTCCGCAGGCTTTACTCTGTATGGCTGAGAAGCAGAATGTCCTCCTAAATATTATTTGCACAGGCAACAACTGCCACTGGACATTTAGGCATTGGTGTGTTTGCCTCATGTCACATAATTTGCAAGCATGACCAATGAGCACCAGAAAGTGGCAGGTGGTGTGTACACACCCAAAAAACCCAAAAAGTAGATTGAACATTCCTACATAGAACCCTACTGCTGTAGTCTTGTGATGCAGCTAAGACTTCTCAGGGTGACATCGTGTCCCAGGATTCTTAATCAGAAAAGCAATGGTGATAACTCTGTTCAAAAGGAGAAGCCTCCTTTCAGCATAGCCAGGACCATGGTCAGCGTTCATGGGGCCAGGAAATGTGCTCTCCAAATGCTGAACCTTCTACAGAGCAGGAAGAAGAGTTCTCTGGCTAAAGCACGAATCCTGCTGAGGTCCAGCTCTGAGGGTCTTCTGGCGGCTCCCACATTGTGAGAAGTGAGGTTATAGGGAACCAGAGAGTGGGCCTTCTCGGTAGTGGCGCCCGCCCTGTGGAACGCCCTCCCATCAGATGTCAAGGAAATAAAAAACTATCTGACTTTTAAAAGACATCTGAAGTCAGCCCTGTTTAGGGAAGTTTTTAATGTTTTATTGTGTTTTTAATATTCTGTTGGGAGCAGGAACAGCTGACAGGTGGGGAAAGAGGGAGATCCCCGTCCTGCCTTAAGTAGGGCAGGCCACGCCCCCAGAGCCAGCCGGTTGGCTGGCCAGGGGATGACGCAGCCGGGAATCCCCCCAATCACACAGGGTTGGGCTCCAGCTGCCGCGCATGTGGTGGGGACGTGAAGCCCGCAACTCCACCTCCTTCAAAGGGCGGAAGTGGCTTTGTTGTTGTTGTTGTTAATCTTGGGTTCATCCTCCCTCTTTCCCACCTTTCCCCCATCACCAGGGTCACCGTATTTATTACCTGTTTGAGTTTACATCAAGCTGTGCAGGGTGGGGTGGGGGGCTAGAGAGTGAGCTGCAAGCTGAAGAGAGGCAGGTTGAGGCCTGCCAAGGAGGCATGAGGAAAAGTACCTGCTTCCTCGGTGCTAATGGTCAGCTCCTTGCTGGGTTCGCTGCGGCCAATCTTGTTGAAGGAGTACATGCGGATGCTGTAAACGGAAGCCGGGTGGAGGTCCACAATGTTGGCTTGGTTAATAGTTGGGGAAATGTTGCGAGTCGATTGCTTAAAATCCCAAGAATCTGGAAGGAAGAGGGAACTAGTGAGGGACGGGCAGCCCACCATTCACACCCAGATGTATAGCAGAGTTGCATGTGCTGAGCTCCTTGCCTTCCCCTATGACCAGAACTGGCAGTTTGATGTGATGCACTGGGGGGGGGGGAGACTTGGCAGTGGCCCCTGCTTCTCCTTGTGTCTGCATACGAGGAGATCCCAAACTGTGATATGGTAATGGTCAAACACCTTACAGGTTTGTTGCAAGGATTAGAACAAGGACGTTGTAGGGGTTTCTTTGAACATTTGACAGTACTGTACACATTCTTTTTGTTGCTGATGTTATTAATTCTGCTTATTTGAGGGCAAAGGTGTGAAGTGGGCTGTCTGATCCACTCACAGCCATGTGATTTTAAACCCCGATTGTCCTAGATCCAACACAGCTACTCATCCTTACTTTCAACACCCTCCGTGGCCTTGCCACCCCCTCATTATTCGCCCCTGATTTCTCCAGCTGCCCCAATGCGCTCTTTGCCCCCCTGTGGCCCCTTGGGTTGGCAGTGGCATTGGGGAGTGGGGGAGGTAGACGCTGGTTATTGTCATGAAGGAGGGTGTGGTGCCAGAGCAGATTTTCACCACTGCTTATACAGGAACCAGCAGCTTTGGTAAAACAGATGCTGCTTTTAAGACACAGGAGCCTGCTTCTGATGGTTCCTGGGCAGCAAGGGCTTGGGTTGCAAGGCCAAGTGGCTGCCTCAGCTGGAGGTATTCTTTGGAAAATTTAAGCACCTTTTCCCGACATGTCACAACAGTTTTGTCAGTACACTTTGCTGGGTATCGCAAGGGAGGAGAGCGCTGCTGTTGCGTTCAGGTCCTGCTAGGGGGCTTCCCAGAAGAGGTAAGAACTGTAAGAACAGGATGCTGGACCAAATGGCACCATTTGGTTTGATCCAGTTTATGTCCTATGGCAGACTTTCTCAACCTGTGGGTCCCCAGATGTTGCTGAACTACAACTCCCATCACCCCTAGCTAGCAAGGCCAGAGCTCAGGGATCATGGAAGTTGTAGTCCAACAATATCTGGGGACCCACAGGTTGAGAACCACTGTTCTATGGGATGGGGGGGGGTGGAAGGGGGCTTTTGCTACGCAGTTTTCCAACAACACTTTTTTATTGTCAACATTATTCAGTTGTCCTCATCTTACTCAGCATCCTACAACACCAATGCAAGGCAAGAAGCCCCCAGTTTGAATTCAACTTTGGTCTCAAGGCAAGCCTCTCTCTCCGAACTTCACCCCTCCCTCCGTAGCGCTGCTGCTAATAAATGTAACAACAGCATTTCTTGCAAATATGACTGAGATGAGGTTTGCGAAGCTTCCTGAAGCGCACACAAGTTGTGTGCTAGACTACCTCTTCAAAGCAGAAACAAAGCTCATCATTCAGCGCTTTGCACCCAAGCACACTCATGGCTCTGCAAGAAGCAGAGCAGCTTACCAGACTTGTTCTTGTACTCAATATCAAAGCCAGTGATGATACTGTTGCCGTCGAACCTCTGCGTCCAGCGCAAATTCATGCTCCGGGCCTTCACCTCCCGGATCTCCAACTCGGGAGGGTCTGGTGGCTCTGCGAGGGGGGAAACATGGGATCAGAAAGAGAAATACAACCATTTGGTCACCCAGTCCCAGAAGAGTTCTGTCTGCTTGCTAGGCTTGACTGCCCATCCGCCTCCTGAAAAGAAGCGGGGGCTGATCAAGCAATATTAGCCTCCATAGAATAGCACCACTTCCACCACGTGAATTAAGAGGTTCTCTCCACCCCTTGACTTGTAAACTACTCATTCACATCTTGCTTTGGGTTGGCTCTGGGTCTACGTAAAAGGCTGGGCACACAAACACAAACACACACACACACACACACGCTGTGCTCAAGTTCTTCTTTCCACAGGTCACAGAGGAAAAAGAATGTGAGCAGGAAATTAGAAATTTGTATTCCTTGACGTTTCTCATTCTGTTGAACAGGCAACAGTAGCGCTACAAAACTACTATCAGTAAAGGACTGCAATGGGTGGTTGCAATCTTGATGGCCTGCGCAAAGAAGAACGTGCCATTTTCTTACTGGTGCTCTTCTGAAAGTCTTTTTTTTTATGTACTCTCTCTCGCTCCCACGAGCACAGACATACATAGAATAAATTCACACCTCCCAAAACAATATATGTTTTGCAGAATAGTTCTCAAACCAAAAAAAATATTGTATATTAATGGACAGCATGCATAAACATGCATAATTAGTGAAAATAATGTACAAAAATGCAGCATATTAGGGAAAATGACTTGCATCAAAATGCTGATGAATTTTCATGAGGACATTAAAAAATGAATCATAAAGAGATGCAGAAAGTCAAGTCAGGACTGGAAACATGCAAAACTGAAGGCGACAGATTCATCCCTCCCTCCTCCCTCTCACACAAATACTCACTAGAGTATCTCCACTGGAAACACAATACCTTGGACAGTGAGCTGAATGAGACCTCTGTCTTCACCATACGAGTTGATTGCATGGCAGGAGAAGAAAACGGAGTCCCCGCGGTCAGCTGGTTTGAGCTGCGGACAAGACACCCTCTCTCAGAATGAGCCCCTGTCTGTCCAGGGCAGGCCTGAAAAGGCTGCAATCTCCTTCCCATGCCCCAACTCATAGGTACACTTGTCCTCCCTTTTCCTTCCAACTGGATCAGAAAGGAACACTTCCACATTGACCAGGCAATGGCAGCAACTTGCAGAGGACCGGGGTGGCAGGATGCTCTCAGCAGCCACTCCCAGTTTGCCATGGGAATCAGCCAGGATCATCAGGCCCTACACACAATGACAAGATACCCAACACGACCCACCCCACAACCCATTGCTCACTTTAAGTGTGGAGATGACCTCGTCGCCATTGTCCTTGGTGGCGATGGCATATCGGACGTTGCGATCTGGGTCGATGACGGTGTCCCCTTTCTCCCAGCGGATGATGATGGGCCGCTCTCCGCGGGCCGTGCAGTTCAGCTCTTTGGCCTGCCCCTTGATGGCGATGGTGGTGTTGGGGTGAGAGGTGATCATGGCAGGGACTGTGAGAAGAGGAAGAAACAGAAGACCAGGGCACTGGTGTGTGTTGTACAACTAAAGAGGGGCTTGAGGAAGGTGGAGCAAAGGGGTGTTATGTCACGGTGGGGGGAGCCAGGGGAGGAAGGCAAAATCTAGTTCCAACAAACCAGGAAAGAAGGATTGATCCCAGTTTGGCCTGTGCTAAGCAGCAAGACTAGCTTTGTCCAGAGCTGCTCTCCAGGGTCTTAGGCAGACCAGAAACCCATTGACTAAACTCAGCTGCTCCACACCCCTAGCAACCCCTAGCATCACCACCACACTCCTGCAATGCTCCAAGCTTTTTAAAATAGAAAAAGTTAAGTCCAGTTAAAGGTGACTATGGGGTTGCGGCGCTCATCTCGTTTTCAGGCTGAGGGAGCCGGTGTTTATCCACAGACAGCTTCCCGGGTTGTGTGGGAAGCATGACTAAACCGCTTCTGGTGCAGCAGAACACCGTGACGGAAACCAGAGCACACAGAAACACCATTTACCTTCCCACCACAGCGGGACCTATTTATCTACTTGCACTGGAATGCTTTCGATCTGCTAGGTTGGCAGGAGCTGGGACAGAGCAATGGGAGCTCACCCCATCGCATGGATTTGAACCACCAACCTTCTGATTGGCAAGCCCAAGAGCAGGGGTCGGCAAAATTTTTGTGGCTTGGCCAAGTTCACGGTCCTGCAGACACCGCGGTGGGCCCCAGTGTGTGTGTGTGCGCACACATGCGTAAACGCCATTTCCTGCAGCCAATGGGAAGCCGGCCAGCATTGCAGAAGGCAGTCCCCGCTCTGCTCTGTGCCGGTTTACCATGGCGCACAGGAGCTGACCGAGCGGGTGGCGGGGGTCCATGGACCGGTTAAATGACCCCCATGGGCTGCTTGTGGCCCATGGGCCTTAGGTTGCCGACCCCTGCCCAAGAGGCTCAGTGGTTTAGACCACAGCGCTACCCACATCCAAGCTTTACCCTCTGCTATGTCACCATTCTGGTTCCACAGGCTAGCCAAGGCAAGACTGGGGAGACACTCAGGCCCTAACATGGCCCAAGGTGTGGGGGGGGGGAGTCCAGGGGCAAGAGCCCAAATGGGGATGGGGAGGGGCAGGAGTCCAGCTGCGGACTCTTCCTCCACCCCCACTCACGGCACAAGCATTAACTGCATCCTATGTGTTGGAAGTGTAAGGAAAAGGAGGGGACATTTTACCATATGTGGTGGGATTGTAATGAAATTTAAAAAATTGGGAAATGATATACAATGAATTGAAGAAAATGTTCCATCTAACTTTTGTTAAGAAACCTGAAGCATTTCTGTTAGGGATTGTAGGAAAAGACCTGCCAAGGAAGTTGAAAAATATCTTCATGTATGCGACAACGGCGGCGAGAGTTTTAACAGCACAAGGATGGAAGAACGAGGAAACCCCGACTAAAGAACTATGGCAAGAGAAACTGATGGACTATGCAGAATTGGCAAAATTGACACATAAACTATGGGACAAGGATAACTGTGACTTTAAAGACAAATGGGAACCTTTTACAAAGTATTAGCAACAAAGCGAACTGGACTCCTTGGCAGGCTTTGAATAAACATCCACAAACTTTTTATTGACAATAACCAGACAGATAAATTAAGGATTTATACAATTTTGTAACATGCAGAGAATAGCATCTATAGAGAAACCAGAGATTGGAACTGAGGGAAGTCAGGGGGGAGGGGAGGGTGGGTTGTTTTACGGGGGGGGGCGGAATGGGGGGAAATCAAGGATGGTATGTTGTAAGCTAATATGTTTTGTTTAAATTCCTAATAAAAATATTTAAAAAGAAAAAGCATGAACTGCATCCATTTGGCTGAGCACAGGGACCTGGGAGTCTCTGCAGATGCCTTTGGATATGCACAAGTAAACAACTAAGACTTCATTCTAATTCCCAGTTTGGGGGGGGGGGTGCTACACGTAGGGGGGTTCCTGCTCCTCGGTCTCCATGATACAATATCACCAGCTTTGTCAAGGCGGCCAAGCACCTCCCCAACAACCAGAGACTTTCAGTGCTGAACACTGCAGCCAGAAGTGGAGACGTTGCCTGGCATTATACAACTAGGGATCATAAAATAATGAAGCAGATAAATTTTATAATGCATAGTATTACACCCAGATATACAATAAAATGTGAAAGACAAATAACCAGGCGCAAGTTATAATGAAGAAAAAGCCGCAGCCAGAGACAGGCGAGTATGAATTATTGACTAAGGTTTTACACTCTCAAGGATGTGCCCTGGAATATTTTTCCATCAGAGATTTGCATAATTCACTCAGAGGAACCTGGCCAGAATACAGAGGGAGATATTCACAGCAACAAGCCAGCCTGACTTTGCATTGCAGATGCTGGAGATTTAATGTGCAGGGCCATGATTTAAATAAAAGCCAAAGGAGGGACGCTTCCAAATCTGTTCCACCCCCTCCAACACCTGATAAGCAGGAGGATGATGAAGATGTTGGGGTATTGGGGAGGGGAGGAAAGGAGCAGGAACCAATCAGCCCCTAAAGAATCATAGAACTGAAGAGTTGGAAGGGACCCTGAGGAACATCTAGTCCAATGCAGGAATAGGCAGCTGTCCCTTACAGGGGTCGAACCTGCAACCTTGGCAATGCTAACTCTGACATCTGCTGGGCCCCGTCCTCTGTCATTCTGATCAAGCAGGGCTACAGGACAGAGCAGGTCCTACCAGTGCCTGGGGCGTGTGCCCTCACTGGGGGTGGAGCGCGGAGGGTGAACAGAGCCCACTGCACCAGGCTAGCCCTGGCTACCAAAGCGCCACCAACCACAAGAATGACACCGCCCGGGGCTGATATTGCTTTAGTGGCGAGGACTAGCCTGGGGCAGCAGGCTCCACTCGCCCGTGCCCCACCATGGAAACATCACAAAGCCACTTAAAGGAGTGTTTGCAAGGCAGGGCACAGAGGGCGAACGGAGGCAGCCCTCGCCACCGAAGCAACACCACACAAAGCAGCACAGGGCTGGCTCAGGGAAGGCGGTGTGAGCAGTGCACCCCCTATGCCAAATGCACCCTGAGCAATCACCCTGGAGCCCCCCCCCCCAGGACAGAGAACTGGTAGGTGCAGCTTCTCTAACCGCCACCACATGCCAAGAGGAGAAGCCACCTTTGCCCTGCTGGCACTTTTTCTGCAGCTCTTCCTAGCCACAGTGCACATAGCCAACCTGGGCATGCCAGTTGGGATGAAATGGCGGGTGGAACAAGTTCCCACGTCCCATCGCCTGGCAGGGCTGGGACAGACTCCTCCCGGAAACTCTGTCAGCATAGACCAGGGGTCAGCAAACTTTTTCAGCAGGGGGCCGGTCCACTGTCCCTCAGACCTTGTGGGGAGCCGGACTATAATTTTTTTTGGGGGGGAGGGGCAGAATGAACGAATTCCTATGCCCCACAAATAACCCAGAGATGCATTTTAAATAAAAGGATACATTCTACTCATGTAAAAACACGCTGATTCCCGGAACATCCGCGGGCCAGATTAAGAAGGCGGTTGGGCCGGATCCGGCCCACGGGCCTTAGGTTGCCTACCCATGGCATAGACTGTAGATAGGAAACCTTTTTGGCCAGTGGGCCAGTTCTTTCTCTCTTCCTACCCTGTGCGGTCCCCACCTGTCAGAGTTGACCATGGGGGTCTGCTCCACCAACATGTTCCCCATAGCTAGCAAGGCCAGAGCTCAGGGATGATGGGAGTTGTAGTCCAACAACATCTGGGGACCCACAGGTTGAGAACTACTGCCGTAGGAGATGCACTGGTGAAGAAGCACCCAGGAGGACCAAATGCCCCCCTCTTTTGCCCACCAGCTGACGTCACCCAGTTTGGGGCAAATGGCCTCCAGACCAAGACTGGCCACAGGTGGGGGGCTCCCCACCCCAGGTGCAGACATTTCTGAGCTAGGTGGCACTATGGTCTGACTCAGCAGAAGGAAGCACCTTATGCTCTTCCTCTTCTTCCACATAGGTCACCGCCACCTGTGCAGGAGAAGAAAGGAGAGATGGTCCTCTCTAGCCCAGCTTCCCTCCCTTCCACCCTCTTAGAATCCTTTTCCTGCTGCCAGGGAGCTGCTCCTTGCAGCCGGCACGTCAACAAGCACACCCGCTCTTGGAAAGGTTCTGCTGAGGAGCAGCGTTCCTGGCAGGCCTCCTGGAGTAACGAGCCTTTAATGACCCTCCTGCTCCAGTTAATCAAGACGGAGCTCGGCTGGACGCCACACTCTGGCGGGCAACCCAATCGATGCCGGGGTTCCCAGGCGCACCCACCTGGATGCTGCCTGCCAGCTACAGAAACTTTCTGCCCAAGAGGAAAGGAGAGTTCAGAGAGAGGTGGCTGCAGCCCAAGAGCAGGGAGAGCCTCCGCAAGTGCAGCTTTTCATTTGCTTCATTTTAAAAGAGTTGCAATGGATTGCTGTAACGGCATGGTGTCAGATAGACAACACGGTGTAATAGTTCAGAGTGCTAGATTAGGACTCGGGAGCGAATTTGTCCCCTAAGACAATCCTTCCTCAAAGGGATTGTGATGGTGAAATGGATAGATGGAGAACAATGTACTTCGCCTTGAGCTGCTCTGAAGAAAGGAGGGGTATAAACTGACAAATAAACCAAGTATTGCTGCTCTTGACATTTAATTTCCATGGGTGTTAGTACAGTGGTACCTCTGGATACGAACAGGATCCGTTCCAGAGCCCTGTTCGCATCCTGAAGCGAACACAACCCGCGTCCGTGGGTCGTGATTTGCCGCTTCCGTGCATGCGCGTGATGTCATTTTGACTATCTGCGCATGCGCGAGCGGCGAAACCCGGAAGTAACACGCTCCATTACTTCCGAGTCGCTGTAGAGTGCAACCTGAAAATGCTCAACCCGAAGCTACTTCAACCCGAGGTATGACTGTATAGCTAATGTTGTGAGCTGGGTGGGCTATGCCCCCCCCCCAAAAGCGGCAAGTGATCACTAAATCAATGAATACGTCCCAGGCTAGCCTCCTGCCCTCCTCCTCAGTGGCCTGACCTGCAAAGAGGCAAAGTGGAGATCCAAGGAGAATGGAAAGCCAGGCCAAAGTCTGCTGCTGTGGTGGGTGTGGGGGGTGAGGCAGCACCTCCTAATCCTCCTGGCCCACAGCCCCACTTCTTTCCTGCCTGCTTTGGGGAGGGCTGCATCCATCGGCTCCCTGCTGCCCACCCCCTCGGCTCATGCAGCATCAGCATCAGGGGGGCTTCCTCTGCCCACAAGGCCGCTTCAGCCCTTCCAGTGCCTGCAGCATCACAGCTGGAGCTGCCCTGATGCTTCTCCATGTACTTGCAGTTACCCACTAGGCACCACAGCAACGCACGAATGCCCCCATTGTGGCTTTTGCTCCTGGCTCTTGCTTTGCCGAAGAGCACTGGGGTGGGGAGCCGAACACACAGCCAAGCAGGCTCAGGGAGCAGAGATTTAAAAATGCACGGCATACACAAACAGTGCCATAATATATGGTAATGACAATCCGCAAAGGCAACACACACTGTTCTAATGGGGCACAAGAGGGTTTAATGAGCTACGGCTCCTCTGCTTTCCCTAGCAATGGAATTCAATTAGCAGCCGGGGAAAGCTTGGCTTGCAGGCGACTCCCGTTTGTGACGTGTGGACACCGCGGAGGGCGTATCGGGGAGCTGCATGGACTCCCAGCCTCAGAAACTCCCCACACAAAACTGGGCCTGCAGAGGGAGATGCTGCATGCAGCCACAGACTGTGCAGAGGAGCCAGAAGGGATGGGTTGGGGAGGAAGCCTCTCGCAATGGGGAAAAGCCACCAGCTGGTTTATGAGAACAGAAACAAGCAGCCGCCTCTGGGTGTCACAAGGAACACAAGGGAAAATAAAAATGGCGCTGTGAAAGTCACAAGGGAAGAGAATCAAGATGGGAAATGGAGGGATTCCTTTGGGACTGATGGGCAGAGGAGAATGCTCCTGACAGGTGTCCTTTGGACGGTGGGCAGCCTCCATACAGCTATTGCTTTGGGGCCACCGCCACCCTGGACCACAGACCTAGGTGACTTGGAGGCACCAAATGGTTTCAGTTTTCCCACACTTTTAATAGGATGATTCATTCCACTTTTACTCTGCCTCCTTGTTCTTTTACTGATGAGTAATTACTCCTTTGCTCCTGCTTTGATGATGTTTGCTGGGGATTTTAAAATCAAAATGTTAACAAACAAATTTTGGTTAGCTGGCTTCCACAGCTGGAGTGGCTAACTGCAGGGTGCATGTGGTCCCCTAGCAGGTTCTTTGTGGTTCTTTAAATCTTGACTGCTTCTATGGGTTACCTGCAGTGATGCCATGAAGACAAAACGAGTTTAGTGTCTGCCATTTTGGTTTTTTATTTATCAAAAATATCTATCATCTATCTATCTATCTATATCTATCTATATCTATCTATCTATCTATCTATCTATCTATCTATCATCTATCTATCTATCTATCATCTATCTATCTATCTATCTATCTATCTATCTATCTATCTATCTATCTATCTATCTATCATCTATCTATCTATCTATCATCTATCTATCTATCTATCTATCATCTATCTATCTATCATCTATCTATCTATCTCTGATCTCATAGGTCTCCATTGCAATATTGTGATGCCAACAGGATTTTGTGCCCACCCACACCAGCACTTCCAAATCAGCCCATTTTATTTATTTATTTAAATATATATTACTCACTGGTGCAAGAGGTACTTTCACTGCAATACTACTTTTTTCTTGTCCCCCAGAACCCTCCCAACCTGCATCCCCCTTTTAAAAGTCGCCATTCCTGCTGGCCCTCTGCTCTGATTCTGTTATATCAAAATGTGTTTTTACCCCTTTTATAAATAATTAGCCACAATCACTTTTATACTTTGGCAGTGCCATTTTGAGCAAGTGGCCCCGGGAAGGTTGATCATGGATCAATGTTGCCCTCAGCCTGAAAGAAGATAGCTGCCCATTGTGCAATGCCTGCATTTTGCCTTTTCTTTGGGTAGCATCCAGGTAGAGCTTTAGAAAATGGCAAGATGTAAATATTCTAAATTTTGTTAAGAAAAAAGGCAGAGAGGGAAAAGGTCAACAAAAGCAACTTAACCCACAGCACATGCAACCACCCAGGAGCATGAACGGCTCTGGCATTCCTGCCCCCCCGCCAGGCTTGTAACGGCAAGAGAGGCACTGCCCGCTGAGAAGAATGAGATGTGATTTAAGGAGCAGGCAAGAGCTGGCATGAATTGGGGAGGGTCCAAGAAGCTGGGGCTGGAAACCAAGTCTACTTGCCCCCACTCCCATCTTGATCTGGATGGATGGAGGCATGAAGAGGACAAAGCCACCCTTCATCCCTCCTGGTCTTGAGAAGCTCTGAGGCTCCAGATCGATGCCCACAGTGCCACCTCAGCACTGCCAGAGGAGGAGAGAGGAGCATGGCAAGCAGCCAGCCAGCTGCTCTCCTGGGTGGGCAGACATACCTGGAGGGGGCAGGCCAGCCTTTTGCAGAAACCTCTCTCCCCGCTTGGATCTGCCTGAGGGCCACAGACACTCCCCCTTGGAGCTAGGCCTCACAACAGTTCAACACTTCAAGTGGTCCGAAGCAGCAGCCTCCCTTGGGAAAGATGCCTGGCCTTGTCTCTTCGGTGGATGTCCCACCTCCCAAACCCAATTGGCTGGGTAAACAGACCATAGTATGATGGGTTGGCTCCGGTCTTTTAACAGTGGAGCAGCAAAGGGGACCACATATCAGCCACTACTTTGGGTGGGGTGCTTACGATGCTCCCAAATAACTGACTCATCTGCAATCCCCACACATAACTGCTTTCAGCCTGACTGGTGAAGAGGAGCTCACTATAGAGTACATCCACCACAGCCTTCTCTTCTTCCCAGGCCAGACATGCTGCCCAAACATCAAGTTCCAAATGGCACAGCTATAGCTGCTACCAGCTCCTTTCCTTCCCTATAGGACGCCTTAAGGTCTACCACTCATGTTACACTTTGAAGGTGCAAGATCTCCAGTAGTTCTACCAGCAGCAGCAGCTGCCACCAGAGAGAGAGAGAGAGAGAGACTGTGTGACAGACAGCTGTCTCTGAGTTAGTGACTTGCACGAGCAGGGCAAGCAAGACGCTGCCCAGACAACAAAGCAGGAATGCCTTTGGGCACTAAGGAAATTGAGAAGGCTGGCCTTGGTGCTGCTGAACATCCCACATAACACTGGTCTTGAAAGACCTACATTGGCTCCCAGTACGTTTCCGAGCATACCAGTAATTCAAAGTGTTGGTGCTGACCTTTAAAGCCCTAAATGGCCTTGGTCCAGTACACCTGAAGGAGCGTCTCCTCCCCCATCATTCTGACCGGACACTGAGGTCCAGCACCGAGGGCCTTCTTGTGGTTCCCTCACTGCAAGAAGCCAAGTTACAGGGAACCAGGCAGGGTGCCTTTTCAGTAGTGGAACCTGCCCTGTGGAACGCCCTCCCACCAGATGTCAAAGAAAAAAACAACTACAGTGGTACCTCGGGTTAAGTACTTAATTCGTTCCGGAGGTCCGTTCTTAACCTGAAACTGTTCTTAACCTGAAGCACCACTTTAGCTTATGGGGCCTTCTGCTGCCGCTGTGCCGCCGGAGCAAGATTTCTGTTCTCATCCTGAAGCAAAGTTCTTAACCCGAGGTGCTCTTTCTAGGTTACTGGAGTCTGTAATCTGAAGCGTATGTAACCTGAAGCGTATGTAACCCGAGGTACCACTGTATCAGACTTTTAGAAGACATCTGAAGGCAGCCCTGTTCAGCGACGCTTTTAATGTTTAATAGACTATTGTATTTTAATATTCTGTTGTAAGCCGCCCAGAGTGGCTGAGGAAACCCAGTCAGATGGGCGGGGTATAAATAATAAATGTATTATTATTATTATTATTATTATTCCCTAGACTATGGTCAACTATTACAGTAGGGAGCTGCACATGTTAATGGACAGAGGGATGAACACCCAGAAAGGAGCCCTTCCCTTGTCTGCTTTCCAGGAGAGTTGGGTTTTGCAGCACACTCAGCGAGGTTTCCATTTTGAAACCATGCCAACAATTATGAGGCAACATGGGCCGAAATGGACCAGGCCATTCCCACCGTAAAAGCTCTCTCCGCAAAGGGCACTCGCCAGAGCACTTCCCTTCACACCCGCCAAGCAAAACGTTGTTCTCCTTTCAAGCTCTTCCTTTCTGTGCCTTGTTAACATGATGCAGACAAGAGGCTGATCCCATTTGGTGGGCTGAGATAAGGCGGCTACAAAGGGAATTGTCACAGCTCTGGGTGTTCTTCCATCCTGAGCCCAGGCTGGAACGGCAAGAAAATGGAAACAGCAACAGAGGAAGGGGAAGGAGGGGAAGAGGGTGGGCTTTCTGAAGTGCCAGCTCTGTGATGTTAATTTGATTGCACCCATTTCAGCTTCTTGTCTACACTGATTAGCTGCATTTCACCTGAAGCATGAGATTAATTCAAATTGCATGGAAGCAATCAGTTATGCTTACAGAGTAGTGAGGGCACCTCTCCAGGCACACCCTGCCTTGTGCACCTGCTGACTAGGGGGAGCTCCTGAGCAAGGGAGTGGTGAGCCTGGGCCTTTGCCCAAGAGAGAAGGGTCTACAGGGCACTGCTCAGCTCCCTGTCAAGGGAAGTGTGAACTGGGCAGCAGCAGCCCTACGGACCAGACACCTGGAAGGCCAGTCAAAATGGCCCTGGATGCCTTCAGATCCAATGACTCTCAGGGAAAGCCCTCCCAAGGCAGTGTCCAGGAAAAAATATAAAACAGTACAATAAAACCACACAGTGGCTAATGATAAAAGCAACAGCAAAAAGGACAAAGCACATGTAACAAATGAAATCCAGCAACAGGGTCACTCAAAGGCCTGGCCCTCTCATTTACAGCAATCCCATCCATGTTTCCCCTCTGCCTGGTAAGTGACCCTGAAAGGGGTTAAGAAGCCAAGGGCCACTCCTTCCCCTTCCTTGACTTGCTACCTGGATCTTTTACCAAGTAAAAGATGCAAAAGGTCTCCTGTTTAGGGACCTGTCTGAGCCGTGGCCCCTGCTTTCCATGCACATCAGCCTTCACTACACTCCTATCTTCACTACAGCAGCTCTGAGAGAAGCTGGAAACTGCTGACTCTGCCAAGGGTGGCCAAGGCAGAATCCGATCACGAACGAGGTTGCTTAACAACACTTCCAGGCCACCGTGTGGGGAATTAGCAAGACGGCTGCCCTGCCTCCTCTCTGCGCCACCACGATGTAGATTGATTGCCTGCTTTTATTAAGGACAAAGTGTTTTTTGATCGTGTGAGGGAATCAGGTCCCCAAGGGAACAGGAATCAATCCAGCGCTCCATTCCTTGCACATCGACTGCCGGGAGCCCACAGAGGAGAGCTCAAGCTCCGCAAGTGATGATAAAGGAGCTCACAGTGCAAACACAGGCGGCAATCAGAGGATATAGAGGCCGCCAATCTGCCAAGACACGCGGGGCCCACCGCGACAAGCCCTTGGCTCGCAGCCAGAGAGGCAGAGGCAGCTGCCAGCAGACGGAGCACGTTGGCAGAGGCAGCAGTGCAGGGTTCACGTGGAGGGAAGCAGGTAAACTTAGCAAAGAGCCAGTGGGAGGGACAGAGCTGGGTACAAGGAGCTTCCTGGGTTCGAGAAGTCAGGACTGCCAGACAGTGCCGGAAGTGTCCAATGCCAGCATGACCCTCAGGAGACTGGGGATGGAGTTTCAAAGCCCTACGTTAATCAGATGCTCCACAGCACCTCAGGGGCAGAAGCAGCCCTTGATTGGCACCCATTTTCAATGGAGGGAGAAGGCTATCTCAGGCTGTCCTGCCCAAGGCCAGGCAGAAGGCCTGTGGGAGACCTGCATCTATTTGGACTGAGACCCCTGACAGGTGAACAGGCCCAGCCGGCATACTCACTTTTCACCGTAAGGAACATGGACTTGCTGATGTCTGTACCGACTCCGTTGCTGGCCTGGCACAGGTAATAGCCGATGTCCTCTTCTAAAACATGCCGAATGAGCAGTGAGCTGTTGGGCAGGATCTGGATGCGGCCAGTGAGGGGGACTGGGTGGTATTGCTGGGGGTTCCCACTGCCTGGGAGGAAAGAGAAGGGTGAGAGATGCTGTAAGTGCTCTTGGTTGACCAAAAGATGCCATGGGGTCCTCTGGAGATCCTCTGTGCTGTGCCTAGCAGAACCTACACAATCTCTCTCACTAGCCCTTAAACACGTCCAACACTGGCAGAGCTGAACACCCCTCTGTCCCTTGCACATAGCAGCTGCTATACCTGAGCATGCCCCCTACTGAGGGCAACCCCTAGAGAAGATGTGTTGGATGGTTTCAATCCCCACCAGTACAGGCTTCCCATTAGCAAACCTGAAGGGAGAATGAATGGGGGCAATATTGAAAGGAAATATTCAGCAACGTACCTTTAGCATGTTTCCACATGACTTTGGGAGGGGGGTATCCATCCACAGAGCAGTTCAACACCCCTGCTTTGCCATAGATTCCATCCTGATTGTTGGGTTGGACAACAAAGCGAGGAGGGACTGTGGAGAAGGAGTGCCTAAGATAAGTACCACCAGGAACAGCAAGCTCACCACCCACTGCTGACATGTTTTTCTTTTCTTTTCCTTTCCACATGCACGCACACCCTAGTCCCATGCCCTCAAAGCTCCTAACTGGTCTGAAAGACAAGATGTGACCACCTCTTGGGCAATGCCTTTTCTGCTTTTGCAGAACTCAACACCTGGTTGACCTTAAGCTTTCAATTTTGAAAAACACCAGAAGAATCCAAAAGCATCTAAGAGGTTAGAAAGTTATTGTGAAGAAAACATCACGCAATACTCCACTCTCCTCTTTAGTTGGCACATACCGTATTTTTCGCCCTATAGGACGCACTTTTTCCCCTCCAAAAATGAAGGGGAAATGTGTGTGCGTCCTATGGGGCGAATACAGGCTTTCGCTGAAGCCTGGAGAGCGAGAGGGGGCGGTGCGCACCGACCCCTCTCGCTCTCCAGGCTTCAGGAAGCTCTGAGCAATCCTCAGGAGCCTGGTGCGAAGCTGCGCCGGGCTCCCGACGGTTGCGCAGAGCTGCCTGCGCTCCCGGGCTCCATGCAGATCCGCGCAACCCTCCGGAATTCCCCCTCCCAAATCTAAGTGCGTCCTATGGGCCAGTGCGTCCTTTAGGGCGAAAAATACGGTATATGTGTGCATGTACAGAGAGAGGCACCTGTACAGAATAAGCCACAGAGTCACCAAAAAACTGTTGTCATGTGCTTGGATATGAGAGGGTAGAACCAGAGTTTCCAAAACACAATAGGTAAGAACATCCGAAGAGCCTGGCTGTAGCTCGACTGGTCCAAGAGGAGCCAATCTAGTCCAATGCTCTGCTCTCACAGTGGCCAACCTGAAGCTTCTTCTTGACTCAGAAGGTTACTAAAGAATAACAATATTGCTGGGTGAATTGGGGCTACTGCTGTTGCTGCCTTCTAACATACCAGAGTTCTGATAATTTGGCATATTTATTTCTCTAGCAAGCTGTAGGTGGCTTGCCTTTAAAAATGTAGTACAGAAAAGCCAGCATGGTTTGCCAAGCTGCTCTAACCTATTTTTGACTGAGTTACTAGCTTAGTGGATGGTAGGAACGTCGTGAACATAATTTATCTTGATTTCAGCCAAACACTTGACAAAGGCCTCACAATATTGTGGCTAGCAAACTGGTTAAATGTGAGCTTAATACTACTGGAGATTTGGGGTTCTATCTTGGGTCGGGCATAAATTCCCCCATTCAGAGTTCACATACACAAATCACCCTGCTTGCTAGTTGGGAGTGCATCACCTGCACTCTGAATGGATATTTTACCCCTTGTCCTGAACATGGTTGACATTTGACCCTGCACAGTAATGGGGGAATGCTTCTCTCTGGGTCACCAGGCTTCAATTTGCAATGCCCCCAGTGGAGAAAAAGATCTGTTCTCCTGCCCTCCATCAATGTTGAGCAAAGCAAGCAGGTATCCCAACCCAGATCCTGAATTTACAAGCCCAGAAAAAGTTCATCTGGCAGAAAATTTGAGAAATCCTGATGATTTACACCAGCAATAGCCATATCTGCTAGTTGTGGGGGTGTCAGCCATGTCCCCTATCCCCAAATGTGTTAATCCCCTTTATCTGATGAACATGACAAGCACTCTGATTGATTGAAAAGAGTCAGGTGCTGATCAAACCTTAAAAACGAGAAGTGTTGTGTAGCTTTTTGTCCCCCACATTCCATCCTCCATCACTGACCATCAGAAAACCTGCAACTGACCACCTATGCTGTGTAATGCATGAGGAGACAAGAAGCCTTTTTGCAAGTAACTAGATTCAAACTAAAAGAGCACATTTTATTTTCATTCTGCTTTGTCCACTTGTCTTCCTCCTTTCCTTCTATTCTCAATAAATCTCATATAGGTGGGCTGTTGGGGTCTGAAGTGTGTTTTCCCAACCTCTAGGATTCTGGTTATCCCTCATGCACCTGTGCCATTTGATTAATGCTACAGGAGTATAAGGTTGGAGTTGTTAAAGAACAACAGGCTGCTCTGGTCTCTTACAGGGTAGGGAGGTGGAGGTGGAGAGACAGAGAGAGAGAGAGAGCGCGAGAGAGAGAGAGCGCGAGAGAGAGAGAGCGCACATGCTCTGACTGCTAGCTTTGCTCCCTGAGCAAACTGACAGGATCTGGGTGGGAAACATTGAGTGTGTTGTCTCAGGATCTCATGCACCCTTGAGAAGGTTTCCCTCCCATTTGGGTGCTGTAAACTTGACAGGGAGTGATGGCAGCAATTAGCAGGTAGTTAAGATGCCACTGGTCAACACTGCAGGGCTCTTATGCAGCAGTTGTGCAAGCAAGGGTACAAGGTGGCTCTCCTAGCTTCCCCCCTCTGTTAAATGCCCCCCTCTCTTTCTGCTTCGGACATCTGTTATTCACTAAGGAGCTACCAAAAGATGACTATGATGGTTCCCCCTTGAGAAATCGACGCTCCCAGCTCTTCAGGCAGTGAATGGCCTGGCTTATGCAGGCAGTGCCATGTCTGGGGCACCAAGGGTTGTGCTTCTGTGCTCTTTGGGAGTCTTTTGCCCTCACAAGAATGTAAAGAGAGCATATCCTGTTCCCCACAGTGGCCAACGAGACACTGACAGAAAACCCTCAAGCAGGACTTGGAGGAAGCAGAGCTCACATGTGCACACACAAGCACAGTTCAGCCCCCAGCAAGTGGCATTCAGGGGCCTGCTGCCTCTGGCCCAGCAGGTTCCATGCAGCCATCATGACTAACAGCTGCTGACAGACCCGCCCGCCCGCCTTCCTTCCTTCTCCTCCATGAGTTGTCTAATCCCCTTTTAAAACTGTCTAAACGAGTGGCTAGTGGCCATCACCTCTGGGGCAGCGAGCTGCATAGATCAATTGTGAGGAAGTACTTATTCCCAATTAAAAGGTTCACATTAGCAGCAGGTTCTGAGGAAGACTGCCCTCACTGCCTGAGACCATCCTGGGGAGCCACTGCTGTCAGCCAGAGTGGAACAAGCTGAGCTAGATGGACAAAGAGCCTGGCCTGGAATAAGGCAAGGGAAACTTCCTGAGCTCATCCCCCACTTCTGCCCCCTCTACTCCAATTGATTTCACTGGATGGGCCAGAGTGAAGGAAGGAAAACTTCTCCCACTTTCCATAAAGCTTTATTGGGTCACCTTTTCCTAAACTTCAAAGCCCCAAATGCTGAAGCTCTTCCATACAGGGCAGGTGCTCCAGCTGCCTGATAGTTCTGTCCACTTTTGTGGGCAGAGAAGCCTCGTGGTGCACCTTTGCTCCTCTCCTGCACCACAAAACTGGACTTTTCTTTCCTTCACTAGAGGACTTAAACAACCACCTTCCACTCAGTTCATGAAGCCAGTTTTCCCACCCCAACCGGCACTTTGTATGGCCCTCACAGCTTTCCACAGGACATTTTCTCCACTCACCTTTGAGATCAGATGGGGAGCACAGCCAAAGAGTGACGACCACCCCGCACTGGGCAACTCTGCCAGTGGCTCCTGAACCTCAGCACATCAAAGCCCAGGGGCCGGCTACTCACCTCGGACAATGAGCTGCCGCTCACGGCTGACAGTGGCAGCATCGTTGGTGGCAATGCAAGTGTAGTTGCCGTTGTGCTTGAGGGAGACGCTGGAGATCTGCAGGGAGCTCATGAACTCCTTGCTCTCAATGGTGACGCCGGAGCCGGAAAGGATCACCTGCCCGTCTTTCCTCCACGTGATGCGGATGGGCATGTCACCCGAGGAGACCACGCATGGGATGTACAGGAGCTGGCCGATGGAGGCCGGAGGGAATTCGAAGGGCTGGATGAGAGGTGGGACTGCCAATGAGAGGAGTGCATTGATCACACCTGTTCCCAAACGACCGGGAAGCCAAGAAAAAGGAGATTTCGTCCAGCTCAGCCTCCAAGGAGAACAGAACTTAGGCCCAGGAGACTCTGCAAAGCCCTGAGGAATTCCTTACCCTCAGCTCCCCACGTGAAGAAAGAATGAATTTATAAGTCAACTGGACATATTCCCTTTCTCTGTGTGGTTTTTTTTTAAAAGGTGGGGAGTGTGGGGAGTGTGACAAGGCTGTAGTGGTGAGTAGTGCCTCTTTTTGGCCACCATCCCAGTGAGCTCAGGACAGATATTTGGACGGGTGGATGGAGGTGTCTCCTGGTTCACAGAGTGGCCTCTTAGTTTCTTGCACTCCACTAACTCTTCATCACTCCTCTCAAACTCTTTTTTCTCTTTCAGCCTGCAGTACTCAACCACTTGAAAGGGGTTCGACAAGATAAAAGAACGTGGAGCACTTTGAACACTCTTGCCAGGTGAGCAGCAGGCATGCAAAGAGATCAGATCTGCAAAGCAACAGTCGGCTTTCCTCACACCCCATCAAGAAGAGAATTCGTTCTCTTCTGCAGCAGAGAATGCCATTGCAAAAGGACTTGGAACTGGTTCCTCCAGTGACCAGAATGGTTCAGTTGGGAGCCCCGGGAGCCCCCTAGGAATACTAAATGAGGTAACTCCTGACAAGCAGAGACCACTGGTGGTTCTGCCCAAAGCTTCAAAGTAAGCTGGGGACACTGCCCTCATGGTCATTGGACCAAGAAAGATTTAAAGCCCTACCTCAGAAAAATAGGCAGAATCCCCATCCCACTGACTGGGGTGGCAAAAGGGGGTGTGAGGGGAGCCATCTCCTGAAGTAGCAAAGGACAGTTCTTGCTGCTCTTAAGTGCGGGGGGGGGGGGATCCTGAACAAGCAGCAAAGCAAGTGAATTGAAGGAGCTGAGGATCAGCTACTGACCTGAGTGCAGCCTCGGCAGCAGATGCCACATTTACAAATCAGCCCTGCCAGCCAGTAAATCACCCTTGATCTTTAAGGGGCCCAAACAGAGACGTCTGCTGCGTTAGCCTCCCAGCTTTGGGTGTGGGCTTCCTCACCAGTCCTGCCTCCCCTGCCAACTGATGTTCTTTCATCCCTGTGCTACTCCAGTAATGAATACTGGTCGCTCCCTTGCCTCTGCTAGTTCCAAAGGCAGGGACTTCCTCCACTGCTCTCCCTTCTGGGAGAGAGGAAGGCAGCCGGGTGCTTTGTCCTTTTGCCCCCCCCCAAAAAAAAACCTCTTCCCTGCAGAACAGCCTTGCACCCTTGCAGCAGTTCGCACAGAGCAAGGGGCTCCCGGGCTTCCAAGCAAAGCCTCTGCTCAGCACCACCCTCACTTATGTAAAGATCAGCCCGAAAAGGTTCCTACAATGGGGAAAGGAGGGCAGGAGCAAGTGTCCGAGAAAAGACAGCTCCTCAACTGCCTTCTGCAACCAGGGAAGAAACCCCAAAGATTCTGAGAACAAAACTGCCGAGTGCCACCCTGCTGACAACAAAGCTCGCCCTGGAAAAAAGAGGCTCCAGTTGCTGTAGTGAAAGGAGGCAGGCTCTGAAGAATCATTTGTAAGCTAATCTAAGCTCCTTGGAGGAAAACTAGAGGGGGAGCGCTGGGGGGGATTTTATTTTTTTTAATAAAAAAACCAAGAACATCTTGGCTGGTTTTCCAGTGTGTAAGCACCCCATCGAGGTCTGCTGGCATCAAGACAAAGGAATAGGGAAAGCCCCAATACTCCCACTACCACCTCCCTCCCACACACACACATCCAGACAAGCTGGAGGAGCTGTCAGAGCCACCTCTGGGTCCAGCGGAAGCACCATCCTAAGCAAGAGAGGGCTTCTAAGAGCTAAGCCATGCTGCTGCAGCAGCAGCAAGTTCTCACAACAACCAGTGACCTCCCCAGCCCATGCAGCCTCCTGCCTATCTCCAGGACACTTTGCACCCTTCATAAACTGAGCAGGGCAGCAGCACATGGGAAAGGGAGGCAACATCCACACAGAGCAGACCATCTCACTCAAGCTCCCGGTTTGCGAACCTTTAAAGTGGGCAGCGCCTGAGATGGAGCTCAATCTCAGCAAGTCACTGGGATGGAAAGGACGGGATTCTCCACTACTGCAATTCATTAGGGCTGATGGCTCCCTGAATGGGGCTGAATAATTGATGGGCTGGAGAAGCTTTTAAGATGTTCTGCGTGCTTGGAAGACAGAGAGGATTATTTTTTTAAGAGCTACACACTGAAAACCACCAACAAAGGTGCTCTGAGCAAAGGTTAGATGTTTTAATCTGGTATGTTTACACTGTACATTCTGCTCCGCTGCTTGTCAGGGGAAATGGATACTCCAGGGCTGGCGACAGCCTGGGGGAGGGGGTGCACCTGGGCCAGTAACCGAACTAATGTGTGGGCAGGGCAGGAACACAAACCCCACATGGTTCTCTCTGCCCAGCTCACTTGCCTTTATCAGAGAGGGGGGTCCCTCTTCCCTGGGAGACAAAGATGCTCCTTCCATTCCCATCCCCATTCCACCAACCTGGGACAGCTCAGGAGTGAACCACAAGGTCACACTGCACACAGGGAGGATAGGTCAACACAGACGCCTCTGGCGTGCCAAACAAAAAGACTACTGGAGTAGAGACTGATGGGATGACTCTTCAGCAGGCTGGATTGCAAAGGAGGGCAACAGAATCAACAGTCTAGCCAAGTGTGCCCAGGTTGCCCAGTCAAATTGCCCTGGGCATTGTTATTTATCTATTATCAGATTTTGATTCCTCCTTCCAAGGAGCTCAGTGCAGCAAACATGGATCTCTTCCATCACTACGCTGGCCTGAGACACATGGACTGGTCCATCACAGTCACCCAGGAAGCTTCACAGCTGCACGGGAACTGATTCTGGCTTTCCCAGATCCAACCCTCTTAAAGAGTGAGGCCCTTTCAACAGGGCTGTATAGTTTGTGGTTTCCAATTCAGCTGAGCTCCTGGAACACACCCAACAGCAAAGCCTGGAAGAAGCCTCTGTCTTCACTTGCTTACATCTGAGAGGAGGCAGTTCCCTCTCAAAGCCCTCCAGTGCCAGAGAAGGGTTTGGTAGCTGGTTCAAAAGACCAACATCCCACAGCCAACATCTGAGCCTACTTGGCTTGGCCAAGGTCCTGCTGTCTTCAGGCTCCCCTTAGACCAGGCAACTGCACAGCAACACCTGATCCTAGTTTTGAATCCCATCCTTTCAGCTGTGACTGCCTACCAGCAAAGAAGGCACAACCATAGCCGCAGCATGTCCAACTCTCCAGGAGCTGGCTGAGCCACTGCTTGGACTAGAGGGATGTGGACAGCACTGGGAGGGGGCTGGAGATCCACCAGCCCTGCTGTGGCTCCTGCCTCCAGCCACTCACCTTTCACAGTGACATGGACACTCTGGCTGATTGAAAGCTGTGGCTGAATGAGGACACTGCATAGGTACTCCCCTTCATCCATCCCCTTCTGGACATCCATAAGCTTGAGAGTGCCATTTTCAAAGACCACTTGCCGGTGGTTGTCAGGCAGGAGCAGTGAGTCCTTGTACCATTTGATGGAATAATATGGGTAGCCAATCACCCTGCAGTTGATGAAAGTGTCCCTTCCTGCCACGGCTGTAATGTTCTTCATTGCGCGGATGCTGGGGGGGCCTAAAGAGAGGGAGGAGGGGGAGGAAAGGAGCAAGCTAGGTGAATTCCAAAGGCAAAAGGCTTTTGCATGCAGAAGACAGAACTGGAGGCAAGGTTGCTCAGCAATTGGCAGAAGGTGGAGCCTGGGTGGCTGCGTGGAGAACATCACAAAATGACTTTCCATTAAACCTGTACACATCTTCTGAGGGCCCTGCTAGTCCATGGGGCAAAAAGACCCACACAGTGCCACAGCCCCAACCCTAATACCTTGCAATGTTCAGTTCCGTCTTGAGGGCCCCTTCAGCCAAAGGACTTGGCCCTTCACCATCCTCAGACTCAGAGGATGAGTCCACAGCAATACCTCCAGGCTTACAGAAGTCAAGACCGCATAAGGACCTAAGAAGAGCCTGCCACTGGATCAGGCCAAGGGCCCATCTGGTCCAGCATTCTGTCCTCAAAGTGGTCAACCAGATGCCTGTAGGAAACCTGCAAGCAGAACCTGAGCCCAAGAGAACTCTCCCCTCCTGCAGTGTCTGGCAACTGGCATTTAGAAACATATTGTATTTGACTGTGGAGGCAGATCGTGGAGATAGAGCTATCTTCCATGAATTTGTCTAAATACTCTTTTAAAGCCATCCAAATTGGTGGCCATCACAGCCTGTTGAGGAAGCAAGTTCTATAGTTTAACTAGATATTGCGTGAAGAAGTACTCTCTCTCTTTTTTTATCCGCCCTGAATCTTCCAACATTCAGATTCTCTTGATGAATCACAAGTACTAGCATTAAGAGAGAGGGGTACAAACTTCATTCACTTTGTCCAAGGCATGCATAATTGCATAAGCTTCTGTCATGTTACTTCTCACTCACCTTTTCTCTAAACTTAAAAGTCCTGAAAGCTGCAACTTTTCTTCATAGGGAAGCAATTTTAGGGAGGTGGAGCTGCCCACACTACACGTCTTCTCAGCAAGCACAAGGGTTTAGTTCCTACCGCTATTTCAGGAGAGACCTTCAGCCAGCAGGGTTCAACTGAAGCTAATAGAGGTCTTGTTTTCCTCTGCCCTCTGCACAGGAAAGCTTCTAAGTGGACTTTTCCTGCCTTGATCTGCCCTTGTATCCCATGCCTGGACTCCCTATCATGACTAGACTTTATTGACTTGGTTTCTCCTGGCATATTATGACTTGACTTCAGTTGCTACCAGCTTCCCTTGTGAGACTCAAGTGCCCACAGAACAGGATGCCCAGCATGATATCAACATGTTCTCTTACAGTGATCTCCTATTTTCCCAGCATACAGAAACTTACTTGTTGCGGGAAAGGGTATAATCTGCCCTTTCCACCCACCGTATCTGCCCAAAGTGACCTTGAGTTCTATGTAGAATATGGAAAACTCACAGTGGAGGCTGCCAGGATATGCCCTCAAGGCAATGCCTTGGTTAGTAAAAGTTGGGTTTTAATTATTTCTTTGTTTTATTACCAGTGTCTGTTGAGTTCTTTAATGACCAAGAAATCTGCCACTGTGCTTACAGAGCCCTTTAAATATGTTTTTAGGATACTTTGTTTAATTTATATAGCTGCCAATCAATAAATATTCTCTAGCTGCCTTCAAAGTAATGTTAAATAAACTTTGAATAATAGTTAAAATCAATAATAAAAGTCAGCAAAAAAACTTCTTTACAACAGAGGTAGCAGAAAGCAACTTAAAGCTTGGATTTAAAACTTACTTGATGGATAAAAAGGTGTTCACTTGACACTGAAAAGACCATGGAGAAGGGGCCTGGCAAGCCTCTCTGGGGAGGCTAATCCATATCAGAGGAGGAAAAAGGCCTTTTCCTTGGTAGTCACCTGCTCCATTTCATCTGGTCAAGATCAGGGCCTCCAAAGAGCCTGTTGAGGTTTGGGTAAGTGTTTGCCAGAGGCAGCAACATTTTGTGTAATCTGGTCCTAAATCAGACTTCCACAACCTCAGCCCTCCAGATGTTTTTGGCCTACGACTCCCATGATCCCTAGCTAGCAGGACCAGTGGTCAGGGATTATGGGAATTGTAGTCTCAAAACATCTGGAGGGCCAAGGTTGAGGAAGCCTGTCCTAGGCTATCAAGGGCTTTCCCTGCCATCTCTCTAGATCCCTTTGCCTTCCTGGAGCTTCCATCACCTGTAACATGTCAAAATATAATATCACCAATATATATGCTGGGATCCCTGCAAAACTGTCCTGGTGGTCAGGAGTTCCACCATCCTCTAGCATCACTTTACTCTGTAAACTGCTGGATTGTCTTGTTGCCAAATAGCACTGCAGAGAAAATAAAAGGGGGGTGGGGGTGGGGAGCCACAAAGAACAAAGGGGACATTCTACCAAACCAGAACCAAAACCCAATGCAAGAAGAACCTATTCTGATATTTAAAAGTAGACAGGCACCTCTTACGTTTATTCGCGCTTGGTATTCGGCGCTGCCCACCGAGTTCCGCGCGGCACAACGGTACACCCCTCCATCCTTGATCTGCGGGCTTGTCACGTTCATGTGGCTGACGGTGGTGCCATCTGACATGGTGTACTGGTTGGTGCGGTGGCTGCCGTCCCTCTGAATGGGCTCGTCATCCAGTGCCCAAGTGACCGTGGGCGGAGGGGCCCCCTTGGCAGCACACATCAAGGAGAACTGTTCGCCTGGGTTCACCACCTTTTCACTGAAGGATGAGATGATCCGGGGGGTCCCATCTAAGAGAGGCCCACAACAGGGGGAGGGCGTTTAGATGAAGAGGTGAGGGTAAGTCTGAGCACCCATTTCTCCTCCCACCCACATATCTGCAGCAACAGGAAAGCTGGAGAATTCTGAACCTTCTAGCCAGGTTGAGTAGGTCAAATCCTGCAACCTTGTCCAAGGCCTGTGAGGGAGCTCCAGCTACCACATTTTGCAGTGGATATACCTTCTCGGGGAATTCTCCCTCTCTTCCCCTCCCTACATTTGAGCCTCAAGTAGGAGAAGAGGGGAAGCATTGCAGTTCAGTTCTGTTTTGCATGCAGAAGGTCCCACATTTAAGCCCTGGCAGCATCTCGAGGTAGGGCTGGGGGGGACCCATGCCTGAAACCCTGGAGAAACACTGACAAGTCAGTGCAGTGTAGACAATACTGAGTTAGATGGGACATCTTCCTATGTTCCTAAGTGTGCTATGGAGTTCCTGGAACGATGTCCTATACATCACCTGCCAGCTGCAGAAATGCGCAGGCCCTGCTTGCCGATTGGCTGCCTTCTTCTAGCACTCCATAGCTATAAGAACATACAAGCAGCTGTACTGCTGGATTGGACCTAAGGGGGACCACCTAGTCCAGTGGCCATCAGGAAGCTTGCAAGCAGAGTTTGAATGCAATAGACCTCTCTAACTGTTGCTCCAGGTCGACCACCATCAAACACAACCTCTGAAAGAGGGTGCCTATCAACTTGAGGACTACAGTGGTACCTCGGGATGTGAACGGGATCCGTTCCGGAGCTCTGTTCACATCCCAAACAGAACGTAAGACGTGACAGCATGTCTGCTTGTGCATGGGTCACGTTTCGCTATTACTGTGCATGCGCGTGATGTCATTTTGACTGCGCATGCGTGAGCAGCGAAACCTGGAAGTAACGTGCTCCGTTACTTCCGGGTCACCGTGGAGCACAACCCGAAAGCGCTCAACCTGAAGCATATTTATCCCGAGGTATGACTGTAGTAGCAAGTGACAGACCTCCAAGTTTCTTCCATGCCTAACAGCCCCTTTATAATCATCTAAGCCCGTGGAGCTACTTTGATATGTTCATCCACAGCAAAACATGGAATCAGGCAGCCAACCTGCCAGGAGAGAATCTCCTTGCCCGCTTGCCCGCTCTCATTTTCTCTCTCTCTCTCTCTCTCTCTCTCTCTCTCTCACACACACACACACACACACACCCCAGTATGTCAAGGATACTGGAACCACCAAGGAGCCAAACTCACCCTCCAGCACAATGATGGCAAAGTCCTGAGCAGTTTGAGCCTTCCTGCTGGCAAAGCATTGATAGGCTCCTGAATGGCTCTTCTGGGCAGCTGTGATGAGCAGCGTTTCATTGTTGATTCCCCGGATGGAGATGAAGTCATCTGGTGCCACCAGCTCTGTGTTGCGATACCAGCGGAGAGTATATTCTGGTGAGCCCAAGAGCGTGCACGAGAGGATGACGGTGCTCCCGATGCCGGTCTTCAGCTTCTTTGGTGTGAGGGTGACGTGCAGAGGGTCTGCGGGAAAAGCAGGGTCCCATGCTCAGAGCAGCCAGCCAACACCATGCAGAGTAAGCGGCCATCCCACTAATGGCCCAAGGAGCACCACCCCTCCAACATTTGCCACAATGCAAGGCTCACAGAGACGCCAACGCAGGGTAGGATGGAAAAGACAGCAGTCCTCAAGGCAAGTACCAGCCGTTTATTGCTTGGTGTTAGGGATCACTGGGCGCAGTGCAAGGGGCTGGGCTGCCTTGCTGAAGGGCCAGGGGGAGGGGAGCAGATGCTGCTCAGAGCCCATAAGGCAGAGAGAGATTCACTGCAATTCCCCCTTGAAATCCCAATGCCTGTCTCTGACCCACATCAAGCCACACTCTCTTCTTCCTGTCATCCATTTGCCTGAGCAATGGAAAGGCAGAGTGGCCTTCATTTTTCGCCCCCAAGCAACCAAGGCCTTCCATTGGAGAGTGCAGGCAAGGAGATGGCAAGTTGAGGGTGCCCTTGAGAAACAGAGGCTCCTCTCTCTCACACACACCCATCTGCAGAGAAATGTCACTGAGTAATAAGGCAGGTGCACACAGTGCTCCCCCTGCCCCGCCTCCTGCCAGCAGTTTCTTCTCGGTGTATCAGTTTCCCTCCCAGGCTATGAAGGAGTTGTCAACTTAGAGAACGAAGGAGCTGTCACACCAGGGCTGACATACAAGGTGTGACAGACCTGCTTGGAGCAAACATCACCTCCTTGCACGGCACATCACCATGCTGCACCTCAACTCTGACCCTTCATCTCCTCAGGCATGGAGCCAATCTAGGGGAGGGAGTGGGTCTTCAGAGGGTTGCCTGTCTCCACTCCATTTGCAACTGTTGAGGGCTCAAGAACATGGGAACCTCTCTTGCAAAAAAAAGAGAGAGTGGAAAGAACCCTTCTTATGAGTAAAACACTGGCTAGCACAGCCCAGAGAAGCGTACAGCGGGAGGGAGAAAGGGGAAGCACAAAGAAAAGCAGCCACTACATAGCAGGACCAGTCCTTCCCTCACCCCCAAAATAAGTAAAGTGGGAAATCTTGAGGGTGGCAGCAAATGTTTGCTGTGAAGAACTTCCCACCACCCAGGCTTTGAGTAGGAAGGAACGAGGCACTGGGCTCCAGAACCCAGTGCTGGGCTGCGTCACTCTTATCCATGCAAAGAGCTTCCGTGCACTGAGATCCCATGAATGATGCCTGCAACCTTCTTTCCTAGGCCAGGGCTGCCTCCTGCCAGCTTGGCAATGCCTGCAAGAGAAGGAGGCACCACACCACTGGCCTTGTACCCTGGAGCAGAATGAAACTGCACTACATGAACACAGCTCCCACAGGCTTCCCATCTTAAGAAATATAAGGTGTGTCATTGCTCAGACAGGACATAAGAATATCTTTTAAGGTAGATCAGACCAGAGGAGAGCACATCTCATCCAGCGCTCTGTTCTCACAGGGGCCAACAACCTGATGCCTCAATGGGAAGCCTGCAGATCCGGCTCTTCCTCCACCTACCTATCACTGTGAGGGTCCCGGTGACCTCAGCAGACCCAAAGGTATTTGTGACTTCACAGATGTACGTCCCGCTGTCCTCTACTCGCAGGTCGCTGATCGTCAGCCCAGTGACACGTTTGGTCCATCGGCTGTCAGCAGGCAGTGGCCGACCACCCTTGATCCATCGGATGGCTGGGTTAGGGTAGCCAGAGGCTATGCATGGAAGTTCCACCAGCTGACCTGCCTTTGCTTCCCGGGACTGGAAGCCATCTAGGATGGTTGGGATGGATTCTGCAGGGTCTGAGAGCAAAAAAAAGGAAAAAAGGGAAAAGGTGGGGGGAGAACTTTCACCATCAAGCACTCAAGCCCTGAAATTCTGTGAATGGAGCACATTATACAAGCTTGGAAATCTCAAATCCTTTTAAGTACTTAGTCTCCCCTCCCCTTAATCGTCTTTTCCTCTCTCCTCAATGGATTTGCATCCATTTGCAAGTTCGTATCCTTTCTGAACTGTGGTGCTCCAGACAGAACTCCAAACATGATCTTTTGAGTTTTCTCACTGGGAGAACAAAGGGGAAGGAAGCCCAATACTGGGAAATTGTTCCAAATAAGAGGGACAGGATGTCTGCACCTTCTCTTACCTAAAAAGCCACCTTCTGTAGGAGCTGGTGACAAATGGACACACAACTTATTAAGAGTCGCTCAAGAGCATACCCAACTGGTGTGACATTCACAACTTTCTCAATACATTCTGAAATCCACAAGCTACTAATCAGGCTACCATCGAGAGCGGAAGATCAATGACCAAAACTCACACATGAAATACAGCTTGGCGGGGTTTGGGGTGGGCAGTAAAAAACCTCTCAAGTTGCTCCAGGTATGGAGAAGGGAGGAGAAGGCAACTAAGGGCCACACACAGGGGCTGCTTAGGAAGATTTCAAGCTCTGGGGAGGGCACTGCTCCTTGCCTGGGGCAAGGTAGGAGACCCATGCAAGGGCCTGGATGCCCACTGCCAAATGCCTAGCTCTTCCACAACCCTAGGAAAATGCAACCACATATACACAAAAAACACTCAAGGCTTCTTTTCTCCCAGGCTTCCTATAGCCTTCATTTGGGCAAAGGCCTGCCTGTCTGCTCAGCTGAAGGAGAGCCCTTTAGGGTTTTTTTCAGAATCTAAGCAACACTAAGGGAATTTTACCCAGGCATGTTGTTATGGCCATGGGTGTAGCGGGGGGGGGGGGCGGCAGAGGGGCAGCTGCTCCCCCTAAATAAATACAAATCTGAGGTTCTGCCCCCCACTAACAAAAGCCTGCCCCCCCCAAAAAAACCTGGCTATGCCCATGGTTGTGGCATTTTCTTTTAGGTGCCTGAATTTATATCCCTGAATTTTATGTTAGACTAAGGAAACTCAAGGTTAGATTAAGGCTTCCAGAAGCAATTATTGCCTAGTTGGGCAGGGGGAAGGAGTATTATGCCAAACACAGTGGAATGGTCAGGAAGCACCAGAGTTTGGTCTGGAGTTGTCCTACAATCAGACTTGCTTATTGCTGCTCATGTTCACCCCAGAGTGGTTCTGAGAGCCATGAGGGCATTGGTAGTCCAGAGGAGACACTGGGGAAGCCAGTGCTATGCTACACATTCCACAAATCCAATGCCTCCTCTTTATTATATCATGGGCTCTCATCTTTACCTGACTGAGGGAATTAAGAAGCAGAGCAGCCTTGACAGGAGAAGCTGTGAGCCTTACAGTGCAGCCTTGTGGAAAGCCCAACCACAGACAACCAGCTGTTTCAACAAACAAGATAAGGCCCATCGAATCCCAAGAGCAATTCTAAGCCTTCCAACATGCCCCAATCTCACATGCCCCTCTTCTCTTGGGAGGGACACAAAGGTTCAGATCCAGCTTAAGTGACCTGGGAAACAGCCCAGCAAGACATACCTGAGACGGACAGTCGGGCTCCATTGCTCTGCCGCGTCTCGCCACTGTACTTGTGCTTGGTGATACACCTATAGGTGGACAAGGCATCTTCCTTCTGGACGTCTGATATGTACAACCCACCATAGAAAGTAATGAAAAACCTATTTTCTGAAAGAGATAAATAAAGAAAATGAATGAAAACACATTAGTGTTCTTGCTCATGTGCTGAGAAACCAAACCCCCCTCTGCCTGGCTATGGGTAGGGAAGAAAAACAGGGAGACAGCACAGTACTGCTAAGCTAGGCAGGTCTGGAACTTCCACAGAGTGGTCTGAAGGCAAGAAAGCAGAGCTCTTGCTTGGAGGGCAGGCAGCTGCCAGGAGGAGGCACCCACATTTTCCTTTCTTGCTGGCTGGATGTCTGCTTATATTGCAACAGCACATCCTTGCCAGGCTGGAATTTTTTACCAACCACTTCTATTTTTTTTATTTTTTTTGAATAAAATTTTATTAGGATTTTTTTTTAAGGTTACAGAAAAAAGAAGAAGATATAAATCAAAACAGAACAATCAAAAAAGAAAAAAAGAACAATACATAAAAACAAACATCATCCAAAAACAGAAAAAACAAACAAAGAAAAAACAAGTCAAGCCTTTACATCACTTGCTTTCATTCGCTTACTTTCTTGACCTCCTCGCACCTCCCATTTTTGTATTCTAGTTCAATTAGATATTTCAGCAAATCCTTTCCAACTTTGTTTTTATTTTAATAATTTATCTTAATATACTGTGATTTTACATTCCCTTCTTTCACCAATTCATTTTTGCTTAATCCTTTATATCTTTTCTGCTAAAACCAACCACTTCTATACTAATAAATGATTAACAAATTTATGGTGGCAGGATCCTCCTTTGATAGATACACAAAGAGGACAGCAAGAACTATTGTGTGTGTGCACGTGCACAAATTCACATATACACCCAAACTCCTTCTCTCCCATCCAATGTACTGTTTTGCCATTGGTGAGATACCGGCTGTAGGGCTTGCTTCACCATCCATCCACCCACCCTCTCCTCTTATGACAGCAGCCTCAGAGTCATTTTGGTTTCCACCCTCCTTCTATGAATGGCAACCGGAGACCATTCAGGAGAGCCACTTCTGGTCTTGGAGCCCCAGATCATGCACAAAGAACGAGCCTGAACAGAGGAAGCAGCAACCTAAAGTTTGCTGACATCTCTTGCACACTACCCCATCCCTCCGCTGAAACAACCACATTACAATTAAAAGGAAATCCATCCTGCTGCGTTAATAATTTGCTCAAATTACTGAGGAGCCTGTGAAAACAAATAGACCCTGAGGGAGCCTAAAGGAGGCAAACAAAGGCAGGCTCATCTGTGGCTTGCAGGCGGCGGCGGCAGCTCCATGGCTGACCCGGCCAGATACTATCTAGTCCCCAGCACTGCCAGAAGGCAGGGCTCTCACGTAATCATGTGCAGGCAAGAGATGCAGCCACCCCAGTGGTCCTCGTCTGCTTTGAGCCCATCTGTCACTCAGAGATTGAGACTGGTCCCAAGCACAAAACTGGTACAGGACCCAGCTCTGGCATACAAGGAGGAAAGGAAGTGCTGGAAACAGCCTGTAGAGAAGAAGAGTGTGGAGAGAAATGAGACCAGGAAGGGAGATCTCCTCTCACTCACACATGCCCTGCTGCATCTTGGTCTAGCCTGCAAGCAACACATTTGGAACTCCCCAAATACTTAGGCAGCCTCGAGAGTTTAAACCAGAGGAGCAAATCATGCCAGGAGGGAGTAGCAGGAAACCAAAAGAGGAGAGGGGCAGAGTGGGTCTGCATGCCTCCTTCTGTCTTGCAAAGGGAAGGCAAATACTGTGGTTGGGAGGGACATCCCAGCAGCACACACAGCAGACAAGCCGGCCCAGAACCTCTTATCAACCAATGGGCACGGGAGCTTGGCTGCCCTGGAATTTTAAGGAAAGGGTGGAGGTGAGGGATGTAGTTGCTATGGCAATGAGCAACTGCTGCTTTGCAAATTGCTGCTTCTCTTCTCCCCCCCCCTTCCCATTTTTTGTGCACATTTAATTGATGGTGCTTTTTCAGCAGCATCAGGTCTCTCTTCTAGGCACGAAGGGTTTTGCAAGCAAAAGCAGCTCAAGGGAGAAGACCCAAGAGAGATCTTTGGCAGCACCAGCTAGCTCAATGCTCCACGCTCAACAGGAATCAAGCAGAGACCTACTCTAGAGTGATAGGAGAAGGAACTGAAAGGATTGGCAGCTGAGTATCACTGCTACAAAAGGAACATCAGCCCAAACCCCCTCTACCAAAAGGGATGGGGGGGAGGAGAGAGGAAAAATGAAAACCTTTTGCTGATCAGACACCCTTGAATCTGGGGAAACAAGGCTGTCTCATAACCCCACCTTAGCCTACCACCCCTAGAAGACTGCATTAAAGGCTGGCTGGCTGGCTGACTGACTGTGAGCTACCCTCAAGAGATAAAATGCAATCATATTATTTTGTTCTAGTAAGAAATACATGCATTTTGTTGAATAAAATCATAAATAATAAATAAATCTGACAAGGAGCTAGTTCACCTGCCGTTATTCCTTTCCAACGGATGTCACACTGTGCCTCAGTTTCCCCATTTGTGAAATGGGTGTAGGAATCAGTTTCCCTGCTGTGTGTCTTTCCCTGCCCCTCTGGTGCTTTTACCTCATGACCTGCAGGGCCTCAGAGGTAATGGAAAGGACCACTTTTCCCCATAGAAACCTGCCTGTTGTTTTCTTCTTTCCGAAGTTAGGCAGGCATGGATGTAGCTGGTGGGGTGCAGGGGGGCAGCTGCCCCCCCCAAATAAAAATACTTAAGTAACTGACCAACTGGTTGCAGATAACTTGGTTGCCCCCCCAACATAAAGCCCCCTGCCCCCCCAAAAAAATATCCTGGCTACACACATGTAGGCAGGTAGTATGGTGGGGATCTCTCTCTCTCTCTCAGCATCAGTCTGGCATGTTCCAGGTTCAAGCCCCAGTGACATCTCAAGGTACTGCTGGGAATGTCCCCTGCCTGGAGAGCCACTGCCAGTCAGTGCAGACAATACTGAGCTAGATGGGGCAATAGTCTGACTCAGCATAACGCA